>NC_059429.1:110533473-111164545 GCF_021028975.2 Sphaerodactylus townsendi
AGAAGAAGAATTTTGTTCTGCTGAGGAATGAGTAATTCCTTGAAGCTTGTTCATGGTAAACCTAGGCCTCTTCCGCAAGCACAGCTTACCACAGATTTTCCCAGCGGTCAAACCTTGTGTCTTGGAAAAGTGTTCTGTGAAAATCATTCTGTTCTCCTTGTTGTATCTCTTCAGGATGTCATCCATGACACAATAACCCTCCTCTTCAGCCATTTTCTCCTCCACGTCATCCTCAATTTTCAAAATGATTTTTTCTCTATCACATTAGTTATAAGCAATGGTGTACCTGGGGAGGGCATGAGGCATCACTCACCTGGGTCACATGGGGGTGCATTTGGCCATCTGTCTGCTGCCACTTGCTCTGCTCACCTGCCCTGCCCCACTTGCTCGCCCCTCCTCCCTGAGCACTTCCCAGCACCACAGCAAGGTTGGGGGGTTTCTACAGCCTCTTTCGGGTGTGCCACGGTCTCCTGGAGCCAGTGGATATGCGCCAAGGCTCCAGGCTCCCTTCCCTGCCTGAACCAGCTCTCCCGCAGTCCTCCAGCCAGGCAGCCTGCCCGTTCAGCAACAGGAGGGTGTGTGGTGTGGCCAGGCCTGAGGGACAGAAACAGGACTTCTGGATCTCCTTTCCCTGAAAGGAGAGAAAAGGTCCCTGGACTTGAGAGTAGGTGGGGCAGGTGAGCAAGAAAGCAGCTGGGCAGGCAACTTGAGAGTAGTTGGGACTAGCAGACAGTTTGAAGTGGGGCACAGCTCTGGGAGGGGGTACGGTGCCCAAGGCTTGCCCCAGGAGCCATTTTATAACATTACACATCTGAACGTAAGGACACAGACCTAAGCCAGGTCACTTGTATCAGTTTTGTTAGTTTCCACTCAAATGAGCAGTATCATGTTCAGGAGAAGATGAAATGTGTCCCCAGTTAGGAATTTGACAATGGAAATTGCTTTTGCAAAAGGAAGCTGACAAGGGGAAGCTGCAACATCCTTACTGTGGCAGTCCCTTGTCCTTTTTCTCCTGCAAAAGATACTTCTGTTATCAATGTCACTTTATCCTAACCATGGACCCCTGACATCTTCACCTTGACAAAGCTGATATAAGCAACCTACACTGTGTAGGTACCCTTATGCCACACCCCTAACGCAATTTTTTAAAATCCCTTTGAAAATAAGGAGAAATGATGAGGAGAAAAAGCTGAATGGGAGGTTGGACAACTACACTGGGACGTGGATAAAGGCCAGGTGTTGGTGGGGCATTGAAATAAAGACCTTTTCAACATTATCACATACTCAAGTGAAACTAGTTAGGGAATTTTTAAAAAGAAAACACTAGTAAAAGTGCTTGGGAAAATTCAGGAAAAATGAAGGAAAAACCAAACGGGGGAAAACGTGGAGAATTAAAAGAAAAAGATGTAGCATTTGGTGGCAAGATGCATCGTAAACAATTCATGGGGAAAAAGCGTGCACTATTTTCCTGCAGGTTTAGTCCTTGAACTGAAAAGGTGCATCTGAGCATCTACTGCCAATCCTGGTTTTCACACAGCACAAGCTACCTTATGCTCGCCAGTTTTCGTTCCCTCTTCCTTGTAGCCGCCTCTGACACAGAGTGAAGTGTAGAATGGTTGCAGACCAGTTTACACAGCTAACCAAATCACAAGTTCACATTTCTTCTGGATAGTATTACTTTATGTATAGTTCACCTTTCTCAGTGGAAGTTAAGAGGGATTACAAAGCAAATCAATGTAATCAACACTTTATAATTCACGTTGGAGGGTTGGCCTTCATTTGCTACTTCAACTGAACTAGATAGCAGGGTGAAGAATTCATCCTGGCCTTCCCACCATGCTGCTTTTCTTCCTAAGGAAAAACTGAAACATTCAGTCCCCCCTTCTGGAATGACAGTCCAGGAAAAGCGGAGTACAAATCAGATCATGCCATGAAGCAGACAGTGGTCCACTAAAACATAGCACTACTACCTTCAGCACGTGCCAACACCAATTGATTTCACTTGGCACTACCCTGGAAATTTCAAGTCCTTTATGAGCAGCATATATAACGTATTTTTTGTGGGAGAGGGATTTCTATTGATAAAATAATTGTCCAGCATATATAAAGCTCATTCTCCTTTTCTGCAGGGAGATTTTATGCACTTTTACACAAATGGGCACATTCCGATGTTTGATTTATCACTAACTCACAACCTTTTCCCAATATAAATCAGCTTTCAAGATCAAGACTTGATATGTGCTGTACCTCTTCAACATAACAAAAGTACAAAAAGGCCATTCCTTTGGAGCTTTCCGACATGCAGATCTCCCATTATTCAGATCATAGACACTTTTCAATGAGATCTACTGCTCACTCTCTTTACAGTTGGAACTGTTCCTAAAAGTATCACATATACTTGGGTCACAAGTCTGGCCTGCAAGCCATTTCACTTTTGGGCTGTTGCTGTGTTCCAGTTGCACTAGGCTCTCCAGTATAGGCAACTTTCACCACTCTGCAATGAATAACTTCAAGATCCTATTTCATTAACAGATATTTCAATGGTGCATTAAAATGTGGGATTTTAGAACAATTTCAGAAGTTCAAAGTTGCTAAGCATCAGCTGGAACAGCCACCGCAAGATGTGCAGTAATGAATATAAGACTGTCTTGCAGAACAAATGAGACAGTATTATAAGTTCAGAAAACACTCATCATATCCTCTAATTAGATGCAATGTGGACCAGGAAATTTGGTCCACATTTTGGTTGGAGTCCCACCTCCACAGGATCTTAAGCAAGCCACCTCCTTAGCCTTCCCAAAATATAAAATACAAGCAGTGTAAGTGCCAGAAGGCTGCAACAGAGAAAAAGCTCTTGCAGTCCCTTGAGTACCTCTTCTTATTCACACATTTTGCTAGGATGGCCTTATTTTGAGCAATAAACTTTTCACTTATTCTGTTCTTATATTATTGGGCTCTAAGACATGCACAACATTCCAATTTATGCACTAGAAGAGGTTGGTGCCCAAGGTGTGCCCCACAAGGATGGGGAAGGAACACCTTTTCTTGATGTTCCTTTCCATGCAACTATGAGGAAGGCTCCAATGGCCAATTCAAGCATTAACTGAATAGACCATCAGGGCTGTTCGACCGTGGAATTCACTGCCTCAGAGTTGTGGAGTCTCCTTTGGAGGTTTTTGAACAGAGGCTGGATATGTTGGGAGTGCTTTGATTATGTTTTCATTCATTGCATGGGGTTGGACTTGATGGCCCTTGGGGTCTCTTCCAACACTATGATTCTAGAACAGGAGCAACTTCATGGCTGTTTCCTTTCCCATCTAAGTCCAGTTTTGTTTGTACTCTATAATTTAAAATAATGTATATATTTTTTTAAAAATGGAATTGTCAGACGCCATTCTTTAATTCAATTTTAGTTACTATGTTTAGTCTCTATTTTATCGCTGTTTTTAATAGTTTTAGCTGTTTATTTTGTACATGTTGGTTATGATGTTGTACACCGCCCAGAGCCCTCCAGGGATGGGGCGGTATAAAAACTGAAATAAATAAATAAATAAATAATCCTGCATCAGACAATATGAGATGAAAATCACCACATCAATCTCTTGTCCCCCAGAAATGTGCTTTACAGATGCTGGAATGAAGCAATCATATGGAAGCATTTTTGCAGCACTTTCAAGTTAACTTATTGTGGATGAGCATCATTCTTCCCTTCCTTCAGACTGTGAAGGGGGAGAAGTAAAAAAAAAGCCCTTAAAATACTAGAATATTTTCCCTCTGTGCAGAATATATGTACGTATACACTGAATCCCAGCTTGTAAAGTGCGGGAGAAAGGCCTTCTATCCATGACTCAAATTTTATTCAAAGTGGTTACTGTCCTGTGTTGCCATCAGCATTTCATGTATACGTTTCTTCTGAAAGCCAGTGTGGTGAAGTAGTTGGACTGGGACCAGGAGATCCAGTAGTTGGACTGGGACCAGGAGATCCAGGAGGTCCACTCTGCCATGGGAACTCACTGTGGGGGACCTAGGGCCTATTCTCAGCCTAATCTGTGACAATAAAATGGAGGAGAGGAGAATGACGTAAGCAGTTCTGGTGCCCCATCAGCAAGAGAAGCGATATACAAATAAAGTACATAAATAAAGCTTTTTGGATTCCTACAGTATGATAGTTTTCCAAATGGGTCAACTTCTTATCCAGCTACAAGGTCGTTTCCTCTTAATTCTCCTTTCATAAACTGAACACTATAATATGTACTTTAGTTTTATGCCATCTGCAATGATGTTTGATAATGACAGCACTTCCAGAGACTATAAGTACAGTGTGTACTGAAGCTCTATCAAGCACACTTTTATTCAAGGTAGAAAAACCAATCAACAGGAGCACTTTGCTCAGAGTGGTGTAATTCAAACAATCATAACTACACAAATACCCCCATTTAAATTATGCCTTCCCATCTATGAAGTCAGACTTATAGCTTAGATACTGTCAGTTCTCTCCATTACAGTATGTTCCACTACATTAAAAATATAGGACATCTGACAGTATCATCACTCTACCACCACAGGAGTCTTCAACCATGACAGTAAAAAACAAAATGTAAACAGACCACAAACTGATAAAATTTTTTATTATTGTCTTTGAATTCTTTTACACTTTCCTGATTGTGTAAGGTGAATCTAGAACTGTTTAAAAGACATACACAAATCTAGTACATCGATAACCAGGTATTTCTTTTTGCTATACTATTCTCACAACCACGTGTGTGCTAGGCAATACAACCATCACAGAAGCAAACTTTAGGCAAAATACTGGTCAGTAGAAACAAAGCAAAAAGAGCTACCAGATATACAGACAGGCTCGGTTCCACATTCACTACTGCATTTATCAAGCGCCGAGTATAACTGCACAATTTGTTCAGCTAATAAAGGGGAAATTTTGAGTCAGTGCATGAATTTCTCTCTTCAGCAGACAGATGGGTAAAGAGATGGATTCTGCGGGCTAAGTGGAATGTTACAGGTAGAGGAATGGTACTGAAAGACCAATAGGGTGAGTATTCCCATCTTTCCACTGCATTATTCATGCAACTCCTACTGAATTCTATCTGGTTGAACCATGTTTGGGAACAACTGAACATTTGGAAATTTAGTACTTCAATCTAACAAGCAACACACATGTGTAAAGTCTGTATTCCTAAGGCAAGTATTGGGAATCTTGAATATGACCCAGATCTTGACAATGACCTAGGACTAACAGATACTGAGAGCTGAGAACAACAGCGATATTGGCAACTCCCCAGCATCTAAAGACAGACTTGTCCTCCAATATCTTTACGCCTCTTCCACCACCACAGACTAACACCACTCACAAAGAAGCCCAGACTAATAGAAGCAGGGGGTGGGTGGGAGGCGGAAGTACACACTGCATGCAGAAGAGCAGCTCAGTCAAATTATTCAAAAAGGTACCGGCCAGCTCTGAGGCATGAGGGGAGATTAAAATTTTTAAAGTGGGAAATGAGTTCTATGTAGCATGACTACCCAGCAAACTAATAAGGCCATAAAAAAACAGAAACATCCTGTTGAATGCCATTGTAGCGCACTAAAAATTCATTACTGAAAATAGTCCACACTGTAAATATGTAACTTATTGCTGTGGGATGGGACTTGATCTACACGGTAAGAGCACTGGACTATTTGTCCAGAGACAAAGTCCCAGTTTTCTGCCACTGTTAAAAGAGTCTGGAAGTTTGGCTGTCATTTCCATGTGTCACAAATTGAAGCCTCAGAAAAGGTTTACATGTACATGAGCATTTGGCTGAAAAGCAACGTATCCAGCATCAATATTTCATTTTTTTAAAAAGAATGAATGTGCCCATTACATTCACAGCAGTGAGCTACTGAACTGGAATGCCACACAAAATGGTTGTTGTTGTTTTGTCCTTCCAGGTTGCAGTGTCACAATATAATCTCTATAATTTTTCTGTACACCTTTACAACAGAATTGCATTTCAGCTCTTTTGATGCCAGATTATAAATCTTTCCAAGGAATTACATGATTCTCATCTACTCTTCCATCATTGCACGTTTTGTAAAGTCAACTGTAATTGCAAAAACCCATAATCACAGTGTTCAGTTAAAAAAAATATAAACACAGTAATCATAACTGCAAGTGTTCATAATAGGAAAGGTTCAGAATGCCATTGCTCAACTGATCTCCATTTTACATACACAGAACACCAACCAATTGTTTTTACCCCACAGACAGTTTGCTACGTTGAGGTTGTGAAGTCGATGTACTATTCTTTTTGCTTGTCGCACAAAAGGGATATAATGTGTAGGATACAGAGTGACATTGAACATATAGTGAAGCGTGACAGCCATTAGTTCTCGCCCTCCCCAGCTTCCCCTTCATCTCCCTGGTTTTCCGATGTCCATAGCTGTAAGAAAATACAAACATGTTTATGCTGAAAGCATGCAGTTAATTACATTGATCAGAAAGGGGGGGGCAATTAGTTTTAGCAGAGCAGTTCTCTTTAGTTGAGCAATATGATTTGTCCAAGTGGAAGAGTTAATGAATGATGAACTAAGACTGGAGATTAGATGAAGTTAAAACAGTGAGCACACAAAGCCCGCAGGCAGTACACAAATGTTAGCAGCCTGATAAGGGCACTTGCTGAATTTGCCATGACACGTCTGCAGCTTCAACTATGAAGCGAAGGGCTCTCAATTTATACAGAGCTGGTTTAATTTGGAGCTTTCCTTCAAACAGCTAGTCAGGATAGAGAGGATTTCACCATTTCTAGCAGAAGAGGCTAAAACCCTTCAGCACAGTCATTTTAAGTAGTTTCCCAAGGAATACTTACAGTAAGGTTGTCTCTAAGTAGCTGCATAATCAGAGTGCTATCTTTGTAAGATTCTTCATTCAGCGTGTCCAATTCAGCTATCGCTTCATCAAATGCCTGTATCAATTCAAATTATTTCATATCAGTTATGCATGCTCATCCAAGTCTTTCCACCACCTCTAGAACATTTCATTGGTTTTATCAGTGTACACAAATCAGTGAGTACACAAAGACTATCTGGACAAAAAATGCTCAATGGTAAGGATCATACACAAATGATGACAACCTCTTATTTTAAACATTAAAGCCAATTTTTCGAGAATCTCTATGTTTCATGAAATAGCAATCAGTCTACATTTTCAGAGACCATTTCTAAATTTAAGTCTTTTAAAAAGAGGAATGCATTTGAGACTCTAGTAAATATTATACAGGGAATTATTCAAGGAACTAATTTGTTTCCCAGTTTCTTCCATGTATACTTTCCCACAATTACTTTCAATTAGACTACATGTGCTTACTGTCTTTGCCAGACTACAGGCTTTCTCTGGTGAGTTTAGTATCTCATAGTAGAACACAGAGAAGTTGAGTGCCAGACCAAGTCGAATAGGGTGTGTTGGCTGCATCTCTTTCTTGCTGATTTCAAATGCTTCTTGATATGCCTGCTGAGAGTTTCCTACCGTTGCTGCAAGGAGAGATGGTGATAAGTTACAAGCAAGCAAACTTAAATCTGCATTTTCACTGCTTCTGACCTCAGATAATCTAATTTGGAGATATTTACACCTACATGTTCCTATTTTAAACAAAATGCCTGATGTTCTCCAAGAAGCATCTTCAGAACAAAAAGTTTCTCAATCAGCTACCTTCCAAGAGGGCTATCAAGCAACCATATTTGGCTATCAGATGTTGGCAGAAAAAGCAATAATTCAGAGGGTGAGCAATGCTGTTATGTAGCTAAAGTTGCATGGCAACCTCACTGCTGCCAAAATCAGGCTGTGAATGGACCACAGTTGCCTGAACAGCAGGGGAAGAAATGGGTGCTAGGGAGTTCAGATGGTTTGGGGATTTCTTGTAAGTGTATCTCTATGCCAAAATTTTCATTTAGCTCTGAAGTAAAAATTTTTTGCACATTCCCTTCCAGTTTTTGCATTAGTCACTGCTGAATTTGATTAAAATGGAGGTCTATGAAATTAGAGGGATAATTCAAATAAACGGAGGTCTACTAGATTAGAGGGGAAATGGCAATAAAGAATCACAAAGGTCTCTCCTCTTCCTTCTCCCACCCTCTAAATACTTGAAGGTCATCAATGCAAGTCATCAATCACAAGACTGTTGGCAGATTCCTGTACTCTTTTCAATAGAAAGATGACAGTAGATTTGTATATTAATTCACCATTTCCTGGACATTCGTTGTTCCAGACTGCTCTGCTTGGGTCCTAGTGACTGTCCCCAAGGCACCAGGACCCAATCGGAGCATTCTAAAACAAAAAAGGTCCAGGAAATGGCAGATGAATATACAATTCTACTGTCATCTTGCAGTGGAAAAGAGAAGCGGCAGACTCACTTATTAAACTTAAATGTTTATTAAGGAACTATATTTCAGATAGCAAAGCTGAGAGACAGGAGCAGCTACCTCGCTAGCTAGGGAAGAAGAGGAAAATTCTGAGAACGAGTAAATTAGACCTGAGATAAAATCATAGGTTTGGAAGAGACCACAAGGGCCATCAAGTCCAAATCCCTGCAATGCAGGAACACATAATTAAAGCACCCCTGATAGATGGCCATCCAGCCTGTTTAAAAACCTCCAAAGAAGGATACTCCACCACACTCTGAGGTAGTGCATTCCACTGTTGAACAGCCCTTACTGTCAGGAAGTTTTTCCTAATGTTTATGTGGAATCTTTCCTTCACTTTGAACCCATTACTCCTGGTCCTAGTCTCTGAAGCAGAAGAAACCAAGCTTGCTCCCTCACCAACATGACATCCCTTCAAATAAGATGTTCAGTCTAAGGACAGACAAGAGGTGACATCAAAGGATGGAAGGGTCTCCCTTATAGCCCTATCTAGCTGACCCCTTGCCCACCTCCTGCTGGGTCTTCTCAGTTCCTTTGCATACTAGACAATGTTACTTCCAACAGACAAATCTTTTAATCCACGGGACAAAATATCTTTGAAGTAGTGTATATCATAAAATCGAGAAATATATTTTATTAGTGACCTACTTTGCTTATTGTCTCCAGATGCCACCTCAGAAAGGTATCTGTAGTAATCTCCTTTCATTTTCAAATAGAAAACTTTGCTTTCTGGCTGTGTGGCATTAACAATAAGGTACTTATCCAGGAGTTCCTGAAAAATATAGCAAACAGGATTGAGCTTTTTCTTTCAGCTCATCACAACAATTTATACACACAGAAGTATGTATTGTACTTTTACCCCTCTTTTCTCAATCCAAGAAAACACTGGGAGATAGTTCCTCAAGTCCCTGCCACTCAGGGGAGAAGACAGGATGACTGACAGAGTTATCAGAAGAGTATCTGTTTTTTTAAATATTTTAAGTTCAAATCAAACTGATCAGCTGTAGGTCAGGTATTTGATGAGGCAACAGCAACTAGGCCACATTACATCATATGCTAAGCAATTTAAGTTCCCACTCAGTTTAAGAAGCAAAAGACAATTGCATGCAGCTAAGGTTTAGACATGGCAATTATAAAAGCAACAGGAAATACAAACTGTTCCCTAAAAATCTAGAAGGAAGAAGCAATTAGTTCTTGCTAGGAACGGAAGCATTTCTGTAACTACTCAACAAGCTTGTACAAATTAAATTAATTCCTAATTACATGTGATATAGATAACCATTTCATTCACATGTGAATGAACACTCCCAGATACCTTTTGCAGAAATCTAAAACTTTGGTCTTGCCATTACAAGCGTACAATGTTCTCCCACAAACAAAGGACTTTTCATTGATAATTTTATACAAAACTTAAAGAGGGTCAAGCCAAAAGCAGCCACAACATTTAGCCACTGGACTATACCAGATGTGTTGGGAGTAAAATTACAGCCCTGCCATGATCTTGCAAGGTCTTCTTAGATAAAGCTTCTTAGTAAGTGCTGCTGTACCAGATACTAAAGGGAATATTACCAGAACATCATTGCAGATGTCTTGCAATTCAGCCTCAATCTTCTCACGGTACTCTCTTCCCATCTGTTGTTTCTTCTCATTCCGCTCTGTTTTCTGTTCAATGCTGGAAATGACACGCCAGGAAGAACGACGGGCACCAACCACATTCTTATAGGCAACAGAGAGTAAATTCCTTTCTTCATTGGACAGCTCATGCCCTTGCTCAGTGACTGCCTTCATGGCAGCAGCCATATCATCGTAGCGCTCTGCCTGCTCAGCCAATTTGGCCTTCTGTACCAGCTCACTTTTATCCATGGTTATTCCTGAAGAGAAAAAAATGATATGCATATGTAGCAAGATGCAGTTTTCTCCATAAAATGCAATTTGATGAATGAACGTGAGATGTGATTTCTTCAAGATTACATCATCAGCATAAGTCTTGATCCTTCCTCCCTATCCAAAGAACTCACCATCAGGTGCCAACAAATGCTGACTTTGTTTACTAGCCAGGCTTTATTTGTAGTCACCAGCATTGAGCCCTCCCTCCCTCCTACCCAAATCACAAGCTGCTTCTGTAGCTCCTGCTTACTATACTTACCCACATCCTGCAATTGGGCAGCAGTACTTTGGCACTGAAAGGCATGCCAAGAGTGTCACATCCTAGTAAAGAAAACTGCATGCATGGAAAAGTTATATTATTAGTGCCACTCTGAGGAGGGACCAGTGAGCTCAAAATCCAAACACAGACAGAACAGAGCCGAAACCCAGTACTTGCCAGTAACACCGAGGGCAAAGAAAGAGGCAAGCATCCCACCTGTGAGAGCAACATTTGGGTAACCTACCCTAACAATGAAATGTGTTGGGTGAGTAGAAGGGACTGTCATGCAGGAGTTCTTTCAAAAGGCGTTTGACCTAGGCAATCTGTGAATTTGGGAAGTATACAAAAAATTAAATATATTCAGGATCAGGTAACCAAAATATTCCCATTAAAGGTCAGTTACCCACCATTCCTTTGTTCTAGTCACAAGAATGACACTAACTATGAAGTAGATTTTTAGTCTCATTCTCATCACATGATTCCAAAGCATTTCACAAACTCCACGCAAAATACACTGTATATGTATAAAGTGCCGTCAAGTCATAGCTGACTTGGGTTTTCAAGGCAAGAAACATTCAAAGGTGGTTTGCTATTGCCGTCCTCTGCATCACAACCTTGGAATTTCTTGGTGGTCTCTCATCCAAATACCCAGTTTAGTTTCTAAGATTGGACTAGCCTGAGCTATCCATGTCAGGGCATACTAAAAGAATAAAAAACATGGATTACAGTTTCTACAACTATCTCCAATGATACAGCAGCAATGACATGGATATTCCAAATCAGCAATTTAGCTATTCCTTAAAATTTCCTATATGGGCAGAAGTTCTAAAAAACATGCAACAAAGCATAATATAACCTTCATGTACAACACTACAGGCAATTGATTGTGCGAATGCTTCAAGTGCATACAGACCACCAGTAAACTTCATTCTTTATATGATACTTGGTAATATGTCTTGGCAAGTCTCATTCTCAAAAGTGTCTGGACCTCAGGAGCCTTCCCAAAGACTAAGCTTTCAGCATGGAAAAAATCAGCTTCAAACATAATGGGACTTATGAAGCAACATTACGTGCTGTCACTACTATGAAGTGATTTATTGCATATTCCCTGGAGGCAGCCATCATTGATATTTGAAGTAATTTCCACAGACATGCCAAGCTGACCATTCAACTTAATGTTCACATATTTAGATAAGAGTACAGTCCCAGCTCCTGAAGCAAAATGCTTCAAGCACTTGAATTAAGGTAGGTAGATGGAGAGGCAGGGTATTTGTCTCAACAACATATCTAGTCTATAATGCACCATACTTTGGGCAGCTCATTCGTGTTTAAGACAAAAAAAAGATTTAGAGAAGTAGGCATAATAGTCTTCATGTTATTTTAAAGGCTCAGCCAATCATATCTTTAAAAACAGGAAGAGCATGTAGGTTAGCAGTTGTTTTTTTTAACCAGAGAGTTCACAGACTGGTTCCTACAGAAAGGTCTGTCCATCAGCTGAAAGCATGGACATTTAAGAAGTGCATGTATCAATCTCATGGGAACGTTAGAAGGCACAATTGCATCCTCCTTCTTACAAACTACTGATAAGCATGACCTTCATGTCAAACCTTTAGTTAAACTAACTGACTTTCTGCAAATTGCATGATTCATTTCCAAGGGTTTATTATTAACTCACCATCCTTTTATGCTGAAAATCAAGGTGATCTGCCATCCTGACTGTCACAGAATCTACATAATAGCATAATCCTCAGAAACAAAAGCCGCCAAACAGGAGCCAATGACAAGAAGCAGAGGGGAGGAACTGAGGTGAAATGAGGTCTAATGTAGAATTGTGCCAGTCGGTATATCAGACTCGCTTATAACCAGCAATGTCACATAATTCAAAGCCAACTGGACTGCAAAAAGTCCAGGACTAAGTACCAATGATGGATTAGAAGCTTCCTTGCTACTGTCTGATGTTAGTGGATGAGTGCTGTTCCCACATGGCTCTGGCAGTAAAGACAGGGACAACTGCAGAATGATCGGGGATTAAGCACATTCCTTAGCAATACCTTGTAAGAACAGCTACTGTGAATATTCTCAAAGATGCAACTGTTACAAATATATATATATATATATATGGTTTTAGAACAACCCAGGCTAGGTTTTGAAGTGGGAAATGAAATCCCTAATCTACATACATTCCAGGAAGAGGGACACTTTTATGGAGATGGATATAATGGGAAACAGCAGGATCCACAGGCCACATTTTGCTATTCTGTCAGGCTGTTGATTTTGTCCTGAAATTATTCCTGCCCTTCTCACCTCTTTGTTCTCAAGATGGAGCTGTGCACAGGACACTTTTGATGGGACGTCCACAAATTGAAAGTCCTTGGATGCAGCTGGTTTGAGTACTAGAAGGCAGGTAACTCCATGTTCAGATGAGAAAATGTCAGCTGTCTGTTCTTTAACATCCCAGCCATGAACCCCATCTCTAGGGAGAGGGATGCGTTAACTTTTGTGAATAAATAAGTTTTCTGGTTTTACTAGTATGCTGTCTTAATTCTACCTGCCTTTAATGACTCCCCAACTATCTGTGCTTTATATAATGTGTGAACTTAGTAAAGTCTCTTAAACCCTTAGTCTTGGGTTTATTAGGATTTGGACCCCTTGGGAAGATCTTACTCATTCATGAGTCTTGGCTGTTGGAAAGGATTATCATGGAGTTAGTGCTGAAAGGACAGTTCCAGCAGAAGGGAGTTACTGACAAGGTGAGGTTGAAGCTCTACATAGTTTACCAGCTCACCAGAGGTGGCCAATAGGGAAAACAGGGGCCATTTGAAATAGGTACTGATCTCAGGAACCCCCAAATTCCTCTGATGGTGCAAAGCCTACCCAATTGTATCTCAATGGGAAGATTTTATTTTATAATAAAGTCCATAGTGCTTAGCCAACAGCATGCTAACATGGGACCCCAATACGGAAGAAAAAGTTAGCAGCTGGAGAAAGCCAAGAGCTTTTTTTTTTGGGGGGGGGGGGGAATCTATCACGGAGACAGCTACTAAATATTGTAAGAAGCTCATGTTAAATCAACACCAGAAAATAAGGAACAAGCATCTAGAAAAGAAGAAGAAGAGTTTGGATTTATATCCCCCCTTTCTCTCCTGTAGGAGACTCAAAGGGGCTTACAATCTCCTTGCCCTTCCCCACTCACAACAAACACCCTTTGAGGTAGGTGGGGCTGAGAGAGCTCCGAGAAGCTGTGACTAGCCCAAGGTCACCTGGCATGTGTGGGAGTGTACAGGCTAATCTGAATTCCCCAGATAAGCCTCCACAGCTCAGGCAGCAGAGCGGAGAATCAAACCCGGTTCCACCAAATTAGATACACGAGCTCTTAACCTCCTATGCCACTGCTGCTCCTGCATCTACATCTCCCTGTTGCCAAAAACAACCAGAAATGTAGTCCCAGCAAGAAGGGAAAGTCTCCAGAATGCTTCATTATAGCAGCAACCTATTTTTTAAAATCCACTTGCATCTCAGGGAGGAAGTGACTCTTCCAAAACATGGATGAATCTTGTGTCATTATCATGGGTTGTTAAGAGCAACATTGCTCACTTTCTCATGGGAGAAAACCCTCATAGATCAGAGGAAACAAGATGGGCATGCTTATATTGCCTTTGTAAAACAAGCAGCAAGAAAGCAGAGCTTTTCTAGCTACTAGAAACAGTTGGCTCAGCCAAAGTTTTTAGGTCACTGCTATACATTAACATTCATTTCAGAAGACTCTTGCCTGTGGAGGGAGAGAGAGAGAAGCAGAGACCCTCCAACTGCAAAATCAGATATTCCCTTTCCCCATTTTATGTCAGTACATATTAAATCAACAGTAGGATCCTTCCTTAGATGAGATGGAGTTCAGTTCCTAAGAACTTCCCTTCGAGGAGGGCGGTATACAAATACAATAAAAAAAATAAAAAAAATGTGAGTGACTCCAGAGACAGAAAGGGGCAGCTGAAGCATTACATTCCTTGCTTATGTAGTTTTAATCAATGCACACTTACTTGTAATATGAACATACACAAAACTATTCATGCTGTTTTGTCAGTTATGAAATCCAACAGTAACCAGGCCTAAGAGTTCAACTCAAGACTCAATCTCGCGATTTCAATTTGTCCAAGGTCCAAACACACATTCACCACTATTGAGTGATTATTTTTGTATTCCATTAAGATTTTTCATTCTCCTTCCAAACCTGGAAGACTCTCCAAACTTTGATACTGAGCATTTGAGGCTCACCATGATCCTCTATAGCTCTCCTTTAAGGACAGACCCTTATCCCTGAAGCATTACAGCAGGGGTGTCGAACCCATTTGTTACAAGGGCTGGATATGACACAAATGTGACTTGATTGGGCTGGGTCTGCAGGAGGGAGCTTGCCTCAGCTGACCCTAGAATGGTACTGGGAAGGTGCCTGGAGTGGTAAGCCCACAGCTGGATGTGGCTCCCTTGAGCTGAGGCAACCCCCCTCTGGGCTGCATGCTTGACACCCCTACTTTACATGGTCTTAAGGCATGTGATGTTACCAGACTCACTCATGAACATCAGAAAAAGGCATGACTGGGTTACGTATGAATGTCTGAAACCTGCTAAGATCAGTGGATATCTGGCCTTAGAAGATTGTGCTACAAAACAATTACAAATTCATCCTGCATGGGGAAAATGGTGCAAACAGTTCTGTCCAATTTGCCACTAAACACAGAAGGTAAATTGCATTATAAGTCTTGACTGAACCATCACTCTAACCTGACCCAACGCATTAGTTCTTGGAATAAGACAAAACCATCTGTTGGCAAGCCCACTCCATTATCTGCTCTCAAAGTAGCATGTAGAAGCTTCCTCCTAATGCAAGACAGACAACATTTATGGCTCCTTGTAGCTTCAGTGCAGAGGATGAGACTGTACTAGCAAAATAAGAGGGGATGCTATACAGATTGGGGGGGAGGGGGTTAGACCTGGATACTACGATCTGCCTCCAAAGAGAAGAGTACAGAATTAACCCTGACAGCTCCTTTTGCAGGGATCTCAACGTTCAACACCTTAGTTTTATTCTACTTCAACCTGCAAACAAGTGAAATGACACCTTGTGGCCAGTAATTATCCCATGTCACCTTCAACATCAGGGCTCCCCCGCCTTAAAGTGTTTAATTTGAAACACTGTACTTCATCACCACTGCGTAACTAGGCATAAGCTTTCCTCTCTGGGGAGAAGCAAAAGTCATGTTCATCAGGATCATAGAACTCAGTCAATTCATAACCCTGGCTGAAGATCCTTCCTGAATGTTTTCACAATACACACAGATGCTTGGAAAGGAAGAAGAATATATGAACAGTACTTGGCACAACTTCCACATGATTTAAGAGATAAACAGACAGAAATTATATCTGTTATGCAGAACCACAACAGAAGTCTGGACGTACCCTCAAAGCTTGTGATAGGAAACCTTTCATCTTGCCACATATGGGCGAACTCCATATGGGATGAAATTAAGTGAATACATGGATGCTTGTGCAGCACTGAAAGAGTACGGGGACTCCAGCTCCTAGCACCTCCTTGAGTACCCAGAAAGACATTAACTTTCCAAGACAGCTTTGACAAAAAGAATGGTAAACCCAGCAGAAAAATGTACCAAAAGGAATCAGCAGAGCACATCTTTCCAGACATTCCCCACTAATGCTCCCAATACCGTGATGCAAAGTTGTTCATGAAGGTCTCCCAGAATTCAGGCAATTTTCATAAGTAGTAGGCTACTATGGAGAGGCAGAAGAAAATCCACACTGTCAGCTCCTTCCATGAGTTTTTCTGCTTGATCCAATACTACAACTATTCTTACTAAATTTTACATGTCCATTAAATACATAGACTCCATGATGTGTCACCCCACATCTCTAATACAACAGGGAAAGGCATTAAAAATATTTTTTCTTTCTTCAAAAATCAGCACTGAAAGCTTTAAGGCTTGATAGGAGACTGTCTAGCACAGGGGTAGGGAACCTGCGGCTCTCCAGATGTTCAGGAACTACAATTCCCATCAGCCCCTGTCAGCATGGCCAATTGGCCATGCTGGCAGGGGCTGAGGGGAATTGTAGTTCCTGAACATCTGGAGAGCCGCAGGTTCCCTACCCCAGGTCTAGCACATTTCAGCACTACTAAAATATTAATATTTTACATCATTTTTCTTTTCCTGATACGAATAAATTCCACCATTCTGGATGTAAACACAAAAGTGTGGATGTTCATCATTACTGACACTGCTAAGGAAAGCTCAATGATTTGTCCTAAGGAAGATGTTTGAAAAGGGGGAGATATGTGAACAAAATATGGAAGCTTCCAAGAAAACCTAGTGAGAAGGATTACTGTTCAACAAGCATTCCTGTGGCTAATTACTTATTGGGGGATGGGGAGGTAGAATTCTGGATTTTAACAACTGGTCACTAGTTTACCATAACACACATTAAAAACGGGGGGAAGGGCGTTAATGCTCTGAATTTTCTTCATTGGAAAAGCCTGCTCTTAGCCAGGTTAAGCAACAGATACTCCCACTCCAACAAGTAACATATTCCTAGTACACAATATGCCAGTGCAGAGTGGATACTAAATGACCTTGCTTTAAGAGGCTTTCAGAACATGGTTTCTATTTGCTAGAACCCCACCTCTCCACCCTAAACCCATACACACACTTCAAGAGGAACACCCCAGTTCTACAACATTCATCTTGATGAAAATTCAGGAAGCCAGCAGCACAGGAAAAAAAGAAGCTTCCTTTATAGTTCAGTCACAGACATGCTGACGCAAGAGCAACTGCAGTATTGACAGATATTGTGGATTATGTGAATGCCTTCCCAGCAGGCAGCACAGCTGGTGGTTACTTTTCAGAGGGCACAAGAACATTATGTCCCTGAAGCCCCTTCCAACAGCTTACCAGGAATTCAATTTATCTACCAGAGCAGGATTCTTGCACATAACTACTGTATCCTTTCATCTGACCATAGCCCAAGTGAAGACCATCAGCCATCAAGCAGAACATAGTTTATGTAGCATCTCACACTGCTCAACGCCATCTGATGAAGTGGTCACTCATCTATAAAAGCTTATGACAAAATACGTGTTAGCAATTCAGGCACAAGACTATGCTGTTACTGACTTCAACCTTCTCATCTTCATACACTTCTTTCACACAAGAAAAGTCCACAATGTGTGGATTTTTCATGTTAACCCCATAAATGTTGTATCCCACACAGTTCCCCAGGGTCCCTGAATCAGTCAGGAGAAGCTTTTCAAGCTGACACAATGGCCTACAAAAACAAGATAGGTAGAAATGAATTTCAGTGAGCAACCTGATGGACAAAATTTTGCCTTCAGTCCTTTGAATCTAACTCTGACATTAAATAAGCAGTCTTGGGATATAGCTCATCTGAAACTGAAAGTTCCCACCCAGCATCCATTAGGCATAATTTAACTATAGTCACACTTTCAACTTTTACATTTTAGGCAAAACAGCATTTTGTGCCATCAGCACTCATGCTGTAATCACTACATTTTGGAAATTTACTATCACTTTTAACCTACCTATACTCTTCCCTTAAATTCTGGGGTCTTCACACTGTTACTTTTATTTTACCACACCACTCAATGGTTCAACACCCATATATGGTTCTCCAACATATATGGTTAGTAGGGGCTCTTCTGAGCACTATTATCTAATGCAGGACCTGCCCCAGGTTCCAGGAAAGCAGGCAATGTCAGCAGGACTCATGGTCACCAAGTGGTTCCATGTTTAAAAGCTGCTGTCAGAGAGACTGGACAATAAGCACGCTGTGAGGCTCCCTGAAGTGAATGGTGCTTGCTAGGTATGGAATATCATATTTACTCAAAAGGAAGATAACCTCCGCATACACATCCCAAAAATTGTTACACACCCACAAATATTTAAAACCAGACATAACTGTAGCTTGTATGCCAATGTAAGATGACCCTTTTTTGATGGCATAACTGTAAAAAAGTCTTGCACTTAAATAAATACTGTGAAGAGTCCTTCCATTCCACAACCCCCATCCTTCTTTGCACTCTCACCTCAGATCTTGAACAAACCATTACCACTGACAAAACAGTAAAACCATAATGGCAGCTGTGATATGGTGTGGTTTTATTCTTTTTTCTCTACAAGCAGCTTGCTGTACCCTAAAAACTCGGGCAATCTCAATCTTTCACCTTAACTGGTGTCCTTCATGCTGAGGAGAGAGGCAGAGGGCAGAAAAGAAAACTCATCCTTTCATTCCAGATACTGTACATAAAGATTGCTCAAGGTTCAACAGTAGTGAGGAGAGAGAATTTTATGTGCTCAGAGGTATTCCAGTATGCATTTGATGGGATGGCACACAGTAGTTGTGGTTCTTTTGTTTGCTGATAATTGCAAATGTGGATCTCTTCAAGCTACTAAGCACCAGAAGCAACTATAGCTAAACTACTCACAGAAGTTGATTAATTTTCCATGGGATGGGTTGTTTTTAAATAAGAAAGGTGCGTGTTTTAATTGGTGCTATTAATTGGGGAAAGCATGGCATAGAAATGAAGCAAAAACTGATGTATAAGCATGACAACTCATATGAGAAAACAGGCAAATATGCACAACACATCTAGCAAAATCTGAAATGATGTGTCATTCATGTCATTACTAAGAACAATCAGGGTGCAGCAAAGTTGTCTGGAGTTGCAATAACATGGGGATATGTGTCAGGACTAAGTTTCGTTTCTCCGAATCCCCTGGTTCCTGCCGCAACGAAGAGCCGCCCACCCACACACCTCATATATACTGGAACTGAGGGCAAGAACCCTCAATTCCAGCACCCTGTAGCTAGGGCGACAGAAATCAATAAAGTTCGTTCCTTTTTCATAAAGTCGACTTGTTTGAGTGTGTTCAGCTTTACAGATATGTTAAGACAACTTAATATAGAATGAGGTTGGACGCCCTTTTCGTTTTCAACAGAGCACTAGGTAGACTGCATAGCATTTAAGAACTGGTTTTCAGCATATCAAACCAGGGCTGAATAAATGTTTTTGTTTCCTTAGCACTGATGGCAGATTCTGGACACCTTAGACTTCTCTAGTTCTTAATGTGTTACATCAGGCGTGCAGGTATAAATACACCTTCCCATCTACCTTGTGATACTAATCGGTATCGGGCGGTATATAAATTGAAAAAATAAATAAATAAAAATAAAATCCAGGCTCCACTGAATGGGCTGACGTGAGCCTTGATATGGATGACCATCTGTGGCCACAAAACATTTACATGAAACTAGCTGTTCAGAGTGAGAGTACCTCAGGGACATAACTAGTACGACCCAGTCAACATTGATCCTACAACCAATTATATAGAATATTTTGCTGGTTAAGTCCTTTATGATTTTTACTGTGTTTACTGTCATCACTTTCCCAAAGCTCCAGAATGAGTCTATGACAGATGACCCCCAGATACCGACCCAAAATTCAGCTTAAAGCAGTGTTCTACAGCTGTAGGGCAAAAATTCCTTTTGAGTCACAGAGAACCTGGATAGAAGCACAAAGTTCAAGGAAGAAATAATTCCAGGGCAGATAGAATCTTTCCACTCAAGGTATGGGGTGGGTTGAAGGCACTGTAGTAGAGGATCCTAACTAAATCATATTGAGTTTGTAGAGGTATCCACTTCTGCATCTGTCCTGTTATCCCAACCTGATTAGAAACAACTACTGCTTTGTTCTAATGGTGCAATTCTGAGAGGCAGTGGATGTATTTTCATTGTATTTTCATTTCCAATGACAGTGTTTGATTAATAACCGAATCAACAGATCTTTGCATACAGCAGTTGCTTTCATTTGCAAAACTGCATGTAAAACTTCTATAGTTCTGCAATGGATCAAATTGGTATTGGATGATAAAAGGTGTTGGAAATCTACACATATTCATATTACAATCTTATGTTTCTGAAAAAGCTGCCCAAACTCCACCTACTCTTTGTTTTCTTCAAAATATAGTGTACACAGTTGCTGAACTAGTCTTGTTTCCCTTTGGCTGCACATTAAGAACTACATATAGTAGTTGCATTTTTGGATTACAAAATATAAAATGATTTTAAAAACTCTTGATAGATTGTCACCCAGTGCAATATAGTGGTTTAAACTGACAAATATAGGTGCAAACCTCCACTTACCCCTGAAAATTCACCTGGGGCCAGTCAAATACCTTCAACCTAACCTGCCTCACTGGGTTTCCTGGGACAAAGTGGTGGAGAGTAGCAGGTATACCGACTGAAGAAAAAGTGGAATAAAATGCATAGATAATGGTCAATTTCCAACATGTCTGTATTATTTCCAACTGCTGAACAATTACTGGAGTTTAGTCAAGCACCCATTTAGTTTCCAGAATAGTATTCATGACTAAGTCCTTTCCCCCCTATTATTGAGAACAATTAACCTAAAGTTTTCTACAATGTACAGGTCAAATACAACCTACCCCCAGGCCTTTTAAAATAAAGGCTAAAAGAAAACTGGCCTGGACAGCCTAAGCTAGACCAATTTAAGAAACTATGCAAGGTGAATCCTGGTTGGTATTTGGATGGAAGACCTCCAAGGAACACTAGGGTTGGTATATTAAGGCAGGCAATGGGAAACCACCTCTGAGCGTCTGTTGGCTGGAAAACCCTATTAAGAACATAAGAACTAGCCTGCTGGATCAGACCAGAGTCCATCTAGTCCAGCACTCTGCTACTCGCAGTGGCCCATCAGGTGCCTTTGGGACATCACATGCAGGATGTGAGAGCAATGGCCTTCTGCTGCTGCTGCTCCTGAGCACCTGGTCTGCTAAGGCATTTGCAATCTGAGATCAAGGAGGATCAAGATTGGTAGCCACAAGTAAGCTGTGACTTGAAAGCGCTTTCAGCAGGAACAAACCAAGTGCTTTTGTTTAAATATTACCCCTTTTCTCCTCAGTGGGAGCAAAAAATGGCCTATACCATCTTTCTCCCTTACTTCATTTCATCCTATCTTTCACCCTTTGATGTAGGTTAGGCTGACAGTGCATAACTAGGGGATTCAACCCAGGCCTTCCAGACCTCAAACCCTACCTCTATGTGATGCTGACTATTTTTATGAGACCCCCGCCCCCCGCCCGGTATTTTGCGAACAAGGTCTTAGGGTACAGGACTGGTCATTTAATTTCACTACTTCATTTTGCCTTGACTTGGATGGTCCAGGCCAGCCTGATTCTGGTAAGCACTTGGATGGGAAACCACCAAAGAAGTCCAGGGTCGCAATGAAGAAGCAAGCAATGGCAAACCACCTCTGACCATCTCTTGCCTTCAAAACTCTACAGGGTCGCCATAAGTTGATTGACTGTACTTTATTTTCACTGTATTTTCAGGCCGTCTTCTTGGAACAGTGGACTCCAATATGAAGAAACTGGATTTGATTCCCCACTCCTCCACACAAGTGGCAGACTCATACCTGGTGGACTGGCTTTGTCTCCCCAGTCCTACACAAGAAGTCTGAGGGGTGACCTTGGGCTAGTCACAGTTCTTGCAGAACTCTCTCAGCCCCACCTACCATACAAGATGCCTATTGTGGGGGGTGGGGAGGAATTTGTAAGCAGGTCTGAGACTTCTCATGGTTTAGAAAAGCAGGATAAGAATCCAAATTCCCTTTCCTATCTTCCTTATAAAGAAGAAAGGAGGCTCCTCCCCTCCCACACCACACACAAGGTAGGCAAAACCTGGCCAAGGTGAGCCGAGGAGTCTCCTCCAGCCCCTCCCCCCATTTTGGCTGGGAGAGCCACAGCCCCTCTCGCCGGTTTGCTCCGCACAGGTGAGCGCGCCCAAGGTGGTGACTCAGACAGGGTGGGGCCGCTGCGAGGCGAGGTGACGCGGCCAGTTGCAACCCGGGACTACAGAAGGAGAAACGGAGGGAGGGAGGCGGCCACAGGAACGGGAGAGACCTCGTTACAAAGGCGGAGCCGCTCCCGTTAGCCGGGCGGCCTCGGGGCTGTTATAACGCTTTCCCCAGGCCAGGGCGGAGGGCGGAACTGGCGCCTCGGGGAGCCCGCGGGAGGAGCGCGCGGGAGGGAGGGAGGCCGCAGCTGCCTCTGCGCGCGAGGGGAAGAGGGAGGGGCGGGAGCGGCGGCCGTTAACCGTCGCGAGGGAGGAGGAGAACATGGCTGCAGGGCGCTCACCTGGCGCGGGAGGCACGAAGGAAGGGCGGACGGACTCAGACCTCGCCGACTCGGGCCCGGGCGGAGCAAGAGGGTCGGCACCCTTCTTCTCGATCACCACACATACACACCCTGCGGCTCCCGCAGCCACTTCCGGCGCCAGGGCCACGCCTCTTCCGGCAAGGCCACGCCTCTGCTCCATCCTTCTTTTTTTTCCTCGCCCGCTTCCCCCATTGGGCTAACAGGGCCGCGGAGAGGAGGGGGAGGCGGAAGGGTGGGGAGGATGCCGGGCGGTAGCCATGGCAACAGGGTATTGGGGTCTGTTCTGCCGTGGTGGTGGGGATAGATCGGGGGGGGGGGGGGGGTCCCCCAGTATGTTTTTATAGTCACATCTGCATGAACACCCGTCCCCGTCGGCTCTTTGGGCACCATCCTGCTTAGCCCCATTTACATGGTATCAGCCAGGTGTGGTGTTTCTCCTTGGAGCAGGCCAGGGCCTGGGTCCAAAGGGGATAAAGCAGGGAACAAAGAGGGCATGTTCCCTCCCTCCCTCTAGTGAGCATTTGCACAACTTGGAGTGTTTTCTGATGCACCTCTGGGAAAACCCGTTGCCCATGTCCTCCCTTTTTCAGAACAATCCCGTTTGCTTGAGTAATACTACTCTTGAATAAATGGAATGTGATTTGCTACCGCACAGTGTAGTAATTAAGAGTGGTGGACTCTGATCTGGAGAACTGCGTTGATTCCACACTCCTCCACATGTGTGGCGAACTCTTGTGAACCAGGTTTGTTTCCTCACTCCTACACTTGCAGCCTGCTGGGTGACCTTGGACTAGTTCCAGTTCTCTCAAAACTCTCTCAGTCCCACCTACTTCACAAAGGTCTGCTTGGGAGAGGGAGTTTGTAAGCCACTTTGATTCCTTTCAGTAGAGAAAAGGTGTAAATCCAAACTCTTCTTCTTGTATGTTGATCTGTAGGAGAGTGGTTAGCGTATTCTGGCAGGTGGTGCACACTGGCGTAAAAATATTGTAAGTGTAATTGCAGTGTATACTGACGACGTCTGAACTGACTAACTGACAAGAAAATAGATTTTGGAGTTGAGGTGGAGAGCTTGATGAAAATGTAAACTCAGTAGTGTAAAAGGCAAACTCTGCTAGGAGTTAATAGGGAAGAGACAGGCTCATGTTGAACTGTCAGTTTTATTTCCCACTCTTTCCACTGAATGTTGAGGCACTAACTCCACACTGCCCAGTCAAATCCAATTTCATTTCTTGACTCAATCATGATTAAGGGTAAATCCAGTCCCATGCCAAACAATGGGACATTTCCCCATGAAAGAGGAGCCCAGATCTGTGAAAATGGTGTGCCAAGTTTCTACGGCTCATTCCGCACATGCAGAATAATCCACTTTCAAACAGTTTTCAGTGCTCTTTGAAGCTGTGCGGAATGTCAAAATCCACTTGCAAACAGTTGTGAAAGTGGTTTGAAAACGCATTATTTTGCATATGCGGAAGGGGCCTACCATTCCTTGGAGACCTCTGCAACTGATTTAGCCAGGTTTTTAACTAAAGAGTTCTATCTATTTCAACCTTTCTGTGGCCTCAACTAGATTTTCATGTTGTTTTATGCTGTGTTTTATACCCAAAGTTTGTTTTTAACATCTTGCTTTTAATATTGATATTCTTTTTTTAATGTGCTTATCTTCATTTCTAAATTTCCCTAAGCATATCTCTGAGGGGGTGACATATAAATTCTATTTTTAGTCTACAGCAGAGGTTTATAAAGAACTTTCTTTTTCTCATCCCTACTACTAAAACTTGGGGGCACCCAGTGAAGCTGATGGGCAATCAAAAGAAGTACTTGTTTACTTGGTGAAATAATGGAATTTGCAGTCAACGGATAACTAGTGCCATTCTAAGTAGAGTTAACACACTAACTCTATTGAAGTCAATGTGCCTAGAAGGGTGTAACTTGCTTAGGATGATACTGATAGTGATGGCCATTAATATACATAGCTTTAAAACAGAATTAGAGGAGAGATCCATCAAAGGCTACTAGCTATGGTGACTTCAGGGAACCTCCATACTGGGATATAAAATCTCTGAATATTATTGTGAAGATGCAACATTGGGAAAGACCTTGGCATCTTATTTATTGTCCTTCCAGTTCCGCTGGTTGGTCTTTGGATGAAACAGCATACTGGACTAGATGGACCAGTATGATCCAGCAGGATACTCCTTAGGACTCTCCTCTGCCTTCAACAGCTGCATGAGAAGCAGAAATTCAATAAATAGATTTTTGCATAGCATACAACAGTAGGAAAACCTTCAGCATCTGATATTCAGCTGGTCCTTTTAATGGCCTCTGCAGGGGGCTGGATGCAGTCTATCCTTTTTTTCCCCATGGTTATGGGTGGAGTTGGCTGGGTTAGACTGGCTTTCCAAGTCCTTTGCCTTTGTATTGCTAAAGATAAGCAGGGTGTCTCTGTTATTCTGCAAATAATAATGATTCATTTGGAGAACAGGGTTAGAATGTATGTAGATCATACAAATGTATGTACAGTTTGCTTGCTCTCAACTGCTAAATGGCTAAACATTTTAATATTCTTATCATACCTGTTTGGAAGTATATCTGGTTGTAGCACCAAAAATCAGGAAGAGTTGTGTAATCAAAATTAAAGATCCACCAAATTGTAGCAGCTATTGAACACAGTAAATGAATTTATTCTGTACAGGCATTTTAAACCTGTTAGACTGATTACATGCTTTTCTTTCTTCATTCAGATTTGTATTTTGCCTGCTTGAATTCTGGATGGGTTTTGCAATTCTGAAAAATTCTCAGGCTTTTGTCCTGTCTCCAGAAAAAGGGAGTTTCTTATTAGCAAGTTAAGGTATTGAAACCACCTTGGTAAAACAAATATATGATAGTGTGGGGCCAGGATCGCGTTTCTGGTCCTACACAGCTGAGTTAGTTTTAAGAAAAACTTAATTAGAAATAAAAGCAAAAGACATCTGACATTAGAAACAAACAGACAGTTTTTACATAGCAGAATATAGATAATATTACAGAATGTGAACTCTCCCGAGGGAGAGACACGCCCCAGTGCTCTCAATTGAGAGACACAGAATTTAGAACGTTACAGGAGGTTGCCCCTCCCGGGTGGCTCTCGAAAGAGGCACGCCCCGTAGAGGAAGAGCCTTAATTTTTATAGATACAGAATTACAGACGTCACACAATCCATCCCCTTACGTTCCACGTATTATAATCCATACCTCTCACATGCTACAAGCATGTGTGTTCAAACCCCATTGGTCAGATCTGTCTCCTGGTCACATGAAGGCAACCTCTTATTCTACTACGCCAAATGCTACATGCTGTTAGTGCATGGCCTCTATGCATATACAAAGGACAGCCATAAAGCTAGCTTGTTGTCTCCAAGAAAAACCCATTTTGCTAAGTTTCTCCCAGAGAGAGCTATACCTCTAGGGCATGCAGGATTCCATAGGATCATAAAACTTTTCTTCTCTCCCAACATGAAATGTTTCTAACATTTTAAAAGATTTTACAAACATGATTCTAACACAATAGAATTATAGTAAAATACAAATACATGTGAATCTCTCTCATTATCATTTATGTGTTCATTTAACTATATAGAAAAACACTTTGTAATTTAACTAATCACATTCATTTCTAACCCAAAAACCAAAGTTATAAAATGCATTTGTCTTCTGTCACGTAGTAACCTGTAGTTACAAGATGCTAAAGATGTTATCTTGCTGGCCTGCATAGTCACTGACAAGCTTTGACCTACTGCAAAAATGCAGGCTTTTACTGGTCACTTACACAGAAGCTCCCATTTTGATTCTTTGCAATCTCTGGTTCTATAACTTAATCAAATACAAATTTATATACATTCTGGCCTGTTCCCACAATAGAGAGTTCAATTATTTGAAGTATACCTCTGGAACTGTACCTGGCTGATAAGGAGAATGGAATCTATGGGAGATTCCAGCAGCCCCCTTTTCTGGTAGGCCTCTGCACAGAAATCTGTGACATCAACACATGGCCAGTCCCAGTCTACGATACTGATGTGACACTCCAGTGCTGCTTGTTACAATCCTGTGATCAGGCTGCTGGTGGAAAATAAGCGATATAGTCACCCCTCAGAAATGCTCCACCCACCCAGCAGCTCTGCAACGTAACCAATTGTACAGTGCCGGGATTTCACCCCACTGATGCAGCCATGGCTGCCTGACACTTGGCAGCCACCGCCTGAATGTAGAGCACCAGACAGCAGAATAGTTGCCATCCCCTTTTCTTCCCAGGAGGTGAGTGCTGGGAGCAGCAGGAGCCCTGGAGTTAACATACACCAGCAACCTCTGCTGATGGTTGGTTCAAGCACCTTCCTGCAGCAGAGTTCCCTTTCCCACTGCATTCTCAAGCCCCAGGAGCTCAGCACAGGCAACCACAACAAACCTCCCAGAACTCTGTGTCCTAAACAGCCAATGTGGTGAGATGGTTAATGCGGTGCAGTAGTGAAAGTGTCAGAGCAGAATCCAGAAGGCCCAGGTTCAAATGCCCTCTCTCACTGGGTAGCCTTGGATCAGTGGCTGCATTTTTAGCTTTACCTACCTCACAGGGGTCCTGAAGATAAAATAAAGGAGGAGATAATGGTGTTTTAAGCAGCTTTGGGTTCCCTCTGTGACAACAGTAGGATAAAAATAATACTAAAATAAACAGAATAAAGTAAAAAAAAGGTTTGGATCCCAGTCACAATAGGACACTGGAACACCAGCCTTCTGCCAGATCAGGTACATATAAACGCTGGGGCAACAATAAAGGAGCAGGTGCCTTCATCAGTGCCACTACCAGTACAATCCAGATAGTACATTCTGTGGGGAAAGTCACTTTGGTGGCAAGTCGCATTCATTTTCCAATTAGGAGCATGCTGGCCAGAATACAAATCTCTCTTTTGCCTAACAACATGCTGAGCAACAGCAAAACAAGGCAGAGGCCAATGTAGGCCCCAAGCCTCCCACACTCAGAACCAGAACTTTAATTCTCCCAACAAAGTGAAAAAGAACATAGAATTTATACCTCTGGATCAGAACAGTCCATCTAATCCAGCTTCCTTTTTCACACAGTGGCCCACCTGTTACCAAGGAGGGCCAACAAACCAATGTTTCCCCTGAGATTATTTCCTAGCACTGGTACTCAGAGGTTGCCTCTAAAAATTGTGGTTATGTTTAGTCACTACAGCTAGTAGCTGTGGATGGGAGTTACCCTCCTTGAATCTTTCTAATCTCCTTTTAAAGCCACCTTATGCTCATGGTAATTGCTGTATTTGCTAGCAGAGAAGTCCATCAAAGAGAATGGAGCCAAGAGGAAGTGACCACCAGAGACCTGCTTTTTGTGTTCAGGCAGGGTATGCAGTTCCTTTTCCACCCTGGAGGTAGTCCCCGCATGTGGCCTGCTCCTGTTGAACGCCCAGTGCAGCCACTTGGACCAGGATCTACTCATCCCTTGTCAGACGTACCTGTGGAACTGTGTCTGCATGCAGTGCTGGAACTCCTCCATGGAGATCCCAGAAGGCAACAGGCACCTTGAGTATTTGTCCAACCATGGCATAGATCACAGTTAGGTGGCTGGCAGACATGCTCACAGACCTGGAAAAGCACATCCTGTTCCTTTATCAGAGGCTGGCTAGGACATTTCCTCCCCTCCAGGCAGTTGGCTACCTTACTTTGCTCACATCCTTCTGCCTTGTCAAATTCTGTGTTAGAAAATTGAATTTCCCCCCATCAACTTGGACTGTTTCATTTTTCTCGCTTGTTCACTGTATATTTTATTTATTTTATTAAATTTCTATACCGCCCTTCCCCGAAGGGCTCAGGGCAGTGTCCATCATTCATATAAACAATTAAAATCCAATTCACCCCCGTTCAAGTATACCCTGAAAAGTGTCACAGCCATGGCATTCCAGTACTGCACTGGGATCCAGTCACACAGATGTTGCAAGAGAATATTTCTTGTGTTAAAAATGTTGATATAAAGGAATAATGGGTAAATGAGATCTACTTATGAATTCCAAGCATCGGCCAGTCATTATGTCTTCATGACCCCAGGAGTTTGAACATTGTAAAACAGAAATGAGATGTAAGAACAGAAAAATCAGTATATGATAAAAGCACAAAGCAAAATAGGATATATGAAAACAAAATACCCAAGAAAACCAGTAGGACAATAAAAAAAGGTCTGCGAGCAACGTATTTACCATTATGCCATTTCCAGTCTTTTAAAAATGTTAATGCACTAGTATGTCTCTTTCCCTTGAATGAAATGGCATTCTGATTTCAGTTCAGCCAGTGTTTTCACATGGGAGAAAAACATTTAATTAAATGGATGCCTTCCTCCCATGCGGAAAACGTTCCTGAACTGCCTTCAGGATATCATCCCTCATAGCTGCTCAAAAGAATTATATGGTATCCTGGAGGCAGTTCAGGAATCTTTTCCGCATGGGAGGAAAGTCTCCGTTTAATTAGATACTTTCTTCCCATGTGGAAAAGTTTCCTCTATAATTCCCTTCATTAAACATGTCTAAGATAATATGTTAATATTATGCAATTTATATTGGGATTGCTCTCCTTTCCATCTCAAGGAAACAGCAGCTGGATTTAACCTGCTGACGAATTTGCATTGGATGTTTCCTATGGATCACAGTGTATTTGAAGCATCTCTAACATGCATTTGATCCACCTGGGTGTGCACCATAAAATTTGTCTGGCATTTGCCCCGAGAACATGGAAATCTGTATGGTGTGAAATTATTGTGCTGTCAGTTGCAACAAGCTAATGTGGAACAAATGTCGTGGGTTTTTTTGCTTGTGACGGGATTAGCAAAGGGAACGAAGTAATGAATGTAAACAGGAAGTTCCATACTACTTATTGTATAGCCATTGCAGTTCCACATTTCTTCCAGCAGATGATGCAGGAGCCTAAGTTATTTGAGATATTTTGCACACACACTTCTAACAATTTAACAAAGACATTTGTATGCTGAAGATGCACAGGCTTTGCCAAAGCTTCTGTGCACACCGGAATTTATTATAGCCACTAAGTCTCTCTGGATTCTCTCGTGGGATGTAACTATGGAAATTTTTGTATGCATGGAAATGAGGGGACAGAACAATGTGATAGCTGCGCAATGATGCTGAAGCATCTCATGATCAAGGCTCTGATGGTAACTTCCATTACTTATTGTGTAAGACCATAAGCACAGCACTTTTTCAGAAGAACAATAACAATAAATGACATTATCGTTATTTACTCAGGACATGTTTTGCCACACTTTCCTCACAGAGGTACACAATGGTTGTCTATAAATAATGTTTGCTAATGCAAAACAGGACTCTCTGATGGAAACAGACATTTTGAATTGCTTTGTAGTTTTCAAATTGTGTCCCATATAGTAGATATGTGAAATCACTAAAAGAAAAAAATAAGACACATGGAGATACAAATTTAGAGAAAAAGGTGTCCTTATTTTCTACTTCTCTTTAGTTTTATCCCTTATTCTTCCTCTATGTATTGGGGAGGGAAAAACATGTTTTCCTGACTTATTCTCAAGAAATACACAGGATCTACCAGCATCCTAACATGGAATTATTTTGACTGCTTGGGAGGCTGAGTAGCGTAAGTAGTATCATACTTGTAACTCTGGGTGGTGTAGGGAAAGTCATGCTACTCTGCTTTTTTTTTTTCACCACCCAGTGCGGCCAGTTGAAATCTACAATATCTTTTTAGTAAAAAATATTTTGAACCACAAACACAACACACTTTTTAGCACAACCAAAGGTTATGCAACAAACATTTGTGTGTACACACATACCAGCCATAGCCAAGAAATATGAGGTGTAAATTTTCTGTCAAGTGAAAGTCCCAGGTTCTGCTGCGGAGAAACTTGCTTCTTATAGAACTGCATGAAAAGCTGACCCAGTTGAAAGTACTTTGATCAATATTTGCCATTGTTCATTTTATTAAAAAAGTGTGGGAGTGAGGGAGCAATTCAGTCTTTCCAAAATGCCTAGAGCTAGTAGAGGTTGGGAGAGGCGGGATGAGACGTCAAACAAAATGGGGATTGGCTTCCAATTGTGGCAATCAATCAGCTTCTACCATGTTCTTCCCTATGAATAGGAAGGAAGCCTCCTTGCCAAAAGGAGACAGAAAGATGGTGTGACTGGAAAGGTACACAAAAAGGGTTTTTTACTAAGGTGGAAGATGTGCTAAGGCTCCCCTAGTAAGAAATAAACTTCAAGCTCGTCTAGAGAATAAGGAACTTGGCGCAAGTAACAACCAGTTTATGGCAAGCTGCGTGAAGGAAACAAGTGTCCTGTCCCTTTAAGGCAGCGGTTCTCAACCTGCGGGTTGCGACCCCTTTGGGGGTCGAACAACCCTTTCACAGGGGTTGCCTAAGACCATCGGAAAACACATATTTCCGATGGTCTTAGGAACCGAGACACAAATAATCTTATGGTTGGGGGTCACCACAACATGAGGAACTGTATTAAAGGGTTGCGGCATTAGGAAGGTTGAGAACCACTGCTTTAAGGGGTCAATGCAATGATATTTACCAGATAGCATTATTTGTCTACAATTACAAAATGCTTCAGCTACCCATTTCAGTTCATTTTAATCTCTATTAAAGGGTCAGAATATTTTTTCCAGCTCTTTTTTTTCGCCCAGCATTGCAAAAAGTAAATCTCTTATTCTTTTCCAGTTAGTACTGATTTTGGGGCACAAATGGGAAAAGGTGTCACCTGGCCCTAGGTGTAAGGTTATTTGAACATGGCAGTGGTGTTGCAATACCAGGTTTACAGTAGACATCACAAGTAATGCTGCCAACCATCTAATGCCTCTGTTTTGTTTTGCTTCATTGCTGGAACAATACCAGCCATGCCTAGTATACTGAGACTGATGGATTTACCAAATCAAGCTTGATAGTCAAGGTCATGTATTAATGTAATGTCTTAATCGCAATAGATGCTTCCAGCAGGGATGGTGTTGAAGCCTTTCACTGCCAGAATCAACTGGCTGTTGCAGGTTTTCCAGGCTGTGTGGTCATAGTATGGTGTGTTTAGCTCCTAATGGTTTGTTCACATCTGTGGATGGCATCTTCAGAGACATGTCACAGTGAGATGTGTTTCTCTCTATGGCACAGTGTGCAGTCCACATTTTACCATGACAAAAGTCTCAAGAAGTCAGCCACAGATGCAGGTGAAACATTAAACTTTTCTATCCAGAATGGAGTTCCTTAACAAAGACTCCTCTTATTAGTTAGAAACCATGAATTGGCTCCGAGTTTGTTTTGTTGCCAGCACACATGCACACCTTGGTACACGTCATTGTGTTTTGCCTCTGTGCACTCTGCTGTAATAAAAATGTATCGTTACCAGAGAGAAATACCGACAAAACCAACATATTTTGAGATGCGTCAGATCAGGATTCAAAGTGATTGGGATATATTGCGGTCCGTCAAATTTCAGAATGGCTTCACATTTAAAGCACAGCTGCCAAGAATGTAGCAAAAACATGCATGTGGATAGACTGAATCAAGTTGCATACTTGTGATGATTGCTTCACCTGGCCACCAATATTGAACTGCATCCATGCTGGCCTTATTACTGAGCATGGAAAACAGGGCACTGTGGTATAGAAAACTTGGAATGCAATTGTGAGCTGGATTAGCATGTTGTAACTGTGAGGGAGCTTCACAATATCCTAATCTCTTGCCTGGACATATCCTTTCAGTCAACATTCACAACAGACTTGTAATAATACCAACCTGAATCCTAGATACCGCACCCCTTCTTTTATTCCAGTGGTATGCTGCATGCATCTGGCTCATTAATGCATCTGGCTCATTTGCATCACAGTTTCTGCTTGTGGCTGGATGCCATTTCTCCTTGTGCTGTTTTATAACATGTTAGCCAAGACCATAAGTGGCAGGCTTCTTGAAGTGAGGAGTGCACGAGCATTTCCTTTCAATAAGGGCCCTGCCAGCTCGACTCTGCTCCCTTCTCAATATTATATGATCTGCCCCAATAAATTATTCAGAAGACAGCCTGTAGACCCAAGTCTTATCTAAAAACCTATTAAGATGTAATGAGATTGGGAGGACAGGTATTCAATTTGGTCCCAAGTAACAGCCACTCAGCCTTCAACGTCAAGTATATTGAATTGGGTAGAGACAGCAGAGAAGAGGGTTTTTTTTATCTTGGCTCTTCTGACAGGCTGCTGTGGGCTCTGCAGTGAGTCCTGGCAAGTTAGGATGGGGAGAGAGAGGCAAGGCTAGGATTCGTTTCCAGAGAAGTCTCCGCATGCCAGCTGCTTTGCAAAACTTCGTCCAGACCAACAGATGCTGAGGGACAGAGACTGGGGACATCAACAAGCGAGGCTTGCCAATGTTGCTCCCCCCAAACCTCCCCTGAACAGCTTGCAGCTTGACTGTTTGATAACAGTTACTGACGTGAAAAAAATCTCCTTGTACACAGATCAGTCAGCTAGCAGGTGCAAGCAGAAATGCAAGCAAGGCAGGCCCGTTGTGATCATCCGAAGAGTCCTCTAGAACAAAGCAAAATGGCAAATGTATTTTTATTTCATTTAATTTATACCCGGCCCTTCCCCAACTAGGTCTGGTTCAGGGTGGCTTCCAACAATCCGTATAACAAGACAATATAATATAGGTTTTGAAACATAGAATTAAAACTTGTTTACTAATCAGGTCGAAAGGTGGCAGACTCATTTCATGCTTACTATAAATATTTTACAAAATTCAGCAAGATGAGGTGAGTTCATAAATGGTTGTAGGCAGAGAACCAACAATGATCCAGAAGTAACAAGTCCTCAAGGAGATGGGACTAGAAGGTATCCAGAAAAAGGAAAAGAGGCAGCAGGGGGGGGAGGGGGAGGGAAAGGGGGAAAGAAAAAAGAAGGGAGGGGAAAGATAGGGAAACCAGCTGATTTATTAAACTGGCTAATGGGAGGCTGATGGGTTTTCAACTAGCAATTAGTTTCAGGGCACCAGGAGTCATATTAAAAAAAACTCAACTCGTAATAGGAGAATGTCCTTGATGAAAAGGAGGGATGGATAGGTGCTTAGGGCTTTGGGTGTGCTGGGGAAAAAAGGAAAGGGTTTGCTGATTTGATTACCAACTCAGTTATTTCAGTGAAAGGATAAATTAAAGGACGCTGATATTTAGAAAACACACTGGAGACACAGAATTATAGATCCCAGATCCAGTTAGTCCAGCATTATGTTTCCAACTAAAGCTAGCCAGATGCTTCTGGGATCTTTCAAGCTGACCATGAAGTTAATGATCATTCCCTATTGCTTGGCTCCAAGATCTGATATTCAGAGATATACTGCCTATAAATATGGAGGTTCCATTGAGCCATCAGAGCTAATAGCAGTTGACTTTTGAATAGGGGTGCCAGTTTCAGGTTGGGTAGTACCTGGAGACTTTGGGGGTGGAGCCTTAGTAGGGTGGGTTTTGGAAGGGGAGGGGCTTCAATGATGTATTGTGCTATAGAGTCCACCTTCCAAAATGACTATTTTCTCCTGGTGAACTTATCTCTGTCACCTGGAGGTTAGCTGTAATCTCAGGAGATCTCCAGCCATCTGGATGTTGGTAAACTTACCCTTGAAGCAGGGGACTGCCTTCACTTTCATACCTTAGGGACGTCTCTCCCCATATGTCCCTACTCAGCCTCTGCGATCCACAGAGGCAAATCAGCTGGTGGTCCCCGGCCCCTCAGAGATGCAACTGACCTCCACCTTGGCCAGTGCCTTCACTGCCCTGGCCCCTGCCAGGTGGAATGCTCTCCCTCCAACCATCAGGGCCCTGCGGGACCTTGGACAGTAATGCAGGACCTGTAAAACAGAGTTGCTCCACTGGGCTTTGGGGGGGGGCAGTCACTGATTGCTTCCCCCCCCCCCCCCCCCCCACATACATCATCACTGGCTACCATGTGCTGTGCCTGGACAACTCCCAGAGGGATAGGAGGTTTCTTTGGGTTGCCATCCAATGTTAGGTTTTTTTGTTTCTATTAATGCTCTATTTAAATTAATGTCATTTTAATTATTAGATTGTGATTATTTTAATCATTTTATCTTCTGTACACCGCCCAGAGCCCTTCAGGGGTGGCCAGTATAACAAGTTGAACTAATAAATAAATAAATATCTATGTGGGTACATTGTCTTTGCACCCTCAGCTGGAGGAGCAGAGAGTTCATGTGTTCTAAAGTGGAGTATCCGTAAGAGTTCTGAGCAAGGCACTGTTAGAAATAAATTATAACAATGTTCTCAACCTTGTTTTTATTTATTTATATAGGTAACTCAGTATACTGCTGGGCCATTCATTTGACTTAGTGGGCCTTGTTGTTGTTGTTATAATTCTGGGAGAGGGCTGAGGCATCTTCTATTTTTGTGGGAAAGCCTACATGTAATATTATGCTACTGTTTCTGGTAATGTGATGTTCGGAGGACTTATCCCCGTGCCACTCTGCCCAATTGTCAGGTAAACTTAAATAACAGAGAGAGGCCGGAGAGTTGTTGAACAACTGACTGGTTAGTGTTTTGTAATTCACTGGATGTTAACCACTTATGAGGTAAATAATTGATACTGTTTCCATCTGCTTCTGTCCTGTTGTGGAGATGCCCTTTCCTTTTCACCTGCCCTGATATTTAACCTGTTATAACTTTGTCCACTCATATAAACCAAGGTAGAGTGGCTTATAAACAAAAACAGAACTTTATCTGTAAATTAATCTGCCTGTGTTGAAGAATAAACTGTGTATACAGTCACTGCTGTGGAGCAGACTGAACTTGGACAAACAGTTTCACTACAGGATAAGTTATCACAGTGAACCAGAAACTGTCACTCCATAGAACAGGGGTAGGGAACCTGCGGCTCTCCAGATGTTCAGGAACTACAATTCCCATCAGCCTCTGTCAGCATGGCCAATTGGCCATGCTGGTAGGGGCTGATGGGAATTGTAGTTCCTGAACATCTGGAGAGCCACAGGTTCCCTACCCCTGCCATAGAATGAAGCTAAAATGCACAAGTTTCTTTCACGTATTCCAACCTAATTTAAGATTTCTGGAGTTTTTACCAGACAAGCCTCAATCTGATCCTCAGATTCCTTCTACTCAGGAATACTGACTTTGAGAGTTTACTAACCAGTTCGTATCCCTTCAGGCTGCCATGCTAGACCATGCTAGACCCTGCCTGCATCTTCCTGAAGACAAACTGTGAGACAGTTCTAGCCTGCCTGTCAGAAGGTCTAGCCTCAATGTGAGGAGAGTGATCTTTAACTACTCTTTTTTCTTTCTCCAACTCCTCCTCCATTCATAGAATTGCCAGGTCTCCCACTATAGCCTCCCAGCAACCTAGTGTTGCCTGCTAGCACCTGAGGCACTGGTAGGAAGAAATGGTTGGGAAATGGGAGTGCACACCACTCTCACCCCAGTATGAGGATCTGAAGGTTTGTTTCTGGCTTTTTGCTTGCATCAACAGATTAAAAAGCAAGCCAGCCCCAACGTAACTGGAACTGTGGATTGTATAGGGAATATTCAGCTAGTATTTTTTTAGGGACTGAATCATAGTTTTGATAGATATGTCATTTTTCTTGCACTTTCAAAATTGAAAAGCAACTGAAGCTAAATGATCATTTCATGTCATCCTGTTCCAGTGACCATCTGAACAAGCATACAGAAACACGTGACATTTGTCCATTATATAAAATTATGTTCTGCATATCAAGTACTCAGGTGATCTTGGCTTAGACACAACAGTGAGCTTTTTAGTGTAAACAACATCTAATAGCTACAATAAGGAACATAAGAACATCCACAGTGGATGAGTTCAGATGGTCCATCTATCCCCGAGGTCCATCTATCCAATTGGCCATGCTGGCAGGGGCTGATGGGAATTGTAGTACATGAACATCTGGAGGGCCATAGGTTCATCATCACTGATCTATCCTGTATCACATGGTGGCCAACCAGTTGATCTGGAAAGCCAACAACTGGGCAGAGGCCAAGGCTTTCCCCTGATGTTGCCTCCTAGCACTGGTATTCAGAGTTTTTCTGCTTCTGAATGTGGAGGTTCTCCTTAGTCACCATGTTCAATTAAATTATTTGATTCAGTGGTCATTATTTCTCCAAAAGTATGTCCAAATACTATCACAAACTATGCCTCATTGACAGTGTTACCTGTAAGCCGCATGGGTACGTGACTGCGTGGTCACCATATTGCTGCTGTGCAGATAAGGGGCCACCCGGTAGGGGGAGCTCTCCCCTGTGGCTCAGTTGTGCGCAGCACTGGGGAACAATTACAGGGATTATTGCTCATCACTGATTCAAACAGCACAGAGGAGGTTGTGTGATGTTCAGCCCAAGATATCCCTGCCACTAGAACACTTCTGGCAATCTGGCAATTGCCACTACAATTTAAAGGAGACAGGGTGAGATGGGGATCAGAAGTCAAGGTAATGATTATTGTTCTATCACCTTTGAAGCCTGAACTGGAAATTCTGGCTCTGAAATGTATCATACCCCCAATAAATCTGTATGCAAGTGCAATGAATATGTTGGAAATGAAAGACTTTGCATTATCTCTTAACTTTGCATTATCTCTCAGACTTCAGAGAGGGATTTGGCTAGAAAGTCAGAGAGGTAGAGGGGGTCAAGATGCTAGGCATCTTTTCTCAGTTGCTGTGACACTATCCTTTTGATCTGTAGATTGCGACTGCCAGGGAAATTTCCTTCATTCTGCCTTTTCTTCACATCACTTTTCATCTTGTAACCTTGAGGGCAGAATGCAGGTCCTGTATCTCATCCTAGTTAGATTAGATTAGGAATCTATAGTTACTCTATCGTATCCAGAAATTGAGTTCCTGTAATAAATCAAGTATATTAGTTTGAATAGATAAAAAGGTTCCAAGTAATTTTTGTTCCTGGCCCACAGAGATTAGGTGGACTTTGCTATGCACAGTAGCCTTGTGCACTCTGCTCAATTACCAGATTTATATATATGAATATAAATCTAACAGAATAAGCATTGTGTATTTTTGCAAGAATTGCATTTTCATAATACCCTTCTCTTTCATGCCAAACCACCTGCAATCTTGAGATGTTTTAATCTTTTTGCGCCAAACTGTCTGCAGCATTGTGATTTCCCTGGTGTGACAATTCAGATTAATTTGTGCAAGCTAAATTCATGTGGGAGAGGCAAGCCCTTTGGCCTTCCTCAGAGCAATGCATGCGCTGCCTGCAGTGGCGTAGCGCCAAAGGGGAAAGGTGGGGCACTGTGCGGTGGCGCGCAGGGGCGTTCCAGGGGCATTCTGGGCCACGGCGGGGGTGGGCAGGTGCAAGGCAGGGGTGGAGGGTGCAGGCATGCCCCCTCACTCCGCCCCTGGCTGCCAGTGGAACTATTCCAGGAGCAGCATGCTTTTACTTTTTAATTTTTTTTTCAAAAAATGAATATCATTCCAGGACTGAAACATGAAGTGCTGACTGCACCAGCTGTTTGTAAATATACGTGTTGATATGCTTCTGAAAAAAAGTTGATGCCAATGTGCATTGTGTCCAGCTGAAATGTGGAGTTTTTAAATGGTGAAAGCTGAAAAGAGGAACCTGGTTGGGTGAGACTATTCTGTAGTCTATATTCTGACTAGGTCAGTTTAGTTCTGTTGTAGGGTCTAGAACAGGGGTAGGGAACCTGCGGCTCTCCAGATGTTCAGGAACTACAATTCCCATCAGCCCCTACCAGCATGGCCAATTGGCCATGCTGACAGAGGCTGATGGGAATTGTAGTTCCTGAACATCTGGAGAGCCGCAGGTTCCCTACCCCTGGTCTAGAAATAAAAGCTGGCATCACTTTCCCCTTTCAGGTACATGTCCTGTTTCTCCTGTTGTCAAAGCAGCACTTTTGTTGCGCATCGTTTGCATTTTCCATGATGAGTCAGTATCCATAACACAGTTGTACAACGCAAAAGATTTTTCAAGCTAAAGGATTCAATTCAATACAAAAGTGTGTTATTGGTTTTTTTCATAAGACACCCACAGATGATATAGCCCTACACACACACACACACACACACACACACACACACACACACACACACACGTGCACACACAGTCAAATCGTTTTTTGACATAACTCCAGACCGCACTGATGAGAAGCCCTGATCTGGATGGCCCAGATCTCATCATATCTCAGAAGCTAAGCAGGGCTGATCCAGGTTAGTCCTTGAATGAGAAACTACCAAGGAAGTCTAGGGTTGCTACGCAGAGGCAGGCAATGGCAAATCACTTCTGAACATCTCTTGCCTTCAAAACCCCTTGAGGGATTGTCATAAGCTGGCTCCAATTTGATGGTGCTTTCCACCACTACCACCACTACCACCAATAATGACCTCAAGCAGAAAGAAGTCTTGTCACAATAAAGAGAAGGATACATTACAAGATGCTGAACCCAGGATTACTGTCTTAGGCCTTCTTGGTAAGGAGACTGAACTCCCTGACTCATCATATCACTGAACCGGATATCCATGGCTGTTCTGATCCCTAGAGACTCCTTTTCTGAGAAGTGAAAAGTTATTCAGTTGTGGTGGAACACACAGCTCCCAGTAACAGCTTTAAAATTCCCTGTAACTTCAGCTAAGAAGTGTTAGATAAATGTTAGCTTTTGCTGCAGCAACATCAGGGATCCCCATGGAGCTGTCCTAAGTGCTGCAGACCTTACCATTGAATGTAGCATCTGATATGTTGCTTCTTTGCTGCTTAGTAATTTTGCTGTTCAACCATGTGAGGTGACTCTATACCCTTTGCACACCATGAGACAGGTTTTCCCACCAGAGACTTTGCCATCTTTGGTAACATGTAATTGTTTCAGGCTAATGGTCTACTAATGTTCTACCTTTATGAAATTATTTTTCTGGCTTTTAGCTTAGCTCCAGGAACTATTGGAAAGATGTAGAGTTTCTCTTTATTTGAAACACTCACCTCCCATATAATGGCACTTGAGAAGTCCAACAAATAAAAACCTTTATTATATAACAAGGATACTATTAGAAGGTGTGTTTTTTTTCCAAAAGGTGGTAAACTTATCAATGTAGTCCATTATAAACAAATTTCACTTATTTTCACAAGCTTTAGAAAGAGAGATTAAGCTTTTGTTGAAGGCTTTCACGGCTGGATTCAACTGGTTGTGGTAGGTTTTCAGGGCTGTGTGGGCATGGTCTGGTAGATCTTGTTCCTAACGTTTCGCCTGCATCTGTGGCTGGCATCTTCAGAGGTGTATCATAGAAGTCTGTTACACTCTGTGTCTAGACTCTGTGATACACCTCTGAAGATGTCAGTCACAGATGCAGGTGAAATGTTAGGACCAAGATCTACCAGACCATGCCCACACAGCCTGGAAAACCCACCACAATCAGATTAAGCTTTTGTTTCTCAGTTTTAGTTCTTATACAAAATAATTTTTTTTGTTTGCTGGTACTATAATTTCATGAATCAATTAGTTGTTTCTACTTAGTTCTTCTCAAAACTACTGGGTTCTTGAAAGCTGATACCTTTCGTTCAGTATCCTGCACCTATCTTTCATTAGAAACTGAAATTCACAATCTCACTTTTGAGGTAACCTGCGCAGGTTTCAAATGCAATAGTCCTGGTTTAGGATTATTCTTCTCGAGATGTATCCCCCTCCTTTCTATTTTTGGGTCTGAGGGGAGAGTTACTCTACAAACCCACTTCTGCCTTTCCAAAAAACAATCTTCTAGTTCACATGTCTGTGTACCATTGCTATCAGCATGAGCAGACACTCAAAATACTTCAGTACTCCAAACTCTGCTTCCTCTGACTGAAAATTCCCTCAGGGTAGATTTCTCACTCAGCTAAGGCTCTCATGTTCACAGACAGGATACCCCAAAAATGGTCACCCTCTTCCTCACAATCCCTTCTAGCTTTTTTTGTCAGCTGTTCACTCAGCTTACCACTCAGAGCTGTCCAGCTCTTGACTCTAGGCAACAGCATGCAAATAAAATATTTTGAGGCTGGAAATAAAATGTTTGGGCTAAAAACACTGTGGAACTCCATGGAGGAAAACATTTTATTTCCTGCCTCAAAATGTTTTAGTTGGGTTGTGTGCAATGGACCTCTGTGTAACTGGGTTGTCCTTTGGATAGCAAGTAACCCTAAGCCTTGCCTACCTTATAGGGTTATTGTGAAACTGATGTGAGATAATAATATATTGCAATCTGCCATAAATCTTTGGGATAAAGTGGGCCAGAGTAAAAAAAGAAATAAGTGTAAAACATATTGCCCACTAGATGTCCCACTATTGTATTTTAGTACTTTATTAGAAATAGTAAAGATGTTTATTTAGTGCATGTTTATTCTGCCCTTCCTTCAAAAAGCTGAGGATAGTGTACATTGTTCAGGGGCTTCTCCATTTTATAAAATGACTTCTCCATTTTATTTAGGATCTCATATTATGAGTAACCTCTTAATAGGAAATGTTGTTATCCTTCATTTTCTTTTCTTTTATTGGTAGTGCTATACGGTCACTTAAACTTGACATAGCATAGGGTTTCAGCATGTCTTAATATGGCCATAAACGTAACATACCTCACAATAACATTAAGACGTGCTGAAACCCTATGCTATGTCAAGTTTAAGTGACCGTATAGCACTACCAATAAAAGAAAAGAAAATGAAGGATAACAACATTTCCTATCAAGAGGTTACTCATAATATGAGATCCTAAAGTATGACACACTTGTCTTACATATAAATCTAACTCTTATTAGGCTGAGAGAGTGACTGGTCCAAGATCATCCAGCAAATGTCAGGGCAGAGTGGGGAATTTCAGCCTGTGCCCCCCAGAACCTAGTTTGACACTAATCACTGTACCATACAGGCTCTCTAAGCATATAATTGGACTCCACTATTGAACAGTGTCCTGTGGAGGTGTCTGGAGCACTCTCTGTTCCAGTTTTACCTGACCAACTAGCAGCAAAGCCCATTGTGAGGAAATGCAATGGGTCCTAGCAAAAGGTGGGGGAAGAAGCATTTCCCCCTGCATTGGGCTTTACTTGAGGCAGTAGCAGGCCTCCCCCTTCTCCTGGTGCAACACTTCCTACCTAAATGCTGCTGAGTCTGTGGCTTGGGGTGAGATAGGTTGGAAAGGTGTGGCTTGGGGTTGGTGGGAAGGTGAGGATTGGGGGAAGGTGGAGCTGAGTGGCACCAGTGTTACATGCTCTGGTAACCTCTTGTTTGGACTACTGTAATGCACTCTATGTGGGGCTGCTCTTGAAGACGGTCTGGAGCTGGTGCAGCATGTGGCAGCTAGGTTGTTAGCCAATACATCTGGCTGGGCACACATCATGCCAGTTCTTAAGGAACTGCACTAGCTCTCAATTCGCTCTCAATTTGAAATTGACATATAAAGCCCTAAATGGCTTGATCCTGCCTATCTGAAGAAGCGCCTGTGCCAATATGTACCTGCCTGGGCATTGAGATCACAAGGGGAGGCACTACTGGTGGTGTGTTCTCCCTGCTGAGGTATGGGGTAGTGTCAAGTGGAAGGGCTTTCTCCCTGATTGGCTTCCGACTCTAGAATAGTCTCCCCTTGGCGATTCACCATGAACCTAACCTTTATGGGTTTAGGCACATGGCAAAGAACTTTCTCTTTGCCCAGGCTTTTAGTTAGCCTCCCTAGAAATTCCCTCTACAGCTGCGGGTCTGACGGGTTGGGTGGGTTTGGGCAGTGGGAGTTGGGGTTAATTTTATGCATTTGTTTTGTTTTATAGTCATAGCTTATTTATTGTGATGCTTTATTGTTTTAACATGTGTAAGTCACCTAGAGACTTTGATATAAGGCATGGTATAAATGTTTTCAAATAAATAAATAATAGCAAGCGTACCCAAATGTTCCAGGAGATCATTGTCAGGTCCTAACATAATGTAAGCTTAGAAAAAGATGGACGTGCCTCTTGTATAATTTCCATTGGTGGCAAAATTGGTATCAACAGTGTTTGTATAATTAGCTACTTGGTCTTATCAGTCATTGAAGCAGCATTCACTCCTTTCTCAGCTAGTTATCTTCCAGTCTGTCCAATTACTGTTTCTACATTTCCACAATGGGGAGCTCTTTCTATGATCCCCCCCCCCCTCCATACCCTCAGCATGTAGGGAGCTAAAAGCAAAAAAAAAAAGGAAGTTCTTCAACTGAAGATCTAATAACCAACAATGGGTCAAATTTGAAACAGAATTCACAAGTCCTTTAAAAAACTCAGGGGAAATTTCTGAAAACCGGCCCTAGGAGACAACTTCAAAGTGCTTCAGCCTCTATTCACTGTTTGTTGGTCCTCCAGGGCCACTGGTTGCCCACTATGTGACACAGTATACTTGGGACTATATGGATCAGTTGTCTGATGCCGAAGGGTTCTTTTGTTGTTCCACTCCTCACAGGGTTATTACTGTTAGAATGATTAGCAATGTGCTGAGTCCTAGGACCCACTTCAACTACATGAAGATCATTGCTATGTTTGGAAGGGGCTTTGCTGTGGCAGAGGAAATTGTCCTTCGTTAGAGCAAATCTCCCCATTTAGCAGAAGGGAGTGGCAGAAGCTTGACATTTGCATTCATTTAACATAAACATAGTGTTTCAGAATCTAACTTTCTGAAATCAAACAATTTAACAGAATCTAAATCTAACAGAATCTAACAATCTTCGCATCTAACATTCCATTGGTCTTTATGAGAACTCTGTAAGTATGTTGGTATTGTCTCAGTATTGAGGGGAGGGGGATAAAGGACTTGAAGGGGAGGGGAGTGAGAGGCAATGGCTTGATCCCAACCTCATGTCAAAACCACGAGTTTCCCTAAACTAACTAGGAGCAGGATGCAATGATCTGCCCCCATAAGGATGACCACTGCCCCCCCATTTTACCCTTCCCCCATACTCTTTTCCAACCCAAAGAAAGATTTGTTTTCCAGGATGGCAGGACCCATGTGGAGTAATAGCCATGTGGAAAGGTGGGCTTCAGTGAGGAAGAGGAAGGAAAATAAACAATACAGTCCTATGCAAGGTGCTTCGGTCTAAACCAATTAAAACCAGTGGGCTGAGACTGAAGTAGCTCTGCATATGTTTGCACTGAATAGCTCCCTCCTCCCTCTTCAGATCAGTGCAGATATACTGATGGAAGGGACAGGAAGGACATATTTGCTTCTCACTGCAGCCTGCTGAGGTTGTCATACCACATGGATTCCAAAACTCTGGGAATGATCTTTTCTGGAATCATCTTTTCTGAGGGGAAGGTAAAGTGGAAGATCATTGATAGACTGTTAAATCCAACTCTGTGGTTGGTGTAATTCTCTGAATGCAGATCACTGCATGGAAAATGGTTAAAATTTGGGGTAATTAAGAAAGGAACTGAAGTCTTTCTTGTTTGTTTATTAATCACAGTTTTAACTCTGGCTTTGTGTAATGTTCTGGTTTAATATTCTGGTTTAATCCTGGAGCGTTCCCTGATCCCACCATAGCACTGGAGCGATGCTTGGCTAGAGATACACAAAACTGAATGTTCTGTTGCCTTCTACTGCCTCTCTGCAGACTCCCTGCTTGATGAAAATGGCATTTGTTGAAGCAAACTGGGATTTTGCTGACAAACAGAATCCTGACAACACAAAACCAAAGTTAAAATAAATCTACATTCTGTCTGAACAGAGCCAGCCAACTAATAATTCACTGAAGGCTATGTATAGCAAAGGCAAGATTTCAACCAAGGACTTCCTGATTCACACTCCAGTCCATTAGCCACTATACTATACAACTTGTTTTTATTACTCTGACTGGCAGATTGTAGTTCTGTACAATTTAATCACAGTTTAATGATTTTATTGTAATTGCCAGGCCTGCAAGAGATCAACCAATTTAACGTCTGCAAATCGCAGGCACTCAAATCCTTTTCTCTGAATATCACCCCTTGTCCCTCTCCACATTTGAATGGTAATATTGGAACAAGGCTGTGAACTTCTTCAAGAGGGTGTTATGGCAGAACACTTTTGCAGTTTTTAAAAACACATTGCTGTTTTCCTCTGGACTCTGTTATAAAACCCAAGGAAATGCACCCTTTGTGTGTGTGTGTGTGTGTATGTGTGTGTTAATTTTTTTAAACTGAGCACATCCCTGGAGAAGCAACAGATAAATCGTGTAAATAAAAAAAATGTATAGAGCAGAGAAATATATGCAAAAAGGGGAACATAGATCTAAATCCAGATTTAGAATGGCAATGAGACATGACACACAAAGTTGTCATGGTAAACATTAAAAGAACTGGTTGTGGTGGGTTTTCCGGGCTGTGTGGCCGTGGTCTGGTGGAAGTCTGTTACACACTGTGTCCAGACTTCTCTTATAACAGACTTCTCTCTATGATACACCTCTGAAGATGCCAGCCACAGATGCAGGCGAAACAAGATCCACCAGACCACGGCCACACAGCCCGGAAAACCCACCAGAACCAGTTGAATCCAGCCATGAAAGCCTTCGACAATACATTAAAAGAACTGCCAACATTAAATGGGAAATTTATAACTTTTTTTTAAAAAAAAAACTGCAATTGTGCCATTCTAGACCCAATCTTTTTACTATGAAGCTACTGTTTAGTGATTCCAAGGCCTCTGAGCCATTGTTATGCTGTCAGTCATATGGTTTTCTCTTTCCACACCCACACAATGTTGCTCATGCCAAAGATAAGTGAATTCGGCAACAATTCCAGATGCAAACACAAATCTGGTTACTGAAATCAGTAAGGCAGATCGAAAAGAACAAAGGTGTGCTTTTTGTTCACATGTGCCCCACTGTAGCTTAGCATGACAGGGAGTAGCCATATGTTCTCCATTCCCTCCCCCTTTCCCCTCACACACTGTGATTTGCAGTTCTCATTTGGCACAAGCTGTCATTCACCATTACTTTAAAACAAGAGAAGTAGGGTATTCTTTGCCCTCCAAACCAAGTTTGCAAACCGCTTGAAGCTGATTTGAGCAGAAAATGCAGGAAGTGGTTTGGCCAGAAAGTGCAAACTGCACTGTGCTGCTTCTGACATTATGAACAGCAATGCCTCATGCTAAAGGAACGCACACACGCCACGTGCCTGCCATGCCCCTCCATGCCCTGGCCACGCCCCTGCACAGGTGCACGCCCGGGGCATTGCCCCCCCTGCCCTGTTGGTGCTACGCCACTGGATCAGGAGCCCTGGAGGAAAATGTCACCTTGGGAAGGTGGAGTCTTCAGTACCTCATCTCTGATGAGCTACCTTCCCATTCACAAACTCCACCTTCCCCAAATCTGCCCCCCAAATCTCCAGGAATGACCCAGACCGAAGGTGGCAATCCTACATTTGGAGCACTTTTAAAAATCAGTTTAATTCAAATCTGAGAGTTCCTAACTGTGCAGTCCAAATGAGGGGGGCCAAAACCATTGTGGGGTGGCTTGACATGAATGGCGCAATGGGCAAATACCCTGGCAGAGGGGCATTTGCATGAGCAGTGGAACACCGTGCAGCTCTGAAGCATCCGCATGCAGAAGCCACTGCTGTGCCAGCACTCCCTTGAGGCAGGAGTCAACAACACAACAACCTTTATTAGGCATTTAAAATAGGCACTAGAGTGTTACCAGACATTTATAAAGTAAAAAATCAAGAGTACATTCAAAATGCAGACAGAAAGACTGTATATAGCAGTATACATTACTTAGAAAGTTCTGTCAGTTGTAAAAGAAATTTTGCTACTTTTTCCAAGAGCACGACATTTGCATTGTTTGATGCAGGAGTCTACGCTGGTGCTGGTGGGGGTGGTCCAGGGGTGGCGCTAATTTTCAGTTGACTTCCAAAGGGCTTTCAGCCTGGGAATGCCTGGCTGTGTCTTATGCCAACTGAAAGTGTGGCACCAGAAAGTATGGCCCATTGGGCTGCATGGGTTTTCCTTTTAGCAGGCAGGCAGGGATTTCTGTTTTTCCCTGCTTGCTACACCACCAGAAATCTCTTTAGAAGCAACATGGCTGCACCTTGGCAGTACTGTCCAATTTGGCAATGCCCAGTCATTGCCAGATTGCCCCACCCCCACGGTTTGCACTGGAAGGATCGGGGAGATCTGGAGAGGTCCCCGTGCGTAACATTCAAAATAAAGGTTGCAATGGAAGGAGAAACTCCTTTAAACTGAACATAATCAGACTAGGAGTAATCAGAACAGTAGTAAGCCCCTCAGTGATGAACCATTTATTAAAGCTTTTCTTGGCAGGAACATTGATCATTCCCTCACCTTACCTACCTTCCACCACACTTAGAAACAATTTTCTGCCTTAATCATTTTTTTTCAGGCCTCAGAAATAAATCAGTGCCCCTCCCCTCCCAGGTTGTGATTGAGTAAAGTAACATTTATAACAGCTTCGGGGCTAATGAAATATTAATTGCACAGTCCTTTAAAAGGAATAGATGGAACTCTACGCCTACTGGCAAGGACTAATGCATGCAGCCCGAGCAAAAGAAAGGATGCAGTTCAAAGAAGATCCTCTTTCTCATTTCTCACGATCCCTGAGTACAAAGGCGTCCAGGGTATTTGCAGAGAGGGGTTTGGACCAGGCTTAATTTCAGTTCCTGCATTGTAGAACACCAGTTTATTTTACGTGTTTCATACCAGGCAGTGAAATTTCTACTGATGTTGAGTAGAAAATTTGTATGTGGATCAAGATAAGGAAAATGGCTGTGCGAAATGACTGATGAAATCCAAGTAACAGCATCTTTTGGGAGCATTGTGAGGGTGTACATTGAACTTCTTGAAATAAGGAATCAGGGCACATCTCCCTCCCCCCATTAGTGATAATAAGCCCAGTTTTCCCCACCTTCACATGCCACTGACAGGCATACTCATGCTTAGCTGTTGTGAGTTTTCCAGGCTGTGTGTGTCCATGGTCTAGTCGTTTTTGCTCCTAACATTTAGTCCACATTGATGGCTGGCATCTTCAGAGGCATGGCATAGTGAGATGTGTCTCTCTCCATATTGCATTTCACCATGACATGCCTCTGAAGATGCCAACCAGAGGCGTAGCAAGAGGGGAAAGCACCCGGTGCACTGGTGCATCCTCTGCCCCGGAACGCTCCCTGCCCTGCCCCCGGAACGCCCTTGCCACATCCCCACAGGGGTGCGCACCCGGTGCATTGCGCACCCCCTTTTCCCCTTGGAGCTACGCCTCTGATGCCAGCCATCAGTGCGGTGAAACATCAGGAGCAAAAACTACAATACCACAGTCTCACAGCCTGGAAAACCCACAACAACCAGATGATTCTGACTGTGAGAGCCTTCAACAATATGTTTGTGAGAGCCTTCAACAATATGTTTTATGTTTGTTGGAAAGGGCCCATAGCTTTATATGCAGTGTCCTAGGCTCAGTTCCCAGCATCTCCAGTTTACAGGATCTGGTAGAACATGATATAAGAGACCTGAGACCTGACAGTCCAGTCCTGATTTGCTTCAGAGAGGCAGTCCTGACTACTGAGAAATGCACACCAAAGCTGGAGAAAAATAAATGGAAATGATGCATTAAGTGCAGTGCACAACCCAACAAATAACACAACACAAAAGCAATATACCCAGTGGTGGGATTCAGAAGGTTCTCACCACTTCGGCAGAACCAGTTGTTAAAATGGTGCTTGGAAACAAACAGTTGTTAAACTATTTAAATCCCACCACTGAATATACCCCTCAGGCTAAGGGAAGATAATACATGATACAAAGTGCATAACACTTGGCAATGGAAAAATGTGCAAACTTCTAATGCATTTTTCAGGCAAAGCAATTACAAACTATAGACAAAGGAAACACGCATATGTGGGCAGTAAAAAGAAATAACACAGACCAATAAAATGATTCTACAACAAGAAGATATGCAGTAGCTTAAGCTTTCGACCACTTTCAGGCAACCTCATGGAAACCTAATCCTCAGAGTTGCCTGTTGCTTTGGGCAGCCCAGGCCTGACAGATGCTATGGTGGAGGTGGCTGGTCACCCGCTCAATAGTGGCACAGCTTGTTGGACATTTTGCAGGGGAAGAACAACACACACCCTTCTGCAAAATCCAGACTGCAGAGCAAGAACACTGGTGTCCATAGCAATCCGTGCAACACCCGCTGAGCAGGCAGTAGCACCCAATGACATCCCTCAGAGCGGTACACACAGATGCAGCCTGCCACTGGAAGAAAGACTCACTGACAGCACAACCCCAACAGAGGCATGCAGTCTGAGCATCTCCTCATAAGTCCGTAAGGGAAGGGAACCCGCATGGCTGACAGAATGCCCACCCATCCCAATGGCAAGGATCTGACTGTAAACACAAACGCAGCTCACAGACAACCATTCCAGCTCCAAGCCACACAGCAGAGTGCCCAGAGGCGAAACACAGGAACTTACCCAGGCATGTGTGTGTGCTGAGAAAAAAAAGTCAGAGCCAAATTGTAGTTTCAAACTAGTTTGAGGAGCTTTTATTAGAGAACTCCATTCTAGATAGGAAAGTGAAGAGATAGGTTCTCTATTCTAATCTAACTAGCTCGATAGACAGAGTTGCCTTCTGCATCGCTGCCTACATGGTGCAAGATGGAGAAGTGTGCACCCAAGTATGGTGGAGTGTGAGGAAAGAAGAAGAAAGCAAGGAAGTTCCCTGAAAGTATTTATTTATTTTCTATTTTATTAATTTTATATGCTGCCCTTCCCCAGGCGGGCTTAGGGAGGCTGGAGCAGTTCACAGAAACCATGAAATTTACAATTTACACATTTAAAAAACCAAATCGTCCAATCCAATTGTTGATGGCCTATACCGGCGCTGATTGCTCAGAGCTGGAAGGAAGAGAGAGGAGAAAAAAGATGGGAGAAAAAAAGAGGATAGGGGGAGGATAGGTTGATGGAAACTCGTAGCTGCCTCAACCAAATGCCTGGTGGAACAGTTGTGCTTTGCAGGCCCTGCAAAACTGCATAAAATCTTGCAGGGCTTAGGTCACACTAGACAGAGCATTCCACCAGGCCAGAGCCAGGGCCAAGAAAGCCCTGGCCCTGGTTGAGGCCAGCTAGACATCTTTTGGAACAGGAATGACCAGTAGATTTTCATTTGCTGACCGAAGAGATCTTTGGGGATGTACTGGGAGAGGTGGTCACATAGGTATACTGGTCCCCAGACTGTTTAGGGCTTTGAAAGTTAGCATCAGAATTTTGAACTTAATCCAATACTCTAACTGGAGCCATTGCAGCTGGCAGAACACCAGATGAACAAGTGCCCACCATGGGGACCCCATAAGGACCCACGTTACTGCATTTTACACCAGCTGGAGTCTCTGGAGCAGGCTCAGGGGTGGCCCTGCCTAAAGCAAGTTGCAGTAGTCCGATCTAGAAGTGGCTGTTGCATGGGTCCCTGTGGCTAAGTTGGCTTGAGACAGATAAGATGTCAATTTTTACACTTGGTAAAGATGATCAAAAGCCAGGCAAGTCACATGTGCAGCCAGAGTCTTCATAGTCAAGGAGACATCAAGGTACACGTCCAGACTCTTGACAGTTGACACAGGATGTAGCTGCATGCTGTCAACAGTTGGCAATTGGCATCCTCCACCTGAACTTCCTCAGCCCAGGCACAGGACCTCTATCATAGATGGATTTGTCTTCAAATGGTTGCATCTCAACTATTCCTCCACAGCCCCCAAACAACTGGCCAATACATCTGGTGTAGTATCCAGATGACCATTCATCAACAGATACAACTGGGTGTCAACAGATGACCATTCAACAGATGACCATTCATCAACAGATGATCATTCAACAGATGACCATTCATCAACAGATACAACTGGATGACATCCCAGGCCAAACCTCTGTATCAACCTAGCAAGAGGACACATACAGATGTTAAATAATATCAGCAAGTGAACCGCCCCTTGAGGGAGTCTGCATACCAAAACTGGCATGAGGAAGTTCTCTCACCAATCGCTACCATTTGTCCCCAACCCTGGAGAAATGAGTGCAGTCGCTGCAAGGCTGATCCATGGATCCCAATAGTTGTGGCCTTAGTATCTATGCTGCACCAAAGCACGTGGTCAGGACTGTGTCTGTTTTGCCTTTTCCTTTGCATGGGTGAATATGGGCTACACTGCATGTTTTGCTAGTGTACCTTTACACTGGTTCTGGGAGAGGTTCCCAGCAGTGACATAGGTATAGATTTTTTATAGGGTGGGTTTGGTGACTGAGGGCTTTCCAGCTGTTCCATTCCATGCATTGTTTCAAGCAAGCCGAACATGTAATGGGAGGGGTTTGAACCTGAGAACCCTATCTTACCTACATCCCCTAGGCAGGCTCAGCTTAGGGAGCTGACTGACTCCTGCTACATCCCCAGGCCCACCCCTTCCCCTGGCAGTGCAAAGGATTATGCTGGGAATGCTCTGGCAGGGCTCCATAGTATGGTTTTGCTAGCTACCAGCCTCAGTACAGCTGCGGGGTGCTTCCGCAGTGTATCTCTGAAAGATGCCAGCATATTTCACAGTAATACTTGCACAGTGGCTGGTTGGCTCCCTGAGCAATTTCACTGCTGCCCCTCACTGCTGTGAGCTTGTGCTGCTAGGCAGTTTGCACAGCCGTCTTTTCTGCTTCGGAAGTTCCTACGTGGAATTCTTCCAGCAAAAGAACTTCCAGAACCCAGGGGGAAAGGGGACATATAGGCACACCTTTAAAAATGTCAAAAAGCATTAAAGCAATAGGGCAAAAGAAGAAGCTAGAAAGGGAAGACAGAGAGAAGCAAAGAGATAGTAATCCAAGAAGCATGAAAGGAAAGGGAGGGGGTTAGCATGAGGTCTGAGGGAGAATAAAGATTGAGAATTTAAGAGAAAGTCTGCCTATAGTGTTTCGATCCAGCCTTTTTATACGTGCAGAGAGGTTGAGGGAATATCCAAACATTATAGATAGATAAAATAATATAAAACTGTAATTATTCAGTAACAGTTCATAGATGTCAATATAATTTATTCTATAATTTAAAAGAATTGTGGATTATATAGGTTCTATATCCACCCACCCCCCCACCCACACAAACACACACTTATAATATATGGAGGGGCATTCATTTTGTATTTTTGGCCCACTTCCAAATATGTAGATCTCCTAGATTATCCCGTAGGTTATCTTCTCCCCTAGATTATCAACCGAAAATAATTGGTTCCTCTGACTCAGCAAAACCAAAATGAGATATCTGAGGATAGGTGTGTCTTGTTCACTCACAATCTGGTTCCATGGTAAAGTTGATAGTGTCCTTCCTTCTGAAGTGAGTGCTTATCTGATCTCCCTGCCCTGTATTAAAAACATCAGAAATGTAGCATATTCCAAGCTTGCCTGCTGTCCTTTGGGCTAAGCCCTTCAAGCTTTCTGGTGAAAATTATGCGTTTTTCACAACGAAGAGCACTTTGCCATTTGCTGAAGGGGGAGACAAGTGTTCAAGTTTCCCAGACAAGTGTCCACTGTCACTGTGAGACATGTTCCCCATTATTCTGGCTATTTCCATTCCATTACTGGTCTACATTTCCATCAAGTAATTTACATTTGAGAGAAACATGTCAGGATAGTTCAGGATGTCAAAGAGGAAGCTGTTGCCTGCTCGCTCCATCTCATGGCCAGATGGATTCTGAGCATGCCATAAGATGAGTGGAGGCTTGTCAACATATAGGCCTATACCCCCAATTGCATGTGTTCCCCTGTATATACTTCTTATTTATTTATTTATTTATTTATTTATTTATTTACTTACTTACTTACTTACTTACTTACTTACTTACTTACTTACTTATTTATTTATTTATTTATTGTTTCGATTTATAAACCGCCCCATCCCCTGGGGGCTCTGGGCATCATCCCCTGGGGGCTCTGGGGGCTCTTAACATCATATCTACTCCCTACTGAACAGACTATAGATCAGCAGAAAGGTGAGAAATTGCCCTGCTATGGAGCTTTGCCAATTCTACTTGCATAGCAAAAACAGGCAACGAAATGTACATTAAAAGAATGAGGTTTGCGCTGAAGAAGAGGTGTGAGTGTGTGTATGTGAAAACTGTTTCTTTTTTTAAAAAAGAGAAGAATCTGTGTAATATTTCAAGTAATGTAGAAAGGAGAAAGATTTACGAGTGTCTTCTACTTTTTTGATGGATTATACAGGCTAGCTATCATTATGGAGACAGGAAGGCATTACTGAGAGCTGAAGGTGGTGAGACAGGTCTGGTGGCAGAACGTCACCTTTGCATGCAGAAGTTCCCAAGTTCAATCCCTACCATCTCCAGTGTAGTGGAGATTTGTGGGCTGTGATTGGGTGACAAGCCACTTAGATTTGCATGAGGCCAAGTTTTGCAGACACCATGAACTGCCAAAAAGACAAATCATGAACTGCCAAAAAGACAAATTAGATCAAATCAAGCCTCTGAGCTCTCACTAGAAGTTAAAATGGCGTAACATACTTTTGTCAAATCATGAGAAGATAAGACTCATTAGAAAAGAAAACAACGCTAGGAAAAGTTGAAGGCAGTAGGAAAAGAGGAAGAACCAAAATGAGATGGACTGACTCAATCAAGAAAGCCATGGGCTTCTGTGTGTAAGATCTGAGCAAGGCTGTTAATGATAGGACACTTTGGAGGTCATTAATTCATAGGTTGCAGCACTGGCGTTCCTCCCTAGGGACATGGGGTACCCCTTGTCCCCGGGCGCACCGATTGAGGTCACGTGGGGGGCGTCAAAACATCCTCCTACACAGGGAGGGATTGAGCAAGCCCTAGAAAACAGGCACTGAAGCAGCCGACTGCTCCCAGTGCCTGTCGTAGCCCCGCCCACTCTGTACGGTGGCCTGGAGAGTCCAGGGGGCGGGGGAGAAGTCCCACTGGGCTCCCAGGAGCAGGACTGGGAAGCTCCGCCTCCCCTCCCTCTAACCCAGCATGGCTTATTCGCCTTAAATTAAGTGTGGCATTACTCAGAAGCCTTCTCCCAGGCAGCCAGGCGCCAGCAGGCACAGGAAAAGGCAAGCTGAGCAGGAAGCCCAGAAGAAGCAGCAGAACTGAAGATGATGCTGATGTTTGCTTGGTAAACCTTCAGATGGGGGGTGACTTGTGAGAGATTTACATGCTTAAAAGTTAATTCCCACTTGCACTGGCTTGGAGCTGTTTCTCAGGCTAGCAGCCTACCTCACAGGGTTGGTGTGAGGACACAATTAGGAAAGTGGTGGGGAGGGAGCCATGTAGGTTTTGCTGGGGTAGGAGGTGATTTGTGAGAGATGATGCTGATGTTTGCTTGGTAAACCTTCAGATGGGGGTGACTTGTGAGAGATTTACATGCTTAAAAGTTAATTCCCACTTGCATTGGCTTGGAGCTCTTTCTGAGGCTAACAACCTACCTCATAGGGTTGGTGTGAGGACACAATTAGGAAAGAGAGTTGGTGGGGAGAAAGCCATGTATGTTTTGCTGGTGGTGGGAGGTGTTTTGTGAGCTGGTGCAAAAAATCATTGTTTGGTCGTTGTGTGGGAGGGTGGTCGTCCATACCTGGGGTGGGGGCGGGGGGGCACCAAACTCAGATTTTGTCCCCGGGCTCCAGTTTGCCTAGATTCGCCCCTGGGTTGCAGTAAGTGAGAAACTGCTTCATGGAACTAAACGCGCATACAAAATGACACAGATTGGTTCAGAGCCCTGGAGAAGAGGTGAGAGAAGAAACTTTTGGGGTTGATTACCACATCATAGCTTAATTAAACTAACTACAATTAGTGCTACTGTCTGAATACAGACGCTGACTACTATAAGTTACAGTCAACATTGGCACTTCAAAGGCTAGCATAATTTACTCCAGCATTAATTTTCATCGAATGCATGATAAATGTAAATGCGCAACAGTTGTGCACTGAGCTAGCCCAATTTCATCAGATCTTGGAAGCTAAGAAGGGTCAGCCCTGTTTAGTATTTTGATGGGAGACTATCAAGGAAGCCTAGTGTGGCTATGCAGAGCCAGGCAATAGCAAACCAGCTCTGAACAGTTCTGGTCTTTAAAATCTTACAGGATTGTCATAAATTTTCTGTGACTTGACAGCAAAAAAAAAAAAAGAGGTTGTACATTACAGGCATCTGATGAAACCAGCTCCAACTCCAAATTAACACAGCTACCCATCTGGCGCTTGATTTAAAGCCAAAATCTGAAGATAGTTTATTAGCAACAATTAATCTTAACTGTGGTTTCATGTGATGTACAAATTCTGTATTGAGGAGACCTTTGGAGAGACAGCATATAAATTTCCTAAATGAATGAATGAATGAATCACATCTTTGCATGTTCCCTGATGACACCTGTCCAGGCTACCAAAAGAAAGCAATGAAAGAAACCAGTACATATCAGGGCATATCAGGATCTCACTAATCCTGGATTCACAAACGAAGCATAGTTAAAACAAACCATGACTTTGCATTGTGCATGAACAGTGCAGAGCAGAAGGCACTCGGGAAAATGTATATTGGAACACATTGTATGAACAGCAGCCCAAACCCCTAAGCCTGGGAGCTGCCTTCGAAGTTAACTTACAGCATGCACAGGAATGGAAAATGGAGGCTTCCTACTGAGCAATATCTTTCATTACATGCTCCACTTGTGGAGACATCCAACTCTGTCGCCTTTTGCCTGCTGTGCATTTCCAAATGAAAATAGGATTTGGCTTTCAGGGAGAGGAAAATCGTTCAGTGTTCCCTCGGGGCAGATTTTATTGCTTTTTAAACAGCCACCAGGGGTTCTGACTCCAGCTTGCCCTTTGCTAACAAGCACACCCTAGGTTGATAAATAATTAGTAACTTTGCCATGCTCAATGTCATTTGGCTAAGTCTATAAATGTCATCCCCTGAAGCCCCACCATACTGACCGTGGAGGCCAGCTGCACACAGATGTTTGAGGCATGGAGTAGTGAAGCTGTCAAAAGCAACAGACAACAGACACGCAGCAGCTTCCTGGTTTTCCTTTTCGGAGACTGAGAAGCACAACTTCTCGTTACACTTCTGTAATGAATGATATTAAGTTAAAACCATTATTCACACACACCCCAGAGTTTAAATTCTGCTAACTCAAGTGATGGTGGTGACCAATATAAATGTTTTGATTATATTATTTAAGTTTACATTTAGAATATGATCTTGGGCCTATTTTACTGCTTACGATGGAACTCGTTCCAAGGGATGTACACAGGGCTTCAGCCTCACAGTTATACATTCCACACAACAGTGAGGTTGAGCTAAACAAAATGGCCTCCCAGGGCCAAAGTGGAAGGACAGACAAAAGATTTATGAAGGGATCTGTTGCTATGTTTTTAACTGTAAATAGCAGCTCCCCTTTTACTTCTGTCTTTTCCATAACCTCAGTGCCCCCGTTTCCAGTGTTATAAGACTGCCAGCTCTGGGTTTGGGAATACCTGGAGATTGGGGGTGGGGTGGGGAGCAGAATGAAAGAGGGCAACATTTGAGAAGGGGAGGGCCTTCAATGAGGTAGAATGCCATATAATCCACCTTCCAAACTGGTCATCTTCTCCAGATGAACTGACCTCTGATATCTGGAAATCAGTTGTAATCCCAGGAGATCTCCAGCCACCACTTGGAAGTTGGCAACCTGAAGGGATCCAGGTAACTGCCTCAGACTGAGTCAGACCAAGACTCTCACAAGGTCAGTATTGTGTACAGGGACTGACAGCAGCTCCCCAGAGGCTCAAACAGCGGTCTTTCACAACAAATCTGAACTCATGTATTTTTGCAAACTATGGACATGACAAAGAAGACTTTAGACCATGGTTTATTTATTTACTCTCTTCATTTATACGCCAGTGGGAACTCAAAGCACTTTACATTTTTCTCCTCTCTTCCTTTTTATCCTCACAATGACCCTATAAGGGAGGATAGGCCGAGAGGCTATTAAAGGCAACTCTGAATTTCCATGGCAGAGTGGGGATTCAAACCTGGATCTCCCAGATACTAGTCTGATGCTCCAACTACTACCCCAGACTAGTCCATGCAAGTTTATATCACCATAACTGCTCCACCCCAATCTTGGGTTGCCAGTATCCAGATGGTGAAGCTGTGTCTGGAGATGTCCTGCTCTTTCAAGAGATCTCCAGGAGGCAGATTAGTTCACCTGGAGAAAATGACTATTTTGGAAGGTGCATCATGTCCCATTGAAGTTCCTCCCTTCTCCAAACCCCACCCTTCTCAGGCACCACACCCAAAATCTCCAGGTATTTCCCCACCCAAAGCGGGCAACCATACCCCAAGCAAAGTTACACCTTTCTAATATCACTGAAGTCAGTAGAAGGGTAGAACTCCATTTAGGCTTGTATTGTAAAGCTGATTGTCATCTTCAACATACAAGACTCACTGCTGTTTAATAGACTAACAGCCCCATCTTCAGAGGATCTGATGTTGGGAAAGCAAGTGGAGTATATATACCTGTTGGAGTGTCCAGGGGGGGGTGAAGAAACATTGTCTGTGAGTAACAAAGAAGACAGCCAGGTCAATAGGTGAGGGCATCTGAATAGAAGTATGAGTAACAATGAAGTCTATAGTATGGGAGTAACAATGAAGATAGCAAGGTCAATAGGTGGGAGCATCTGAATAGAAGTATCCTGACCTTTGTTTCCTTTGTCTATAGTCATCCTATGTTTGTGTGGAGCTGATTAGTCACTGTCTTGACTAGCATTTTTCAACACTGGCAGCCAAGTTCTGTTCATTTTCAAGGCCAGGATACTTCTATTCAGATGCTCCCACCTATTCAGATGCTCCCACCTATCTTCATTGTTACTCCCATGCTATAGACTTCATTGTTACTCATACTTCTATTCAGATGCCCTCACCTATTGACCTGGCTGTCTTCTTTGTTACTCACAGACAATGTTTCTTCACCCACCCTGGACACTCCAACAGGTATATATGCTCCACTTGCTTTCCCAACATCAGATCCTCTGAAGATGCCAGCCACAGACGCAGGCGAAACGTCGGGAGAGAATGCTGCCAGAACACGGCCAAACAGCCCGGAAACCACACAGCAGCCAAGTGATTCCGGCCATGAAAGCCTTCGACAATACATTGTCAGCCTCTCTAAATTTAATATGTCAGATTAATATGTCAGATTGTTGGTACTGCAGTGAATTAGCAGAGCAAATAATACGGCAGAGACGCAAGTGAGTTTTGTAGGACTTTACTAGATAACAAAATGAATTTACCCTAAATATAGGAACAGTAAACTCTGTCTATGCAAGTGCTCAGTTTGGGTGTCTGTGCAGTCTATCTGTTCCTATGTGTCTGTCTCTCCTCCACTTTTGCTGGAAAAAGAAGGGAGAGCTCTTTCCAGAAGCTCGTGTGATTCTAGTCATGTGACTTCAACAACTAACTCTTGCTTGACTGAATGAAGCAGGCAGGCACTTGTAAAATCCTAACGCAGATGAAGGCATGCAGCTGGCTATGCTCCTTAGCATGCTGTCCTCTATGCGTGTCCTGGCTTTCTCTTCAGTAAGCTGCTGACTGTCTCTTTAGTGAATATATTTTAAAACACATTAATCATATCCTGAAGCTTTCATTTTCTCCCTCACACACGGGTCTCCAGAATCCCAACACCAGCCCAGGATTTTTCCACCCTATGAAACAGTAGGCTGCTGATCTAGTAATATTTTTGCATCTGCTGTGAGAGTCACACACTGCAAAGTAATGGAAAATACAGGCCCAAGGGGCATGGAGTTGGAACAGTTGCTGTTCTATAAAAATGTTAATCTAAATCTTGTAAATATAAACACCCCAGAGAGAGCAGCGGGATTATTTAACGTCTGCCCAAACCTGTTTGGACGCATTGTCTGCCTTGTCCTTTGGCAGTGCTCCTAACACATCTAGTTTCAAGATGAATATTTTGTATTAGCTGTTACTGCATCGTGATCTGTGGTCGTTAAGGCAAATTAAAACATGCATGCCATGATGACCAGTGTGGCTCAATGGTTTTCCCCCTACATGGAGCTTATTATGTATATTTTTTGATTTTATTTAAAATCTTTCTATGCACCATTTCATCCAAAGAGGGTACGCGTCGCGCACCCCTGTCCCGTTGGTGCTATGCCACTGACTGAGTGATAACCAAGCTACTCCTTACAACTCTATAGTGTGCCTGTATTTTTTACCTTCCATCAGCCCAAAGGAGGAGGAGGTTTGATCAAGGAAACAGCAGGGAGAGGAGAGTTAAACCCCCTCTTCCTCAAAAGCAGGGCTCCAATTCATTTCCTCCTCTACCTGCTTTTTAAAGGTTAAATTACATAATGGGGGATCTGATCACAGATATCTAACATCATGTGTCCTTGGTGACTACACTGTATTAGATAGCTATGCAATTTCCTATTGATGACAGCCCTGCTATTGTATACCGAATCATATTGTAACCTCAGCTTGTGGGTTCTGTGGGGCAGTACTTGGAAGGAGTTGCAAAGAACCAAATTTAAACAAAACAGTTTACTTCTCTTTACAAATAACATTAAACATCAACATTTAACATTACAATTCAAGGTCCTGTTCAGGTTGCATTTTAAGTCCTTCTAGTTACAGTCTACTGATACTGCCAAGTCCAATTCTTCTTTGCAAGTGGGCTGGCTCCTGAAGACTCCAAGGGCTTGATGAACAGGTTGCAACATGATGAAGGTTTCCAGGAGAACTCTCACCCATTACAACCACAAAAGAAAACCCTGAAACAATAAACTCCAACATTTACAACATAGCAAAAACAACAACTACCTTCCCAGTAGTTCCCAACAATATTGCAATTACCTTAACAAGGTGTTAAGGGCTTATAGAAATCAAGGTCCGAGTCTGGTACCCTTGTCTTCTGCAAAGAGCTCTCTCCTGCAGCCTCTTGCTGCTCTGAGTCTCCACCCCTTACTGGGCCAACCCATTCTGGGCATGGGGGTTACAATATCACATCATGTTCCTAATCAGTAGGAACCAGAAAGTACTTGGGCACAAACCCAGGGATTCCCTTGATAGCAGCAACTGAGGAAAGAAAGGCAGCACTAATAGTCACAGTGACTGTGAGCTTCCATCTGGGTCATGCTAGCATTCCTCCAAATGGATGTGTGCACACATATTGCAGAACCTCTAGTGAAAATATGATGAACTGTTTTTGCATGTGTAAACCAGCATGATCTGTGAAAGGCATGAGACTGTCAGCCGGAGTTGTGGTAGAAAGAACCTGGAATGTCCAGGCACAAGTAGGGATTGTTATTGCAGAATAGCAACCTGGGAGAACAACTTTGGGGGAATCCTATGACATTGCTCCACTTGCTCTTCCCTCTGGCTATTGCAGAGGTTTTCCATCACTGCAGCACTTGCTTCCTGTGCTTTTAGCGCTTCTCCAAAAGGGCTTCTTGATAAACATTGATCTTGAGTGCCCAGAAGTGGAACTGGCAGAGAAAGTGAGCACTGCAGCAAAGGAGGGAACAGCAAAAGTGCTGGGATTCAAATCATTTAACAACTGGTTGTTTACAAGCACCATTTTAACAACCGGTTCTGCCGAAGTGGTGCGAACCTGCTGAATCCCACCACTGGGACAATGTCATAGGACCCATATGCTCTAAAAGTGCAATCCTAAATTATGTTACCCCCTTCTAAGCCTATTAATTTTAAAGAATGTAGAAGAGTATAACTGTGCTTAGGGTTGCGCTGTAAATGTAATGGAAGTGGTCTGAGAAGGCACATTCAGTGGATTCGTTTCACTTGTATCAGATTTCTATTGATCCCCCTGCCCACAGTACAAATTGGGCCTGCACATATTTGAGAGACACAGAATACCAGAACTCATAATCAGGGTCTTTCAGCTCCAGCTGGATCCAGGAATGATTTAATTTGGGAAAGTTACTTGGTCACAGAGGCGTAGGGGACGGGAAATGGCACCTGGGGCAACACCTGCTCCAGGCGCACCCCTCCGTGTCCCCCCCATCTAACTTACCTTAGCTGGCAGGAGCCTGCCACAAGTCAAGGAGTGCCCAGTGGTGGCCCAGCCAGGCTGTTCCTTTGGCCGGTGGAGGCTCCGCTGGAAGGCCATACTGGAAGGGGATGATGGGAATTGTAGTCCATAACATCTGGAGTGCCAAAGGTTCGCCACCATGGAACTAGAGCATGACATCACGCATCCATCATACCCCCACATATTTTTTTTAAATGATACTGTTGCTGCTATTTCACCTCTGTGTTGTGAAACAAGAAAAAGGGAAGAGTTGCTTTAAAAAACCTTCACGGAGATACGTAGTGCTTTTGCAGTCCGAAGATCTCAAGATGGATTTTTTTAATACGTTCAATTACATCCTAGGAATTAATTTAACATGCTGGATTCGTTTTGCCTTGCTGGAATCTAAAATAGTTCAGAATCCCATTAAAAAATAATCCACCCCATTGCCAGACATCGAACTGGTTCTATTTTAAGTCCTGCCTGAGAGGTTCATGACTGTAGTTGATAGATAGCTGGTGAGAGACCGTGGCAGTGCAAAGATATTCTTAACATAGAACGAGGGAGTTTTTGTAACTTTTTGATTGACTGGATCTAATCAGTCATATGACAGAAAATTTCTGTTTAATTTCAGATGACTGTTTCAATGGAATTAAAATCAAAGGGCTGCGGTTTAAGTGACTCATGGTTTGGAGTTGCGTGAATTTTCAGATATTTCTTCCTCCACTATTTGTAAATTAAACATTATCTACAGTGTAACCTTTTAAAAATACTTTTGGTGCTTTTGAAAGAAGCTCAAGCAGCGTGCTGTGACTCATATAAACTGTAATGATATCTGCTTGTTCAAAATAAATAATTCAGCTCCTGAAAGAACCATAGGTTTCAAATTTGGGAGCCAAGGCCCAAATTGATTCACTCATCTATCTCTGACAGCCAGCTGTCAATCTTTGGTTTCTCCATGGGGAATATTGATTCAGCTGCTTCTTGGTTTCTATTTGGGACACCATCTTACAATAGCAAAGTCACGTGAAAACCTTTTTTAGGAGCAACCAAAATATCACAAAGCCACATTCATCACATAACAGATTGCAACCTTTTGAATCTTTTAGGTACGTTCAGTTAAGAAAAAGAGGGGTTCAGAATATAAATTGTCTCAGGATATGGTCCTGGGTACAAACATGACTAATTCACCATGTAAGCAGTCTATTCACACATTACAGAGTACACAAGCTGGGTAAGTGGTCCTGGTCTTGTGTAACAGTCAGATGTGAGTTGTGGTTTTCCTCAGTTCCTGCACACACGAGGGCCAATTTGGATTGAGGCCATGGCACATGTGGAGAAGGGACTTCACCCCCCTTCCCCCATTTCATTTCCCTAATGTTCCTGGGAGTATAATTGTCTCAGTGGACCAAATGGCATCCCTACCCAGGACTTTTTCAGGTCAGGAAAAGCGAAGGCAGGGTGAGACTGAAGCCCCATGTGTACCATTTTTTTTTTCATCCAAATTGCACACTTTGCACACAGGAATTAAGGAGAACCAGCAGCTCATTTCTCCCTGTTACCCTGGGTGGGGACCCCAGACCTTTCCTACATACTCTGGAATGTATGGACTGGCTAACAGTGCTGCTTGGGGCACCACACTTAGGCAATGGTGGAGTGACTCACCCTCATCCCCACCTTCTAAACCTGAACTGCTGCCTTACCACCAGAGTCCAAGTTGATCACCATCTGAGCTGCAAGCTCTGCTACTGTTTGTTTTCTTCCCAAGTGCTGACTGGGAGTGATGCAGTAAGTGATGCATTGCCTACTGCTCCAAGCCCCCCAGGAAGAAGGTGGCCTCACCTCGGACCCAGGTGGCATGGTGGCAGATCAGGCAATCCAGAAGGCAATGATAGATTAAAGCCATACCGCCCTCTTCAAACTGTAGTGTATTGTTTGCCCAATGTAACATCTATTCGAGGGGGAAAAGGATTGCATTGTCCCTGTGGGCAAGGAAAGCAATTTTCTGGGCAGTCTACAGCTCTCTGTGTTGACACTTGCTGCAGAATCCAGCAGAAGGTGCTGAACTCCTGTGGGATCTTCATGTACTGACCATATTGGTGAAGCACATTCTGGAGATGTGTGATGCGCATTCCCTGGCAAAGGTGCTCAACTGATATTCCAAAAGACGCCTACTTTTCAGGAGGAATGTTCAGAGTTACCACCAGTCCTTTCTTTTCAAAGTTAATTGGGCCTGCTGTGATATAAATAGACTTTGGACTAGATGGAAAAACTTTGTTGTGATTTATAACTAGCTGAGCCATCACATGTTCAATTTGTACTCTGAGCAAAGGGACCATTAATTATGGCTCGGCCCAGGCAAATAGCACTGGGAGTTATAATCATATCATGGAAGGAAAAGAGGAAAGCTTAAATATAGTTTGGCCGTCAGCATTTTTGCTGAATATGCTACATGCGCTTAAGAGATTCAAGCACTGCTTAAGGCTACAGTCCAACTTTGCTCCTTGACTTTCTCGGGTGTGTGCAAAGCTTTGGGGTCAAATCTGCAGCTGGGGGAAACTCACTGACACAATATCAATTTGCACATGACGATTGTCTGATGTGACACCTCAGTGAAGCCAATTTTTGAGAGGTTTTGTTCCAGCACAAATAGTTCTTCTTTTGACAGGTGTCATTTTGTTTTCACCCCTGCAGCTGGACACATGATTTCTTAAATGTGAAACAAGGGAAGAAGTACCGGTAATTCATTTCAGATCAAAGGTAAAACCTTTGCAAAACTTGGTCTGGCCCCAAGGTTGTAGCTGCAGGACGTTTCTGCAGGCCTGTCCCTCTAAAGGAAGATTCTGAAGCAGGTCTACTCAGAAACACGTCCCATTTTATTCAATGAGTTTACTCCCAGGAAAATGTTCTAAGGATTCAGCTTAAACCTTGAATTTTCAGCCTTGGTTTTTTAAGTGAATAAAAATCTGATATAGAAAAAAATCTGATCTGGTTTTAAGTGTCAAAAAAATTTGATCTTGTTTTTTTAAGTGTCCATGCTTTTCCCTCCTTCCTTACTCCTGCCATCAATACTCTCATGTTCTGTTTTGTGTAGCTTCTTAAACCAAACTCTAACATTTACCTGACTCGTTAAAAGTGACTCCAACCTGGAGAACCAGCTTTGATCCCTCACTCCTCCACATGAATGGTGGACTCTTATCTGGTGAATTGGGTTTGTTTTCCCACTCCTGCACATGAAGCCTTCTGGGTGACCTTGGGCTAGTCATAATTCTCTTAGAACTCTCTAAGCCCCACTTACCTCACAAAGTGTCTGCTGAGGGGAGAGGAAGGGAAAGGAGTTTGTAAGTCGCTTTGAGAGTCCTTACAGGAGAGAAAAGCAGGGTATAAATCCAAACTCTTCCTCCTCTTCTTTTTATATACAATACAGCCATGTTTGGGTCTAGCAAGCATTTGGGGTGTTTTCAGCTTACAGCAAAGCAAGTTGTGTGTGCGGGGGAGGGATTGTTGTTGTTTTGTTACATGAGCAATATCATAATTCTGCACAATTTCCACAGCCCCTGCTTCTGGGGGACTTTTTCTGCTGACATCATAATAGGTCCTGCACTATTATGCTCAACATTCCATGAAGGGTAAATGAATTTTTCAGCATGAAATTGTAGCAGGAGTGAGAAGAGATTCAGAGATAAAGCACAGTCTTGCATGCAGAAAGCCCCAGCTTTCTGATGAGGTTCCATGAGACCTCAGTGGGGTGTCTGCTTTGCATGCAGAAGGTCTTGGGTTCAATTCTTGGCACCTCCATTTTAAAGTATCAGATGGTAGGTCATGTGAGAGCCGTATTGTTGTGGAGCGTTTGCCAGTCAAAGTAGACAGTATTGACCCTAACAAACCAATGATCTGATTCAGTATGTGTTTATGAGTTCAGGCTCAACTCACATCATCTCCAGTCAAAGGATCTCTCCTTGGCCTCCTGATGCTGATGCTGGAAAGGCTCTGGCACAGAGGAGCCACACACACAGAGAAATAAAATATACATGTCCTGTTAGGTTTAGATCCTCATGCTACAATGGCAGGGATTAGCAGCCAGCAGCAGCTCCCCTTGGCAAGAGAAGAATCAGCCCTGCTCTGCTACAAAGGCCTTCCTTTTATAGGGTTTTCAAACTAACCAACATGCATTTTGTCATCCTGGTCATGATGTGTATGAATGTTTATTTACAGACTTAGGCCAGATATTACAACAAAATACAACAAATATATCATGAAATGAATTGTAAGCAGAATAAAACAATAAAACAGTCCATTCAAATATGTCACTCCTAAAAACCTTTTTGTAAAAACACCAAGCAAACTTAGCAACGTTTAGGGTTATCCTCTGGTCAGTCCCAGCTGTTAAAATAGAAATAATAGCATTTCGATCTCTACCCAGAAATTTACCAAGGACTGATAAAAAAAATCTTGTTCCTGTCTCATATTATTACAATCAAAGATAAGATGTACTTGTGTTTCGGGGGAACCATCATGACAAGAACAGAGGCAGTCTTCCAATGGACTCTTGTTAAATCTCCCAATAAATGTCTTCTGGTCATGATGTGTGTTCAGTGCAAATTGAAGGTGTTTTGGGAGAATAGATCAAGGCAGCCCCTTTTAGGGTCTTATCTGGGTTTTTGGCACTGTATGTTCTCATAAGACAGGCTTTTGGTAGTCTTGTTCCACTGCAGCAAGGATCTGACCTTCAGAGGCAATAAACTGGTTTTCAGGTTATATTTTGTTGACACAATAAGATACACTTCATTCTGGAGAGACAGGCTGCCTCAGTGCTTTTAAGAAAAACAAAGAGGCCAAGATGATTTTAACATGGCTGCGCCCTCCCTGAACAATAGAAAAGCCTAGCTAAAGCTTAGAAAAAATGGTTCAGAAATAGCCGAAATTACAGAGAAGCTGGCTGTACACGGCATGGTTGGTTTTCTCATCTGTCAGGGAGGTATCTGTGTGATGCCAACAGCTGCTTAGCTACAGAACATTGAGATAAGTAGATGAGTCTGAGGGAAGTAGCACAAAGGGTTAAGGGGAGAGAGGGAGAGGGAAAAGAACACTCAGTGGTGGATGAGAGGGCTGAAGGAAGAAAGGGAAGAACAAGGAAATCAGGGCATCATAAAGAAGATAAAGACTGGAGCGTCTGTAAGCCAAAAGAAAAATTAGCATATCAGAAATAATTTTTGGGGTTGCTAAAACTGACTTAATATCTGTAAGGAGCTGCATGTGGTAAGGGAACATCTGTTACAGTTGTTCAATAACCGGACCTTTCAACAGCTTCAGCTGGTTCGCAGGCTGTGTCCGTTCCTAGACATCAGAGATGTGATCATAGTTATCCAGGTCTTCAACCCCAGATTCTACCTAGGAGCCCTTGGAGGCGGTCACCTTCATGATCCCCAGAATAGACTACTGTAATGTGTTTTACATGGGCCTATCTTTGAAGAGTGTTCCAACTGTCCCAATTGTAACTGGGGCTAGCCATCAGGAACATGTGACTGAAGTTTTGTTTCATCTACTCTGGGTGTAGATGAAAAAGGCCTAATTCCATTATGAGCTTGGAAGCTCAAAATTGACTGTTTCCAGGCCTGATTCACATTGTGATCTTGGAAGCTCTAAATGGGCTATTGAAGAATGACCTTTTTTCACAAAGTCCCGCCTGGGTTCTGCAGTCATCTTCCAAGATCCTTCTTTGTGTGCCACATTGCATGGAATAGAGTAGGTAGCTATGAGATAGATGGCCTTTTCAGCAACACTGCCATGACTCTGCAATGCCATCCCGAGGAAGGCCTGCCTAGCTTCATCCCTTTTGGTGTTTCATTGACTGCTGAAGAGACAACCTTTGGTTCATAGGCTTCCTCCTAATTACATTTTCTGGGAAAGAGTAATTGATGGTATTCTGTTTTGAAATGTTTTCTACCTTTAAGCTGGTATTTAGATCACTGTCTTCTAAAAATATACTCAAGAATTGCTTGCTTTACATTTATATTGGGAAAGGGATAGAAAGGGTGGGTCTTTATTTCAGCCTTGTATATCTCAGCTGATACCTGCTGGCTCCTGCAGGACCATGGACAGCAGTCTGCATTACTTCTGTTTGAACTAGACCTGGGCACATAGTTAACCCCTTTCTTGCACTTCTTCAGTATCTGGCTGAGTCTGAGGAGAGGAGTTATATCTGCCTCTCCTGTATGGATTCTTCCTGCCAGTGGGGTCAGGTTACACAGACCAGACAGTTCTGCTTAGTTACAATGTGAAAAGGAAATTTAAGGAGAAGGTTCCTGGTTTTGTACCATATTTATGCTTTAAATCATAATCTTATATTCTAACAGTGCAGTTGGCCAAATCTTTGGATACTTAAATCTGATTACCACAGTTGCAAATGGGCAATACACAAACCTGAAAAAGGTGTGCAGATAAATTTGAAACCAAAAAAAGCATGGGGGGGGGGGGGCTTTTAAAACCTGAAAAGGACAAAAGGAGCACCTGTAGCTTTAAGTAACCGATTCCCTCAGTGGCTGTTGCTAGGCACTCCAGGCTTGTTTCTTGAGTGAGAGTAAGAGGGCAGGACCCTTTCCAGTCCTATTTTAACCTTTAAGGAAGAATTTGTTGGGGCCAGGCCTCAGGTTTCCAGCTCCAGGTTGGCAAATGCCTGGAAATTTTGTGGAAAAGTCTGAGGAGAGCATGGTTGGGAGAAGGAAAAGGCCTCAGCAGGGTATAATGCCAAATAGTCCATCCTTCAGCTATTTTCTCCCAGGAAGCAGGTCTCTGTTGTCTGTAGTTCAGTTATAATTCCAGGGAATGTTCTGGTCCCATCTGTAAGTTCACATTCCTAGACCTGGCAGCAACCTTTGGATAACTTGATACTACCTGACTTGCATGACTCAACTAGGCATGGCTGTTTGCTACTATTCAATAGCAGCCTCCCTATGACAGCTGGTGTTGTATAGTTGCCAGAACTTCACAACAAGGTCTGTGAGACCCAGGTTCAAACCCCCATCTTACTGTAGAAGCTCACTGGGTGATTTTGGACCAATCACATATTGTGGAAAAAGGCAGAGTATAAATGAAGACAATAAATAATAAATATAACTGAACTGATGGGAAGTAGATAAAAGACAGGTTGGCTGAGAAGGAGAAAATGAGACAGAGAATAGAGGAGGATATGAGGGTTGACAAGAGGAAGGAAGGAAGGAAGAAAGAAAGGAAGGAAGGAATAGTAGGAAAGGGGGAAATAGTAAATAAATAAAAACAGCAGCCACTGCATGAAAGTGTTTTCCTAGACAGAAGCTGTTATGGGAGGAGGGAAAACTGAAGACAGAGAGACAGATAAAGATACATTGGCTGTATGATGGGAAGGAGAGGAAACAGGAAAAGGGGAGCTATGAGGGTTTTCAGGGAAGTGAAAGATGAAATAGGGGGAAAGGGAAATTAGATGCTCCCCGCAAGTCCTTGTGGGTTCCTTGTGGTCAATAACAATAGTTTAAATAGATTTCTCTTAGGGATTGTACATGGCTGTGAGCAGGCTTGGCACAGCACGATAGATCATGTGATATCCTTGAGGTTAGGGTTTTAAATTCCTTAATTCTGTTGACTGAGGTTGAGCAGGTACTGTAAATTATGCAAATTTGGAAGTGGAACCATACATCCTTAGCACAGTGCGTAATTTGCATGCATACGGACCCCTGCATCTTCATTTAATGGATTTCAGTTATCTGAGCTGGAAAATGACTCTCCATCTGTGACCTTGATGAGTCACTTCCCATCAAAATATATGCATGAACACAAATGAAGCTGTCCTTAATCAGACCATAACTCCGTCAAGCTCACTATTGTCCACTCAGGCAGGCAGCAGGGTCTTAGGCAGAGGTATTTCACGTCATATAGTGCCTGGTTATTTTAAACTGAAGGTCCTGAGGATTGAACCTGGGTCCTTCTAGAAAAGGCTCTTCCACTGTGCCTCAGCCCCTTCCAAAGTAGACAACACCTAACTAGATGAATTGGCTTGCTATTTCCCACCGCTTCCAGCGATTCTTTGGCCAAATATAAGAGGGCAACTTTATAGCAGAAAATCAAGAATGTGGAGGAATGGCTATGAGGCAGCATATTATTCATCCTTTCAAATCTTCCAACCCAGAAGGATGCAATTGAAACAAGTGATTTGTGATTGAGGGCATGTACTCATTGGAAGACTGGAATTTATATTAGTTTGCTGCATTGAGATTTATAGCCCAATCTTAGAATCATGGAGATTTAGAAACATGGTGACTTGGAATCATGGAGGAGTTTACAATTTTTTTAAGTTCCCAATCCTTGCAGAGTTTGTAATCTAATTATTCACTTGCAATAAAAGGCTGACAAACGCACTGGCTTGGGTACCTCTTGTGCATTTCTCTCCCACCTGACTTCACTCTCCTAGGGGAAATATACAAAGAAAATTAACATCAAGTTTTTCATCCTGTATTCTTCATTCATGCTTCTTTTTGCTTCTCACTCTGCATGACAGGGAGCAGTAGATTTAATGCTGGATCAGAATCAACCTCCCCCAAATATACATCTTCTATGGTATCCACTTTTCTTTTTAAAAAATTAAACACCTCATTAGCTCTTTACTTAAGCAGTGGATTGAATCCAAATTGGTTCCCACTACAAACCCAACTCTGTTTTGGTGGGTGGGTGACAGGACTCCCAGGAGCTCGGTATTATTTGCAGTTAGAGATAAAAGGATAATACTACAACTGGCAAAGTCTGTGGCCCTGGTAATGAAGGTATAGTCAAAATCATTGGATATAAGTTTGGTTAATGAATAGTTAACTAGCCCCATTCTAGGACATGAGACAGGACTCCCTATTTCTGTTACGTTGATAATTCTTTTGAATAACTGCAATCTTGAACTAAGAGAGATAGTGGCCAAATTTCTGCAAGAAGCCATAAAGTTGCTGTAAGGAATTCCATAGAGCAGAAATAAAAGGCTTTGTTGGTTGAAAGACCGTTTATTCAGACATCTTAGAAAGCTCACGTACACGGCGTGGCAGGAATGAAGTCTTCCCGCCAGACCCACAGGTTATAACTTTCTCCGTTCCATCCCCCTCCCGGTTTCCCCCGTCCCATTCTCATGGGAACGGCATGCTCATCTCTCTCCGTGAGATAAGGCCTCTGCCAGAGAAATCGCAGCCGATTCTGGCCCATCGCCCGAGCCCAGGAATCTACTCAAGGCCAAGCGGCTGTGCTGAGAATCAACACCATTGAAACCTTTACACTCTGCTTCCCCTAAGAAACACTTCTCCCCCCCTGGTTTGTGTGGGAAGGTACGATGGAAAGCAGAAATAAGGGAGGGGGCGTTAATATTTTCTGAATACACCCATTGATTGTAACCAGCGGAATACCCACCAGGAAACCAAATATTACAAGCGTTACTGCGGTTAAAACGGGAGGCCGGGAGGGCGTCAAGTTCATGGTGCTTGTGGCCATCAATTATAGTCGGCGGGGGAATCTCCGGAGGGTCGTGCCAGGCATCGGAAGCGGGAGCCTCCTTGAGTAAACTGGAATGAAAGACAGGATGGATATTACTTAAAGAATTAGGCAAATCTAACCGGGCAGTAACATCATTAATCACTTTCGTAATTCTAAAAGGTCCCATGAATTTTTTGCCCAGTTTTGAAAATTTATGCACGTCTCTGAGGTTTTTAGTAGACAAGTAAACCCAAGCCCCAACACGCAAAGGGAAGTCAGTCCGATGTTTATCCGCCTGGAACTTTTGGGAATCTTTAGCTTGCTGTAAAGCAGTCTGAACCGTTTTCCACCCCTCAGCCAGAGATGAAATCCACTGCTGGAATTCTGGAGGATGCAAGCGCCTTCGCGGGTAGTTGGGGCAACGGTGGGAAGGAGCGGCCAGACACAATCTCAAAGGGGTTTTTTTTGCGTACTGCTATGAACGGCATTGTTATAGGCATATTCCAAAGCGGAATTAAATCGCACCAGTTGTCTTGGTGATAGTTGGTGTAACAACGTAAATACTGTTCAAGAGTTCTGTTCGTCCTTTCTGACTCACCGTCCACTTTGAACGTGGTAGGCAACCGCCGGGGTAGCCCCAACAGACCCAGGAAAGCCTTCCACAATTTTGCAATGAATTGAGGCCCGCGGTCGGATACCACCCTGAGGGGGGAGGAATGTAGACGGTATATATGTTGAATGAACAACCGCGCCAATTTGGGAGCGGAAGGAATGGAGGTGCAGGGGATGAAATGGGCTTGTTTGGAAAACAGGTCCACCACCACCCACAAGACTGTGTTTCCCTGGCTCTCCGGTAAATCCGTAATAAAATCCATTGAGATGACTTCCCAGGGGCGGGAGGCGACAGGGAGAGGTTTTAACAGTCCATGGGGCTTTCCCGGGATGGATTTGGCCTCTGCACAAACAGAGCACCCCTTGATATAAGCCTCAATGTCTTTGCGCATGGCGCGCCACCAGAATTGACGGCGGGCTAAGTGCAGCGTCTTGAGAAAGTCAAAATGTCCAGCTGAGCGGGCATCATGGCAGGCTTCGAGAACCTGCTTGCGAGGGGGGGGGGCACGTACCAACAATTTCCAGCTTCCAAACACCATTCACTAAGCGCAGTTGGGAGTCACCTTCCTCCGCCGGCAGCTCATGAAGACCCGCCTCCTCGAGTTCCCGCAGGAAGGGGGAGACAAGACTGGGAACGGGCGTTGGAGGAGGAGCGGATGTCTGGGATCGAGTGACGGCCAACCCCAGTTGGGAGGGAGAGGACAGTGCGCGGGATGTCTCGTGAGCAGCTCCACCAGGAAGGCGCGACAGCGCATCAGCCAGTTTGTTGGTTTCCGGGGAAAAAATGGACGGTGAAGGAAAAGCGGAAAAGAAATCGCCCAACGTAGTTGTTTTGCAGACATTTTGAGGGGGGTAGAGAGAGCAGCTAAGTTCTTGTGATCCGACCAAACCTGGAAGGGTGTTTAGCCCCTCAAGCCAGTGACGGCAAGTGGAAAGCGCTGCTTTGATGGCAGCAGTCTCCTTATCCCATACGGTCCAGTTGAGCTCTGCGCCGGAGAATTTTTTGGATAAATAAGCACACGGAACAAGCCTACCATTTTTATTTCTCTGCAATAGGGCTGCGCCAAGCGCCTTGTCCTAAGCATCCACGTGAACCGCGAAGGGAAGGTCTGGGTCGGGGTGCTTTAAGACCGCTCGGTAGTGAAAGCCGCATTTCCAAAAGCTGGAAGGCTGTTTGACATTCTTGAGACCAAGGGAGGGGAGCCCCGGCTTGGCAGCTTGTGAGTCTTTACCTTTAGTGCGTAATAGGTCTGTGAGTGGAAGGGTCAATTCAGCAAAACGGGGTATAAAGTCACGATAAAAATTAGCAAACCCTAGGAAAGATTGTAGCTCTTTCCGGTTGGTGGGGGCTGGCCATTGCTGGACTGCTTCAACCTTTGCAGGATCCATTTTTAAACCTTCGGATGAGATCCTGTAGCCCAAATAGTCTATGGAGGGTTGATGAAAGCAGCACTTAGACAGTTTTGCGAAGAGGGAGTTGTCGAGCAAGCGTTGTAATACTTCCCGAACCAAAGCCTCATGCTCCTCCACGATTTGTGAGTAAATTAAAACATCATCTAAGTACACAAGTACTCCTTTATATAATAAATCATGCAACACTTCATTTATGAGAGCCATGAAAGCGCCGGGTGCCCCAGCTAACCCGAATGGCATAATTAAGTATTCATATTGTCCAAATTTAGTGTTAAATGCTGTCAAATGCTTCGTAGGCCTTCTGCAATTCTGACTCTGTAGTATGCTTCTCTCAAATCCAACTTAGTAAAAATCCGTCCCTTGCCCAATGCATCTAAAAGGTCCTTGATTAAGGGCAAGGGGTATTTATTGGACATGGAAACAGCATTTAATCCTCGGTAATCGGTACAAAGTCTTAAAGACCCGTCCTTCTTCTTTACAAACAGGACAGGAGCGGCGTGCGTATGTTTGGTAGCCCGTCGTATGAATCCGCGAGCAAGGTTTTTTTATCTAAGAAGGCACGGAGTTCTTTCTCCTCGTTGGGGCTCATGCGATAAATTCTACCCTTTGGTAGTTGAGCCCCGGGCTGTAGTATGATTTTGCAGTCAGTGTCTCTATGGGGGGGTAATTGATCACATTCCTGTTCTTGAAACACTCTGGCTAAGTCCTGGTAAGCTGGAGGAATGTCTGTGGAAATGAGAGCGCATGGGGTGTGCACGCTGAAGAAACCAAGGGATTTATCTCATTGGATGGGGGTTCTCCCTCCAATTCATATGCTCTCCACAGGGGATCAGTGAATTCTAGAATCCGTTCCTTCCAAATAATATTTGGTTCATGTAGCAATAACCATGGCATGCCCAGGACAATGGAATGTTTGGCCACCGGAGCAAGTATGAAACTAATCTTCTCCCAATGGTCAGCGCAACGAAGGAGGACAGGTTGCGTTTTGAATCGAGCCGGGCCCTCGGCTCCGAGTGGGCTGCCGTCCATTTGTGTGAACGGTATGGGCTTTGCGCGAGGAACTCGGTCTATACCGAGCTCTTCAGCCACTTGGGGGCGCATTAAGCAATGGGAGCAACCAGAATCTATGAGGGCCGAGTCTAAAATATGTGTATGCTTAGCAGGGTTGGCCAGAATCAGCTTGAACAGTAATGGGGCGCTTGCCTTCACTCACCGTGCATCTGGAGTAGGATCCACATCCATGGGCGCCGATGAGAGGCAAACTGCCACCTCCCCCTCCTCGGTGTCACCCTCGGTAACCGTTGGAGGAGGGCCGGATCTCCGTGGTGGCTTGGCAGAGGTGGCGCGTGGGGTCGGTGCGGTGGGCTTCTGTGTTTTCGGGCAGTTGGCAGCCAGATGGCCTGGTCCCCGCAATAAAGGCGCACAATCCTAAACGTCGGCCGGGCGTTCAGAGGTGGTTTCGCTAGAGCCGGCTGGCCTTGGCTTCCGAGTCGTAGAGGTGGTCGTAGTGGCGGGTTTCGGGCGCGGTCGCCCCAAGCGGCGTAGTCCAAGCGAGCCGCTACTTGCGATCCCAAGTCGATCCACTCAGCGATAGTGCGCGGGATACGGATGAGAAACACCATCTCTCGAAGTTTTACGTCGATGGCATCAGAGAAGTATTCACATTTCATGCGTTCAGGCCACTCCGGAGGAAGTCGAGGCAGCCGCTGCCCGGAACTCCACGAGCAAATTCGGCAAAAGAACGGTTGCCCTGTTGAATAGATTTTATGGTACGGATGGCTTCATTTTCAGCGTCTGGATCTTGGAAGCGGGCTCTTAGGGCTTGAAGAAATGCAGCCACTGTGCGAGTATCATCCGCCTGCAGCTCAAAAAGGGGCACAAAACAGTCAGCCGCCACCCGTCCAGGACAGACCCCATGTCCCGTATTTTTTCACGTTCAGATCGATATAAGTCATCATATTCCTCCATATGTGCATCGAGTTGCAAGATGAAGTAGGGGAGTTTAGAAGCAGTCCCATCGAAACGGGCAGGGATCGGGGGCCTGTAGTATCCTCTCTCCACGGCCCTTGGAACCCGCTGGGGCTGCGGTTGCACAGGTTGGGGCGGTGGAGCAGGAGGAGCAGGAATCGGGGGAGGCACGGGGCCTGGTGCCGCTGGTTCCCGTTGAGTAGCAGGACCTTGGAAGGCGGCAGGAGCGGGAGTAGCAGGACCCAGAAGCGTCGCCCGATAGGGCGAGGGCAATGGTGTCGGGCGCTCGGGTAACGGTGTAGGCGCCAACTCGAGTCATCCTGTCCCGCTGCTTCTTCAGCTCCTGTTCTAAGGCAGCTAACTCCCTCTCTTTGCGAGTCAAGGCATCTTGATGCATGTGCAAAGCTGCCTTCTCCCGCTCCAGTTTGTCAAGTTCGTCCCGTTGAATAGCTGCAGTCAGTTCACCTTGCGTCCGGATGGCCTTAATACCTTCGCGTTGACGTTCCAGGTCCATCCTAGAGTGCTCTAGGACCTTATTGTGGATCGATAAATCTTGCATATATTGCCGTTGCAACGCGTCTTTGGCTTCGGTCCAATTCAAGTTGGGCGTCTTTCGCGCTGTTGTTCACGCATCTTTTGCAGGTTTTCACGCTCCCTTTGCAGCTGTTCTCGTTCCTCCTCCCATAGCTGGCGTTCACGGGCCCACGCTTCTTGGGCATCTCGCAGTCAGACCACTTCCCTCGTCCCAATTTCTTTGGACGGGAGGGGAAACAAATCGGATGGGGAGGCAGACTTTCCTCGGATTCCTCCTCATCGGAAAGTAGCACCTCCAGTCCACCGACGGCCCCGCGGGGCGCCTCTTGCGCATCAGCTACCCTACGTCCGGGATCTGATGGGCCAGATTGGGTGTTGGCACGGAGCCCCCTTCCAATCATCGAACCCGATCTCGACAAGGACCCGGTGTTAACTGCAGTTTTAGGACGGGCTCCGGTGCTATGCCACTGAGGATTCTTGGGAGCATCATCGAAATACGAGTCCAGGAATCGTTCTATTGATTCCTGGGTTGCCGCATGAAAAGTGGTCAGGCCCATCTCCTCCGAGACAGGGTGCATCTGAGGTTTGTAATCCACAGCGGGTAGAGATCCGCTCCACAGGCGCACGATCCATAGACAGCGCCCCAAACGTCTCATGCCACTCCGCATGATCGCTTCCGCGTCCCTCATCCCAACGAGGTAAGGGAAGACTCGTGTCGAGGCGAGGACGGGAGAGAGTTACCAGCGAGACCCGTTCCCCCGCTGGTTTCTCCAAGTCAGGAAGGGAAGGCTCGGAACCCTCTGTGGGGGCTACCGAGCCTTCCTCAGTTTCAGGAATATTCAACCTCTGCATGCCGGAACACCAGAGGTCCACTGATTTATAGACGTAAATGAGGATTAGGATTCCTGCCACAATGTAAGGAATTCCATAGAGCAGAAATAAAAGGCTTTGTTGGTTGAAAGACCGTTTATTCAGACATCTTAGAAAGCTCACGTACACGGCGTGGCAGGAATGAAGTCTTCCCGCCAGACCCACAGGTTATAACTTTCTCCGTTCCATCCCCCTCCCGGTTTCCCCCGTCCCATTCTCATGGGAACGGCATGCTCATCTCTCTCCGTGAGATAAGGCCTCTGCCAGAGAAATCGCAGCCGATTCTGGCCCATCGCCCGAGCCCAGGAATCTACTCAAGGCCAAGCAGCTGTGCTGAGAATCAACACCATTGAAACCTTTACAGTTGCTTCATGACAAGAGTAGGAGATAAATTGTGGTAATTTCAAATCTGTCACTGTAAAAATGGCCCATTCCTATTTTGTTTTTTTTTACATTGAAATCTTAACTATTCACTATGTTTTATATTATGAGTTTTTATGCCAATAAAGGTTGAGTGAATGAATGGTTTACTAGTTTTATGCTGGATGATGGATCACCTCTTATTACTGTTGGAGTAGTAAGTTATTGTTAATTCTATTTCTTGTAATTATCAAGCTTCACGTTTTTAATGTTTATTGTATATTTTAACCTTCTAATGGCTATTTTATAGATTTTACTTGATATTGCAATTGCCCTGCTTTGTTTGCTTTAATGTTTTTCCCCAGTTTTGCCATGACTTTGAGCTAATGCAGTGATATGCTGTGAGATAAAGTCAGGGGAAATTATTCACTTGTTCATTTCTGCACTGTAGGCAGCTACTAAGGGAGCAAGCTTGTTTTCTGCTGCTCCAGAGACTAGGGCCAGGAGCAATGGGTTCAAGGTGAGGAAAAGAGATTCCACCTAAACATCAGGAAAAACTTGCTGACAGCAAGGACTGTTTGACAGTGGAATGCACTACCGGAATGTGGTGGAGTCTCTTTTTTTGGAGGTTTCTAAAGAGAGGCTGGGTGGCCATCTGTCAGGAGTGCTTTGATTATGTGTTGATTATGCAGGGGGTTGGACTTGATGGCCCTTGGGGGTCTCTTCCAACTCTATGATTCTACTAATGATGCAGAAACTCTGATGGACAGGATAGTACCCCTAACCCATATCCTTTTCTACTTTATCTAAGAATGTCCACTTGCTCCCTCTCCCAGGCTCTATCTCTGCCCTGTTCATTAGCAGCTCCTGTTCAAAAATGAATAAGAAATATTATCTATATGGGCTGAAATAATGCAGTATGTTCAGTCTCTGGATAGTACCAGGTATGTGATAAGTAAGGATAATTAGGCTGCCATGTGAAGAGTTGCCCATTTGGATGATGAATAGTGTGTCTGGCTGGTGTCCAGTGCTTCAGTGCTTCTAGAAGGCAATTGTCATTAGGGGAGGAAGACTATGATTTCTAGAGAGAGAGATTCTAGACACATAATACCATGGTTTTTCTTTTGCATGAATAATTAATCCAAAATCACAACCCTTATTCCGTAAACTGCAACAGGGCTGTGCCTGAAAACACATATGCTTAATTTAGATTCACTCCTTTATCCACAGTACATCCACGGCTCAGAAGACTATATTGATGCTGATGATATATTGTTCCAGAAAGAGAGAGCTATAAAATGTCAACCTACTATTTGAGAGTAGGATTAATGAGTTTTCTGCAAGTTTCCCCAAGCTTAGATGTTACTGGAGCTAATAACACATAGATTTCAGGCTGTTCCTTAGCTTCCCACTGACTACTAAGACTAAGGTCTAGAGCTGAACAACCAGTGGGTATCCCTACTGGCAATAACGTTAAATCAGTCTGCCTCTGCTTATGAATTACAGCTTTCTCTAACTTGCCTGTTAGACTTCTAAAACCTATCCGAAGTAATAGCGTGTAGAGAGCACCTTTTTAATCCTCATTCTCTTCCTCCCCTCTTCCTTTGGAGGTTCCAGGGACATTCATTGGCTTTTTCTGGCTTCTCTGATACACAAACAGGACAACAAGGGGATTGGCGGGTTGATAACAAATAGTCATGCTCTGTAATATCTGTCTTTGGTGATATAATTTCACGATGTATTTTGTATGTATTTTAGCTCTTTTAATGCTGTGTAATATGTTTTAAATGGTTTCAAATAATGATTTTACTTCGTATGTTTTAATTTGTTAGCTGCCTTGGCAGTTCTGGTGAGGGTAGAAAGGCAGATTATAAATAAATATGTTGTAAACAATAAATATGTGTGGAAACAACAGAAAGCTACACATTTTCATCATTCATGCATATATGTATGTATGTATTTATTTATTTATTGGATTTCTATCCCGCCCAATCCCCGAAGGGCTCTATGCACACTCATACAAACATGTATGTAAACATACATAAGTGAAGTAGTAGAGAGACAGACTTTGCATGGTAGATAAATGTGTCAGTCTGTTCATAGTGTATTTTGCGTTGCTGAAATAAAGATCTGGGAGTCAACAGCTGATTTCAGAAGCATAAAGCACAGTCTGATTCCAATTATATCAAGGCCAGAAAGCAGAGACCACCTGGATTTGAAGGCAGAAGACAAGAGGTCAGGGAAGTGATTCTCCTTCCCTGCTCGGGGTTCATCCAGCTTGGAAACAAGATCTTTCAAGAGACATTTCCTAGTGACTCATAAATACACCATTAAGAGATTCAAGGTTAGACACTTGAAAGTAGTCGTTTTTAACTGAAGAATAGGGAAAAAATGAGACTCCTCCCCTCCCAGTGCGGATTTCTGGAGCAATTGTGGACAGAAAGGCCAGTTGAAGAGATTCAGTTCACATAATTAATGTCTTTCTTACTGATTTCCTATCTATAGCAACAGGATGCTCTTCAATTACAGAATCCAATCATGTCATGCCCCTCAATGGAGCTGCCTTGAGAATGGTAAGCAGGACACAGGTGTAGTGCCTCTTTCAAAGCACTGTCTCCCCCGAGATGTTGCCAGACACTGAAAACTGATCTGGACATTGCAAGAAGCACTTGGTTTATTGCACAAAATCGATGGCTGTTTCCGCATGGGCCAAAGGGCGCCCCTGCACCGGCAGGAATTCTGACGGTGGAGGGGTGGGGGCCGTTCGCACGGGAGCATGTGAGCGGCCCCCGGTGAGGCCGGCGCAAGAGAGACGGCTCCGCACGGAGCCGCCTCTTCCCCGTCCCTCTCCCACTCACCTTGTCGCTGTCATCGCCCTGCTGGTCTCCGTAGACCCGCCCACGCTGCCCTCCGACCTCCAGGGGTCGGAGGACAGCGAGGGAGGGTCTTAGGAGGCCAGCAGGGCAACAAAGGCGACAAGGTGAGTGGGAGAGGGACGGGGAAAACAGCGTGTTCCCAGCGATGCCATTCACACCACGCCACCGGGCATGCGCTGTTTTCCAAAAACCTCCCTCCAGGAGGGAGGTTTTTGGAGGCAGCCTGACGCTGCCCTGGGGGAGGGGGAGGGGGAGGGGAGCCAGGTCGGCGCTGCTGTGTTTTCGCAGCACTGCCTGTGCGAACGGCTCCCTGGGGACGGCGTTTTTGCCGTCCCCAGGGCGCCGTAAATGGCCCGTGCAGAAAGGGCCAGAATCACAGTCATTAAAGCAGAGTTGGAATAGAATCATAGGGTTGGAAGAGACCCCAGGGACCATCAAGTCCAACCCCCTGCGATGCATGAACACATAATCAAAGCACTCCTGTCAGATGGCCTCTGTTTAAAAACCTCCAAAGAAGTAGATTCTACCACACTCCGAGGTAGAGCATTCCACTTTTGAACAGCCCTTACTGCCAGGAAGTTTTTCCTGATGTTTAGGTAGAATCTATTTTCCTTCACTTTGAACCCATTACTCTGGGCCTGAAGAAAACAAGCTTGCTCCCTCACCAACGTTATGATTCTAACATAAGAACATAAGAACAAGTCAGCTGAATCAGACCAGAGTTCATCTAGTCCAGCTCTCTGCTACTCGCAGTGGCCCACCAGGTGCCTTTGGGATCTCACATGCAGGATGTGAATAGATTTTAACTGCAGAATTCAAGCTCTATTGCTGCATTTCCTTTGGAAAGCTAAAGGACCTTTACAATCATTCTATTTACAAAATAAATGTTACAAACATTCACAAAAGCCAGAAAATTTCCCTGGTCTTTCCATCAGAATCCTAGAGCAGCTCTCCCAGACTGGACCCTGCCTTTTCCACACCAGGCGACATTTTCCCAGTAGAATCTGACTGGAAGGGAGAAATGCTACTGCCTGGGAAATACAGAGAATCAAACAAAAACGAGATGCCTGCTGCTTCTGGAAAGCACCCAAACTCAAAAAACTATGTGGATATTTTTTTTTGGGGGGGGGGGGTCATAATGGCCAAGAATCCCTGATTTTTCTGATTGATTTTGACCCCAAATGGGAATTTTTGTGTATAGTTTTGACTCAAGAATTGAAGTATGCCCACCCCTAAACCCCGGAGAACATGTTGGGGCTTATTTCCAAGTTAACAAACACCTCTTACTTCTCTTGGGAACTGAATTCAAGAAGTGTAGGAGACACTAGATGAGACAGTGTGGGCAGAGAAAAACCATACAGCAGGTTCCCATTTGCTTGGCTTGTTCTGTGAACTAATAGCTGCTCCCGAGTTTCAGCTAGGAAGGCATTCATCAAATAGATCGCTCTATTGTATTTGTAACAAACTCTGCCTATGATATACTGTCAGTGGGATGGAGCTAGAAATCTACCAGTGAAAGCAGGGCTGGCCCATCCACTAGGTGGCCCTAGGGGATCACATAGGATGCTAGAGGTGGAGAAACAGCAATCAGCACTGTCACCTGCTGCCCAGTGGCCCCTGCATTTAGGGAGAGAAGGGGAGGCACTACTACCAGGTCTCACCACCTCTGCCCCTCGCCTTACCACCATATGTGGGATAAAGGGAGAAAGTGCTGCTTTGCTAAGGTGCAGCGCAAAGGACAGTGGATAGCATCTTCCCACCTCCCTGTGGTGCAGTGGGGTTGGGAGGTGGATTGGTAACCTAAGGTGCTCCCAAAGCTTGGATTAGTCCTGAGTAGAGGCTGTTGATAGTTGCAGATTTCTCCCTTGTTTTCCTCCCTTAGCAGCCCTTTCTGACCCCAGGGAAGTTGATGCTTGGAGTCTCAAGACCTGCATGGACCAGGTCAAGGGACTATACTGAATTGATGTCAGTCGCACTGACAGAAGGGGGAAGAGGGGTGATTTTGCCCCCTTGTCTCCTCAGTGCATTCCCCCCCCCCCCGCCCCAATGTGGCTATTAGTCTTTGTGGATCTAGCAACTTTTAAAAATAATTTTCCCCATAAAATTAAAATAAATGAAACCAATTATATAGATGTGTGTGTGGGCACATACATACACACACATGTTATCATCCAACTATACAGCACTGTACATTCAAATCAATAGTTTATCCTTATCCAACCCGTCCTTATTTTCTCTAATGACCCAGGTCATTGATTTCTAAAAGCTCTCCATCTTCTTTTATGCTTTATGGAGGGTCTTCTATTTACCAACGATATCAATTTCACCATTGCTGAATATTCTGTTAGCATATCCATCCATTCCAGGAAGTCTGGGTGTTGTTCTGCTTTCAATGGGTCCAGCAATTCTTGAAATCCACTTACCTCTTGTTGGAAGGAACACCTGGAAGCGGGGGGGGGGGGGGGGCAAGGGGAAGATTTATGGTGGCTTTAATCTTTCTGGTCTTGTAGATAGTAATGGGTTTGGATGTTAAAACAGCCCTGGATCCAATCCCAGTGTAAAAGGCAATGATTATTTTCATAGTTCAATAGTTCCTCTATTTAATTTTATTTAATTTCCAGGATGACTCATCTCATCAAGCTGTGTCCTAGATGTCCAGGAATTTTCTTCTAATAGATTCTGGAAATGGCTATCCTAATTGCTTGCAACTTTTATCACTGACAATGCTCTTTTGCAGCATGACCCCCGGAGCCCTGGTCTGAAACGGAAGCAGAATAGAAGAAATAGCTTAGGTGTCTCAGTAGACCGACAGAGCAAAGGTGGTCTGAACTGAGCTGTGTCAGTGGCACTGCCAATAAAGATATTTGGGAGGTGCAGATATCAGGGAGCTGAAAAATATCAGTGTTCTCCGTTATCTGAGTTTGAAATATTTGGTATTCAGATCCTGTTTCAGATCAAGTGTGATACTGAAGTACATGCCCCCCCCCCCGCCCCAGAATTCCATTATTATTTGGCTAAATTATTCCCAATGGGGAATATTTCTGGATTGGGAAATCAAATGTGCCACTCCTAGATTCTAATACAGTGCTCTAGCCATTACAGCATACTAGCCCATTGGAATTGGCACTATAATATATTAATATGCAGTTGTATGGAAACTATACGGGAAGATACATCTACGATGGCAAAATTTGGTCCCTTCGAACTTCTTAAATTCTCTTTTCAGCTTATGACTCATTTTGGTTGCTATCATGAGCCTCATCTTTAGACTAGGACTGAAAGTTTCCATGGTGCTAATGAATTAATTCATTTATCTTCACAGATTGAAAATGTGGGTTTTTAAATGCAAGTGCCCTCTTGAAAGCAGCATTCTGATGCCGTGACAGCTTACGAGCATCTCTTGATTCAGGCTTTGTGTTCGTGGCATTTTCCCCAAACAATAAGTGATTTCGCTTCATGAATTAGTCAAGGAGAAATGGCACCTTGCTAGGTAGAAAAAATATCAATGGGATGGAGAGAACTGTGCTTTCTTTTTCGTGAATAAGTCAATCATCAATTTCATCAGCACAAATGCCAGGAGGAAAACAGGCATGCAGGAAGATGCTGAAGCAGAAAGACAAATGGGAAAATGAGTCACGGCAGACCCATCAGTGGTGGGATTCAAACATTTTAACAACAGGTTCCGATGGTGGTAGGATTCAAATAATGACTGTTAAAAAGTATTAAAATATATTTTAAATATCACTTTTTTATTTTAAAAAATAATAATACTTAATAAAAATATTTTAAGTATTAAAAAAGTGATATTTTAAATTTTAACAACAGGTTCTACAGAACCTTCGGAACCCCCTGAATCCCACCTCTGCCTAAGATCATAATAAAAAGGCACAGAAATTTTGTCCCACGAAGGCAAAATACAGATGAAATACAGCAAATATAACATCTACCCATTAAACTATAAATATTTCTTTCTTTAATACTACGTGTCCTGACCTTCACTGGTATACCATGTTGGTCATTCCTTGCCACCACTGATTGCTGTAATTCATAGGTGTCAAACTCACGGCCATCCAGATGTTATGGACTACAGTTCCCACCACTCCCTGCAGCATGCTGGCAGGGGATGATGGGAACTGTAGTCCATAACATCTGGATGGCCGTGAGTTTGACACCTGTGCTTAATTCATCTCTAGGAGACTATTTCTGTGTAAAAGCTTGATTCTATTCCAGTAGCACTGTAGAGACCACCAAGATTTTGGCGGGGCCATAAGAGTTAAAGCTCAGGGAGCTTTGACTATCAAAAGCTTGTACCCCCAAAAATCTTGTTGGTCTTTACAGAGAGACACAACTACTCTCCCAAACCTATGTCTGTTTATTCTATCTCTGCCGACCCCATTTCTTTAATATTGTTTGTGTAAGTAAAAATTTCTTTGCAGGATCAAACCAAAAAGATCAACCTGCAGCTGTACTCTGCTTCCAAAAGCAACTTGCTTCTTGTTATTCATCCAACTGAATGTTAGGATAGCTCTATCAAAGGTTCCAATCAGATCATATTGCCAAATGACTGCAAACATTTTGTGTTAGTCTGGGTTACTGTTGCTGCAATATAATCTAAAAGTCTAGCAGCATCTTAAAGACTAACATTTACGGGTAGCCGAATAACTATTTAGCACATTTCAGCCCTCCCTTCCTCCAGGAAGCTCAGAGAAGTATACACAGGTCTTTACTCTCCTCCATTTTGTCCTCACGACAATCTTATGAGGTAGATTGTGCTGGGAATTTCTGGCCCAAGGTTACCCAGCTAGTTTCATGGGAAAGGAGGGAACCTAACCTGAGTCTCCCCGATCCAGTCTGACCTTCTAACCCTTACACCATACAGAAATCTGTGTATGTTTTTGAAGAAAAGAAGTGAAGGATAAGCAACTCCGTGCTCCTGAGCTTCTGCAGAAGTCTGGCTGAACACTAATGGAATGTATTACATTCTTATCGCACCATTTCTGAAGAGAACTTTTGGGTGGCCCATCTGGTTCTTCCCCCCATTTTATCCTCAAAACATCTTAGCTTCCTGGCTATGTGAACCCTGGTCTTCCCCGCGTAAGGGCAGCACTTCAGCCACTACATAGTGCTGCCTCTAAGTCAGAATGCAGGTGGCTATTTGGTCTGATGCTGCAGGCACGAGTTACGTTCTTACCTTCTCCAAGAAGACTTCTCTGTCTGAATTTCCTGTATTGGTTCTTCTCGCAATTTCATCTGGCTTAGCCCATGTTTTTCCCCAGCACATGAGCATAAATGAGACCTCAGTTTGGATTGAACAGGACCCATTAGTGGGTATGCAACGTACCATCCCAGCAATGGGTGCTATAGCCACAGCTAATAAAAAGGTGACATCTCACTCATGAGATGCAGCCCCATTTCTGAATTATCTCAGATACAGGAGTGTTTAACCACATCTCACAGAAACCGCAGATACAGCCCAATCTCATCTGGAAAGAAGTTAAATGACATTGCAGACAGAGTAAAGCCTTGGAATCAAAAGAAAATATTTCCGAAGTAACAGCAAAGGCTCTTTCTGATGTTTACACTCTCAGCATGTATGGTAGACATCCATTCCCCAGTGTATGATTTAAAGATCAATGGAAAAATTATCTTTTGACTGAATCTGATGGGAACAGAAAAAAGATGTCACTGCCGACTTAGATACCTCTGCTGAAGAAAAAGGCAGCACGTAGCTGTATTGTTTCAAAAGAAAATCTCAAAACAAAAGCCATGTAAGACTTTCTATCAAGTCAAGATCAGCCAAAATGATACTAAGACTTGTTTTCCCCCTGCAAATACAAAGTGTGCAAGTTTGCAGGTTTTCCAGAAGTTTTAACTGTACTGGATGTAAAAAAACGAAAACCAAATGGCCAAGCATACAACCTGACACCAGCATCTTTTGAAATCAACACATTTGTACATTATTTTGCACAGATGCTGGTAAGAAAAGGCCTTAAGATCATGGTTTAGGGCAGGGGAGGTCAGACTTTATGTTTCGGGGAGGTGCATTTGTTTTCAAGAACCTAGGGAGCTATTAGCCACAAAATGCACAGCCAGTCGTAAAATAGTGACTTGCACAAGCCTTGCAGCATCTTAGATAGGGATGTCAGTATCCAGGTGGGACCTAGGGATCCCCTGGAATTAGAGCTTATCTTCAGACTACAGAGAGTAGGGAAAAAATTGATGCTTTGGAAGGTGGACTCAGTGACATTGTACCTCCACTAAGGCCCCACTCTTCCTCATCCCCAAGCTCCAGGAGGTCCCACTCCAAGAGTTAGCTCCAAGAGTTTCCCAACCTGGATCTGACAATCCTACCTTCTCCCCACCCCCATCCCTAGCTGGGGGCTGGGGGTGGGCTAGAAACCCTAATCCCAGAGCAGGCCTGCAGTGCTTGGTGTTTACTGCTTCCCCCCGCCCAAACCACTACCACCCTGCTGTGGGTTGGGGGAGGTACAGTTACCTTTAAGCTTTCCCTAAAAGAGACTTTGATGCAGCTTTGATGCAGAGGAGGAAGAATCAAGCACATGCTCCTTTCCTGTCTTGTCTGCCATTTTCCTACCCCAAGCAAAGAAGCGAAAGAGGAGAAGTGCAGCTTTAAAGGGAAGAATAAGAAAGTGATTCCGCTGAAACTGGAAGAAGGGTGGAGAGCTACTTCTAATTGCTTGAGGAGTGACTGGTCATTCCTGAGTGCAGGGCTGGAGTTAGATGAGGAAAGGCCTTAGGCCCGTAGTGGTGAACCTTTGGCACTCCAGATGTTATGGACTACAATTCCCATCAGCCCCTCCCAGCATGGTCAATTGGCCATGCTGGCAGGGGCTGATGGGAATTGTAGTCCATAACATCTGGAGTGCCAAAGGTTCGCCACCATTGCCTTAGGCTATTCCATTTTTGAGCTCCCCCCACCCAGTTCCTCACCCTCACAACTAGAGGAAGAGGGAAGGGTGTTTTAAAGCTGAGTAAAGTTAAGGATGATGATGGGTGTTTAAAATTCTGCAATTCACAATTCCTCCTCTAAAAGACAGACGAAATAATTTATTGTTAAATACTGTCATGATTGGGAAAAAAAATGTTGAAATTAACACCATGAAAAACTTTTGCCATAACCAACTTTTAAAAACATTTCTGCAATAAGCAGGAATTTTTAGGAAAATGAAATTGTAAGTTTGCTATTCTATCCTTTAAAAAAAAACCTTGAGCTTACAAATGTTATTGCCAGGGAAGTGTAAATAAGATGACCATGACTACCTGACAATGACAGTTTGACACTTTTTGAGATCCTGCTTTGTGTTGGATTAAATAGTCGGTTTTAAAATATGTATCAAGAAATGAGGAAACTACAGTCACCAAATACACTCTGACAAAAAAAAGTTTTTTCTATCCTTCTTTGTAGCAAAATCATCCAAAAGTTCATCAAAATTTGTTCATCTAAGTTTGTCACTCAATACACAGAATGCTCAGTGTGAAGAAGCTCTCTTGAGACATTGTGTCCCTTAATTCATTTTTAATTCTAAGCTTCTTTGAAGAGGTGCGTTATTGCATATGGGGAGGATATGTAATAAATCATAACCCTATCCGAGTGAAACACTTTTTCCAATAAAGAATGTCATAAGCGCCAGAGAAATGAGAATCCATCCCCATAGTATTTTTCCACTCATTAGAGAATCACAAAGTACTAAAATGTTTTGAGATCATGGTGGCATTTTTACTACTGATAGGAGCATTTATTACTTTGGGAAGCAGTTACTATGGCAGTACTTAATCTATTGATGGATAAAGTGTGTGAGCTTAGCTTGGGATAATGGACAATATCTCCCATTAAATGGAAGCTGTAAAAGGAAAGAACATTTTATACCAAAATAAGCTGTATGGTTGAACATTGCTGGACAAATATCCCACAAATTATGAATAAATCAAGCAAGTGTAATGTGATTTTTTATTATATAAATAAATCATAGAAGTATCACAGAAGTATGTTAAGTCATGGCTGAGGTTGGGATTTTTTCTCTTATTCATGGAGAAGGTGAAGTTGGGGGAGGAGGAAAGTTGATTCCTGACTTTGAAAGATCCCACTGATTAAGCCTTTTCATATTCACATCTTGTAGAATATATATGCTTATAACTGATGCTTATTTTTAAATGTATCTCTCTTTTTTTCTTACCAGGACCCTAAGCAGATTTTTTACATTGTCCTCCGCTTTCCCCTTCATTTTATTCTTACAAAAACAACCTTGAAGGATGGGTTAGGTTAAAATTTTGACTCACTTGGCAAGTTTCCATGGTAGAGTGGGGATAGAGCTATTCCATGGCCAAGTCCAACACTCTATGCACAATGCCATGACAGCTCAAGTATTATATATTTGCTTTGTACATCTTTGCTCATACAAGATCAGTTATGGCTCACCCATATTACTAAGAAGCAAACAGGCCAGGTTCTGCATGACCTTGAGACCAGCAAAGTATGTAAGTACTCTTGATGGGAGAAATCAGTGTACAGATGCCATAAGAAGAAGAACAAGAGTTTGGATTTATATCCCCCCTTTCTCTCCTGCAGGAGACTAAAAGGAGCTTACAATCTCCTTGCCCTTCCCCCCTCACAACAAACACCCTGTGAAGTAGGTGGGGCTGAGAGAGCTCCGAGAAGCTGTGACTAGCCCAAGGTCACCCAGCTGGCGTGTGGGAGTGTACAGGCTAATCTGAATTCCCCAGATAAGCCTCCACAGCTCAGGTGGCAGAGCTGGGAATCAAACCCGGTTCCTCCAGATTAGATACACGAGCTCTTCACCTCTACGCCACTGCTGCTCCTGGTCTTCTAGCACAGTGACCTGCCAAGAAGGTCAACTGAGAACTCCTTTTGGTCTGACACCCATTCATCCCTGTATGCATTTTCATGCTGGGAAAAACATGGTAAGTTTGAACAAGCGGCCCAGTTTCTGATGGACTAAGGGAAATCCCTTGCTTCAAAAAGACCCCCTGAGATATGGGCACAAGAAGAAGCATGCCATTCTTTTGCCAAGGCCAATGCATGGGGTTACCTGAGTTAGTCTGGTCTGTTCCCTTTTTGATTGGGGAATTTGCTGGAAACAGACCTGCTATGCGACAGGCCAAGTAATGAGATCTGCACTAATGTGTACAAAGTACACTACTCTTAGAAATCCACACAAAAGCCAAGTAAGGAGATGAGTTACAATTTAATTGAGGATCAAAAATAGTAGAAATAACAAGCAAGGTACAGACATACACAACAGAGAGTTTTAAGAAACCTAGGATGTAGAGAAAGATAATAGAGGCGCTAGAAGAGGGCACTGGGGGAAGGGTGATATTTGCTAAGGAAGTGGGAGACAGTGCCAGCGCTGCTCACAGGGAAACAACATTGGTCACAAGGAATGAGATCCAAGAGTGAATTGCCCTCATTTGGGAAGTCTAGTTATAGGAAAAGTTGACCATCTGGCTATGATAGGAGGGGCCATTTTCTAGGAACAAAGCAAAGTTCTGTTGTTGGGCACAGACAGTGCTGCGGAAAATGGCTTGATTGGATTAAGACCTGGGAGCACCCAACTTTTGATGAGGTTTGGGCTGCACTGACGAAATTAAGACCAGTGGCATTTCAAGTCTGGACAAGCTTGGAATGTTCAAACAAATACATTCTGGAAGGCTGATGGTTCTCTAATGGTTGGGCAGGAGGTTTAAGATTAAATTAGCATTTTGAGGAGAGGGTTTATTTATTTATTTATTTATTTATTTCTTAAATTTATATACCGCCCGATCCCCGAAGGGCTCCGGTGATCTTGCCGCTCTACTGATAGAATTAGGGTGCGGGCATGTGCAAGTTCTTTGCGAGGCATGTGCAAGTTCTTTGCGAGGTTTGGAGGTAGATGCGCCTTCTCAGGCTTCGCTGTTATTCAGATTTGAGGGGCTGAGCCTTCAGGGAAGGCATTGTTTTCTGCTGTGCATACATGAATTGAGAGGAAGAAAGCGTGCGTCAGGCAAACCCTCGGGTTAGGAAAGCACTTGACATCTTACCCTTATACTGCATAAGTACAAGCACAAAAGCGTGTGTAGGTGGTATTTCAGGGACTTTGGATCCAAGCCATCTGAGTATGTTTTGTTGCTTGAGTGGTGTGTGCCTGCCCAGCACCAGGACATGATAGCAGTTATGACTTACTTAGCTGTAACTGGTTCAGAGCAGCATCTCAGAGCTCTGGATTTGGCTTGTAGAGATGTTGATTTATGATCCTATGATCCTGTTATGAAGGTGGGTCCTGGGGTTTTTTATTATGTTTTTCATAGTTCCAAAAATTATGAAAACAAATAAATAACTCCTCGTTATATAAATGCCAGTACAAAATTTAAAAAATGTATGCACACCACATTAAACATTTAAAGTCCAGAATCACTGAGCGCAATACGTTTAATCACTTACTATAATATTTCCAATTTAACCTTATTGCAGTCAATGAATCTTTGGAAGCTTCTCTGCATCTCTGCCTTGGCAATTCCATCTAGTAAATTGCTAAGTACCGTGGTGTGTCTCCCCTTTTCTGTCTCCTTATAAACAGTTTGGAAAGCAGTGGTGTACACCTTTTTATTGAGCCAGTCTTGCCTCTTTGGGAAAATGTCTGCTCCCATGATGTGGCAAAAACCAATCTTGCTGCTGTCAACAAATTATGACTTGCAATCTTTGGGAAGGTAATTTAAATGGAATGTATTTTAAAACCACAGCTGCTGGCATAAATGGTAGATTGCTCTAAAAGGACTATTAACAAGATCCAAGAGCGAATTGCCCTCATTTGAGAGGTCTAGTTATAGGGAAAGTTGACCATCTAATTATGATAAAAGGGGCAATTTTCCAGGAACAAAGCAAAGTTCTCAGGCACAGACAATGCTATGGAAAAGGGCTTGACTGGATAAACACCTGGGAACACACAACTTTTCCCAGAACCTGCTATAGGTTTGCCAACATCCAGTTGAGTCCTAAATTCAGGGACTTGTAGATCTTCATTCCAATGAGTATCTGATGAAGGGAGCTTTGATTCTCAAAAGCTTAAACCCTCAAGACCTTGTTGGATTCTAAGGTGCTACTGGACTCCGATATGGTTGCTGTACTGTAGATCAATATGGCTACCCTCTGAAACTATCAGGTGGGGTCTGGTGTTCTCCTGGGATTGCAACTGATCTCCAGTCTTTAATTCCCTCTGAGAAAATGGCAGCTTCAAAGGGCAAAAAACTCTACAGTATATCTTGATAGATTCTAGGTGAAAACTCTTCCCCAAATTCCTCCATCCACAGGTACTGCCCCCAAACCTCCAGGATTTTTTCAGACCAGAGTTAGGAACTCTAATTTCCGACTGATATTCTACATGTTGACCACATGTGGAAAAAAATGACTTGGGAATTTTATAATACCACATGTGCTGTCAAATGTACTGTACATTTTGGTTAACCTCCACTGAGTTAACATTTTACTTGTGCTCTCTGTAAATAACAAACAGACCAGAAAGATTGGTCCTGGATTACATCTACATTTCCAAATTTTGTTTTCCATCTCCTAGCCTAGCTCCTTACTCCATTTAGTGTGAATTGTTTTTCTTTGGTTCTGGTGGGTTTTCCGGGCTGTGTGGCCGTGGTCTGGTGGATCTTGTTCCTAATGTTTCACCTGCATCTGTGGCTGGCATCTTCAGAGGTGAATCACAGAGGGAAGTCTGTTACACACTATATCACAGTGTGTATCACAGTCTGTGTATCACAGACTTTCCCCTGTGATACACCTCTGAAAATGCCAGCCATAGATGCAGGTGAAACGTTAGGAACAAGATCCACCAGACCATTGCCACACAGCCCAGAAAACCCACCAGAACCAGTTGAATCCGGCCATGAAAACCTTCGACAGTACATTGTTTTTCTTTGATTTATACTCCAATTCAACATCATCATGCACAGAAGAAAAACAAATACATCTGATGTCTTCTATCATTGATTTCCCACACTTTGTGATTCCTCTTAAAATTTCCCCTCTGCATATTTTTAGGCCAGATAACCTCCAAGTACTTAAAAATATTATTAGATACCAGCTCTTTATACAGGTCTCCTCTGGATTCTTCCCATTTCCTAAGGGACCTTAGACTGAAACCTTGTAGTCTGTCCCTTTACTTCACATGCTAGGGTAGGGATTAATGTAGGTAGAGTCAATCTCAATCTATAGAAATTCCAGGTCTGTAACAAAATGATTAATGACTGAATTGCCTTGATCATAATATCTATCCCTATCCACAGAAGGTGGAACCCCAGAGTTTTAAAAGGGGGGCGGGATCAGCAACTCTTTCTCCTCTTTGTGCTTCTTCTACCAGATATGTGTCTGGGGACTCACAACTTGGTTGCAATTGCTCCAGGAAACCTAGAAACCAAGAAGTTGGCAGCCTCAAATTTATGAAATCAGTTTCAGGTGGTTATTCATGTTGATCTTCCACTGAAGAGCAAGATTCAAGTTCAACAGCACCTTAATAAAGACCAACAAGATTTCCAGGATATAAGTGTTTGAGAATCAGAGCTTTGATTTATTAAAGCTTATGCCCTGAAAATCTTGATCTTTATTAAGGTGCTTCTGGACTCGAATCTTGCTCTTTTGAAATCAATGAGAGTATGACATGATCGATATGAACTCACTGTTGCTGACCTAAAAGCCACAAAAGAACTTCAAAGGCTGACTCCGGTATGAAACTGCTGAAATAGAATTGGTTAAGTATTTGGCAAGAATTGAATAAAGACCAGGCATTTCACACCCACTGATCAGTTTAGCAAAACTGGGGGAGATAGTGTTATCAAGGATTTCTGCTTTTGGGCATGCATATGTGCATATCTAGAATATATTTAAGTTCTATATTGAAATGCCATGGAATGTACCTCTTATGTTTCGTGGCCATTTGACCCTAGAGTGTTTATAATCATGTGAACAAAAATTGTCCATTAGGGGATATCTTGTAAATCCTGAATCCAGCTGCACTTTAGTACCCAAGCCAAGCAGGAAAGTGTTACTGCCTAAGTAAGACTTTCAGGGTTGAATCTTACCAGTTTTTAAAGTGGGGCAATCCCTCTCCTCATTGGGGCCTCCATCCTATATGGTTTTTGTCCATGCAGGTTTCATGAACCCCCACATAGCTTTTGGGGTTAGGGTTAGCTAATCAGGGGATACCTAATTTCCATCTTTCACCAGCAGGAAAACTGGTAGCATCCAACCCTTAATTTGCTATCTTCTGCCTCTTGGTAAAAAAAAAAAAAGTCCTGTGTGTGAAATGTTCAGTCCAGGGCAGCAGTATTGAACCCACATTCAGTGACAGAGTTTGCTTAGATTACTTTTTTACACACATTTTCCAGAAAACCACTTTTTGCTCAGATTAACACGGGTGGTATTTATGCATCATCTGTATTTGTTTGAGGGCCAAGTGCTGCAAGATTTAGTGGTGACCATCATGGAAAATGGTCCTTGGTAGCGCACTCAAACATTGAATCAGCTTCAGTGGAATGCTTTCTTTCTGGCCCAATATACCTAGGAATTTAAGATTAGTGGCAAACCATCCTGTAAACCTAGTCTGCTTAGTAAACATCATGATGTGACATCACTTATGGGTCAGTAAGGACCCATGGTTTGCACAGGGGACTGACTACTTTTACCTTTTAAAAAACGGTGTAGGGGAGAGGTAAAATTTCATTAGGGTGCAGGGGGCATACATTCTTAGTCCACTTCTCAGGTGGTGCTTGGCTGCCTTGCTCCATCCCTACATTTGTTGCTGCTTGGTATGATTAATCCCTCTGAGTGAAGAAGAAGAAGAAGAAGAAGAAGAAGAAGAAGAAGAAGAAGAAGAAGAAGAAGAAGAAGAAGAAGAAGAAGAAGAAGAAGAAGAAGAAAAGAAGAAGAAAAGAAAGAAGAAGAGAGAAGAAAGAAGAAGAGAGGGAGGGAGGAGAGGAGGGAGGGAGGAGGAGGAGAAGAGGAAAGAGGAGGAAGAGGAGGGAGGGAGGAGTTTGGATTTATATCCCCCCCTTTCTCTCCTGCAGGAGACTCAAAGGGGCTGACAATCTCCTTGCCCTTCCCCCCTCACAACAAACACCCTGTGAGGTAGGTGGGGCTGAGAGAGCTCTGAGAAGCTGTGACTAGCCCAAGGTCACCCAGCTGGCGTGTGTGGGAATGCACAGGCTAATCTGAATTCCCCAGAGAAGCCTCCACAGCTCAGGCGGCAGAGCTGGGAATCAAACCCAGTTCCTCCAGATTAGCTACACGAGCTCTTAACCTCCTATGCCACTGCTGCTGCAAAAGCTGTTTTCCCTTCTGGATGAGCTGCCATGCCATGCCATGCCAGGCCATGCCAGGCCAGGCCAGGCCAGGCCAGGATGTCCACATTTGTTCCGCTGACCAGGGCAATCAATAATGGTAGGTTAAGTAAAACTGTTCCTTTAACTGTTCCTTTTGGATGTGGAAGTGGGCTGACGAAGCTTTTTTGTGGCTGGGAAATAAATAACATCACCTTGGTCACCCAGCAGCCTTCACGTGTAGGAGTGGGGAAGCAAATCCAGCTCACCAGATTAGAGTCCGTTGCTCATACGGAGGAGTGGGGAATCAAACCCGGTTTTCCAGATTACAGTCTACTGCTTTTAACCACTATACCATGCTGGCTGTCAACATCAAGGTTTTTTTTGAGAAATGAGTTTTATTTTTAAAGCTTTTTTTCATCCTGAGAAAGAGTTTTGCTCAAGGATGCTGGAGTTTCTGAAATAATTTCTTTCTGAGGCTTGCAGGCAGAAGACCAGTGATGGGATTCAGCAGGTTCGCACCACTTCGGCAGAACCGGTTGTTAAAATAATGCTTGTAAACAACCAGTTGTTAAATTATTTGAATCCCACCACCGGAATCGGTTGTTAAATTATTTGAATCTCACCACTGCAGAAGACTGAAACTACGAGGAGGGAGGGATGAAGACAGCTGACGCTGACACATGGCAACAGGCAGGTAGCACCCAGGCCATCCCATAGTGCACTGCAGGAAAACTGGAGCAAACGGACGAAATTGGATGAGATTAGCAAAGCAGTTGAATTATTCTAAGCTAATAACATGCCTAGTCCAGATGGCTCCTCCGGTGAATACTATCACGGAGACGATTCTGGGTAAATTAGGAGATTTGAAGGTAGCGCTTTAATCTGGACCCTGAAATGCCTCACGTAGAGGCTCATAAGGCAAGAACAGTGAAGAGTTCCCATCTTTGGGTGCAGGTTACATCTTGCTTACTTGCCAGCTGAGGCTTGATTGAACACAAGGGCAGCCGACCCATTAGGCCAGTGGTTCTCAACCTTCCTAATGCCGCGACCCTTTAATACAGTTCCTCATGTTGTGGTGACCCCCAACCCTAACATTTATTCATTTTACAGATGGAGAACACTGACACAGGGAGTTTTAGGCGATCCCTGTGAAAGGGTCGTTCGACCCCCAAGGGGTCGCGACCCACAGGTTAAAAACCACTGCATTAGGCAGACCTAGGCAATTACCAGCTGTGGGATGGGAAATACCTGGAGATGTTGAGGGTGGAGCTTGGGGAAGGCGGGGTTTGAGGAGGAGAGAGACTTCAGTAGGGTTTAATGGCATAGAGTCCACCTTCCGAAGAGGCTGTTTTCTCCAGGTGAACTACACTCTATCACCCAGAGATCAGTTGTAACAGCAGGGAATCTCCAGCTGGCACCTGGAGGTTGGTCATCCTAGCAATTACATAGAGCTCCAGGGGGCACTCCATCCAACTTCATATCAGCTTCAAGGCTCTGGCCCTTTCCCCACGGGCCAATAAACCTGGGATAACAATAGTAAAAAAACCTGGGTTTTTTGCGGGGAGGGGACTTTGCACGGATCCCACCCCAAAAGCAAATCTGCTCCATGTTATTTCCCCCAAAATGAGTTGTTCAAGAATAGCACAATCAGCAATTCTTTTAAAAATCGAAGGTTACTGCCGGGCAGGGAGGCGCTTTATTCGGCTGCACGTTCCTTTAAAAAAAATTCCCAGTGCCCATCTGCATAGCCATGCAGGCACAAAGGATCATAATGTCAGACAGCATGGCTGTGGGAGTTCACTCGTGCATGCGTAGTTTTCTGGTGCAGGGAGCTTGGGAAAGCCCTGAAACTCCCCCGCCACCGGAAAGCCCCATAAGATTTAAAGGACATATGCTGCCCATGCAACTGGCCCTAAACTGCCCTCATGAATGCCCCAGCAACTTTCCCCCCAATGCTGGTGTCCAAGTAGGTTGCCAATGCAGTCCCACCACCCCCTGAAACTCCAGTTTTTGTGGTGGCAGGGCTGTGGGATGCATGGTTGCCAGCGCAGCCGTCTCTTCTGCCAGGGTAGGTGCCCTTGGGACAGTGAATGTGCCAGAGCAGGGCTGTGCCACTCCCTCAACCCCTTTCAGCCCCCCCCCCCCTTTGGAAGAGGCTGTTTAAAAGATGAATGCTCCTGATGGGAGAATTATGGAGTGCTCTGCTGCTAATTTCTGTTTTTATATAAGAAATGTTGGGAGGTATGGAGTACGTATTATAAGTACTCAAGAGACATACTGCAAGGCACGATCTGTTCAGGAGGGCCCTTTGCTAAATGAGTCATAGTTAAGGTCAGAAATTTTAGGTTGCTTTCATCACTGTGTTCCTTGAACTGTTGCCCTTTTTTGTTATCCAGTTTTGTGTTTTATTCTATGTATTAAACTGCTTTTGGTGTGTTTTTCTCTTATTTTGTAAAGGAGTTTTGTTACGCTCCTGGTTGCATGTATTACGTGGCTCTTCTTGCCTTGTTTGTAATTTGCATAATCTGCTTTAAGTGAGAAATAAAGATGAAGTAAATAAAGAAACGATGTTCTACTGGGCCCTGCTTCTAGTCAAAAGGAAAGCAATAGGAAGCATTTCACAAGGTCAAAATAAAGGGCCTTTCCCCACTTCCCTTAAGACCCGCACTACTCGAGGAGAGTAGCGCGGGGTCCCTCGGCACTCCCCACTGAGAGGGGCGGCGACAGCGCAGCTGCCCCGAAGCTGCTGCTGTCGCGCCCCTCAGCGCGCAGCATCCCAGGCGCTCTTGGGCCTTTCCCCACTCTCGTCGTTCCCCTCTATGCCGCGCGCTGCTCTCAGCGCGCAGCATCCCAGGCGCGCGCCCGGCCGTCCCCACGACCCCGCGCTCTGCGCGGGGCCATCAAAAGGCGCCGTTAAGAAGAGCGCCTGGGATGCTGCGCGCTGAGGGGCGCGACAGCAGCAGCTTCGGGGCAGCTGCACTGTCGCCGCCCCTCTCAGTGGGGAGTGCCGAGGGACCCCGCGCTACTCTCCTCGAGTAGCGCGGGGCTTAAGGTAAGTGGGGAAAGGCCCCTTCTTAACGGCGCCTTTTGATGGCCCGGTAAAGTTGCGGGGTCATTAAAGGGACGACTTGGCGCGCGCCTGGGATGCTGCGCGCTGAGAGCAGCGCGCGGCATAGAGGGGAACGACGAAAGTGGGGAAAGGCCCGAAGTCATCTTGGTTTCCCCCCCCCCCCGCCCCCTTGTGACCAATACAATCTCTGGGAAACAATTTGAGCTTTCTGATCCCCAGATTCTTTGGAAATAAGGTAAGCTCTTCCTTGGCAGCATGCTTGGAGCCCAGTACTACAGGATTCATTCACAGAAAATTTCCTTTTAGATTTAGATTTGGATTCAGCCTAATTAAAACACCTGGCTTTCCTTCTCTTACTGGATAGGGGAAACAGCTTGGGCTTCAACAAGCTGAGACTATCTTCTAGAAAATCAGTAAGAGTATTAAGAAACCCCGAATTTGCTCCTAATCTTTTGATCTGTATAAAACTGTTACATAACATCTCCAAGCAGGGCAGGGGGAATTTCCAACAATAAACAGGAGCAGACTTGAGTGAAATGCTCAAAATAATTTTGGTTAGACCTGTCTGTATTGTAAAGTTTTTAAAAAACACATTAGCCCACAGGTGAATTAATTGTAAGATTTGCTGTCTTCCAGTAGTACATATGGCAGCAATAGTGGGGGTGGGTGAGGCTCAAAGGCTTTTTTCCCCTTTGCCTCATGCTAAAATAGTCCAAGCTTGATTTTAAAACAACTTCATCTGCAATTTGGTTCAAACTTTGTAAGGGTGAAGACAGGGAAACATCATTTTAATGGTGAGTTCTGGTGGAGACACACCGCATGCAGTGAAGGGAGGGGAGTTGATGCAAACAGTGTTAGCCATTGTTGCAAACATACCACAAAACTCAGACCCCCCCCCCCCCCGCCCCTCTGCTGGGTTTGTATAGTTTGTTATTGATAGTGAGTAGATGGTTTAGAGTGGGAGGCCCAGGGGTGCAGGGATAGGGTGGGGCAGCAGCAGTTGGCAACGGCGGAATGTCAAATCCCAGAAGTGACTTCACGCCTCCCTAGGAACTGCCAGAAATGCTATGGTAAAAGCACAGAGTTTCCGGTGATTCCTGAAGCTATCTGTCATGATTTCTGTGTTTTGCTGCTTTAAGCAACAGTGGGAAATGAGGGCAGGGAGTTGGTAAGCTGAGGGAGGCTTCCTGTAAGCAAGAACAAGTTCCAGTGACCTGTTAAGTCTGTGGATCCCAATCTGTGGAATAAAACTCACAAGAGAAGACAGTTTCCCCATGTTAAATATATATAAAGAAGAAGAAAAAGAGAGTTGTTTTTAATACAGAGGCCAATTTACTGGTGGTTCCTGGCCCCTCAATGATGCGGCTGGCCTCCACACGGGCCAGGACCTTTACGGCCCTGGCCCCTGCCTGGTGGAACACTCTCCCTCCAGCTGTCCGGGCCCTGCGGGATCTTGGTGAATTCCGCAGGGCCTGTAAGACTGAGTTGTTCCACCGGGCTTTTGGAGTGCCCAGCCGCTGATTAGGTGCCCCTTCTACTCTATTCCTCCAGTTTTCGGAGCCCCCCTGTCATCTAGGGGACCCACTTTTGTTACTGTCTTGTTCCCCCTTTTTGGGGAGGGTTTAATCTTTACAACCGGCAAACAGACCATGAACTGAACTGTATAGGTCACCTGATACAATAACATCTCTCCTTAAAGCAGGAAATGCCTAACAAAACTCCATGTCTTGGGGTAAGAGTGTAAGGAGCATTTAAGGACATCCAATGAGCTTGAATCTAGCCACTGGGGGAACCTTTCACCATGCGATTATTTTGAGTAGCAGAGAGAAAAATACATGAGGTAAAAAAAAATGAAACCCCATTTCGCTGCTAAACTCTGTCTCTATAGAGTTCATTAGGAGCCTCTGCTCATTGATTTTAAATTTGGCATTAACTTTAATGGGGTATATGGGCTACTTGTTTGTTTTAATTAATATGAGAGAGCTTCCTGTGGTATGTTCCAGGAAACCAAGAAGTCAAAAAAGTGGACATTGAGGGGGATGTTACAAATAGGAATACTGTGTAAATAGGACTGTGTCAAATATACTTTAATTGCTCATCAAAAAAAAAAGCCAAATAACGAGTATGAAATTAAACAAGAGAATTTCACTGTGATTTCTGCTTGTAGGGCCTCTTAAATCCAGCAAGTTAATTGTCCCACAGAGTGAATGCTCATGTGCCTAACTGCCTATTTTGTCATGGGTCATTTTGTATGTAAGAGTCATATAAGGTTCATCTTATACAAAGGCAATTAAGGCGGCTTTTAAAGGGGAAACTCCCCAGAGGCTGCTTGCTTAGGGGAAACTGTGGGGGGTGGAACAGATTCCAGCTGTTGTGTGGAAGTTGGCTACATGATGCTTATGCGGACAGCCTGCTTTGCTTCTCTCCATCTCCAGTCAGGTTCTCTCTCTCCATAGCTGCATGGTGGCAGAAAGTGCATAGACACATTTGAACCTTGGGGCAGCAGGGCATGAATCTTTCAGCACCTCTGGACTTTTACCCCTGCATATCTAACCCAGGCATGGAAATGTTAGAGAGTTATATCTGGATCTAGCCTTGCAGATAACTAAAAAAATGTTGGTATTTCTCTCTGGCAAGAGTTATCATTTTCATTACAGCAGAATGCACATAGGCAAAACACAGCAGACCTTACCCAGGCATTTATGTGTGCGCTGAGAGCAAAAGAAACTTGGAGCCAATTGGTCGTTTCAAACTACTCTAAGGCGTCTTTATTAAAGAACTCCATTCTAGATAGGAAAGTGAAGTAACAGGTTCCCTGCTGGCTGGATGGACAGAGACGCCATCTGTATCTCTCCCCACATAGTGCAAGATGGAGGAGTGTGCATGCCAGAAAGGTGGTGTGTGGAGAAGAAGCAGGAAGGAAGGAAGTTCCCTCAGAGCAGCAATCTGCACATCAAAAGGATAATGTCAGAGCAGTAGAGAAAAGGAGGCCCAGTGTCTTGACCCCTCTCAATCTCTGACTCACTAATCAGTCCCCGCTCTGTTGAGAGGCAGCAGACAGTGCGCGGTCCTTCACTTCCAACCAACAGCAAAACATATTGCTGCTTTATATCCGAAAAAGAGTGACAAGTGCGCAAAGCATGTCTTCAGTTGTATCCTGGAGCACCATTCTAATGCACTAGATGAAAAAGGTTAAACTGTATAACAAAGTGAAGCAGTGGCACAGAGCCCTCCGGGGGTGGGCGGTATATAAATTTAATTTGAATAAACAAACAAACAAACAAACAAACACCAATCATGTGTTGCATGAGGAAATGTTTCCTTTTATTAGTCATAATTCTTCACTTTGAAGCTTACCATACAGTCAAGACCTGCTGCTTTATCCCTTCCCAACATAAAGTGCAGGGATTTCCTACCAATTAACACCAAACAAGATTTTACTTTTTTCATTTTAAATAATTCTAATTATATAGCATTACTTTTTTAAAAAGCCATGTTTCATGGCCATTTTGTACATTATGCAGAGACCAACATAAAATTGATATTGAGATTCCTGGAACCATCTGACCTCCTGGAACCATCTGACCTCTATCTGCCTTCTGGATTTGTTGCTCACCTGAGACAGAGGGCCTTTCCCCACTCTCGTTGTTCCCCTCTATGCCGCGCGCTGCTCTCAGCGCACAGCATCCCAGGTGTGCGCCCGGCCGTCCCCACGACCCCGCGCTCTGCGTGGGGCCATCAAAAGGCGCCATTAAGAAGAGCTCCTGGGATGCTGCGCGCTGAGGGGCGCGACAGCAACAGCTTCGGGGCGGCTGCGCTGTCGCCGCCCCTCTCAGTGGGGAGTTCCGAGGGACCCTGCGCTACTCTCCTCGAGTAGCGCGGGGCTTAAGGTAAGTGGGGAAAGGCCCAGAGTTGAGCACTTTTACTTCTTGACCCACAGTTTAGAACGGCTTATGAAACTAGGAGGCCAAATGTTTTCATTCATTCATTCATTCATTCATTCATTCATTCATTCATTCATTCATTCATTCATTCATTCATTCATATCCCGCCCTTTCCAACAGGACTCAGGGCGGCGAACATCAGTAAACCAAATAAATAGTACAATAAAACAATATACAATTAACCATATCAATTAAAACTTAGCAACGTTAAAAAATATATAAGCAGATGGTGATAAAACCCTATAAAAGACACCCACAGGAGGTGCAATGTTCCTTCTCAGGCCGACTGGCAAGATATAAAAGCCTGGTGGAAGAGCTCAATCTTACAGGCCCTGCGGAACTCACAGATGTCCCTGAGGGCCCTGATTTCAATTGGGAGCTCATTTTACCAGGTTGGGGGCCAGGGCGGGCCGAAAAAGCCCTGGCCCTAGTAGTGGGCCGGGGACCTCCAGCAGATTCCCCCTGACAAATGGGGGGGGGGGGGTCTTGAAGGGCAATATGGGGAGAGGCAGTCCTGTAGGTATGTAGGTCCAAGACCGCTCACAGCCTTAAATGTCAACACAAGCACCTTGAACAGATCACAAGAATATCTTGACACTAATGAGCAAACCCAGATTTAAGAATAGTAGTCCTTAGAACAATAAGCTTTATGTTAAACTTTGGTATGTAGAATGGGATCCCTGAAGACCACTGCTGGGAAGATTATTTATGGCAGACCCCTGAAACAGGAATTAGCAGATCATCATGTACCATCTCATCACAGCTCACCAGCCGGGCTGTCATATAAAATCTTCAGGAAATTTGCACATTTGTGTTGACCATAGGCTTTTGGACACAGTACCAAAATGCAATTACTCACTGCCAGCCATTGATGATGCAGGATGTGACCTTCCCAAGTACTGCTTGATGCTTGATATAAACAACAGATTCTGGCATTCTAGAACTGGGCACACAGTTCCGCTTTCCTACAACTTTTGCAAGCCCTTTTGGCAGGTATTACTAGCAACATGTACCAATGGGGATCAGTATTCCTCCAGAAGAGTTCCAGCAAAGGCTAAATCAAGAGACATAAGGTATTTTGAGCATCGCAGTCGTTGCTGATGACAATTCTGGGAGAAGGAGACTCTGAAACAGAGTCAATAGAGATCCCAACCAAAAGGCTGTCTTTTTGGAGTGCTGTGGTGAGATAAATATAAAACAAAATGCATTCAAGACTGAATCACAAGCCCTTAATTGGCAACCAGTTGACATATGAAAGGGTCTAAAAGTGGACCCTGCAAAACAGGGAAGATGCCAAGAGATGGATGTCAGAGTCCAAAGATTCTTAGGAATGGCAAATGATTTGGCATTTTTTTGCTTGGGTTCGCCAACTGCCATGAAGTATTCCAACAGCTGGCACAAAGAACTGGAATGGGAATGATCAGAAAGTCATCAGTAGCAATTGGAATAGATAACAGACCCATGAGCCAAGAGCTTTGAACAAAATACTACAGTGCAAGTGATTCTTTACTGTTAGATTGACAGGGGTAGATGCCATGTCACAGAGATAGTGCATTTTATAACGGAGCTCTATCGAAAACTGGAACAGGGCATAGACAGACAGATTGAGAAAGAACTACTGGCTGTGCTTGTTGGAAATGGAATGCTTCTAGCTCATATTTGGCCAGACAGTATATGCCCAACTAGGCTGTAAGGCACTGGAAATGATTATGTAGAAACTATTGCTGAATGTTCCAATCGTGCTTCTGTGAATTTTCATGCACAGCCATGATTTGCACATCCAGAACTACCCAGGCAAATGATTCATACTGGCAAGCACTTCAAACTGAGCTTAGCTCATGGAGCCCAGTGAAATAGCCTCAACAGAGAAGGACATGGAATCAATGAACATGCTGCAGAACCCAGCAGCTTCTCAATTCTGTTTACAGATTGTAGAAGCAACAACATCTGAAAATCAGGACCTACTGACAGTCAAATGCATTCCCCTTGAGGGCTGGCCTGAAGTGAAGCATCAGCTATCACTGAGGGCTGTACTCTATTTCTCAGTGTGAAGAAGATCAGTGTAGAAGATGGGATTCTCTTTAAACAAATCAGAACTGTTGTCCTTGAAGCTTAGATGTTATGGAAAGGGTACATTTGAGAATTGAGAGCTGTCTGCAGAGAGTAAGGTAATGTGTATATAGCATGACTACTCCAGTATATATAGTATACTAGCGGGGCTCGGCCACGCGTTGCTGTGGCAATTGTCCTTCTCATCACAGTCCGCAACCCACACAGATGTCCATGCAGGTCCAATGATCCGCAGCATAGCCTTTTGGGGTGGTCAAATGGAATCCCTCTTTCCCTTTTCAATTCACATTGTTACATGGTGGTGTCTTTTTTTTTTAGTATAAGGTAACCCTTTCCATTCCACAATGGAACTGTCCAGAGTGCAAATCCCACTGTGCATGAGGCTGGTTGAATCCCGCTGTCCATGAGGCAGCAAGGACTCTATATGCACAAAAAGGGAATTGACAGTAAGACACCAACAAAAGAGGACTGGATTCTAAAAATTACAGAATATCAAGAAATGGCAAAGCTGACAGCGTTATTAAGAGATAACAGTCTGGACAATTTAGACAATTTTTCACAAGACTGGAGACCCTGTACAAAATACAATTTGAAAAAACTATTCAAATAGAGAAGTGGTGTCAGGATCTGAAAACAAACCAGAATACATTTAAGAACGAATCTTGGGTAAGGGTAAGGCAGAACTGGGGCAAGCAGGCTGTCCCAGTCAGGCAGTAGAGACAGGGTGGTGAGGCGCTCATATCGAGGCCAGCTCCCTGGGTTCTTAAAGGGCCACGTGCAAAAGAAATGAAGTCGGTGGTGTTGGTTCGCCCACACCCTGCGGATTTTCTTAGAAGAAAAAGGCAAACTCCAGCTCACTTTTAGTAAAAGAGAGCTGTGGTGAATATGGGTGAGGAAGTGGATAAGTGGTGGTTGGATGTGAGGGAGGGCAGAGTGAGGTGTGTGAGGATGAGCTGGATGTGTATTGTGTGGTAGCAAGGGGTGAGGCACAGAGAGTGAAAGTTACCTGCGTGTGGGGGGGGGGACCCCACCTGGTGTCTCACACGGCAAAAAGAATGTGTATGTGTAACTTTCCCACTTCCACTTGTAGTACTTAACAGTATTACCTATTTACTTTTTTCACTGCTCATCTCTGCCCATCTGCACGAACATTCTAAGTCCTCATACCAAGCCCTCAGGCCACAGACAGGCAGGCTGCACGAACATTCTAAGGGTGACAGTTAAACACAACCAGCTTCATGGCCTGGTGCGCCAGGAAAAAGACGTTTTACCTGGCTCAGGTATGGACTTTCGGTGATTTGAAGGTCCGATTACCTGCCCAGAACAGGGAGGGACGTCTTGTGAAAATTTGGGGGCGATCTGTCCTGCCGTTTCGGCGTTAGGGTGTGACTAACAAAATCACTGTTAGCTTTATATATATATAGATATATGGCATGACTACTCCAGTTGAAATCATGTGGAAACTAATGCTAGATATGTAGTTCAGATGCAGTGGAACACCATCGGCTTTGCATACAGAAGGTATCATGTTCAATGAGGTCTCACATGACTCACATCTCACCATGACATGTCTCTGAAGATGCCAGCCATAGATGCAGATGAAATGTTAAGAGGAAAAGCTAACAGACCAAGCTAAAAGAGCCTGAAAAACCCACAACAGCTAGTTGATTCCGGCCATGAAAGCCTTCAACTATACCTCTCATGTTCAGTCTTCAGCAATTTCAGTTAAAAGGTAGTTGGTGAGACCCTGGAGAGCAGTTGCCAGTTAGAAGAAACAATACTAAGAAAGATAGACCGAGTGGGTCTAGCATAGTATCTAGAAATGCAAGATTGCCATCCAAATTTCAGATAATAAGAAATCCAAAAATCAACTTCTCCCATTATAAAATATTCTGTATTCTTACACAATGCCCCACTGTTTGTATTGAGGTGAGAGTATATGGAACTTCAGCAATGGAAGTGTTATTTTAAAATTTGTTGTTGTTGTTGAAGGTTGAAAGGGAAAGACTTTACCAGCACAGGTAGAACTAAGCGATAGGGTTAGGAAAGTAGAGAGGAGGAACACCTTGGTTACAAAGAGGAATGACACAGCTTGAGGAAGTAAGTCAGTGCAACAGCTAAATGAGAGAGCTGAAGGGATCCAGAGCAGAGGAGGTTAAGCAGGCCTCTTTCATAAAAGAGTTTGCTTGATATATCTGGCATTCTTGACTAATTCCTAGTGGGAGCAAACATCTGTTGCAACATTAATGGGTTTAATTGTTTCACATACTTTAAGAAAAGTAATGGGAACAAACAAACTCCAGGTTGAAAACATTTGACCTTTTCTTATTACTGCAGTTTTGTATTCAGTCAGGTGCTTCCAACCGTCTGAAACGCTTCTGCACCAGGGTCTCTAAGTACATCAGCTTCTGTATGGTTCTGCTTGCTTCCATGTATGCGAATAGGACTGTCTGTCTTCTGGAACGTCAATGTATTGGCCTTTAAAGCTGCAGTGGTAGGAGTTCTTTTTACATTGCAGCTCCTCTAGGTGGATGTACTGAGAAAGAAAAAGCCATGAGTCAACATTGTGGAGGTGTTCCACTTACCTTGAGTAGCCTTTTGTTTTCCGAATATCAAAAACTGGTCAGACCATTTGAAGAAGTGCCAGTTAAGCTGAGACTTATTTTTCTTGGGAACAAATTTAGGGGTTATCTACTAAGCCCACGTAAACAGAAGCACCTTAATTCATAGATCCCTAAAGGAAGATTTGAAAGGGTGGCAGGCACAGGAAAAAACAGTCGAAATGTACTTTTTATTTAATGAGGAACTGGAACACGGTGAGTGTTAAATCGTCCTTGATTGGGACACTAAGGCCCCTTCCGCACACGCAAAATAATGCATTTTCAAACCACTTTCACAACTGTTTGCAAGTGGATTTTGCCATTCCGCACAGCTTCAAAGAGCACTGAAAGCAGTTTGAAAGTGCATTATTCTGCATGTGCGGAATGAGCCTATGAGTCAAGCCATGGGTTTTGTGCATGGAGGAAATAGGGGTGCCTAACTTTGAGACACCATACAGTTGAGAAAAGCGTGGTATAAATCCAAACTACTACTCTTTCTCTTCTTCTACCATTTAGCTAGGGAAATTGTTGGAGATTTGGGGGAGGTATCTTGAGAGAGCAATTTTGAAAAGGGGTGGAAGTTCAGCAGGGATGGGATGGGATGGGATGGCACAGAAGTGAGGTTACCAGAACAAGTTTGGCAACCATAGGGAGACTGGGTAGGGCAGAGATGTAGAGGGTATGGCTATCAGCAACAGCATGTCCTCACTTCTGGAAATATTCACAAGTGATTTCACATTTCTCTAGGAATTGCCAGAAACTGTGTGGTTTTACCATAGAATTTCAGCAATTCCTAGAGAAACATGATGTCACTTCCAGTTTTCTTAAAAATGATGTCACAATGGCAATTTTTTTCTTTCTCCTACCAGTTGCTGGAGTGTTAGTGGTCAAGGACTCATGGAGAGTTAGGGATGAAGATTTAGGGATGGAGAGGGCAGTGTTTGGGGAGGGGAGGGACCTCAGAAAGGTATAATATCATAGAGTCCACCCTCTACAGTACCCACTGGACTAATGGACTCAGTATGAGTCAGCTTCACATGTCAAGAGGCTCCTCCATCACTTCAGTAACATGTGTTGAGGAACAGTCTTTCATTCTGTGTGTCCAGATACCCTGGCACTTTGCTGGTTTCTTACTATATAAACCATCACTGAGGCCCGAAATGTAGTTCAGCTGGAAGACAGATTAAAGGAAGGCTGTTAATTTGTGCCGTCAGTCCTCTGAGATCAATATAGTCAGTGTGTTCTCAGCAGTATGCAAAAACAGCAGAAGCAGCTGCATCTGCCCAGAAATTGATCTGGCTTCCTTGAGATGGAAGGAAAGGAAGATTAAATGTAAGCTATTTGTTTGTCATCTCTGTGAAGCAATCAGATACTGCAGATTAAAGAAGGTCGGTCACCTCCTAGAATACAAGTGACCGGTTAAAAGCATGAATGCATTTCCTGGGAGTTGCCAATGTTTGAAATAAAAAATATTAAGTGGACCTGTGGGATTTTTCTCTGTGTGTATGTTTTCTTTTTCCTGTTAAAAGGGTTATATGCCCCTGTTCTTTAGATGATCAAAGCTGAACTTTGATTGGAAGAATTTGGGAAAGCTTGAGTTCAAGTCCCCCGTACCTCTTCTAACGATTTGTCATAGTGCTTTGAGCAAGCAAATGGATCTCTGTCTTTGCACGTAACGGACTGGCACAGTTGCTTCTACTTCCATGGTTCCTACAAACCGTAGCCTCTTGGGATACACATTGCTTGTGTGATATATAAACACACCATCCAGAAAAACCATGTGGGTGGAAGTTTTTGCACGTCCTTGAATCAGCTTGGGAGCGGAAGCAGCCGCAACTGTACCAGTACTAGTATGTGTAAAAGACGTTTAGAGTGGCAAGAGCTAAAACACACGCAGAGCTCAAAACCAGTTATCAAAAGTGATATGTGACTCTTTAGTTGAACAACAGCAGTAAAGCTGGGGAGAATAAAAAAAAAGTCTTTCTGCATCAGGCAGAGTCCATGTAGATCAATATTCTGTTTCCCAGAGTGGCCGGCCACATGAAGACAACAAAAATCCCTTGTCACTCACACCGCATGCTTCTTAGAACTAAACCGCTTCTTAAAATGGAGGTTCTATACAAAAAAATTCTAAGAACTGTTTCTAAAAATAAAATAGCTATTTAAAGCTATTGAAGGCCACTTCCAGAAAATGGGTCATGATATCTCTGCTGTGAACACAGGTGTATGTTGAGACAGACTGCCCAGTCAATTTTCTAAATGTAATGTCATCCACATAATAAGAGGATATGGCATGCCGCACTGGAGAATATGGTGGTACAATTGCACAGATTCATGTAAATAATATGGATTCTTCTGATTGACCAATTTTGGGACAACGGGGAAGAAAGTAGACGGTTTCGAGACCGACAGCACCACTTGATCTGCAGTGGGTACATGGCTCAGTGGTAGAAAATCTGCTTTGCATGCAGAAGGTACTTGATTCAGTCCCTGGTATCTCCAGTGATAAACGATCAAGTAGTAGAAAATGTGAAAGTCCTCCACCTAGGCCCTGGAGAGGCACTAGTCAGAGTAGAAAATACTGACCTTGACATAACAACAGTCTGAAAATACGGCACCTCTTGTCTGCTGTTTTAGCAGAAAAAGGCAATGGTGGAATAAAATGAATATTCTAGTTGCAGGACTAGAGATAGATTTGTCACACAACCCAGCTTTCTCACCTCAGGGTCAGTAAAAGGCTTTGGGAATAATTCAAAACAGGACTACTCAGAAGTAAGTTCCATGTTATTCAAAGTGGGCATAATCTCAGGAAACTGTACTTGGTTTGCAGACTTGAAGTAGCTGTCAGCCAATGGCGTATCTTGGGGGAGCAGGGGGAACATTTGACCCAGGCGCCACTCGCAGGGATGGCACATGTAGCCTCACCCACCCACCCACCCTGCTTGCTTGCTTGCTTGCCCACCCACCTGCCATAACTGCTCAACCTGCTTGCCCGCCACTGCCACTCACCTGCCATCTTCACACACTGGCCTAACCATCACCAGGGCAATACACAACCCAAAAAAAGATGGAATGTCATTCTAAAATATCTGTGCTTCTGACAGCTTTTTTGGGGAAAAACTGTTTTGAGCAAACCTGAAAACACTTTTCTGGGAGGAGAGTCATAACCCAAATTTTGATAAGGGCACCAGATGCCATATGTATGTGCTTTGTGAGGTACTCACTGGATGTCCCCACTATTTCGTTTAAGTTACATATACAGGAAACACAATTTTAACAGTTCAAGGTTATTATTGAGAACAGTTATTGAGAAAACAGTCTGTGGTGCCATTTCTGCTTGTTTTGCATTTTGAAAAGACAGAAATCGGAAGAAGCGATCAAATTGAGCATGAGACAACCAAATCCCACAACTGACAGCAAGACTGTGCCTTTGCAAATGTCATGACATCATACTTAATACTTACATTGCCAGCAACTATCCCAAGGTGAAAGCTATTCTAAAACTGCATGAACCCATTCATGAATATTCTGATTTGCTAATGCCACATAAAGATTCTGTATTCTGGCCCCTTTTCTAGAGAAGAACAGTACTTTGGTAAAAAAAAATTCTTCAATTACTTTGTATTTTTGTGGACAAAATTAAAAATCATGGAAAGGGGCTCCATTAGTTTTCCTTACATGCCTGTCCGTTTGTTAGATGTTTGTTAGATGTTTGATAGATGTGGGGAGGTCTGTTTCATTAAAACACACAGAATCGTTGGAAGAGGAAGCTAAACTCTCATTAGTTTCTAGGTCTCTATCTATAAAGACTCTCAGCAACTTCACTGGTTGACTTCTGCAACCTGAAGTGATGGCAGGAGGAAATGAGGGGAAAATAGGACACACACTGGCATCATGCCAGCAAGTTGATTTCAATGCTGATAAAAAGCAGATGTGATGTCATGGATTTGCAAAAACTCTATGGTTTTCTCATAGAGTTTTGCAAATCCTAGAGTAGCCTATGATGTCACTTCTAGTTTTCACATGCAGTCTTTGAGTAGTTTTCCCCTCATATGTTTTCACCTTGGGATATTTTGTTAGCTTTACAAGCAAATAGAGGGCTGTAATTGATACATTGGGTCATATGGGGAAAAACAGTATAAAGCATGATTATATAATCTGATGTTTGTGTGAAACTCCCAACCAACAACATTTCCAGCTTTCCACTGTGGATTCTGCACAGCACAAATACAGCATCTTTAGGGTGTTATAAATAGCGTTTTGGGGGAGAACTTTGCACAGGTCTCTTCCCCAAAATGACTTAAGCCCGTAACATTCCTCTCAATCCATGCAGCCAATTGGATTGTGGGAAAATCAGCATGGCTGCGAGGGTTCATTTTTGTACACTTTCACAGCTACACATGTGTTGTAAAAAAAAAGAGAAGCATTTTCGTGCGAAGGCGCAAAAACAATCCGAATTGTTTTCATGGGCTCAAATTGCTTTCTGAACATGTAAACTACACACATGTGAACAGAAAAAAGGAAAACGAGTTCATTTATAACAATTGCAACTCATTCCAAATATGCTGTGCAGAATCCACCAACATTCTCCCTCTTCCATTTTGTCCTCAGAAAAGCCCTGTGAAGTAGACTAGACAGATAGTCCAAAGTCATCCAAGAAGCTTCTATAGAGTGATGCTCCGAACCTGAGTTTCACAGATCCTAATCTGGAACTATAACCACTACATCACACTGGCACATGCACACCCTTGCTTTTTGTATGAATGGATAGACTGGATCCACCCTTGCTTTTGTATGAATGGGTAGACTGGATACTGCCTCTTTGCTGTGCGTTTCCTTATTCTGCTGCTATTACCGGTCTATTGTGGACCTCTGCTTTGTACTTGTTGTGGCCAATGTTAAGGCAGAAAGGTGGGATATAAGTTTTGTAAAATAAAATAAAATTCTTGTTCCACACAGTATTCATCAACTCTAGTCCCACCAAGACAGCCAGGTACGCCATTCTTTATGACTGTGACCTAGAATAAAAGGATGAGATCATCTGTCAGTGGTTCTTAGCCAAAAAGCCAATAGATTAGCTCAACATTTGCTTTTGTAATTGTCATCACTGCAGCCTCTGTACTTCTCCCCACTCTGCATCTCACCTTGATGTTGGATTATCATACAGTTCTTTTCATGTCTGAATGTGAAGATACTGGCTGACAGGATAGAAACTGTCTAGTCACATCTAGAGTCAAAGTTCCCTTTGTTAGATACCACTAGTGTAGTTCATGGAAAACTAAAACAAGAGTAGTACATGGAAGACAGATGACTTCTCAGGAAGCAGCCATTAGCCAATTTCCATAGTTGGATTTCCTCCACTGGAAATCTATGGAACTCAGACTGTTTGGAGCTCACTCTAAAATTTCAACTGGATGTTTTGTTGACAGAACAGCTTCTATCCCTATAAGGCTCTATATCACTCTTCATCCATCTGAAGGTGCTTGGAGAAAGGTTACCTGTCTCAGAACCAAAGCACACATGACGTTAGGAGGTGAGAGTGTAACCTCAGCTTGTGGTTCTGTGGGGCAGAACTTGGAAGAAGTTGCAATAACTAAATTTTTAAACAAAATGGTTTACTTTCTTTAACATATGACAATTATCAAAGAATAACATTTAACTTAACACTTCAAGCTCCTGTTCAAGTTTCATTCCAAGTCCTTCTAATTACAGTCTGATATGTCAAGTCCATTCTTCCTGCTGGTGGTTGGCTCATGGAGACTCCAGAGGCTTGGTGAACTGGATTCAAGATGTTGAAGGTCCCCAGAAAACTCTCATCATTTACATACACAGAAACCCTGAAACAATAAATTCTAGCATTTACAATTTAGCAAAAAACAAAACAAAAAACCAACTCCCTTCCCACTAGTTCCCAACAACATTGCAGTTAGTTTTCCGGGCTGTGTGGCCGTGGTCTGGTGGATTTTGTTCCTAACGTTTCACCTGCATCTGTGGCTGGCATCTTCAGAGGTGTATCACAGAGGGAAGTCTGTTTCACAAAATCCACCAGACCACGGCCACACAGCCTGGAAAACCCACCAGAACCAGTTGAATCCGGTCGTGAAAGCCTTCGACAAAACATTGCAGTTACCTTAAACAAGGTGTTAAGGGCTTATAAAACTCAATCAAGGTCCCAGCCTGGTAGCCTTGCTGCCTCATGAGTTCTGCAGTTTTCTGCTTCTTTTCAGACTCCACTGCTTTCTGTGCCATCCCATTCTTAGCACAGAGGTTACAAGAGCAGTCCGCATTTCTCCTTATATTGTGAATATCAGCTACAGGGAAGACTGACAGGGCCATCCTGACCAGAGTTATACCTTTTTACGGCAATTGAGTTAAATGGACTGAGAAAGGCATGGTAACTCAGTTTAGGGGTGCATTCTCAATCAGACAGCTCCACTGGTGGAGAAAGGGGGCCACAACCTTTTCTTCAACCTGCTTTCTGATTGAATCCCCCCCCCCCCTTGCTGCTAGTGAGTGGAGGAAACTGATAGGGAAACTATATTCCTGCCTGTTTTTCATTGCAAGGCTAAAATCAGCTGCAGAGAGGGGCTATTTAAACTGGGAAAAGGATCATGGGGGAAGGACAGTTTCTCCCTGGGGCTGAGATATTACCTTTACTTGCCACCTTTGGGAGCCTGCTATTCCTTGGGCCCCATTCTTGAGTCATGGAGCTGTAATTCATCTGAACGCACGCCATGGAATGAAAAAAAAAAGGCACGTCCTTTAGATTAGACCTGCATGATATGTGGCCCACCAAGCTGAGTATATCCCATCTGCTACACATGGCACCTTACCAGGGGCTAGATAAACTAGCAGCTGTGCATTCCAGTGAATCAAATGCTGACTCAGCTGCCAGTTTTGCCCATCTTCCATGCTGCAGGCAGGCACTGTGTCCTGAATTCACCCGCTCATTTGCATCTGCAACTGCCTTGTCTTCCTCAGACCCCGCTGCTCAGACACATCCCTCTGAGGTTTTGTGGGTGCCTGAGTGTTTCTCCCTTCCTTTAGAGCAGAGCGCAGAGTGAGAGAAGAGAGCCAGGTTGGCTCATCTTTAAGAGTGGTGGGGCTCTGATCTGGAGATCCAGGTTTGTTTCCCCATTCCCCAACATGAAGCATGCTGGGTGACCTTGGGCCAGTCGCAGTTCTCTCAGATCTCTCTCAGCCCATGCAGAGGCAGGTAATGGCAAACCACCGCTCTTGCCTTGAAAACTCCAAAGGGTCACCATAAATCAGCTATGACTTCATGACAATTCATGACACACAAAACAAGGAAGAAGGCAGAGGGTGTTTGTCCGTTCCTGAAGAGCCTGAGTTCAGGCGCGCACGCACGCACGCACGCACGCACACACACACACACGGGTGGGGAATCAAACTCAGCTCTCCAGATTAGTGTCCACTGCTTTTAACCACTAAGCCACACTGCTTACTCCTTATATAATTCTAGAGCTACTGTCGCACCCACATTACATTGTGTACTCAACAGAGCTGGTGAGCTTTGATTCACAAAACCTTATGCTGAAAGTTGGCATTAGACTGCAAATGTATGTTTTATTGTGCTGATAGTGCTTTTAATTGTTGATTGACTGCTGTTTTAATCTGATACCAGTTTTATGGGGGGTTTGGTTTTTTTGCTGCTAAATTTGAACTTACTGTGAGTTTTATTATTTTTTTTATATTTGGGAATCATATGGAGACATTTTAATGGGATAGTTGCTGTACCTCCATAAATAAGAAGAACAAGAAGAAGAGTTGGATTTATACCCCCTCTTCTCTCCTGTAAGGAGACTCAAAGGAGCATACAAACTCCTTTCCCTTCCCCCCTCACAACAAACACCTTGTGAGGTAGGTGGGGCTGAGAGAGCTTGGAAGAACTGTGACTAGCATAAGGTCACCCAGCTGGCATGTGTTGGAGTGCACAAGTTAATCTAGTTCACAAGATAAGCCTCCACAGCTCAAGTGGCAGAGTGGGGAATCAAACCTGGTTCTCCAGATTAAAGTGCACCTGCTCTTAACCACTACACCATGCTGGCAAATGTGGGCAAGGCCTGTACTCAATATAGACAGAAGAGGTTTCATGTCCCTGGTGAGTCCTTTTCTTATTTTACATCTGCAGTATAGACTTTGGAGAACAAATACAACAACCAACCAAGCAGTTACCATTTCTCACTTCTGGAAATTCTTTTACTATATTGTATATTTTCACCTGACTTATGTCTGCAACTTGTGCTTGAACGCATTGTGCTCTCCTTTACTTCAGGCCCTGCCCCCTAAGCCTCAGTGCTTATAAAAGCAGCTCTCCGAGGTCTGGATAGCAGTCTCTTCTGGTTTCACCAGAGGGGAGGGTAGAAGGGACTGCCGGCTGGGAGCCCAGCCAGCCAGGGGGGGGGGGGGGCAGAAGAGGCTGCCATCCCCAGCCTCATAGAACTGCTTTTATAAGCACTGAGGGCGGGGGAGGGCATGGCCATGCCTCTCCAAGCCCCACCCACCGCCTAATGACTACTGGGGACACTGAACCCACCCCATAAAAAATCTATACCTACGTCATTGACTTCAGCCATCCTCAGTTTTGGCATCTTAAGTGCCATAACCACCAAATCTACAATGAAACATTGTGGGATATTCTGAGGCTGCCACCCTACAATAAAAGTTTGAGACATGAGCACTAGTTAATTTTGCTCATGGAATAATAACAATAAAATTGCATTGTGAAGCATGCCCAACCCTTCAGTTTGAGTGTTTTGGTGCCATTACAGAACAAAGGAAATCACTCAATGCATGACAATACCAACTTGGTAGAAAGGGGGTGGGGGAGAGAGGGAGCAGAGAATGAAATATAATAATGAACAGCTTATTTTGGGTCAACAACCCCACGCCGCCTCTCCAAACCTGAGTCTCACCTGCCACCCACCTTTCCTTGTATACCTTATATTATGTGAAGCCGCTCATTATCTGCATGTCCCTCACATAGCCTGAAGAGGTTTGCCAAGGTGAACATCGAGAGCAATTGAATTCAAGCAGCCCTTTAGGCTTGGTTAAATATAGCATAGGGGCAATTTAGGCAGTATATGGATCCCTGTGTGTATATTCTATAATGATTTGTCAAGTACTTTCATTTAACTTTTTAAAAATCCAGGCACAGGGAATGAGGCAGCAGGTGGTAAATTTTGCTGTGTTTGCAAAGTCTCTTCTTTCCCCTTAATAGGTGTCAAACTGGGGCGGGGGACTCACTGCCTCCTCCCAAGCCTAACAAATGGCCAGTACTGCGGTGTGTTGCACATGTCTTTGATGCTGAAAGCAGCATCTTTCACATCCCTGGACACGACTGTCAGATGTGGCACCACAAGATTTTTATTGCAGCGTAAGCTTTTGTGGACTAGAACCCACTTCATTGGTTACATGTCGCAGGCTGACATTTATATGTGAGACTATAAGAAGAAAAGGTGTCAAAAGCACATTCGAAAGACCACGAAATGCAGAAAGTACAGTCTGTAATTATATACACTCGGAGCTGCTCCATATAAGACCACTGGTCTACCAAGGTCAGTATTGTCTACTCTAAATGGCAGCAGTTGTCCAGGGGGTCAGCCATAGAACTGTAATAGCACTTACTATACGATCTGATTCTTTTAATTGGTGTCAGACACAGACTGAGCCTGGGATATTCGGTGAGTGCAGCAGATACAATACTTGCAAGCTGTAGCCCACTGATATATAATAAAAAAAATGCAGACTATTCATTAAAGCAGAAAATGGTGAGAAAACTTGCTAGTTTTGCTAAACCATTTAACATCTCTAATCACTAAGGAATCCCAAGTTATAGATACATGTGAATATTTTTTTTAATATGACAGATATACAAAACATGCACAACATTGTACATAGCAGTAAAAATCCCTGGCCCAAGTACTTTATAATCTAAAATGTGTGTGTGTGTGTGTGTGTGTGTGTGTGTGTGTGTGTGTGTGTGTGTGGTATGTGTGTGTGTGTCAGAGAGAGAGAGAGAGACTGGAGCTACTGTTTACAAACATTTCTACCCACCTACAACCTTTAAAACAGGAACGTTATACATTTAAGTAAATCCAGAATCATAATCAAATTCAAATATTTTGTAGGTCATTTCCCAGGGTAGTCAAATCAACAAGGCAGAAGATGCCAGACTTCCTTGGGATGCAAAGCCGGCTGCGATTACATCGCCACAAAGCAGCTTGACAGAGATTCCTCCCATGATTTTGCCTGATTTTTCTACATCTGGAATTTTAAAGAGCAATTTTTCCCTTGGCTACATCTCTTTTCTCATTCAGACAGCTGTGTCTGATTTTAGATTGGAGAGCCTTTGGAGGAAAAGACCAGCTGCCCCACAGTTGCAATGCTAACAGAACATGCAGCCCTAGACAGTTTCTGGGGAACCACAGGACAAGAATGAAGGAAATAGGCCCCAAACCCGGTGCTGATCTCTGCAGTCAGGCAATCCACTCAGTTCCATGACTTGCTAGTTACAGTGGCATCCTATTGGATTTTTATTACATAAAACAGGAATGTAATTAATTTGTGTCAGCCCAGGAATACTTGAGCTAGAGGAGCTATGCCATGCACATAAACATATAGGTCCCTCCCGCCCATTCCTGATATGCACAGATGGGCTTTTCTGAGCTTGGAGGCAGGCACCTGATTGCACCCAAAATGATTTAGCCTGTCTGTTTAATACTGCCCACACTAGCAAACTGTTTCCTTGTGCTTGCTTTTAAATGAGGAATTATTGCTTAGAAGATTATCTGGTGTTTATCTCCCTTCATTGCAGTGACCGACATTATTTCCTCTTGTTCTCAGCCTGTTCTGCAGAAGGACAGGAGCATTCTAGGCTCAGTTTGAACCTTTCACCCAAATCCTGCCCTGTAGTTTCAGCTATTCGTTTGCCTTTGGGGAAACTGAGCTAGCTATAGGGACAGGTGCCCCACACAGGGTAGATCCTCAAGTGAAAGGAGCACATGCAAACTAAACAAGTCCTGATGGGACACTTTTCACCCTTATTTTTTCCAATATTGAAACTGTCCCCATTTGCACAATTGGTTGGTGGGGTTTCTTTGACTACCAGTCACCCATCAGAAAAAGGGGCCAGAAATTACAAATGATGTGTGGATTTGGGAAAAAGAAAGCACATTTCAGCAGCAGGCAGACCTTCCGCACATGCAGAATAATGCACTTTCAATTCACTTTCACAATTGTTTGCAAGTGGATTTTGCTATGTCGCACAGCTGCAAAGTGCATCAAAAGTGGATTGAAAGTGCATTATTCTGCATGTACGGAAGGGACCTTACGAAGTGAAGAGACTGAATTTCTTTCTCCTGAAAAGAACCATGCCCTTTTTTTGCCATCAAGTCACAGCTGACTTATGGCAACCCCATGGGGTTTTCAAGGCAAGAGACTAGCAGAGGTGGTTTGCCATTGTCTGCCTCTGCATAACAGCTCTGGTTTTGTTTGGTGGTCTCCCATCCAAGTACTAACCAGAGCTGACCCTGCTTAGCTACTGAGATCTGATGAGATCAGGTTAGCCTCTATTTAAAATACAGGCTGTCTCTTCTCTTCGGAGCTTCAGGCAGTTTGCTGCTTTGAGCGCCATTTTAAAGAGTTTATGCATTTATTTATTTATCCCCTACCTTTCCTCTTGGTTCAAAGCAGCTTAGAATAACAGTTAAAACATCTCCAGCTAAAGCCAAAGATAAAATGGCAAGCCCAAGATCCCCCCACCCCTTAAAAGATGCCTGCCATTCAAACCTCCTCAAAAGTCCTAGCAAACAGGAAGACCTTGCAGCACCTCCTGAAGATCTCCAAGGAGGCCACCCTTCACCTCTTCAGAAAGCCCATTCCAAAGAGCCAGAGCTGAAATGGAAAAGGCCCAGGCTGTGGCTAGTGCCAGATGGGTCATCCAGGATAGCCAACAGGTGACATGCAGGGACAAATGGAATGAGACAGTCTCTTGTTGGCAAGCAGCTACTTGGATACTTATCCCCTGCTTTTTTCACCAGTGGGGACCCACAGTCAATTACAACATTGCTCCCCACTCCTCTGTTTTATTATCGCAACCCTGTGGCCCCTTTCGCACATGCAGAATAATGCACTTTCAATGCACTTTCAATCCACTTTGCAGCTGGATTTTACTGTGTGGAATAGCAAAATCTACTTGCAAACAATTGTGAAAATGGATTGAAAGTGCATTATTCTGCATGTGCAGAAGGGGCCTGTGAGGTAGGATAGGCTGAGAGAGCACAATCATTCAAAAGCTATCTGACAGTCTTTTGGGGTAGAAAGGATTCAGACCTGGGTCTCCTGGCTTTCTTAATTTCTTGTTTATAACTTTTATTTATTATATTAAAAGATTCCCAGCTTTTTACAGCTAAAGAATCTGCAGTGGGGAAGGGGGGAGGGGAGGAGGCAGATGGCTTTGTGACAGCTCTTTTAGCTCTACATCAGAACATCAGATTTCCCCTGCGGCAGGCTGCCTGCTAGAATTATGCTCACCTGGATATATATGGTAACTACCTGGCATATGAATACCCCTCCCCAATATATACATTTTCTCCTGCAAGGAGCCAGGGTCCTCTCCAGTCTTGGTTCCTCTTGGTAACAACCAAAAGGAGGATTGGAACACATTTTGCAATGCAAAAGGAAAGCCAGACAGGTCACCGGCGTACAAATAATCGTGGGCACGTTTCAATCATATTCATTAAGGGAATCAGTGAATTAGACACATATTCCATTTCCTGCTGAAGACAGACATACAGAGGAGTTGTGTCGCCAAACATTTATTTATTTATTTATTTATTTATTTATTTATTTATTATTTGATTTCGTATACCGCCCTATCCCAAAAGGGCTCAGGGCGGTGAACAATATAAAAGCATATATAAACATAAATATATAAAAGTTTAAAATTTTAATTATAAAAAAGTATCCACAGAACCCATATGTAACCCTAACAAGACGAGTGATGGGTCCCGATGATGTTAGGGACCCTATACAGCAGAGGATGAAAGCAGGAGCACCCTCAGCGGCTGGTCTCTCCGAAGGCCCGGTGGAACAATTCGGTCTTGCAGGCCCTACGGAACTCTCCAAGGTCCTGCAGGGCCCGGACAGCTGGTGGTAGAGTGTTCCACCAGGCAGGGGCCAGAGCAGTAAAGGCCCTGGCCCGAGTGGAGGCCAGCCGCATCATTGAGGGGCCAGGGATCTCCAGTAAATTGGCCTCTGCTGAGCGCAGAGGTCGACTCGGGACATATGGGGTAATGCGGTCCTGAAGGTACGAGGGTCCCAGGCTGCGTAAGGCCTTAAAGGTCAACACCCACACCTTGAAGATGATTGAACTCCACTGGGAGCCAAGGCAGCTGGTGCAACACAGGCTGGATATGATCCCAGATGGCACTGCCTGTGAGCAGGCGATGCAGCTGCATTTTGGACCAGTTTTAGCTTCGAATCAGGCGCAAGGGAAGGCCAGCGTAGAGCGAGTTACAATAGTCACAGCCTGGAGGTGACCGTTGCATGGATCACAGGGGCTAGGTCAGTGTTGGAGAGGAAGGGAGCCAGCCGTCGGGCCTGTAGAAGATGGAAAAAAGCAACCCGGGTTGTATGGGCCACCTGGGTCTCCATTGAAAGAGACGAATCCAGGTGGACCCCCAGGCGGCGAACGGAGGAGGGCGGGGCCAGTGTGACGCCCTCCCACACCGGCGGCTGGAATTCCCCAATCTCCCCGGCCAAGCCAGAGGATCTCCGTCTTCGATGGATTAAGTTTTAACACTGCTCTGTTGTAACCAACCAGCGACCGCCTCCAAACAATGCTGTAGAGCTGCAGGGGCGGTGACAGCTCCCGCCTCCATCGACAGAATGAGCTGAGTGTCATCAGCATACTGATGGCAGACCAGCCCAAAGCTCCGTACCAACTGAGCAAGGGGTCGCATATAGATGTTAAATAACAGTGGGGACAACAACACCACAATGAAGCGGGCACCTCTGGGAAGCTTTGTCCCACACCACACTTGCTGACTCCGCCCGGAGGAACAGAGACAATCCATTGAAGGACAGTGCCCCGGACCCGGAGGCGGCCAGGCGGTGGGCCAAAAGGTCGTGGTCGCCCACATCAAACGCCAAGCGGTGAGATCTAACAACACCAGCAGCGCCGATCACGCCACCTCGGTCAAGTTGCATCTGGAGCGATATCTGTGACAGCGACGAGAACCGTCTCCGTCCCATGCCCAGCACGGAAGCCGGACTGGAAGGGGTCGAAAGCTGATGTTTCATCCAGGAAACCCTGAAGCTGCTCCAACACCACTCTCTCAATTACCTTCCCCAGAAACGAAAGATTCGAGACGGGGTGGTAATTGGCCAGATCTCCAGGATCTAACGATGGTCTTTTCAAGAGTGGGCGGACCACTGCCTCCTTCAACCCATCTGGAAAGACTCCTTGCTCAAGAGAGTCATTGATGATTTTCAACAGGTGGGGTCGTAACTCCTCCCGGCAAGTTTTAATTAGCCAGGAAGGGCACGGATCCAGAGGACAGGTAGTAGGTCTAACAGCAGTCACATGCATCTAAACGGATAGTTCTACAAATTCCTCTGATCAAATTCAGTGAAACATGTGAGGAGTTATTAAGTGTTTATTATACCTTATTGGTTCTGTCTTTTGAATTTTTGTTCATCGTGAAAGAATCAACTTTGCTGATGCTTCATTTAACCTCCTCCTTCAAATCCTGCTGTCTAGACTGCTGTAAGTGGTTGTCATGCCCTTGGACGGTTCAATGATGAGACCATCTTCAAACTATTTCCTTTATTGCAAACAGTATCAGGATAAAGCATTTAGATTTCAATTGGCAGAACTGAGGATTAAGAAGCAGAAGAAGCAGAAGCAGAAGCAGCAGAAGAAGAAGAGTTTGGATTTATATCCCCCCTTTCCCTCCTGTAGGAGACTCAAAGAGGTTTACAATCTCCTTGCCCTTCTCCCCCTCACAACAAACACCCCGTGAGGTAGGTGGGGCTGAGAGAGCTCCAAGAAGCTGTGACAAGCCCAAGATCACCCAGCTGGCATGTGTGGGAGTGCACAGGCTAATCTGAATTCCCCTGATAAGCTTCAGAATCTGAATCACATAATGTATAAACAGAGTAATGGTTAGTAATGTGTTTATATTGAACAATGAATTTATATTAAACAATTTTAACAATGTGTTTATATTTTAAATGTTGATGTTGCAAGGAAACAAGCGGCAGAGCTGGGAATGAAACCCGGTTCCTCCAGATTAGAATGCACCTGCTCTTAACCACTACACCACTGCTGCTTAAGCGCCAAAATAGCTTCCATTATATTCCCTCTCCATGCCCCCCCTTCTACATCACATAATAACACCCCTCGGTCCCATTTCCCAAGGGGGGAACAGCATCCCCCCCACCAAGTCTCATGGGAAGGAGCAAAACAACCCATGCTCCCCAACACTTTGAAGTACAGAAGCCAACAGGTATCTAATGAGCAGATTAGCCCTTGCCTGAAAGCAAAACTAACAAATGAGCAAGATAAAGCTCCAGAGAGAAAAATTGCACATCCTGGCCAGGAGACGTGAAAGGATCGGACCAGAAGAGGCCAGATCATGGCAGCTTTCCTAGCATTGCTTTGGTTTACAACAATGCTTTACAACAATGGCCTGCTATGTTATAAGGGGATGACTGGCCATACTTCTTTCTATTCATTTTAATGATAACTTGGACAACTAGAAGTAGAGCCAAGTTAATACTGTAGTTTTGGGAGCAGGAGTGAATTCTTGGTCTGCAAATGCTTCTGGTCATTTTTGGGGAACACGGTAAGCTCAAAAGACATCCTAGGGCAGTGGTGGTGAACCTATGGCACTCCAGATGTCCATGGACTACAATTCCCATCAGCCCTTTCCAGCATGTCCATGAACATCTGGAATGCCATAGGTTCGCCACCACTGTCCTAGCGTGTCATAGATATCAACACTGAAAATCATCTGGAGGACATAATATATATCTACCAACTCACTATAAAATAGTAAACAGCCTAGCACTGAAGACCTGTGCGTTAAAGTATCAACTTTGCTATGAAACAGACCAGGTGACCATGGGCCAGTCACTATTTCTTTACTTAACCTACCTCATAGAATTGTTGTTAGGATCAAAACTTGTGGCAGAACTAAGGTTTGCCAACCTCCCTGTGGTAACTGGAGATCTCCCATTATCACAACTAATCTCCAGGTGACAGAGGTCAGTTTACCTGGAGAAAATGGCTACCTTGGAAGGTGAATTCTACCCCAATGAAGTCCTGCCCCTTCCCAAACCCCGCCCTCCTTAGGCTCCACCCCAAACATCTCCAGGCATTGCCCAACCCAGAAGTGGCAACCCCAGGCAGCACTGTGCATCTGCTTCAACTGTCCCTGGGGACACTCTTTGTGTTCTAGTGCGTGTTCCTGGAAAATCATTAGCCTCGCATTGGCCATTTCTGCACCGCACAAATAAAACATCTTGCAGATGTTTTAAAATGAACTGTTTTGGCTTTTTTGTCTGTATAGTGCAGACAAAAAAAGTGTTGCTGGGGTTCTTTTTCCCACCTTCCCCCTCACACTGGCTCTTACTTTCATTGTTGCTGCATCTCAAGCCTGCCATTTTCTCCCACTTGCAATTTGTGCCGAGTAGATTTCCGACTAGCCTGTTCTTGTATAGATGGCTGGTTTGTTTCATACTTGTGAACTTGTATACATTTCCATTTAAGTTTGTAATGAAATATATATGTAAAAAGTCCATTGTTATTGGACTCCAGTTGGAGGCTTTATTGTGTCAGCATTATGCTATAGCCGTGTGGTACAATTTTGTCCTTTACTACCTCACAGCCTCTAAACGTAAAAATTAAAAAGATCATACATGCTAGACAGTTGTTGAACTGGACTGCCCTGGGCCCTCTAAAAACCACTGGGTGCTCTCTTGGCTCAGACCTGATTTATTAAGTCCCTGGACAAGTATCAGGGACAGATGAGGGCTTTATTTTTGGCATCTTGGCCTAGTTTCCAAGCCTCTGTGAAAACACAGCTGCTTTCTTCAGTTCTACAGAGTTCACAGTTCTTTTCTAGTCAGAAAGCAGGGCAGTTTGTACAGACAGCAGGCTTCCATCTACACCCACAGCCTTTGGCCTATAAGTCAAGAGTCTCCTACAGTTGCCAGGTGCAAACTGCACTTCTCCTGGCATCTCCAGAGTACAGTGATCGGCTCCACTGGAGGCATCTATGGCATCACATCCCCACAGCAATAGACACTCCATATGAAAGCGCTCCCTTGCATTATTTCTTTCTCTGCCTCATCTGGACTAGACTCGCTCCCTCCATTATTCAATTTCCTTGCTTGTGCTAGTCATATGCAAGCCCCTCTCCTTATGGAAGATTTTTTTCATGAGCAGGGAGACTCTGCACTGCAAGTACAAGCAATGGGCACAGGTGGAGGTGATTGAACCAACCAGGACCAGAGTGAATCCCAGGGCAGGGCAGGGGGGTTTGTCTCTGACCCTACCTGTACTGGCTCATTTGCCCTTTTGCTCAGATTAGGTTTTCTGCCTCCAGCTCTTTTGGTTGGACAGCTAATCATCACCTGGCATTGCTCCAAGTGAAGTCATAATAGGGAACACTAGGGCAAAAATTAACTTGCTCTTGGTCTCCAGAAACACTTCCTTACACTTAAGATTTCCTCATTTTCCATCCTAAGACAGTAATTCTCCAGTAGTCATTACTTTTGTCTTCTTGATGTTCAGCTGTAGTCCTGCTTTGACACTTTCAGTAGTAATTTACATATTGCTATAGTACTGTAACATTGTAAGAGGGTGGAATTCTCTTCTTCTTCCCACTTGCCCACCATGCCAATCACTTACTGGGTGACTTCCAACTGCACTGCCACTGTTGCTGCTCCTGCCCTCTTCTAGCCTCCTACCAGCATATTTCACACGGTGGGTGGTGGAGCAGCTCTTGCTCCTCAGGCCCCTACAGTCCAATGGGTCAAGGCAGGCAGTAGGCAAGGCATAGTCAGGTCACAGTCCAATAGGTCAAGGAGAACTGAGGAATCAACAGGCTAGGAATCAATGAAGAACTAGGCACACAGTGGCGACAGGATCCATGGATCCATGTTAACACTTGTTGCACCCAGGCAGAAGCAAGCTCACAGCAAAGCTTATATAGAGACCCTTGTTAGGGAAGCTGGAATTCTGCAAGGAGTTACTCCTCATCAGATGCAGAGACCTCTAATCTCCCATACCTTGCTGCCAAACAAGCACTCCTTCTGTGCTTCTGCAGCAGCAGCATCCGCTTCTGCCTCCTATGCACAGCTGGCTCGTCACTGGGTTCCCTAGGAGGATCTGCAGGCTCCTCCACCTGTATGTCATCAGGCAGGGAAGGACTGGGCATTGGCTCTGCTGCCTGGTCTTCCCCAGGAGCAATCAACTCTGGCTGCACTGTGCCCTCAGGTTCTGCCTCTGTGTCCTGGTAAGTACCTAGGGGCTGGGTCATGACAGCACCACCTGCCTGCCTGTTCTCAGAGAAGCAGCATGGATAGGCAGCATCTCTCCAGCAGCTTTGCAAGGATGGCTCCTCCTCCTTCCCCCAGTAGATTTGCACTGTCTGTTTAAGTGTAGACAAGGTTTTACAGGCTTTTAATATCCCTCCATTTTTTAAAAAAAAACTGTTAAAAACTTCCCTTCTGTGTACATGGTCCTATCCCATGGCTTTAAGTATCCACAGATGGATCCATGTTAACAGATATATTGCTAAGTGGTAGCTCTGCTGCCCACCGTGTCCTTTCCCTTATTCCTATCCTAAAAACAAAACAATTTTTAAAACAGTAACAGAACCGAAGCACAAAAAGAATCTATTCCACCCAATTAAGGAGTTTCCTGGAAAACAATTTCGAAACGGTGATTGAAGTTTTAATGACTAAATTACACAAATCAACTGACTGCTTCCTTCCTAGCCTAGTTACATTTGGTGGATAGGACCCACTGTACCCATTACTGTTCGTAGCTGACCTCAAACCAAAATCAAAATGTGCAAGCCATAAGCAACTGTAGTAGCAGCACTGCCGGCAGCGATTGCTAAAGTAATTCTAGGAAATGTAATGTTCTACATAGGAACCTGGGTTTGAATTACCCAAGCAGTTCCGTGTAGTGATAAATATTTAATGCCTATTTCCAAAGCCAAGGGTTCAGGCTCCCATTGGTTTAGTTCACATGCTGCTTGCCAGTTCCAATCAGGAAACTGATTTTCCAGCAAGTGCTTTAACTGTTTGCAACCAGCTTGAACCCGTTCGTCTGGATCAGGGGTAGGGAACCTGCGGCTCTCCAGATGTTCAGGAACTACAATTCCCATCAGCCTCTGTCAGCATGGCCAATTGGCCATGCTGTCAGCATGGCCAACTATGCTGGACTGTTTGAATATATTAAAAGCATCCAGACCAGGGGTAGGGAACCTGCGGCTCTCCAGATGTTCAGGAACTACAATTCCCATCAGCCCCTACCAGCATGGCCAATTGGCTGACCTCAAACCAAAATCAAAATGTGCAAGCCATAAGCAACTGTAGGCCATGCTGGTAGGGGCTGATGGGAATTGTAGTTCCTGAACATCTGGAGAGCCGCAGGTTCCCTACCCCTGGTCTGGATGCTTTTAATATATTCAAACAGTCCAGCATAGTACAGTCTGATTTCCCCATTTCCCCCTTTATGCACAATTCTTACTGATTCCAGGAAAAGTTTATTTTTCTCCCAGTTAAACATTTCCCTCACAGATTCTGCCCTGTTTTGGCAACTGTGGACCTGTAGTTCCCCCTGATAGCTAAAACATCAGTGGCCTTTCTATGGGCCTTTCCCCACTCTCCCCTATCCCCCCTATGCCGCACGCTGCTCTCAACGCGCCGCATCCCTGGCACGCGCCTCGGCGTCCCCAGCGCGGGGTCATCAAAAGGCGCCCTTTGCAAGAGCGCCAGGGATGCTGCGCGCTGAGGGGGCGCGGCAGCGTCGGGGTGGCTGCGCTGTCGCCGCCCCTCTCGTGGGGAGTGCCGGGGGACCCCGCGCTACTCTCCTCAAGTAGCGTGGGGCTTAAGGTAAGTGGGGAAAGGCCCAATGGCATCACTATAACCCACTAATGACACTGAAGATGACAAACAACAGACTCCAAAATATTTCTTGAACTGGAACAGCTCAGGTGACAGTGTTGTGGATAATGCATAGTATCACGTGGGACGAGAAAATTAAATTCAGTTCTGATCATTTTTTCTATGGCTCCGGTTCAATAGTTTTCTTAATGTTGTATTCAAATCAAGGATATTTTAATCCAGCAGAGCTATTCAGAACGCATCTTCTTTACATGTTTCTCCTCTGTGAATGAACCAGCCTAGAAGAAATGTGCATCTTGCTAAAAATAGCAGCGGGAACATTCATCGATTAAGCTGATGTGACTGACCATTTAATGTTCTGGACCCAGATAAAAATAGTGCTCATTAACCAGGGGCCGCTGTTTAGAACAGTATTTCTCAGTTGCTTACTGATGAGTCCTAGATCACATATAACCTATCTGAACATCTTCTCTCTGCTTCTTTATTCCATGCTTCAACAGGCTTGCTAATGGGCATGTATGGAATACACTGTCAAAATTCATTTTTAATTATGTTTTCTTCCAACCAGAGGATTTCTACAGGAAACCAGCCTGCTTGGGTGAATTTCAGCCAGTTGCATTTGGTGATATTCCTGTCTTGTTATCACTTGCTTGTTTCAGTGGAAGCATACTGCCGTTCTCGCATCCACTTGTTTGGTTTTCTGCTACATGCCTGCTTCCCCAAGGGAGGGAGGGAGGGAAGGGGTGGGAGGATAGACCACGGACACCTTGCTGGAGAAAATTAGGCCACAGCTTTTAGTGAGAATAATCGCAAGAGCATTTGATATAACATCAAGCCCGGATCCAGCATCAGGTGACCTGCCTGCCAGTTGACGGCATCAACATTGTGGCATAGTGGTTAAGAGCAGGTGTACTCTAATTTGGAGGAACCAGGTTTGATTCCTCGCTCTGCCGCTTGAGCTGTGGAGGCTTATCTGGGGAATTCAGATTAGCCTGTACACTCCCACACACGCCAGCTGGGTGACCTTGGGCTAGTCACAGCTTCTCCGAGCTCTCTCAGCCCCATTCACCTCACAAGGTATTTGTTGTGAGGGGGGAAGGGCAAGGAGACTGTAAGCCCCTTTGAGTCTCCTACAGGAGAGAAAGGGGGGATATAAATCCAAAACTCTCCTCCTCCTCCTCCTCCTCCTCTCAGCCACTCTGGTGGGGATAACCACATGAGCAGGGCTGGATCTTCATTTTTACATAGACGCCTCTATATATTATATACATATACAATCAACGTATATAATCAACAATGCTTTTAAATGATATAAAAAATTATGTTGCCCTCTAGGAACTGTGAATGAATAGTTACACTTTTACATTATTTTATTTATCTATAATGTCTGAATATTCCCTCTACCTCTCTGCACACATAAAAACTAACCCAAGGATAAAGTTTTTCAGTCTAGCCTTTTCCCAAGTATTTTTTAAAGTGCAGAACACTTAATTATGACATGAGAAACACCAAAAATACCTCACGCTCCTTCGCAGCTTGATAAAGTACAGCCCAAGAAAATCTTTAACTTGTGATTATGCTGCTAGAAGCTAAAATGACTAAACTGAAGCTTCTGTACTTCAGTCACCGGAAAAGACAATAACGCTAGGAAATGTTGAAGATGGTAGGAGAACAGGAACACCCACCAAAAGATGTGTTGACAGTGAAGGAAGCCACGTCCCTCAGTTTGCTTGACCTGAGCAAGGCTGTTAACAAGAGGACGTTTAGGGAATCATTGATTCATAAGGTAACTTGATGGCACATAATGCACATGAATAGGCCCTCTATTCTTGACTCCCCCCCCCCCCTCCCCGCACTTTTCCAAAATGTAGAATCAGGCTCTTTGGAGAAGACCAAGCCTATCAGAGGAGGGAGCAGGTATACTTGTGGCCTTTGGCAAAGGCAAGCATAAGATAGCTCCCAGTTTTAAAACGGGGTCAGGGTGGGAGAAATGAACCCATCCTCTTCCCCTCTACCCATTCAACTCCAGGATGCTCCAGGGCTTGCAGCATCTCAGCAGAGCATAAGGCAGGAGGGTAGGAAAGGGGGGGTGCAGCTCAAGTGGCAGAGTGGGGAATCAAACCCAGTTCTCCAGATTACAGTGCACCTGCTCTTAACCACTACACCACGCTGGCTCTCCTTTAGGAGTAAGCAGTCCTAAAAGTATGCTGGCCTCCCCAGTTGCACATACATTGTCCAAATAAACAAACATGCGTGTGTGTGTGTGAAGTGCTGTCAAGTTAGAGCCATCTTACGGCAACCCAGTAGGGTTTTCAAGGCAAGAAACTTACAGAGGTTGTTTGCCATTGCCTGCCTCTGCATAGTGACCTTAATATTCCTTGCTGCTCCCCCATTTCAATACCAACCAAGGCCAACCCTGCTTAGCTTCTAAGATCTGACAAGATCAGGCTAGCCTGGGCCATCCAAGTCAGGAAGACAAACGAACACAAAAATAAATATGTAATTTTATCTTCTGGGATTGATAAATTCAAACGTTTTTAAAAATCCTCTCAATCTCTGGCATATTTGAACAGTTTACTGCTTGCCCTGTTTTTGTGCCCTGTGATCTTTAGCACTAGCGACTAAGGCTGCACAGGTACCTCTCTGACATGGACCAAAATGAATGCTGCTATATTGATTGGCCGTTTGTCATGGTTTTTTGTTTTCTACCCAAGCCGTTACCTGAGCCAACCACAATTTGCCTTATTGACACACACCTCATGTCTCATTCTGGAGCCCTGTTGCCAGCTAGGAGGTAACAGAATGTGAGATTTACAAGGGAGCGTACACGTGTGGAAATAGAGTCAACAGATTTTCCCAGCTGATGGGCTTGCTGAGCTTTGTGCAAATTGCTTTCTAAAACACGGGCGCTTCAAATAACTCCTGCCTTCTTCAGCATCGCCTCCTTGGTGACACTACCCTGTGACATGCACAGGGATGAATGAAAGACATGAAGGAAGCAGGTTGCCGCAAACAAACTGAATTCCCATTCAACCACATCCTGCTATCTCTTTATTATGGCTCTCCACCTCCACATCCTTCTGTATATAGCACAAAGCATCTGTGCTACGTTTGCTGAAGAAAGCTATGTAGGTCAGTTTTTCAAAAGCAACTTCTGAGTTTGCAAATGCAAGGTAGGATCTGTTTTCAAAGGTGAGATTGGGAAGTCCAGACAGCTAGCTTCCTGCTGAAAGCCAGGACCCCTTAAAGTGTAATAAAAATTAGCTAACAAAGAGGCTCACCTGGCAAATGCATTAACTTGAATTTTAAATGTTAAAGAAGGCGCTGAGTTATGAAATAATATGTGGCTAAACAGAACAAGGCTGGTACAGAACAAGAAAAGCTTAATTTGCTAAACAGTCTGCAGCTTTTAACAAAGGACCTAAATTCTGTAACTGAGACGGAAGGAGCCCGACTGCAGAGAAATATGTAAATTTGCCGGAGCCTAAAAACTCATGGGGCGTAGTGTGGGTTGCTTACTTGCTTTAGAGCCATGCTACATTTTGTCTATGGTATGTTCATATTCCCCAAGGAAGTTTACAAAGGAAACGAAAACCATCTATTAAGATACAGACACATGAAAATAAAACCACATATTAAAATACACTGTATAGAAAAAAGTGGTGCTTCTTCCAAGCTATACCACTTTGGACCTTCCAGGCTATACCACTTATATCATGTAGGACCACTTAGAATTCCAGGCTGTACCACTTAGGATGGTAGATTCTATATACCAGGCTATATCAGGTTCTATATACCAGGCTATACCAGTTAGGATTGTAGGGCGGGGGGGAGTTCATATTTTTGAAGGGTCCAGTGCATTTAAAAAGAACAAAATCATCCCCGTGTGGGCAAGGGAGAAGGATGTTGTCAGCTCCTTGGTGTCCACATTGAGAAGAAAAAGAGCTATAAATATCTCAATTAAATTAATAAATAATATTGCATGGATTCTGAAAGCCATCTTAGGCAAGTCACTGACCTACCTTACAAGCTTGTCACAAAGATTCCCAAAATGGTACACTTGAAGCATTCTGAAGTATTATCAATATGCATAACCCAAATCATAGTGTATGCTGTTAACCAGGAGCTGGCATAACTGTGATCCTGCAACAAATAACTCCTGTGGATAGGCTTAGCTGGGAGGGACCAAAACTCAGTGGAAAACTATGTATGCGGAAGGAGGTCACCATCTAGGGTTGCCAGCCTTCAGGTAGTAGCTGGAGATCTCCTGGAATTACAACTGATCTCCAGGCTGGAGAGATCAGTTCCCCTAGGAAAAATAGCTGCTTTGGGAGGTGGACTCAATGTCATTCAGTGACATACCTATTGACAGGGAGGACAGAGGGGGCTGATGCAGACTATCGGTTCATCAAGATCAGTAAAGACTGATAGTGCCTTTCTCAGGTCTCAGGTGAAGATCTTTCACATTGCCTGCCACCTCATCTTTTTAACTGGAGACACTGGGAATTGAACCTGGTGCCTTCTACATTCCAGGCAAATGCTCAGCCACTAAGCCATGGCCCCTGCCCAAAGTAGGATGGGTGCCATTTTCTCAGTTTCCTGCGGTGTGGTAGGAGAGTGGCTTGGGCACCCTGGTTGAGGTCACCCCAGATCCTTGGGCCAACCCTGTTTGTATTTGTTTAGGGACTGTGGCTCAGTGATGAAGCAGTTGCTTTCCATAAAAAAGGTCTCTGGGCTGGTTCAGTGCCCAGCTTCTCCAATGAAACAAATAAGATGCTTGATAATGTGAATGACCTTGAGTACTGCTGAAAGTTAAAGCAGACAATATGGAGCTTGATAAGTCAGTGGCCTCACTCAATATTAGGTGTGTCCATATACAGGCACTACATCTGACTGTAGCTCCAAGGCCAAGAAGTGCATGCAGCAAATACTGATCACAGATACTGTCTCTGTCACAGGCTGTAGCTGCTCGTCAAATCAGTCAGATTAGCAAAGTAGTAGTAGAAGAAGCAGAAGCAGAAGAAGTAGAAAAAGTAGAAGCAGAAGCGGCAGAAGAAGCAGAAGCTGAAGAAGCTGAAGAAGCAGCAGAAGCAGCAGAAGCAGCAGAAGCAGCAGCTGAAGCCGAAGCCGCCGCCGCAGCCGCAGCCGCAGAAGCAGAAGAAGAAGAAGAAGAAGCAGAAGAAGAAGAAGAAGAAGAAGAAGAAGAAGAAGAAGAAGAAGAAGAAGAAGAAGAAGAAGAAGAAGAAGAAGAAGAAGAAGAAGAAGAAGAAGAAGAAGAAGAAGAAGAAGAAGAAGAATGGAACCTTAAATTGCCAGACTGACAAATAAATGCAGCTGATTCAAATTGACTTTTAATATTAATTCTCACATTCTTTTTCTTGGAAACTGAACGCATCACTGAGCAACAATAACAGTGGAAACCTGCTGCTCCATCTGACAAGCGACTCTTGAACTGCCATCCAAGTTTTGCTTTCAAAGGTTGCCAATTTGCCATGAATAAGTTTGTGGCATTAACTAAATACTGGTAGTGAAGATTTGCAATGAAGGTAGGAACTGTAAAAATCACACACACTTCCCAACATTTAAACAAGACTCACTGAAATTTGGTATGGTTCAAATTGCTCATTCTTGAGCCCCTTCCACATGGGCCAATAAACATGGGTTAAGGACACTAAAAACCGTGTTTGGGGGGGAACTTCGCATGAATCCCACTCCTAAAGTGAGTCTGCCCCATGTTATTGGCCCCAAACCGGGTTTTTCAAGAATCGCACTATCCGCAAGTCTTTTTTAAAATCCCAAGTTGCAACCGCTTGTGAACGAACGGCCGGGCTGTGCTTTCCTTTAAAAAAAAAATTCCTGGCTCACATCTGTATAGCCACGCAGGCAAAAAGGGTTATATCATGGCTGTGGGGTTTCATTTGTGCATGCCTGTGTAGCTACACATCAGTGGGAGGTAAATAAAAAAAATAGACACACCTTTGCACGCCTTCACAACAGCAACCTGCATTGTTTCCATGGGCTCCAACCGCTGCCTACATGGATGCGTGCGAACACAAAAACAGGAAAGCGGGTTCTTTTATCCTGAGTGCAACCCACTATACATTTGCCGAGCGGAAGGGGCCCTGGTGTTTCAAGCTCTCAGATTTTTGTTTTAATATCTCTTCTTCCTTTTGTATATAAAGCTCATGATTGGCTATGCTATTATTTGTCCCCTTGCACTTTTTTTCTTGTTCCCTTTTCCAATATATATGTGCATTGTATACCAATAAAGGCTTATGAATGAATGAGTGCAACAATATATTATCAGCTGTTCATCCTGTGCTACCAATTTCCAAATACTTTGTTTATTTATTTTTCCCTGTTCATTCCTTGGGATGTTGTTATAGTGCCGTGGTGGCGAACCTTTGGCACTCCAGATGTTATGGACTACAATTTCCATCAGCCCCTGCTGGCATGGTCAATTGGCCATGCTTGCAGGGCCTGATGGGAATTGTAGTCCATAACATCTGGAGTGCCAAAGGTTCGCCACCACTGTTATAGGGTGTTTTATCTGCATCTGTGAACTGCTTTGAGTCTACATGTTATTGAGAAAAGCGGTATTAAAGTTTACAGATAAATAAATCCATTAAAAAACTATTTAGATACAAGGCTATTCTCGGACGCTGCCTCAAGTCTCCTGGAATTGATGGGAAGATAGATTATAGACATTTTAATTAATCAATAATTAAACACAACCTTGCTGATACTCCTCAAAATAGCTCAAAAACCCAAGCTAGTATGAAGCAATACCACGCTAAGTCCCGTGGTTGGAGGCTGGACCTCACAAGTTTACTGGTGAAGAGCATTAAGCTTCCAGGCAGGTATTATTGGACTGAATGCATTCCTAGACGTGGTTAAAATAGTGAAGTCTTTTTTTTAAAGCTCTTGGCCATTTTCCATCCAACGCTCTTGGCAGGAGATTCAGTGAAAGCAGCAGCGGGGGCTGTGAATCCAGTTGGTTTCCGTATTCTCAGAAGCACAGGAGCTGCACGGACTTTTGTATTGAAATATCTACATTTGTGGCCTAGCTTATTCAGAAGGCTTGGGGAGACATTTTGGCATTTACTTGATCAGCTCTCACTCACAACAAAATAAATGGCAAAGGCTGAAATTTTACAGACCCAGAATTGAGGCAGGGATAAGAGTATGAATAACCATCAGATAACTATCTCTAAAATGATGTAAGTCAATTTCTGCTGAAACTTGGTAGGTCCAAAACACAGTTAGGTATCGGTATGAATGTGATAAGCTTAGGTGTATCTAAGTTAGTGTAGGATTTGTACCAGTGGTGGAATCCAAAAATTTTAGTAACAGGTTCCCATAGTGGTGGGATTCAAACTGTGGCGTAGTGCCAATGGGGTTGGGCAGGGCACGATGGGGGTGTGGCCAGGCATTCCGGGGGCGGGGTATTCCTGGGCGGGGCTGTGGCAAGGACACAGCCACTGCACCGGTCCTTGGGTGGGAAACGAATGCACGCATGCGCAGGCTGCCACGCACGCCAGTGCACCTCCTGCTAGGCTGCTTCAAGTTCTGTGCGCTACTGCTGAGAGGAGGGGCATAACTAAGGCAAAAATCACGTGGCAAAATCAACAATTAGTAACCCCTTCTCAGCACACACAAATAATTAGTAACCTACTCTCGGGAACCTGTGAGAACCTTCTGGATCCCACCCTGATTTGTACCTAATAATGAGTTTATCCCTCTTCTTGGATAGTGGGCATCTCACCTGAACTCATGAAACTACCTTACACAGTGCCAGATGTTGATCTATCAAGCTTAGGCTTGTTCACTATGACTGGCAGTAGCCGTCCAGGGTCATGGACTGAGAAAAGCTCTTTCATGTTTGTTTGTTTGCATCATTTATACTAACCTCAGTGGGGACCCAGAATGACTTACACAATTGTCTTCCATTCCATTGTATTCTCAAAACAATCCTGCGCAGTCAGTTAGGCTGAAAGTCTGTGACTGGCACAAGATCACCCAGCAAGCTTCCATGACACATTAGGAGTTCAAATCTGGTTCTCCCAGATCCTCGCCCCCACACTCTAACCACGACACCATGTTGTGTTTCTCTCCTATACCCTCTATGATCCAGTGCTTCTAACCGAAGATGCTAGAGCTTGAGCATGGGACCTTCCGTATGCAGACAGGTGCTTTACCACTGAACCACAACCTCTCCTCATCTCTTACGATGACCATCCCTTACGTTTCATAAACCTCCCCACTTTCAACAATTCAGCCATGTAGCTCTTTCCCTTTTAAGGCAAAATACACAATCCTCCCTGGTATTGGTAATTATCTCTTAAAATGTGTTCCCAATCCAGGATTCTAGCAGTATCCAAAGCAGTATATCTAAAATATCGAGCTGCAAACGCTATATTTGCCAGTGAGTTAATTTGGTGGGTTGACTTGCATTGGATGAGAGAAGCTGGAAGTCTTGCTACTGGTCCCTGCAGAGCTCGGTATGTATATGAGCATTAGAGATACGTAACATTTGCTTTCTACTGTTCTTCTAAGAGGGTTTACCATTTAAACACATGAAGCTGCCATTGGTCTATCAAGGACATCACTGTCTATTCCAGGGGTCTGCAACCTGCAGCTCTCCAGATGTTCATGGACTGATGGGAATTGTAGTCCATGAACATCTGGAGAGCTGCAGGTTGCAGACCCACTCTATTCTGACAGTGTCTCCAGGGTCTTAGGAAACCCTTGGCCTCAACTACTATCTGGTCCTTCCAGAGGCGGAGTGAGGGGAAACTCCACCCAGGACACCCACATGGGCTGCACCCCTGCTGCGGCACCGCTCGCCCCCGCCCCAGAACACCCCCGGAACACCCCCCTCCATGGCCTGGCCACGCCTCCTATGTGGATTCCACCCGGGGCATCATACCCCACCCCACCCCATTGGCTCTACGCCTCTGGGTCCTTCTGCCTGCAGATGGCAGGGATTGAAACTAGACCTTTATCCATGCAAAGTACATGCTCCACTATGGAGCCACAGTTCTCTCTCTGTAAAGGATTTGTCACCAACTCTGAAAACCTTGGTTCTGCCAGAGTCTGTTAGGTTTACAGGCACACCCTCGGCAGTTGCTCTGGTGGAAACTGATAACAATGGGAACCATTCTTTTAAAAAAAAGTCTGCTGGGATCTTTTCTGTGCAACACCAAAGAACTCCAAAGGTCACCAAGACCACCAACTGAATGATGACCCTCCATCTTGTTTTCCATCTGAGGTCTGAGTCATGGCAACAGCTCTCAGCAAAGATCCCTCCACGCAAATGGAAGCCAATGATGCAATTGTGCCTACATGGTTTCTGAGTTTCCTGAGTGAGCAATGCTCATCTTCAGAGGACAGCTGGTGTTTTTGAGGCACAGCCAGCCTTTCGGGACAAGTTTTAGGGAAAAGGCAGGAGCGAGAGATCACCAGGAAACATTCCAGAGCTTACCCCTCATGTTTATACTTGACGCAGCAAACTCTGGCCCATGGCTGCTCACTCAGATGGCAAGATGCCTTTGAAACTGACTTAAGCAAGGAATTATGAGAATGCTGGAGCCTGTGTTTTTGCAGGATGAACTTACCATTTGTTGACATAAACGATTTCTATGTTTTTCTAGGAAGCCTGCCATAGTTCTTCTGCTTCATCTCACCATTAAATGAATAACTCAATACAACAAAATGTGAGGGCAGGTGAGAGATCAATTCAAGTTTATTCTTGACATTTCTCCCAGCTATGGTTAGAAATATTTTGATGATGCAATCGGTGGATATATATGTTGTATACGGTACTAGGCATTTTTCACATAGTAAATCTTTAGGCTTGCAAACAATTAATTGGCTAGGACCAATAGTGAGTGCTAGCTAACAATGGAGGTAGGTTACAAACCCTATCTATGGACAAATGTGAAGTAGGAGTGGATTTAAGTGCTTTGCAAACAAATAAGTGTCATATAGTTTTGTATAGGTAGTTGTGGATGGTAAAACCTCAAAAACCAATTCAGTATGGTTCTGTCTGCAGTTAAGGTAATCATACAAGTTTGTGGAAGGGAATGGAGAAGTTCATGGAATCATCTGAACTCTACCTAGCTTGAAATCAGAATCACAAGTTCTGAAAAGTGTCCCCTTTCCCTTTCTCCAAATCAGTTACATGTTACAGTGGGGGAGCCAAGTTAGTCTGTTGCAGAAAAAAAAAACCCTAACATTTATTAAAGCACAGGCTTCTGTGGACAAAGCATAGGCTTCATCAGATACATAAAGTGCATCCTTAGTCAGCAAAATATATACATAGCAGAAGGCAAGAAAAAGACATTGTGAACAATGGGGTTAGAAAGTCATGGAATGCATGAAGTATTCACTGACAATTTATCACAAAACTCAGAAGAATACAAGGTAATCACAGCGACCATTCAGAACTGCTATAACAAAGAATCCATCTCATGCACTTGATGAAACAAAGCCATCAATATATCCTCAAAATTAATCCATCAATACATCTCCAAAATAGGCCCATCAATAACTCTCCAAGTCTTTAAGATTTTTTTCTGCTCTGAGCAATAGGAAGTTCAAGACAATTTTAGAATTATCAACTGGTCAGAGAAAAAAAATGCCCTCCTTTGCTCCTGGGATGCTAACAGCAGCTTGATTTGAAGAAATCAGCAAGCAAAGCTTTTCACTACATAGAGATTTTGCTTGTGGAATTGAGCAGGTATTTAAATAGGAAAAACAATATCCAAAGCTACAATATTATCAGTTCAGCCCCTCCTTTCCCAAATGACAATTTCCCTGCTCTCTCCCAAAACACATTGCTGCGAAAAACTGACTGAATCTCCATTTCCATCTGTGAGTTGATCCACACTGCAAAAGCAGCTCTCATTGGAGTACATCAGTGTTATAAATGTATTATTTTAACAGTAGTTTTTCAGTTTCTCCCAAAGAATCCTGGTGATTTTTGTGTTTAGATCAGAACAACGAACAAATTATATAAATTTGTTCGTTGTTCTGATCTAAATGGCCCCAGGTCAGCCTAATATTGGCAGATTTCAGAAGCTAAGCAGAGTTGGCCTTGGTTAGTATTTAGATGGGAGACCACAGAGGAATACCAGGGTGGTTATGCAAATAAAGATAATATCAAATCACCTTTGTTAGTCTCTTGCCTGGAAAACCCTATGGGATTGCCATGTTGGCTGCCACTTGACTAAACTTTACACAGGCATCGTCGAAGGCTTTCTCGGTCGGATTCAAGTGTTTGTTGTGGGTTTTCCAGGCTGTGTGGCTGTGGTCTGGTAACAAACTTCCCTCTGTGATACACCTCTGAAGATACCAGCCACAGATGCAGGTGAAACGTTAGGAACAAGATCTACCAGACCACACAGCCTGGAAAACCCACAGCAACCAGTTTACACAGGCAATTGTTTGTTGTCTTGTCTCATTTATAGTCCCTTTTTCCTTCGGGGACTCTGTCAGGGATCCCCAGCATGGTGCCTGAGAGTTGCCACCAGCTTTCCTGGGGCCCACCAAATCACCTTTGAAAGTTGGTAGTGCCTGATGGGGTTTTTGCCACCACAGCATCTGTTTGGCCATTGGACGGATGGATGGACGGATGGACGGACGGACAGACGGACAGACCATTTTATTACGGCCATTAGGTTAGCAAAAAGAAAACAAAATCAAAATCAAATTATACACATGTACATTGGCCACTGAGATTTGTTATGCAGATTTTAAAAAATGTTTCTTTGGCAATAGCTACCAATACAGCAAAAGCACCTTCACTGTGTCGTAGCTGAAGGTAAATCATGGTAGCCATTTTGTTGCTGGCTCTTCCTCCTGTAGCAGCCATTTTGTGGAATCCATGTGGCTGAGCACACCAAATTGTATAAGAATTCCAAAAGTGGCAACAGGCTCAAAAAGGCTGCGGGTGCCAGTTACCACTGGGATAATCTCAGGTGGTTTGTGCCATAGTCGCTGAATTTCAGTTTTAAAATCATGTGACCTTCTCATGTTCTTTTTGAACAACCCTGCTGTCATCATATATTGCTATGTCTATGATAGTGACTTTCTGGTCCTCGATCACTGTGATTATTCTTATTTTTGGGACTTGCTATCCCAACCTTTCCCACCTGACGCCAGGCTCAGGGCAGCTAACTATGACAACTGGAGATTTCTCAGATTTCCCTTTTACATTTTTGTAATAAGCTCAAGGCAGTGAAAAGATCTTTGTCCTCACAGCTACCCAGTAAGGTAGTCAGGATGACAGTCCCTGACTAGCTCAGGGGCATCAATTGAGTTCTTGGGTGAGTAAGCATTTGAACCTGGGCAGTGAAATGGTATAGATTTTTTTATGGGGTGGGTTCAGGGGCGGGGCCACACCCCCATCCACCCCTGGGGGCATGACCCCTCCTCCCCATGCCCCACCCTCAGTCTCAGTGCTTATAAAAGCAGCTCTCTGAGGCCAGGGATGGCAGTCTTCCCTGCCCGCCCACCAGCTGGGCTTCCAGCTGGCGGTCGGCAGTCCCTTCTGTCCTCCCCTCCTGCCAGAGGCATAGCTAGGAAAAATGAAGCCCAGTGCAAAATCTGAGTCCCCCCAATGGACAGCCGCTGTGATGCTGGAATCCACCCCCAAACAGCATCACTTTCAATGGTGTTTAAACTAGAGAACCCAGATTCTTCTTTTAAATCCACTTTAAAGGGAAAATCTGAGGTCCCCAGTTTTAGGGTGGATTATCCCTCACCCAGAAACAGCATCACTTTCAATGTTTAAACTGGGGACCTCAGATTCTCCCTTTAAATCCATGCCGAAGGGGGTGGATTTAAAAGGAGGATCTGGGGAAATTTGGGGGGTACCTACTGTCAAGGGTGCAATTGTTAAGCTAGCAGCACCAAACTTTCAGGGGATCTTTAGGAGACTCTCCTGATAATACCACCCAGGTTTGGTGAAGTTTGGTTCAAGGGGTCCAAAGTTATGGACCCTCAAAGTGTAGCCCCCATCTTTTATTAGCTCCCATTGGAAACAATGGGGGATGGGAGCACCCCCTTTGGGAGTCCCTAACTTTGGACCCCTGAACCAAACCTCACCAAACCTGGGCAGTATCATCAGGAGAGTCTCACAACAAATCCCTGAAATTTTGGTGCTGCTAGCCTAAAAACTGCACCCCATACAGGCCAAAAACTGAAAAAACACTAAAAATTCAAAAAAAAAAACCCGCACACAAACTGGGGGCAGAGCTTCAGACATGCAAGGGGGGGGGGGGTTGAACCTGGGAAACCCCCCATCCACCTACCTCCTTGAACCTGGGTCTCCTCTGTTCTGCTCCAACACTACAACTAGCAGGAGCAAAGTGGAGAGTTAAAAGGATCCTAGAGCAAATAAAGTGGAGTGCCTCCTGTTGTGCCCCAAGCCAGCACTGAAGGGATGTACAGCTGTAAGGGAGCAGCAGTGGCATAATGGTTAAGAGCAGGTACATTCTAATCTGGAGGAACCGGGTTTGATTCCCCTCTCTGCCGCTTGAGCTGTGGAGGTTTATTTGGGGAGTTCAGATTAGCCTGTGGGCTCCCACACACACCAGCTGGGTGACCTTGGGCTAGTCACAGCTTTTCCGAGCTCTCTCAGCCCCACATACCTCACAGGGTATTTGTTGGGGGGGGGGGGGGGGGAAGGGAAAGGAGATTGTCAGCCCGTTTGAGTCTCCTACAGGAGAGAAAAGGGGGATATAAATCCAAAATCCTCCTCCTCCTCCTTCGAGGCCAGGAAGGGGCATGCGCTCACTCTCTGCACCATCCACCAGATTGGAAGTACTGCAAGAGGAGACAAGTGCAAGAGGTGAGCTGACACCAACTGCCATGGCAGATAAGGGGTCTGGGCCAAGTAGCCCCGAGGCTCCAGCAGAGTTGCTGGACCAGTTCCCACCACGCCCTTCAATCACACCCAAAGACACAAGCAAGACCACCACTTTGCTGAACTTGGCCCTTTTGCACAGTTAGAGTCTTTCTGAAAGCTCTCTGCCCATGCTCGAAGGCACTTTCTCCTCCAACCCGCAGGGCAAACGTGCAGGGCAAAAGAATCCCGGTCGTCGCCTGATTGGACTGCCAAGTGGCGGGGGAGCATGCTCTGTCCCCCTCCCTTGGCGACTCCCCCCGTCTCCAAGCCCAATCGCCCGGCTCCTTTAAGGAAAGTGTCTCCCGCTCCGCCGCCACTCGGCTCCGATTGGCCGCCCTGCCTTTCAAGAATGACTTCACGGCAGCCCCCGCCCCTGGCGCTGGGCTGAATGAAGGGCCAGTGAGCGGAGGGCAGCCGAAGGAAGCGCAGCCCGCCGGCCAGGGACGCCGCAAGCCAGTTAAGCCGAGCCCAGCCGAGCCGGACGTGCCTGGCTCTGCAGGCAGCGAGTGGCCCGGGGGCAGCAGGTGGTTCGGTACCCTCCGGCCTCCCCAGCAAGAGCGGGAGCATCCAGCGGTCCGGAGCATCGCTCTCCATCCTCACGTCCGCATCGGGGGGGACCAGCGCGGTCCTGCATCCCCGCATCCCTCTCTCGGCAGCTGCGGCAGCAGCAGCAGCATCTCGGAGCCTCCTGGCACAGCCGCGGGAAGGACGACGCGCGCTCCGGCTGGCAGCATCTTGCACCCCTCGAGGGCCAGCAGCCCCCGTCCCGTACTCGGCGCTCGCCTCCCTGCCCCGGCTGCTGGGGAGCCCCTGCCCCGCTTGCCCCCCGCTGCCCCCCATCTCCTTTCGCGCCTCGCCGAGGCCCCCCCACAGCAGCCAAGACGCCGCGGGCGGTGCTCCGAGTGAAGAATGGGGCGTCGAAGCTGGCCAAGCCGCAGGCGGCGGCTCCCGAAGCCCCCGGGGCCGCCCCGGGCTCCGGGCTGTTCATGGAGCGCTCGCAGAGCCGCCTCAGCCTGTCCGCCTCCTTCGAAGCCCTGGCCATCTACTTCCCCTGCATGAACAGCTTCGACGAGGAAGACACCGGTAAGGCTCGCTTGCTGCAAGGCAAGGCAGGCAGGAAGGGAGGAAAGCCACACACAGCCTGGCGAACCGCAGTTTTGCAGGGACTGGAGCCTCCAGCCTGGGGAATTGGGGGGGGGGGGGAGATAAGAAACCCAGGTTGGACTCAAGGGATCATCTAACTCAAGGGACCCCCTCCTATTGCTCCCCTTTAACAATAGCCCACCACTATATGATGGTATTTTTCTCCTGCACCCTTTTGAACTGGATCTGGCTTCCAGGTGTGGTGGGGAGCAGAATTAGCCCACGAGGGGCGGGGGACGCAGGGTGACAGAGGCTGTTTCCATCCCCTTCCATTGTGGAATGCATTAAGTTGCACTCTCCACACCTCACCCTCCCACCCATTTCCAGCAAGGGGGAGGGGGGAATCATGAATGGAAGGGAAAGAGGGGTTTTTGGTGTGCTGCTGATGGAGAGCTCCCCCACCCCCTTCTTTCACACTTTGGGAGCCCTATGCACTCTTTGTTGGAGGGAAATGACTGAAACTCCAAAGAGAGAAAGTGGGGGCAGGTTAATATTGCAGGGGCCAAGGGCATTTGGGGGACAGGAAAAAGGAAGAGCGAGAGCCCAATTGTGTCCAGTGGAAACAACATGTTACGGCTAGCTGTGTGGCCAAATGAATGAACGGAGTGGGTTGACTGGTGGGTGCTGGAAGCTGACCTACAAATGTTGCTGGATGATGATAGGAAATTAAAACAAGGGCGAGCAGAAGTTGGAGGCAGTGGTCCCAGCCAGGTGAGTGGGTCAGGCCCTGTGCTGTCTTTCTCTCTTCCTGGGTGTTTTGAGCTGTGTTTGTGGACTCAGCACCAAGGCTGTCCATGGGGCTTCTTGGCCTGCAGGACAAGGAGGATTGCAAGATGGATCCTGGGAGCTCTGCTGCCTGGCCTTCCACAAGACATGACCACAAATGCCTCAGCTCAGTATCTGCCTGACTCTGTGTGAAGGATTGATAGCCCTCCTCGACAGCTGCTTGTCACTCCCTGCCACAAGTGTTGGGACCTTGAGTTAGTGCACAAGGATTAAAGGAGGAATTAAAGTTCTTAGGAGGATCCAAAGGATCTCTGGCCTTTTGGTTTACTCTGAAATCAATGCATTCGCAAAAGCAGGTTGTGAGTTTTAATCTTCCTGTTAAGCTCCTCAGTCTTCTGGATAACAGGATGAAAAGGAAGACTTGAACTTGGGGGGGGGGGAGCTCTCTGACTGTACATTCGTTCCATGTATTGGCGCACTACCAGTGCCAGTTTCATAAAAACAAAGCACATCACCCTAGCTGTTCCATGGTGAGAGCTGTGGCTTTCAGAATAAATAACCCTGACCATAATTAATAAAACACTTGCATGTGGCTTAGGAAAATAAATGTTTTGAAGGGTGTGTGTGTTAAAAGTAAGCTTTATTGAAATAAATGAGCCTTAATTCCCAGTGTACGATCTGAAATATCACAGTGTTGGGAATAGAGATACTGATTCCTTTATTACCTGGTTAGAACTGATAGACTAATTGTGTGACTAGGTGATTTTTCAGAGGGAAGGGGGAGTGCTGGGGTGTGGGAGGAAGACTAAATTGACCTTATTTAATCAATTATAATAAAGTTTAAAATTAGAAATAGGTCTACTACAGGTACATCCAGGAGCCAGAACTGGCTTCGGTTTTTTTTTTTAGTGTTCTCTGAGCAGCAAGCCAGGTTTGCCTTGCAGAATATATGAAATTGTTCTTACTGGGGTGGGGAGAAGCATCAAGGCAATTAACAGTCAGCATGGGGTGCTGGTTAGAGCATTGAACTAGGATCTGAGAGACCATAGCTCGAATCCTCACTCTGCCGTGGAAGTCTGCTGGGTGACCTTGGGCTAGTCTCATACTGAGAACTAATCTACCTCACAGGGTTGTGTTGATAATAATAAGAAGAAAAGGAGAACAATTTTTGGGTCCCCATTGGGGAGAAATTATGTAACTAAATAAATAAACTAAATAAATAAATTTCCCACCTTGCCAGTGTGGTAGGAAGGTTACCTTTCCTTGGGAATAAGGAGATGTCTCACTTGCACCTTGGGCAGCAATCAATTCAAGCAGCTAAAATAAATATGTACTGGTCATGGATATTGATGTGAAAGGAGAGAGGATTTAGCAAATCTGGCCTCTCTTCTAGGAATCGAGCAACAGAGCAAATCACTAGTGCATTTAAGGCTATTCAAAGGAACAAGATTGTGTCTATTCAAACAAGTACTTTTCTACAGTAGTTTTGAACATTTCTTTTACTATATAGCCCATCAGTGTTTGTCTCTTGATATCCCATTAGCCTTCCTTTTTGGCTGGGTTAAGCATGATCCTTATAAAAATCCAAAACCTGAAGTCAAGTAATTTATTTATTTAAATATCCCTACCCTGCTTTTCTCCCAACAAAGACCTAAAGCTGCTTGCGTCATTCTTCCTTCTTCCATTTTCTCCTCACAGCAACTCTAGGTTAGGCTGAGTGTATGTGACAGGGCCAAGGTCTCCCAGCCAACTTCCATGGCAGAATGAGGATTTGAATCTTCCAGATCCTAATCCTGTGTTCTGGCCTGTAGATCATACTGACTGTTTACCTTTAATAAAAAGTAATGGGTTGGATCCAAACTAATTTTTTAACTCACACAAGACACTGTTGTCATTGGAACAGAATATTCCCAGCTTCCCCCACCCTCATTGCAACCGATTGATCTCCCTGAACTGCTGTTCTTGAGGAACCAGGGACCCTTAAGAACAGCATTAGAAGAAAATGTGGGGTCTGCAGCAGGAAGAGGTAACAGTGGAAACTCTCCATTAGCTGAAAATTTAGTCGGCCCCAACCCACTATTTTTTTTTGTAAGACCAAGCCAAATGACACAAAACAACACATGAATTTCAAAGTTCTCCAGAATTCTTCATAAGACTAAATGTTTTTTTAAAAAAACCAGAAAAAGAAGAGGAAACACTTGAGACACCTTGTCCCCTCTCCCCATATCCACCCCAATGAAAAGTTCTGGAGAACCCAGAAGCTTGCATATTCTTTCATGCCATTTGTAGGGGAGTGGGCGGATAAAAGTCAGTACACGCCTTTTGTTTGTAGCTTCCTTGTCGGTATGTTCTTTCTGATACCTGGAACTGTGGGGCCTTTGGGTCAAGACAGTTTCCTTTCTTATAAATGTCATAGTTAATGCACAAACAGTTGTGCACTTATGCTCTTATACTGGTAACTTTGTTCAGCAGGAGAACGTTGTGTAATATCAAGGATAAAACCTCCAGGCAGGCAGCATGAGGTCTGTTTTGCTGGGGAAGGAATCAGTTTATTGGACAGATGAACAGGTGAAAATGCCCATATTTTAATTTTTATAAAGAATATGGCCCAAGTGAGAGAAGGTGTGTAATATCTGCCCAAACAAGAATAGAGAAAACCACGCAAAGTTTAGCACCTGTTAAAATTATGACATTGAATTTGAACATCATTCAAGGCAGGTCAAGGGATGATCTCTAGGCTGCACACTTTATCTGTGATGCAAATCAAAACAATTGACGTAGATGAATCCTGAGTCTTTGCTGGGTTTTTTTTTTAACAAAGCTGTGCAGTCCTAAATAGAGTTATACTTGTCAAAAACCTACTGACTTCAATGGCCTTAAGAAGGGTGCTATTTTGCTCAGGACTGCATTGCTAGATGTTAACAAATGCTGACAGTAATATTTTATGGCCCCCAAAATGGAAGAGTTTACTTAACCTAAAACTGGAATCTGGCTTTTCAAATATATATATTTTTGTATGTTCATTTGAGGCTGAGTAAAGATGGAGATCCACACAATTTGGAATTATTCACAACTGTGAATATTTGCTGGATGGCAATACAGTTATTCTTTCTCATGGTGCTATTGATTGGATAGAATTTTGAACTTAGAAACATAGAAAAATAGAGCTGAAAGCAACCCCAGAGGGCCCAACCCCCTGCATGATGCAGGGAATTCTTGGCTACCCCACCCCCCACCCCTGATTCCCCTGTGACCCATGCTCTATGCCCAGAGCAAGGGAAAAAACCTCCAGAATGTCTTGGCCAATCTGGCCTCCTAACCCCAAAATGATTATAGACTTGGGTTCGAATCTTCTCAGTCCTAAACCTTGCTTAATAATTTGCTGAGGGTCCCCATCTTTCCACCTAATTCACAATGTGATGGTGAAGAAGAAAAATATGATCCTTCTACAGTTCAGGGCAAAATTAGTTTGAAGTTAAGTGGCTGTATCCTTTGGTCTTTCTATTTTAAAATTGTTATTGTTATATTTAAACTTGTGGGATTAGAAAGGTAGAGGGAAATCTAGTAAATTTTGTTTCTCAAAAATAAAACATGTCATGCACAGCCTGTCTCCAACACACATTGCTTTGTGGGAAGGGAAAGGAAATACATTTTTGTTTTTTCCACTGCAGTTAAAAAAATGTTGGCAAAATCAACAATACAGTAATCAATTTCAACTTATTTGGGGCTTCTGCGTTCATGTAACAGCAGCAGTAACAGCAGGTCAAGTGACTTTAGCAGGAAATGGCTAAGTAGATATTTGCATGGAAATTGGAATTGAAGATGTCTCTAAAATGGTGACTGGGAAAAAGGGAAAGGGGGATTGTAAAGTTTCTCTCTATACAACTGCAATCCTGAAAATACAACACTTTCCTGGTATTAAGGTCCAGTGAATGGACCTGCGTAGGATTCTGAATATTCTCAGTTTCAGAAGGTAGCCATATTGATTTGGAGTAGAACAATTACTCCTGTAGCACTTTGGTGACCAACAAGACCTGTTTCAACACCCGTTTAGGGTGACTGTTTTAGTTGCGCATGGAACTGTATGTTCTGCAATGCACTTATACAGCATTAGAAAAATGTTAGGTTGTTCGGCTGTCACGGGCAGCAAATGATAAATTGTGTAACAACCCCCTCCCCATCACATGGAACCCTACACTGTTCCACACACCTCTCACTCCCATATCAACGCACTGTTAATTAAGACAGTAATCTAGGTTCAGGTGCTGCTGTTCAGTGGGGCAGCCATGGTAGTCAATTGCTGCAAAAATAAACATGAGAAAGTTTATGCTTCACCAAATTTTTCTTAGTCTGTGCAGTGCCATAGTAGTCCAGTATATTTTTTGGTCATTCCACTGCTTTTCTGAAGCAAGGAAGTGATCTGGTTATTTGTAGAGGAGTCTATAGAAAATTAAGTGAGCTTCAGAACAAAATGAATACCAAAGAATCACAACAAGCTTTAAGCAAATGGAGGTTAGAATCCAGCTTCCTGATTAGCCTGAATACGATGCAGGTCTAAAGGCAGAAATCATGGGTTTGTGAGAAACGGTGCAAGTCTGTATGAAACAACAATTAGCATTTAAAACAAAAACAAAACCTTTCAATTTGTGTTTGCTAAAAGTGATAGAGTTATTCATTTACTTTGGTCCCTGGGAAAGATGTTCCTTCCAACATTTAAAGCCCAAACTGCGTCAGGATTTTAAAAGCTTAAAAGTGAGATATAAAGCAGTTTCCTAGTTATTGGCCATGCACATTCTCTCACCATGCTACTTCTAATGTTCCCTCTTTCATCTTCCCTCATCTGCCACACTTTTTTCCTCCAGGGAGATAGAACTGCTTTTAATGAACTTTGCTGTCTAGTTGAGAAGATTTTAGTATGGGTAGGACTGTTTGTAAATGTTATTTATGTATGGATTTTAATGTTTTATGAAATGTTGTTAGCCATCCTACACCCGGAAGGGGAAAGGGGGCATATAAAATAAAATAAACCCAATGCATATAGTTCTGGTGGGTTTTTCGGGCTGTGTGGCTGTGGTCTGGTGGATCTTGTTCCTAACGTTTCACCTGCATCTGTGGCTGGCATCTTCAGAGGTGTATCGTAGAGGGAAGTCTGTTACACACTGTGTCCAGAGAGAAGGGAATGTTTGGGGTATATATTGTCCATGTCCCAGGGTGGAGAACCAATCAGTCAGTGTCTGGGTGGAACTTGTTATGCAAAGATGTGGTTGATGTATTGTACTGCGGGTGGGTGTTTTGTGAGATAAGCACCCACTGAAAAAAACTGTGTAGCTCCTTGCCAAAGTCCACTGAAACACTGGCATCTGTCCCAGTCCTCACATGCCTCTAAGCAAACTTTACTGGCACATGCATCCAATCAAATTTCAGATTTAGATCATTAAAACAGATAGAACCAGGATTACTGGAAAGGGCTGTGTCAGATTTGGAGTCCTTCTTTTATTTTTTTAGTAAGAGTCAATCAGTTAGGAGAAAACGAGAACACAGGACTTGTTCCTAGGGTCACATGGGCTTCAGGCGTGTCTCATCTGTTCCTCCCGTTATCACCTTGTAAAAGATCTAATAATACAGTGCATAACTCTGACTAAGAACTAAGGTGGCCAACCTCCAGGTGGTAGCTGGAGATCTCCAGATAACAGTTAATCTTAGATGGCAGAGATCAGTTCATCTGGAGAAGGTGTCCGCTTTTGAAGGTGGACTCTGTGGCATTATTTATTTATTTTATTGGTTTTATATGCCACGCTTCTCCTTATGGGCTCAGGGCAGCTTACAGTAATAAAATAAATGCAGTAGAATATATAAAATTTTTTAAACCCAACCTAGATGTTATGGCGATTAAGCTATCATAAAATAGGAAGGCAGCAATTAACCAGACACATAAGGGGTAAACTTAAAGGCCAGCAACTCCCTCCCTTCTGGCTATTCACTTGACCCCTCTGAAGTCGGACCTTTTTGGCTTTCAACAAAGTGAACTGCTCTGCCGATGCTTATCTTGTTGATGTTTGGATCTAAAATCATATAGCCTCTTAGCTGAGTATCCTACCATTGTTCTTCTGTGGTCCTATCATCTAGCTTAGACCTTTTATCTTTTGGAATGTATGTTTAGACCTTGCTCCCAAACACATGCAAATAGAGTACAATAAGTTTACAGTTATGCCATGGCTCATACAGTATCGTGTTTGTGGCTTTCATGGGTAGCCTGTTTTGTATGTATGTGGCTGTCATGGTTCATTCTCCCCACCCTCCTCAGGCTCATAATCAACAAAATCTACAGATATTTCCCAACCTGGAGCTGGCAACCCTACTGGGAACCCTCACTTACCTTAGTCATGCACTTAATAGATGACCTCTGACAAGCCACTCATCTGCAACATGGAGACACATTTCATGGTCTCAGCATGGTCAGAAGGCACATGATGTATGACATTATTGAAGCTAACCAGGTCTGGATGTAGACCTTGTCTGTGGCTGGATGGGAAACTGCCTGGAGATGGGGTCACGACTCAGTGGTAAAGCATCTTCTAAGCATGCACAAGATTCCACTTTCAAACCCTGACTTTTCCATTTAAAATGATCAAGTAGTAAGTGATATGAAAGACCTCTGCTTGAAACACTGGAGAGCTGACTTCCGACAGTGACTGTGGTGAGTGTGCTGGTGAGTGGCGCGTTGTGGATGATGGAGTCCTTCTTAGTCTGCTGGGTGCGGAGGTGGAAAGTGGTTGTCTGGGGGGCTCTTCCATTGGGATTCACCTCAGTGGACCAATTTTCAGGCAACTCTCTTAGCCGCCTTTTTTGCCTGAGGCAGAGGGTCCTTGGGCAGTGGCCACTGAGGCAGGGTTCCCATGCTTCCCCCCTTCCTATATCTCATGCTGCACCTGCCTTATTCTGTGTGCTAACGGCTGGGGTGACTAGAGCTTCCACTGGAGAGCTGCTGCCAGTCAAAGCGGACAATATTTGATAGATCACTAGCCTGACTCAGTATAAAGCAGATTCATATGCCCTATCATGCTGTTTATTAGAGTATGACTAATAAATTAAAGTGACTGATTTTGCTGGACAACCTGTAAGAATGACTAAGATACTAATATGTGTGAAGTCCCTTGAATACTCCAAAAGCTCTATCATTGGAAAATAATAATACAGTGGAACCTCGTTTTTCGTTGGTAATCCGTCTGAAAAGAATCGATGAAAACCTAAATCGATGAAAACCGAGGCAAACTTTTCCACAGGAATCAATGTAAATCCAATTATTCCGTTCTAGGCACTGCAAAAAACATGCCAAAAACACATTTTTGGTGAATAAACACAGTGTTTAATGCTGAAAACAGTAACAAACAATAACACTAGGACCAGCTTCAGAGCCAGTGGACCAATGTCACACCAGAAAGCTGTCCAAAAGAGGTCTGTTTCTGACGCCTCTTTAAGATTTGTCTGAAATGGGGCAAGACATTGTCATTAAACAAGTTGCAGAGACGGCCTGCAACAGCTTTGTCCAGGTGATTTTTCTCCACAAACCCCTGCACCTTACTGCAAATTGATGAAAACAGAGGCAAGTCAATGAAAACCGAGACAAATTTTTCACTGAAAAAATCGATGAAAACCGAAACCGATGAAAACCAAAGGCAGTGAAAACTGAGGTTCTGTACTGGCAGTTGTGGGTTTTCTGGGGTGTGTGGCTGTGGACTTGTAGTTTTTTCTGTACTCTTTGTTCTCTAGGTGCTTTTAGATAGTCACCATTCTTTTAAAAAGATTTATTTCCTCCCCTTTGTCCCCCCCCCTTTTTTAAAGGCGATTTTAGATTTTTTAATATTCCAGTTCCAGGAATTCTGAATTTTTGTTTTGTTTTGCTCTTGCTCTGGAAGGATGGGGCAATTTAACACTCCCATTGGCTTATGTGTCTGTCCATTTTTGGTTAGCAGATTTCTCACATGGGACTGGTTGTTTTGATTTGCTGTGCTGCCCTTGCTTTCCTTTTTGAATTACAAATGGTAGGCAAAGAATTCAACATAGCTGTGTGATTATATGGCTGATTGCAGGGCTAAGGAAATATTGCTTTGGAAGGTTATTGTTGAAGGTCTTCAAATCTCCCTTACACTGGTCCTGTTCTATTATCAGTAAATATTTTTGCTATTTTTATGTTCCAATCATGAGTACTGTGCATTGATTTTATTTACAGAAAGTGTGTGTTTGTACAGAGTGGCGGAAATCATATACTTCTTTTGGCCAGTGAAGGCTGGGGCTGTCATCTCAGTTCATCAGCACTGAAAGGGCTTTTTGAGCTGCAGTCTGCTTTGCTGCTTTTCCCCTTTACCAGCCAGAAGGATCCTGCATTCTTTGATTGCCAGGGGTTTTCATCCCGCCCCCCCCATTGTTCTATCTACTGAACAGTTAAAACCTTAGAAGCCGATCCGCAAGCAGTGAATTGAGATGACAAGAGTTTCCTGAATGAGCATGTGTAGAGGTCTCTTTGATGACCTTTGGATAGTTGAGCTGTGTATATATTATTTGTTCGTTGGGGAGTCTTGATTCCCCACCAAGAGGGAAAAAGACAAAAGAATATCAGCTTACAAAAGCGGTATTCTAGAACATAAAATTTGTAGGGAAAGGCACTTCCTTAGCCCACCTCTCTGCCCCTCCAAGCAAATTTGTGCACCACCCTGCCCCTGTACCCAGCTAATGGAGCCACTCAAAGATGTTGCTAATTTCACTTTGGAATTTAAGAGAGATAGAAAGAGATGCTTCTATTGCACACTTATGATTTGCATTTTCTTTACTATATTGAAATGAAGAAAGAACTGTTGGGTGATTTGGCTACCCAGAGCATACCTGGGGATCATGCAGATATAAAAACACAGAAAAAACAGGGAAGAGCAGAAATAAATTGGCTCCTCTTCTAGACTATTAACTACATTGCAAAGGGTGTGGGGGAGATATTGCAAGAAGGCTCCCAGAGAAGCAGAAAGGTGGAGAAAAGCTGCAGGGGAAGAAATGGATGCACTAATTGAAAATAAAACATGGTCACTTTCAGAACTACCACCTGGAATGAAGACAGTAGGGTGTCAATTGATCTTTAGAGCCAAGCATGGTGCAGAAGGGGAAGCACAACGATACAAAGCAAGACTAGTTAGTAAAGGCTACTCTCAAAAATTTGGAGAGGACTACAATGAAACCTTTGCATCAGTGGTGAGATATACTTCACTGAGACTACTTTTAAACACTGCAGCAGCAAGGAAGATGCAAGTGGAGCACCTAGATGTAAAAACTGCCTTTCTTCATTGGGAGATAAAGGAAGAAGTCTGTATGGAGCAGCCACCAGGATTTGAGCAATATAAAGGCAAGACGCTCATGTGCAAACTACAAAAGAGCATCCATGGACTAAAGTAAGTTGCCAGGTGTTGGAATGAGAAACTTCATCAAATGCTTACCAAAGGACTTGAACAAGCAGACCCTTGTCTGTATTGAAGAAACCGAGACAACAAATGGACTTACATTTTCACATATGTGGATGAACTAATTCTAGCTATGAAAAGAGAGGACTGTGATGAAATAGTTCAACATTTCAATCAAGAAGTGGAAGTGTAAACTACAAAATATCCATTATCTTGGAATACAAATAGAAAGGGAAGAAGATGGGAGCTATCTTCTTAACCAAAGCAGAAAATCTTGGGATTCCTGAGCTTTATGAATATGAAAGATGCTAAACCACTCAGAACTCTTATGGAAACAAATGACCAAAATCAGGAAGGAAACCGTTAACTTCTACCTGATAACAAGCACTATGGAGAAGCAATTGGGGAATTGCTGTACATAAGCACCCTGATGCACCTGATATAACAGCAGCCATGGGGACATTATGCATAAATACTGAGTCACCAAACACAAGAGATTGGATTGCAGTCGAGAGGCTTACCAGATATCTACATGGCATTACTCATCTGAAACTAAAGTTGCCAACAAGCGAGAATCCAAGGCTGGAGGGATACATAGACACACACTGGGCAGAAGATTCAAAAGACAGAAAGTCAACCCTTGAACGCTTGTTCTTTTATGAAGTTGGAGCAATCAGTTGGAGCAGCAGAAAGCAATAAAGCATAGCTGTATCTTTGGCTGAAGCTGAATATGTCTGCAGTTGAGGCATGCCAACAACTAAAATGAATACTGCAACTGATGCAGGACTTCGGGATAGATGAACCCAAACCCATGTGACTTTTGTGAAGACAACCAAGGATGCAAAAAGCTTGCATATCTGAAGAAGATAAAACTCATGGATATAAAGAAAAGCATCATCTCATGAGAAACCTGAATGAAGAAGGGCTTGTTGATTTGCAGTATTGTTGTACAGAAGGAATTATTGCAGGTGCATTCGCCAAGCCTTTATCCAGAGTCAAGTTTGAAAGTTTAGGTAAGATGAAATTTGTAGACTTTGCACACTAGACCTTGAGGAGGGTTGTTGGAATTGACAATGTCTAGCATGCAAAGAAACTGCTCAACTTGCATAGTGTTTGCTAATTGGGACTCCAAGGGCTGATGCACACATACAGCGAAACAAGGTAGGAATGAGATGGTGGAATGCTATAGAAGGAACTGAACCACTTCAGACTTCAGGTGTCAGGTTCCTGTCTGAATGTTCCTGTGTCTGAAAAGCTCCATACAAAAAGAAAACTTGCTTAACATCTGTACTGGATAATCTAGTGGCAGGGAGTGCTTAAAAAGAAAGGAGCATTCTGAAACATGACCCTTTCCCTGCAATCTAAAATGGTTTATTCTATTCCATCATCTCCACGTGGTTCTACCTCATTACCACCTCACTCTTTTGCATGTGTGACCCATGCTCTAATGGGGACTTGACCAACCTGCTAATCAAAGACCACTGTTAATTTCCTCCCCAAAAAACTGCAGCACAGAACTGGTGAAAACCTACCCTCAAATATATAAAGAAGTCTGGAACCACCAGAAAAAACTGAAGCACAGCATAAGTGTTCACAGGACACATTAAGCAGTACAGAAACTATATAAATGGGATCCAGTTATAAGTTAAACCCATCAGTATAGTTAACAGTCCTTACTCATTTATCCAAACAAAATTGTGAATCTATTTTGTGCAGAGCAACCCTATTCACTGTGCAGAAAAGCCCTTTTGAGTAGTTTAGGTTTGCATGGAACACAGAAGGCCAGGAGAGTGGGAACTTTCCTTGCTTTATTGGCCAGGCTGTTCCAAAAAAAAGCAGGCACCACAATTGATTTTGCCCATTCGCAAACTGGCACTTGCAGAAGCTCCTAGAGTCTTGAGCAAAGTTGCTGTGGCAGACCATTCGGAGAGAGGTGGTTTTGCAAATTCGAGGGCCCAAGACCATAAAGGACTTTGTCTGCAATAGCCAATGCCTTAAACTGAACCTGGTAACATATGCTGGCGATGGAGTGCCTACAGAGTGGGAGTAATATTCATGCTGTGTCACATTTCTCTCTCTTCTCATTGGCCAGGTTGCACAAGATACCGCAAGCCTTTCTGTCCTGGCCCTTTAATAGAGGCTTAATATGTAAAATGGGCAGCTGAAGCTGTTCATGGCATGGAGGTAAATACCTTCACCTGGTAAATAACATCACATTAAAGAAGCATAATATTTCTCTCCAGGCCTGTTGGTAACCCTTGCTCCAACCCCAACCCCATTCTTCTGAAGGGACAGAAGCAAATTTGTCCCAGCCGCTATGGATGGGAGAGTGAAGTTGTATTACTGTTAATCCTCCGCTCTTGAGGATAGCTGGGCATCTTCAAGGAGATATGGGAAGGACTGACTGAGATTTATGCTGTGTATTTACAGAGATAGGAGTTATGTGGTGGATTTATGAGGATTACTCAGCTGTGAAATCACTTTCTTCCCCAGAATGTCTGCCTTTTCTCTCAAGGCCCCTCTCCCCTTCATAACCTGGCCTCCACAGAGGCACGTACTGTCTCAATTTCTCCAGTGGGAAGAGGAACTGACAATAGGGTCCCTGCTTCATTAAACCTTATGTCTGAAAAAGAAGAGTGAAGCTTTAAGGACCCGCAAGAAGCATGTTTCTGTTGGATGCAATACTGAAGTTATTTTGCTTATGTGTAACAGACAGATTTGCAAACATAAGAAAATAGCAATGAGTTTTTAAAAGATGCCAAGAAAACAGGTAATGGAGAAAAATAAAGGAACGGAGTTGTAGGGCAGGAAAGCTACCCAGCAAAACCGTTTTGTAAAACTATGTCACTTGTTCAGGCCAAGAGATAAGCTATTCTGAAGGTGCGCAGTAAATTGTCTATTTGGTACCATAATCGTGGGGCTTCCAGGATTTGTCTCTCTTAGAAATATTTATCCAGAATGTGTAGCTTATTTTTCAAAAACAAAAATCTTGATAGTTCTTATTTAGGGACATAATGGAGAGCTGGTGGGTCATATTCAGTCCACGTGCTCTATCAGTCATAATTCTGCTCCCAGATTCTAAAGTATAGAGGCACTGAAATTACTGTCAAGCACTACGTTTTTTTGAAGGAAAACATTTTACAGGACAATTATTTCATAAATAACTTTTTAAAAATTCAATCTTGTATGTTGTATGGCACAGTGGCGTAGCAGCAGTGGTGTAGCTGCTGCTACGTAGTGGTGTAGCAGCAGCAGGAGCAGTAGTGGTTAAGAGCAGGTGCATTCTAATCTGGAGGAACCGGGTTTGATTCCCAGCTCTGCCGCTTGAGCTGTGAAGGCTTATCTGGGGAATTCAGATAAGCCTGCGCACTCCCACACACGCCAGCTGGGTGACCTTGGGCTAGTCACAGCTTCTCGGAGCTCTCTCAGCCCCACCCACTTCACAGGGTGTTTGTTGTGTGGGGAAGGGCAAGGAGATTGTAAGCCCCTTTGAATCTCCTACAGGAGAGAAAGTGGGGATATACATCCCAAACTCTTCTTCACTCTTCTTCACAGAATGAGAAGGTAAACATTCCCCACTGCCTTTAAGGGTTGAAAGGATGTAGGTAAGGGGGGGTTCTCGGGTTCACCCCCCATTGCATGTCTGAAGGTCCGCCCCCCGTTTGTGGTTTTTTTTGTATTTTAAAGTGTTGTTTCGGTTTTTGGCCTGCAGGGGGCGCTTTCTTTAGTATAGAGGCACCAAAATTTCAGGCTGTCGTCAGGTGACGCTCCTGATGATACCAGCCAGGTTTGGTAAAGTTTGGTTCTGGGGATCCAAAGTTATGGACCCTCAAAGGGGGTGCCCCATCCCCCATTGTTTCCAATGGGAGCTAATAGTAGATGGGGCTATGCTTTTGAGGGCCCATATCTTTGGACCCCCTGAACCAAACTTCACTAAACCTAGGTGGTATCATCAGGAGAGTCTCCTGATGACACCATCCAGGCTTGGTGAAGGTTGGCTCAGAGAGTCCAAAGTTATGGACTCCCAAAAGGGGTGCCCCATCCCCCATTGTTTCCAATGGGAGCTAATAGAAGATGCAGGCTACACCTTTGAAGGTCCATAAGTTTGGATCCCTGAACCAAAACAAACCAAACCTGGGTGGTATCACCAGGAGAGTCTTCTAAAGATACCCTGAAAGTTTGGTGTTGCTAGCTTAACAATTGAGCCCTGATAGCAAGTACCCCCCGCCCAAATGTCTCCAGATTCTCCTTTTGAATCCAACCCCTTCGGCATGGATTTAAAAGGAGAATCTGAGGTCCCCAGACTAAACCTTGAAAGTGATGCTGTTTCAGTGTAAGGGATAATCCACCCCAAAATAGCATCACTTTCAATGTTGTTTTAACTGGGGACCCCAGATTCTCCCTTTAAGATGGATTTAAAAGGAGAATCTGGGCTCCCTAATTTAAACACCATTGAAAGTGATGCTGTTTGGGGGTGGATTTCAGCATCACAGCAACCACCCTTTGGGGGTGGGGCACAGGTTTTGCACTAGGCTCCATTTTCCCTAGCTACCCCTCTGCCTGGAAGGGAGGGAGAAGGGACTGCTGGCTACCAGCTGGGAGCCCAGCTGGTGGGGGGCAGGGCGGGCAGGGTAGGGGAGTCTGCCATCTCTGGCCTCGGAAAGGTGCTTTTATAAGCACTGAGGCCAGGGGCGTGGCTTGGAGAGGTGTGGCCACGCCCCCAGGGGCAGGTGGGGGTGTGGCCTTGCCCCCAAACACCCCCCATAAAAAAACTATACCTATGTCACTGAAGGGTTGCATTATGGGATAAAATATGATCTGACTCCAGGAAAAATGTCCTGCTTGTAGAACTAGTTCTATCTCATATTGAATAGAATAGAATAGAATAGAATAGAATAGAATAGAATAGAATAGAATAGAATAGAATAGAATAGAATAGAATCTTTATTGGCCAAGTGTGATTGGACACACAAGGAATTTGTCTCCGGTGCATATGCTCTCAGTGTACATAAAAGAAAATACATTTGTCAAGAATCATAAGGTACAGCACTTAATGATTGTCATATAGGTCTAGTAAGCAATCAGGAAACAATCAATAGTAATAAAAACATAAAATGTAAAATCATAAAATAAAATGAAATGTCAGCACAGGCTATAGTCATACAGTCATAATTGGGAGGAGATGGGTAATAGGAATGATGAAAAAAGTAGTGCAGTAATTATATAATAAATATATAATAAATAGTTTGACATTATCGAGGGAATTATTTGTTTAACAGAGTGATGGCATTCGGGAAAAAACTGTTCTTATGTCTAGTTTTTGGTATTGGTATTTTTGGTATTGGTTTTGGTATTGGTATTGGTTTTTGGTATTGGTATTGTCTTTCCAAATTCTGAGAAAAATGCAAATTGAAGTTGGGTAGAAAGATTTCACTTTCATTCTCACATACTCCAAAGCTAAAAATCTCAGACAAAAAAGATTGCTGCTATTGCAGTGTCTTTCCTCACCACCCTGACTAAAATCCTTTTTAGTTAGTTCCTTTTTGAGACAAACAAATCCAATATTCCACTGTATTTCTTTTGCATATGATAGAAATAGGGTTTTCACTTTATGGCCAACAAATACATCCGTGTAAATTTAAATGAGTAGTTCTCAAAGTGCAAGGGGGCCAGTGAAATTATCTAGGGGGCAATAAGTGGGAAGGGGATTGGTGGGGGTTGCTGGAGGTGAGCCCCTTGTTGTTCACTTATTTATAAGTTCACTTATTTAGGGGGTTGGACTTGATGGCTCTTGTGGTTCTATGGATTCTATGATCCCATGGATAGATCAAGCTATGGAACCATAATGGCAAATCTGGTGAAAACTCAAAAAAATTTTCCTGACTGAAAAGCTAGTATCACTGGGTCAAGTTCATCAGTTTTGTTGAATAAATTAAACTAAAAAGTTTTAATTGGATTTTGAATAGATGTGCAATTAATTGTTACTGTTTTTAATTTAATGGGACAAATTATGGGAGAGAAGGCTTTGGATCTTTATAATACTTTTAGGTTTGCTGAAGATAAACATATGAAGCTGACCCCCAGGAACAAAGCTTCAGGAGACTCAGTAAGTTGCAGCAGGAGGGGGAAGTAGGAAAACCTGCAGATGGTTGGATGCCTGTTGTTGTTTAGCATTGAGCAGTCTATCGATATGGAGATACTGTTTTGGTGGCTCTGTCCATGAAGGGGTCTTTCATTAAGGGCTTAGGCTTAAGTGTAATACCTGACCAAAGCCAAAAGTTTATATGAAAAGAATGTTAAAATTCCTCAGTGGCTGTGAATTGTTAGGCTGGTCCATGGATGGCTAAGTATGAAGCACCTTGAATACAGAGTGTTGTCCCCCCCCCCCCCTCTGGATCTGGCATGGGATAGCAGATGCATTGCCTTGCTGAACTGACTCTTTGCCTCCACTATTTCTCTGTTGATATATATTTTAGTTAATGCAACTCTTAGAAGAAATTACAGTCTTCAGTGTACTGTACTCCAAAGAAAACCAAGATAGGTAGTGGTGCTGCCCTTGGAACTGCTTGCCAATCAGGGATGCAGGGATTGTATCACGTGATACACCTTTCCTCCAACTGTTCTACTTCAGCTCACAGGTGATGGTGCTTGCTTGAATAACTCCGATGTAAAAAAAATCCCCTATTGAAAAGTCAAGAAAGTAGCTTTCTTCCTGACCTGCTAGTTTCTAAAAGCATAGAAGATTTGACAGCAGGGGACATTATTTATTTCCTGTACCTTCTGGTACCTTTTAAGTGGTACCAATGCCTTTCAATCACCCAGTTTCTCACTGCCTCTATGCAATGGTAGTTCTATGAGCTCTGTGTCATATGACTTGTCTGTCTGATGTTCAATCCTTTCCCAGGGTTAAATAATTGCATTCTAGACACTGTTTAAATTTGGATGTCCACTGTACTGGTAACGCTTTGGCATACACTGGGAATTGTTTTTCAGTGAGGCAGATTTAGAAACTATATAATATTAAAACTATGACCAGGTTTATGTGTGTTTGAATGTTTTAGTGATCTCTAGGAAAGTTTTCTCCCACTTCAGTAGATGAGCATTACCACTCCTTGCAATACCCTGATCAGGATAAAGATGAGAGGATATTTGTGAATTCATCTGGCATTTTTGTTCTAGAATGCACCACTTGAGTTCTAGTGCCTTGGGGACAGAACTAGGTGGGAACTAAGACTCAAGCAGAGCATTCTAGAACAAAGACAGTCCAGGAAATGGTGAATGAATACACCAATCTCCCGTCATCTTTCTCCTGAACAGGGTATAGCTGTGTTTTTCCTCATTTCTGTTGTCACCACACACCCTCCAGCTAGCATGGAAGAAGAGTAGAAGACACTCCCTCATTTGGCTGTACTGCCTCCAGTTAGTGTAGGATATACAATCTCATCAAATTACAGTTGGTGAGAGTCTGACAGACGGAAGCCCTCTTTGCCATTTCTGTCATGATTCTTCCTCTTCACTGGTTTCTGGTGAAATTAACGTCATCAAAGGAATGCCTCAGTTTCACCATAGCCTCCTCAGCTTCCTGCCCCCAAATAATCACTCTGTTAATTAGAACAGAAGCAAGGGGAAAACTGCTGTTGAAACTGACAAGCCCTGAAACCAGACACCAGAAGGGGTGTAGGTGAAGGAAATGCCTGTGCCATAGATACCCACAATCGTGGAAAGGGGTACATCTAGAGACCCTGTGCTGCATGTGAAAGGTCTCTGATTCAATCCCTGGCATGTCCAGTTAAAAGAACTGGGTAGTGGCTGATGTGAAAGACCTCCTCCTGAGACCATGCAGAGTTGCTGCCGGTCAGAATAGATTGCCTTGTAGTTCATAGCATCATAGAGTTGGAAGAGAACACAAGGACTGACCAGTCCACCCCCTGCCATGTAGAAAGACACAACCAAAGCACTCCCGACAGATGGCCATTCAGCCCTTCTTTAAAAACTGCCAAAGAAGGAGACTCTGCCGCTCTCCAAGGCAGACAGCATTTAACAGCCCTTACCATCATGAAAATCTTCCCAATGTTTAAGTGGAATCTCTTTTCCCCTAGTTTGAATCTACTACTCTGTGTCATAGTCTTTGGAACAGCAGAAAACAATCTTGCTCTTTCTTCAACATGACATTCCTTCAAATATTTCAACATGGATATCGTGTCACCTCTTAACCTTCCCTTCCCAGACTAAACATACCCAGCTCCCTAGACAATCCTGACCTTGAGAGACCAATGCATTGATTCAGTATGAGGCAGCTCCATGTGTGTAATCAAGCTGCTCTTGTTAATGGTAAGCAAGTGAGTCTTTTGTACATGAAAGACAGGCTAACATGTGACAAAGCCATTCCCAAATGCATACGTGAATGCTTGAGGTGTGTGTTTGTGAAATATCTAGAAAATTGAACTTGAGATAGAATGCATGTGTTCACAGGGTGTGGATCATGACAGAAGTGGCAAACAGGTCACATAAACACTAAGGAAACTAAAAATATGGCTGGAAGCAAAATTACACTACTTAGATGGTCATCACTTTATCTCCTACAAATGCATCTGAAAGTGTTTCTGTCTTTCTCATTTACAAGTCAACAGCAGAGATGCTCATAAGAGTTTGACAGTGCAGTCCTAAGCAGAGTAACATCCTTCTACGCCCACTAACTTCAATGGTCTTAAAAGGATGTAACTTTATGTAGGACTACACTGAAAGCCTGCAAGTGAACGAAGGAGGAATTTCCCCCCAAAATAATGTTTGTGTGGGTTTAGAAAAAAAATTGTTGGTATACTCTAAACAGTATTCCTGTCTCTAGATCTTTCATTCAAAGAGCAAAAATTCTCTTGCCACTTCTAATTTAATGGAAAATTAATTCCAGTACAATAATTATTACCTGAAAAGTGTAGCTCTTGTAGCATTAAAAAACCGAAGAGAAATCCTTTGGTTCTGTCAGGTTTGTACTTCTGGATCAGTTATGAAGTGCTTGTAGCGGTATGACTTCTGTTTCTTTGTGTGAGAGAGTCATGCATTTGATGTGTCAAAAAAGAAATGAGGCTCAGTTGCTGCCATTGCTTGAAAAATTATTTATTTGCACAGGCTCTCTGCACAATGAATTACTCACTTGCAGTTTCTGAAGTCTGAGTTAAAGGAGGAAATGAGCACTTTTTTCCAAATTAGAAAAAGAAGTCTGCAAAATAGATTCTGTCAAAACTGTCAGCTATCACCTGACTGCTTTTAATTATCATACTGCTGATTCTTATCATTGCAATTTTGACTTCTGTTTGGTGTTTCTGTCATTGAAGTGTTGCCTGGAGTGCATTTGAAAAGGTTTTAGGAAATTTGAATGGGAGCTTGATGTGCTCCGAACAAATGTTTAGCAGGCTTGAAATACTGCGGGTGGGGGCGGGGGGAGTTCTGCATCACCTGCATACCTTCCTGTGGGATTGCACAGGAACAGTAACCTTTTTCTGTATCTGTTGCTATGTTTCTAGACGGTTCCGATTAATCTTCTCAACAAAAAAGACATCTGTGAAAGTTACAGAAGAGGGAACGGGGAGAGATGAGGCATATAACATGTTCCATAAATAAACATGCACGTACACACAAACAGAACCCTCAACAGCCCTTCATTTAATTATTGTATAAGCCCAGTCACCTCCACATAGAAGAAGAAGAGTTTGGATTTATACTCCGCCTTTCTCTCCTGTAAGGAGTCTCAAAGCAGCTTACAAATTCTTCCCTTCCTCTTCCCACAACAGACATCTTTGTGAGATAGTTGGGGCTGAGAGAGTTCTGAGAGAACTGTCACCAACCCAAGGTCACCCACCAGGCTTCATGCATAGGAGCAGGGAAACATATCCAGTTCACCAGGCAAGAGTCTGCCACTCATGTGGAGGAGTGGGGAATCAAATACAGTTCTTCAGATTAAAGTCTACCTTCTTAACCTCTACCCCCACACTGGCATATAAAGCGTAAGAAGAGCCCTGCTACAGAGGCGTACCTCCCATTGGGCAAAGTGGGCAGCTGCCCTGGGCGCCACCTTGTGGTGGGCGACAAAATTGCAGGTTTGTGAGGGATTTTGTATTTTCAGTGTTTTTCCGTTTTTGGCCTGCAGGGGGCGCAGATTTTAGGCTAGCAGCACCAAAATTTCAGGGATTTTTTGGGAGACTCTCCTGATGATATCACCCAGGTTTGGTGAGGTTTGGTTCAGGGAGTCCAAAGTTATGGACTCCCAAAGGGAGTGCCCCCATCCCCCATTGTTTCCAATGGGAGCTAATAGGAGATGGGGGCTACACCTTTGAGGGTCCATAACTTTGGACCCCCTGAACCAGACTTCACCAAATCTGAGTGGTATCATCAGTAGGGTCTCATGAAGATACTCTGAAATTTTGGTGCTGCTATCTTAATAATTGCACCCCTGACAACAGGCACCCCCTAAATTTCCCCAGATTCTTTTTAAATTCACTCCATTCCCACCAATGCTTGTTTTCTTTCTTTCTTTTATTCTCTCAGTGCCTAATAAAGGTGGTTGTTGTTGTTGTTGTTGTTGTTGTTGTTATCAAATCTACCCCCTTCGGCATGGATTTAAAGGGAGAATCTGAGGTCCCCAGTTTAAACACCATTTAAAATGATGCTGTTTGGGGGTGGATTCCAGCATCACTTGTTTAAACTAGGGAGCCCAGATTTAAATCCACCTTAAAGGGAGAATCTGCCCCCCCCCCAGTTTAAATAACATTGAAAGTGATGCTGTTTCCCCCAATTCGGGGGACTGGATACAACACCATAAAATGTTTTCATAGCAGTAATAAAACATTTTGAAAACATTTTGAAAATGTTTTCCAAATATTATTTCGGCTGTGTGGCATGGCCCATTGCTATGTTCAGATTTGTGAGTTGGGGGATGTTCTATAATGTGATGGTGACTTTGAAACGACCTGGTGGAAAAAATCATTGTTTGGTCATGGTGGGGGAGGGTGGCCACCCATGGGGGGGGGCATCAAACTCAGGTTTTGCCCAGGGCTCAAGTTCGCCTAGGTACGCCCCTGCCCTGCTAGATGAGAACAGTGGTCCATCTTGTCAAGTAACGTCTGTCACACAGTAGCCAAACAGTTGCCCTGGAAGAACAACAAACAGAGCATAGATCACTGATGTTGTGTCCTAGGACTGGGCGCCCGAGTCATGCTGCCTCTCAACATGAATATTTTCCCTTACTCACCATGGATAGTAGCTAATTGAGGGACCTATCCTCCATTTAACTGTCAGGACTTCCAATAACTGAGGCCCAAGGTTAACAAAGTTAAAACGCGCAATACCTATTACAAAGGAAAAAGAACAGTAACTAGATGGACAATGAAACAGCTGTGTAAATGTCCAAGCAAGATTCCAACAGAGGAACCCAGTGGAAATATAATATGTGACCTCAAAATTCCATCAGCTTATGTATCATTAAAAAGACCCAGCTTTTTTGCAGAGTTCAGTTTCTCCATTGAGGTGGAAGCTTCCCTTAACTCTTCTTGGATGCTGTTCCATGAGGGGCAACTCTCAAGAAAATCTGTGAACAGGTAGCAGCTGATTGTGTGTTAACTGAAAGGACACAACCACAAAATAACATAGCTGTTATCTGGACTCACATTGAAAGAGAGAATCCTTCAGGTATGTGGCAACCTTAAGGACCTAATCTTGAATTGGACCTTTCAGAAGGCCTTCTTAAACCATTCTTGGATGAGAAGGTTATAATAACACTATAACTTGTTTTTAACCCCACACAAAATGTTTTTAACCAAGAGAAAGGCTCCATCACCAACCAAAAGGGGGAGTGCCACCATGAAATCAGAAGGAGACTGAGGCTGAGAAAATCAGCCATGAACAAGCTGGAAAAGATTCTTAAATGTAACGATGTGTCACTAGTGATCAAGATCATTCGTACCATTGTATTCCCCATTACTATGTATGGGTGTGAAAGTTGCACAGTGAAGAGAGTTGCCAGGGAGAAAATTGATTCATTTGAAAGGTGGTGTTGAAGCAGAGTATTACAGATACCACGGACAGCAAACAAGACAGTTAAGTGGGTTCTAGATCAGTGGTTCTCAACCTTCCTATGCCACGACCCTTTAATACAGTTCCTCATGTTGTGGTGGCCCCCAACCCTAACATTTATCCATTTTACACATGGAGAACACTGATGCAGAGAGTCTTAGGCGACCCCTGTGAAAGGGTTGTTTGACCCCCAAAGGGTTCGCGACCCACAGGTTGAGAACCACTGTTCTAGATCAAATCCAGCCTGAACTCTCCCTAGAATGACTAGAATTATTGTACTTTGGTCAGATTATCAGAAGCTAGTCAAAAGCTAGTCTACTTTGGTCAGATTATCAGAAGCTAGAGTGATTGTACTTTGGTCAGATTACCAGAAGACAACAATCAGTGGACAATAATGCTGGGAAAAGTTGAAGGAAGCTGGAAAAGAGGAAGACCCAAAACAAGATGAATTGACTTCAGTGGCCCTCAGTTAGCAAGACCTGAGCATGACTGTTTATTAAAAGAGATTTTAGAGGTCATTAATTGATAGGGTCACTATGAAGAAGAAGAAGAAGAGTTTGGATTTATATCCCCCCTTTCTCTCCTGCAGGAGACTCAAAGGGGCTGACAATCTCCTTGCCCTTCCCCCCTCACAACAAACACCCTGTGAGGTAGGTGAGGCTGAGAGAGCTCTGAGAAGCTGTGACTAGCCCAAGGTCACCCAGCTGGCGTGTGTGGGAGTGTACAGGCTAATCTGAATTCCCCAGATAAGCCTCCACAGCTCAGGTGACAGAGCGGGGAATCAAACCCGGTTCCTCCAGATTAGCTACACGAGCTCTTAACCTCCTACGCCACTGCTGCTCTATGGTTGAATCCCCACTTGAAATTTACATGCAGGTCCAAACCTGTTCGTTGTGAAACCGTGTCCTCTTCATTGGAGTTTCTCCCTCCCCACTGCAGCGAGCACACAGCAGACACACCCGGTTGCAGAACTCTTAGCAATCCCCTCTACCAGGCGAGCTCGCTTTGCCGGTCTCCCCTGATTGGCTGGCGTGCCTTGATGGGGCGGGACCTTTTGTGAAAACGTACATTGTAGGGGCATGATAAAAAAGTGTGTAAAAGTTTAACGTTTAACTGTTTAACAGTTAATCGTTACCTGTGTAAACCATTAACGATTCAAAGTTACATGTTTGACTGTTTAATATTTGCGTCCCTTTCTGCTGGCCAATCGCAAAAGCGAAAACGAAACCAAGGAAAGGCTGCACGTGCATCGCAGCGCTGATTGGTTGCCTGAATTCCGCATCACACTCCAGGGCGGGAAATGAGTCAGGGTTTCAATCCTCATCCCTCCCCTCGGATCAGCTTTGAACTGTGTTAATGGGGTCTATACCACTTGCAATCAGGTCCTGCCGGAATGCGGATTAACGGGGAGAACGAGCGCCAGAAACGGAATCTGCCACGCAAGCAATGGGGAGGTTGTCCCTCAAACCTGGTTAGTTTGTGTTCTGAAACTTGGTTAAGACGGTAGTGGGGATTCGACCCATAAGTTGGAAGTGACTTGATGGCTCTTAAGACACACAGCCACACATTATGGAAACGATATCAGTGAATAACCATATATCCTACATTTTCCACCCATATCCCTTCATATTTTAAGGAGTGTTATCCCCCATTATGTATATGTGCAGCCAGACAAGAGGTGATTTTCATATCTGTTTTATGCAATTACTGAAACACTCAATGTTTTAAGTGTCTTGTTTTCCACCTGTTTTTCAACTTGTTACATTCTCTTTCACACTAAGTGTGGTGGAAGTATTATCCACACCCTGAAGCAAGTATGTTCAAACCACTTCCACCACACTTGAAAATGTATATCCATTTCATCCCTCCGCTTGTTCCCTGTTTACCAGAGACAGAAATCTATTGTTGCAATCCAATCAATGGTTGGAAAAAATGTTGTGTAAGGGTTTGAGGAATCTAGAAAAAAATATTTTTCTCAAATCACCTTGAGAGTCTTAAACTTTTGAAGTAACAAAAGGTTCCAGGGAGAGAGATCTGGCATAATTTTCTACTGAGCCTGTTTCATATTCACAAAATAGGCAAACAAATTCTCATTACCTTTGTCTCCTAAGTGAGTATGTATTGTTAAGCTCCCTGCATTTCTCTGAGTGCTGAGAATTTCCAGGGGTAACATCAGAAGTTTTTTTCTTTTGAATGAGAGGTCACTGGAGAACTGCAGAATGTTCGAAATATTTGTTTGTTGACAAATAGGCTCACAATGAGCTTGAATGAGCAAACAGGAACGAACCCATATTTAAAGCAGCATCTCAGTTCTTTCCTAAAATCACTTGTCATATTCCTTTTGAGCTGCGATGCTCAAAACTAGGGCCCCTTCTGCACACGCAAAATAATGCATTTTCAAACCACTTTCACAACTGTTTGCAAGTGGATTTTGCTATTCCGCACAGCTTTAAAGAGCACTGAAAGCAGTTTGAAATTTCATTATTCTGTATGTGCGGAATGAGCCTAGATTTACTTTATGAGGTATATACTGCAATTCCCAAACTGTTTTCTCTTGGGCCCCTTCCGCACATGCAGAATAATGCACGTTCAATCCACTTTCACAATTGTTTGCAAGTGGATTTTGCTATTCCGCACAGTAAAATTCAGTTGCAAAATGCATTGAAAGTGCATTATTCTGCATGTGCAGAAGGGGCCATCACGTTCCAAAATATTGACCTTTAATCCACCCTGGCTGATAGGTGCCATTCAAAAATGTCATTGTTTTCTAATTTTGTATTTTTTAATTACTTATTTGTTGTATCTATTATAGTGGTTTAATTGAACACTGTAATTCAACTTGAGTCTCAACAAGGGAGGCCAATTATAAATGAAATAACTAACTAAGCATATTTTAGCCATGAATGGTCACTGAGCAATCATTCGGTATCTCATCTAGTGCTAGAAATATAACTGATCACTGAACATTCACAAGCGAATATACTAAACTGTTGCCCTAGTGGCTGAAGCACCTGTTGAATGTAACCACTGAAGCAGCCTTCTGTACCTGTTAGGATTTCCCACCCCATGTTTTTAATCAGCAAAACTCATTAGATAGAAGTGCTAAAATAGTACACAAATAAATGTTTGGGGATTTAGCTGCCCCTGAGCTGGAAGCTACCAGGCAAATCTTTGTATTCATGGCTGCAAACACAGAGGCATTCAAGTCACTGGCAGCAGAGGGTTTTCACAGAAACCTTCTGCGACTTCCCTCCATCAGCTCCAATTTCCCCAACATCCTTCCCTACCAATCACCAAGAGGCTTTTTGAGAGCTTAAAAAATACTAAAAATACTGGTAATTGTATTCCTTTCAGATAGAATTTCTTTGTTTTAAGTTAAAATCAGGACCCCATGACATATGACTGCCTTTAAATTTAGAATTTGCAACACTCTTTAGGGAGTAGGGGAGTGCAAAAAATATTGATTTTTAAAAAATTAGGAAAAGATTAATGCAAACAGCATGACACTGATTGAGGGTTTAAAAAAATTTGCTAAGGATTTTATTAAGAACAGAAGAATAGCCCTGCTAAATCAGACCAGTGGTCCACCTAGTCTAGCATCCTGTTTCACACAGCAGCCTGCCTGTTGTCCTGGAAGGGCAAATGGCCAAGATGTTGCCTTCTAGCACTGGGGTTCAGAGGTTTGCTGCTTCTGAGTATAGAGGTTCCCCTTACTAATCATGAATCAGTCTAATCCACTTTCAAAGCCATCTATGCTTCTGGCCATCCCTGGCAGTGAATTTCACGATTTAATTACTCATTGAGTAAAGAAGTGTTTCCTTTTGTCTGTCCTGAACCTGTTACCCATTGACTTCAGTGGGTGCCCACCACCCAAGTTCTAGTATTATGAGGGAGAAGACGCTCCATGAATCTACTGTCTCCACACCATGCATAATTTTATAAATCTCTATCAAGCTTCTCCCTTAGTCTTCTTGTTTCTAAACTGAAAAGCCCTTAACTCTTTAGCCTGTTATAGGATAGATGTGCCGGCTAGGGATGCCAGCCTCTAGGTAGGACCTGGGGATACCTGGAATTACAGCTCATCCCCTGGAGCAAATGGATGCTTTGGAAGGTGGACTCTTTGACATGGTACCCCATTGAAGACCCTGTCCTCCCCAGGCTCCGGGCCCAAATCTCTAAATGGGATATGCTGGGAATCAAAAGTAGGAATGTGTACATATGAAGCACATCTTCTGCTCTTTCTCCAGTCTCTCGTGCCCCTCCAGAGGGTAGATATTAAATATTGTAAAATATGTTATTGTTTTATTTATTTAAGAAACATATGCCACCTATCCAGCATCCTGTTTAAGGCAGCTTATCAAATATTTATCAAATATTGCAATTTATACCCAACCCTAGTATAAAATATTTGATGCAAATTCACAGAATTCCAGCATGAAAATTCAGCATGAGAAAGCCCAGAAAGAATGAACAAAATAGGACACGTTCTAAAAGCACACCCATACACCAGAGTCATGGATAATTATTACATGTTCCCCATTCCTCCAAGTGGCAAGATGTTCCAGGGGTAGCAGGAAATTATAATGTTATCTGTGCAGTGTCTTGCTTAATGTATCTTATCAAACAATATTTTATATTTATCAAGTATAAAATACTGGAATTTAAAAAAATTGCATACCAAATCCTAATATAAAATGTCTGATGCCAATCCCAGGGATAACGAACTGGATTGCTGTCCTTTAGAAAAGAGAGCACTGGAGGCTTTGTGTGTGTGTGCATAATATTTGTTTTAATTACAAATATACAAAAAGAACCCAGGTAAAAGTAAAGCAGTACATTGCTTCAGAAGTGTATTTATGTGCAGTCAACTGCCAGAAGAAGGGAAAAAATCATTTAATAGAGGTTTAATGGGTTAATATTTACCAGAGGATGTTATTTACCTGGATGCCATGAAAACTTCAGCAGTTCATTTCCACACATCCAGCCTCTGTTAAAGGGGCAGGACATTTAGCTTGGGCCATTCCACAAAATCATCTCCTGATGATTAGCCCCCATTCAGGAACATTTCTGTCCTTGCCTCATGAGTCCTGGCTCTACACTAGGCATGTAATTCCATTCATTCATAGTAATTAGACAACAAAACCAACAGCAGTAATTAGAATCACTTCAGCCTTTCTTCCCGACAAAACTCTTGGTTAACTGCCACATACAGTCAGAAATCCAATAGGAAAAACTTTTTCCTGGCCGGACACAAAGTTCTATCTGTTGATTTTCTGCCCATATGAAAGTTGTTAAAGATACAGGAACTCCCCTCCCCCTTAAAGTCATGCAACTCTAATTCACACTTATATAGATGTAAACAGAACACAAATAGAGAGGAAATGTCACTGCCTACCAATAGTCATCATTCTTATACATAATTGCCCAAGGGATGGAATGTCTGCCAATGGGTGTGCAGGACACAGGACATTCTATTCTGTCCCCACCCACCTTCCCCCAACCCATGAGCCTTCCTCGCCCCAAAGAATATGGGCTCCTGGAGGGAGGAAAAGGGGATCCCCCTCCCACCCCCTGTTCTGGAGCCCATTTTATTTTAATTTAAAATGGGCTTTAGTGCTTGTAATAAAATGAAACAGAAGTCCAGGAGACTGACTTGTATATTAATAAAATGCTGTGCATTTTCAAGTGAAGAAAAAGACCATCTTCTGTTTCAATCCAAGCTACCATGGGTTCATTGGTTGAAGGCCAGATCAGGAGACCCAGTTTTAAATCACCATTTTCCCATGGAAGCTCCAGTGAGCAACCCCTGGGCCAGTCACTCTCTCTCTGACCTTCCTCACAGGTTTGTTGTTGTGAGGATAAAATGGAAGAGAGTTGGAAGCTTCTTTGGATTTCCATTGAGGAGGAAACTCTCCACAAGGAAATTAATCCTGAAAAGAAAAGCTTCCCATGGAACTCCCTGCCACTAGGGAAAGGGGTCACATGCGCCACAGCATATATTTGCAACAGCTGTCGTGCCTTTTAAAAGCTCTGGGTTATATCCCTAAGCATTCTTGGACGATCGAAAACAAGCCTAAGTGGGTGGCAGGCGCACGAGACGATGTTCATTTTCCGCAGCTAATAAGATGCCGAGCCAGGCTGTGATTTATGAGAGGGTTAAAAAAGCCTCCTCGCCTGCTCGGGAGCCGGGAGCGGCCAGATTGGTCCGCATCCAATTGGCAGCCGTCCGCTGCAGTAATCGCGGTGACCTCCAGAGGCCGCTCGACGCGAGCCGTATTGATTCCGCTTGTAACAAAAACAGCCTGTGTCAAAACGCCGCACCGTATGAGGACGTCTCCATGGCAACGTGCAGATCCCCGGGTACCAGGCCTCGCGCTTTGATTTCCGCACGCACTGCCTGGGCTGCACATCCTGCTCCCCCGCCCCGGAGAGGAGGCAGTTTGGAGACGACACAGTAATCCTAATAAACAGTCGAGGAAGGGCGTCCTGATATGAAGCTTTGAGAGGTTTGATGGAAAGGAGCGGGTCTGATCTTCTTGAAGCGCTGCTGGGCGGAACAGGAGCGTTTGGAAGGTTAAACAAGGGAATTGCGCAGCGGGAGGATATGCAGCATCTCCCCAAATTCTCCCAGGGGCAGAATTAATCTTATATTGATGCATTAATGATAAGAGACGGTCATCTTGAGAACTTCTGTATTCTGTTTCCAACTTGCCAGCGCAGCCCACTAACTCCATATAGCCCACTGCCTGGGTTTGGTACTTGCCAGCCATTAAACGACCTGATGAGAATCTTGGGAGTACATAATTAAAAAATCCATGTTCAGCTTCTGCAGTGCTTTATTGCCGAGACTGTGGTATATTAAGTCCTTTCCTTTCTCTTTTTGGAAACTAGCAAACTAGCAGCCCCTCTTTGGTTTCTGCCTGGGCAGATGGTTGAGCATCTGCAGTGTGCCTGGGTCATTTCAGCCTCTGGATTTCTCCCTGTCTTGCTTACATGATTAACAGTGGAATAGTTTGCAGAGCTATATTAAAATCAGTGGACCTTGGCTGGAGTATCTCTGCATAGAGATTGTGCGGGTGGTGCATCAACTTTGTTTAGTCTATGACAGATTTCTGCATGTTTCAGAATCAGTCTCCCAGTTCTGCTCTCAGGTTGCTTTGCAGAGGTTAGTGTTGTTTTTCATATGTTGCCTGGCAGAGAGCACTTTTTGTGTCACCTATTCATTAGCACTATGGACCGAGGGAAGACCTTGTTTTTAACCTCACATAAATCTGTGGCCCTTGAGATGATCTAATCCTCTCTTTTACACACACACACACACACACACACACACACACGAGACATTCCTCTAGTTTCATTAATGTTGTGATCAATGTGTTTTGTGTGCTTATAAATAATTCAACCCTGCTGCTTTGATATACAACACAGTCTCTCCAGGACTCCTCATTTACCTATTTATGCATCTTTCGTGCATTAATAATTTATGTGGTTTGTTTTCCTTTATTAGTTGTAGGCTCTTTTGGCATGTTCTGAGGTTTTCTCTCTGATTTGTTGTAAGGGACTTTTCCATCTCCACAGTGGATTTCCTCTTTATTCATAGACAAACAAGGCAGTGAGAGGAGGATTTTTATGTCACGTTCAGATTTGTGATATTTAGTCATTCTATATAAACCTTTTTTTTTAAGTGCAGCCAGTCTGTACAGGTTATTTTAAAAAATCAGAACAAGGCACTGTCAGTGTGGGCATGATAGAAGTAGAGTATCTGACTAAGATTTGGGAGGTCTGAATCCTTATTCTACCATGGAAACTCACTGGCCAGTCACACACTCTTAGTCTAACCTACATTTTGGAGGCTCAATTACAGTGAGTAAATATACAATTCATGTATAGAGTACAATTGATTTTTCTTTATATGTACATTGAGCATAAGAAGAGACCTGTTGGATCAGACCAGTGGTATATCCAGCCCAGCACCCTGTCTCAAACAGTGGCCAATCAGCTCCTCTGGAGGGCCAACAACACGATATAGAGGTCAAGGTTTTTCCATGATGTTGCCTTCTGGTTCTGGTTTTCAGAGGTTTACTGCCTCTCAGTGTAGAGTTCCCTTTTGTCACTATGGTTAGTAGCAACTGATAGACCTATCTTCCACAAATCTCTCTAATTCTCTTCCAAAGCAGTCTATGCCTGTGGCCACTACATCCTCAGGCAGTGAATTCCACATTTTAAACACTTGCTGAGTAATGAAGCATTTCCTTTTGTCTGCCCTGAATTACATTCAACGCATATACATTACATTCAACGGATATACAGCTAAAGCCGCAGCTATCCTGGTGCTAGTCCCTGGTTTCATTTGCAAAGGGGATGTGTGCTGGCTGGTTTTTTTTCACAAACATTCATGCAATTTTCACAAACATTCATGCAATTCAAGTTAAAATTGTGAACCAAGCTAGGATAGTTGTGAGAATGAAGTAGAAATGCTGTGTGGCTGCAGAGCATCCAGGATGAGTTCAGGAACCCAGATCCAAATCTTTAAAAATAAGTCAATTTAATTCAGCCTTCAGTTCTCCCCAGGAGTGCTTTTAAAAGAAATGTGAGACCAGCAGTGAAATCATGGATCCCCAGCATCTCATCCAATTTGTTGCAAACTAAGGTTACAATTCCATACTCTCTTAATTCTGGAGCACATCCCTTAGAATTCAATTAAACATTCAACTAAACTCACACACGCATGGATTGCTCATGTGTCAACATGACTGTGAACCAATTTTTGATTGAAATATCTTTTGATGCCAATTGTTGCTGGACCAGATAGGTAAATATATTCAAATTGTCTGAGAATAGTTCTGTGCTTACACACAGGTGGATGCAGTTATGTGGTATGGTATGATGGGCTAGATCTCAACTCAAACTTTCTTGCAGAGAAGGATTGTGTTTGGAAGCACAACTTCCCAAGCCTCCTCCCACTGCAGCCTGATGTGCCCCCCAAATGGTGAACTTGAGGGAGCCCCAAGAACAACATGAGAGGAGAATTGAAGGGTTGCCACAGGGAGGGGGATCAGAAAAATCACCTCCCTCATATGTATAAATCTTCTTGAAGAGATAAGATCTAATAATCTGGTTCCATTAAAAGATCTTCACTGGGGATGAAGCAATTTTCACCAGTTTCCCCAACCACTGCAGATCTCCTGTTCCCCTTGTGATTTTCTAGTGATCCCTGTTGCCCCCAATTTTGGGGTGCATTTTAGATGGAAGAGGCAAGTCCCATTCCGCCATCAGATATCCCTTTTGTTCATGAAGATTTTCCATGGGAGCCAAGCCAATGGGTCCAACATTCTACCAAGCACAGAGAAATAAACAGTTCCTAAAATTAATTCCCTTTGTCACCATTCACATGCAATCACTGCCCACCTTATATTATACTGACAAAGCCACATTGACAAAACCCAAGGAAAAAAAATATTTGTAGTGTGTGGGAGGCCTCTTTTATTTGTTAAGGACTTGTTTTTTTAAAAGGATTTGGTATTCAAGAGTACATACTCCTTTTGGAGAACTCTCCATTTGATTCTGACTCTATATTGAAATTTTGGAAATGTGTTGGGATGGGCTCTCCATATTACTTTTCTGGGAAAAACCAGTGAGAGGGTTCTGCTGTAAATCTAGGCATGGACTCCTGAGATGGTCTTTAGAAATGTATTTGGCATTTCTGCATTCTGGATCCTTATCAGCTGCAAAAAAAGAGACAGGCTTTTTGGAAAAGGGAGAGAATGAATCTTGGCTGCCTCTGTTACATAAAATGTTTTGTTTATTCCCCCAAGAAATGCTAGGCTCAGGTCAAGAAAATTTGGCTTCTCTTAAGAGCAGATGTACATTTGAACTGCATTCTATCCTTTCTAACAAACAAAGATTGTTTTCATTATGAAACATTTGCCTTATTTATACCGCCGAGCTCCAGAATGTGTCCCAGTGACAGACCAAGAAATCAACAGCAACCCATGGTGGAACTGTTGGAAATGTGTGCCTTGAGAATAGTTGGTCTGATAAGCTGAGCAAAACCAGCAGATCAAGAGAGACCAACACAAGGTTCCCAGCTCCATGTTTTCTTTGTATGGCAGACAAGGGAGGGCATGTGCTTTAACCCTTCCTTCGCCTGCCATTATCACTGACAGCTTCCCTCCTTTCTCATAGTCATTTTAAGATATTTTCTCATCCTGGGTCCCCAAATTGCAGGTTAGCCAAGGGCTGTCCACAACCTGAAGAAAAACAGGCTGCCAACCCTACCCTCAGGATGGTTGGGCTTGGCATTAGGCTGGCAGGCAACAGGGATGCCAGTGGTAAAGCTCTGCTTTGCATCTTCACCTCTGTGATTCAAGGCAATGTTAACAGTGCAATCCAAAGCATAGCTGCCTTCTTCTAAGTCCCTTCAAGTCAATGGACATAGAAAGGTGTAACTCAGTGTAGGTTCGCAGTGATGAATCCTGTATGACAAGCAGATCAAGCAGCTGTGACGGGGCAGCCGCATGAATTTGGCCTTGAATGAATCTAGGATTGTATTCATGTCTTTGGTTAGCAATGCACAGAGATCCTTCCATATGCTATTAGCTGCTGCAGTATCCTTTGCAAACTAGTAAACAGGAACAATCCATGGCCAATTTTCCTTCGCATGCTCCGTTGGTATGAAAGGGAATTGCATAAAGGCCTTGCAGGAGTTTGCTGGTGGCTTGGGTGCCATCTTGAGTGAAACAAGCAATAAAAGATCTGTTGATTACTTTACACAATTGCTTCTCAGTTGAAGTCGGAAAAATGTCTGTCTTGACACAGAAGTCCCCAGACTCCAACCCCAAATCATTAAGATCTCTAAGAATTTCCCAACCTGGAACTGGACACCCTAGTAGGAAAGTTTTAAAAGGGCCTTTCAGAATAAACAAGGCAGTGGCAAATGAACAAGTGGGATGGAAAGATGCTGAACTTCCTATACCAATGTATTGTCAAAGGTTTTCACGGCCGGATTCAACTAGTTGTGGTGGGTTTTCTGGGCTGTGTGGCCGTGGTCTGGTAGATCTTGTTCCTAACGTTTCACCTGCAATTGTGGTTGGCATCTTCAGAGGTGTATCACACCTCTGTGGTACACCTCTGAAGATGCCAGCCACAGTTGCAGCCACATTAGGAACAAGATCTACCAGACCACAGTCACACAGCCCGGAACACCCACCACAACAAGTTCCTATACCAACTCCCCCTGCAAATCTTCTTCCCAAGGCTTTCCCCACACCAGTCAGGATTATTTAGGACTGCCAATAACAGAAAAAAAATTGCCCTGCTTCCTTTAACAGAGGCCTAATGTGCTCTCCATTGTCAAGAGCACTGATAGCAGGTCTGCCATCACGGATAGGCTCACATGATTGGGTTTTCAGAGGAATAATTTTTTAGGTAGGAATATTTCAGCTTTTTGAAGATTCCATCAGAGTTCATGACTCTGAAGTGTTATCAAATTCATTTGATCCATTGCATAAGAGAGGTCATTGCAGCTGTTGACAAGAAATTGTATCCACATTATCTTTTCCTGGCAGATGGAGAGCAAGAAGAAGAAAGATCACTAGACCCAAATACATCTTTTTTGGAGACAAGCTTCATAAAGAATGTGTTGACCCAGTTTCTCAGCCATGTTTCATTTTGGGATGGGGGGCAGAGCGTGAAACTTTTGAATCTTATGAATCTTTGAAACTTACGAATTATTTAAAATCATATTGATCTAATTCTAAATGCTCATGAATAGTTTAAATGATTTTGTCCTGGGCATATTCTTTCTCCCTTGCTCTGTCTGTCTGTCTGGCTGGCTGTCTGGCTGTCTGGCTGGCTGGCTACATTCAGACAGAACATCAACAGAGGTTTATCTGTGATGGGTACAAACTTAGCTTGTCTCCAGGCTGACGTGTTCCCCCTTCCTACTGTGCAGACAGTAATTGAAAGTTTCTGGGTTTGGAAAGCCCTGAAGAAAAATCCAGTTTTTGGAGAACCAGTACAGTGTAGTGATTAAGAGCAGGTGGGCTCTAATCTGGAGATCTAGGTTTGATTTTCCACTCCTCCACATGAGCACCAGGCTCTTGTCTGTTGAACTGGATTTGTTTCCCTGCTCCTACACATGAAGTCTACTGGATGACCTTGGGCTAGTCACAGTCCTTCACAACTGTCTCATCCACACCTACCCCACAAGGTGTCTGTTGTGGGGAGAGGAAGGGACAGGGAGTTTATAAGCTGCCTCAAGACTCCGTACAGGAAAGAAAGGCGAGTATAAACCCAAACCTTCTTCTTCTTCAATTAGTGTATAGCAGATGCTTAGGGAAACTGGAGTATTTCTGCCTATAACTAACAAGAGGCTAAACAGAGCCCTTCGGGGTGGGTGGTATATTAAATTGAACCAATAAATAAATGAATAAACTTCAAGGTGTGGAGGAAACACACTCCAATTCCCCCAGGTGTTTGGATATCATGGAAACTGAGTGTTGGTTCAGATCCAGAAATCTTCAACTGCACACCAAAATGACGGGAATATCAACTGTACTTGTACTTGTAACAGCATCTGAATGCAGCCCCTCTACCCCACACTTATGTCAAGTATCCTGCAGGTGTGCTGCCCTGTAAAGCAACTTTCCTCTTTTAAAAAAATCTAGGCCAGATCTGCACTATTTTTATCACCATTCCACTTCAAGTTGACAACCAGCTATCGAACACCTACAAGTTTGCATTAGTGAATCACTCCCAAACGGACACGGCTGATGTCACTGGGTATTAATAGCCCCATAGCGGTAATCGCATTGAAGAAACAGCTTTATTCACAGCTTTCACAAACAAACCTAGAAGAATGTAGTGCTTCCAGGAGCCCACGTTTCAACTTAGACTACCTCAACTAGGCTTTGGTGGCTGTTTCCCCCATCAGGAGGCTGTAGACGTTCTCTGCAAGAAATGGTTCTTCTTTTGTGATAGCATCAATTCTACCGCATGGGAATGCTGGAAGAAGTCCAGAAGGCTTCTTCAATATCCATGTTTTGGAGAGCTTTCAAATGATTTCTTTATCTATACAGGGTGTTTTTTTTTAATCCAACGTGATTAATTTAATATCTGACGGTGGGAACATTGATTCTCAAAGGCTTATACCCCGAAGATCAGGTTGGTCTCTAAGGTGCAACTGTAGACTCAAATCTAACTCTTCTGTGATTAATTTGTTGCTGATTTTCGTTTGGACTCTTAATAGGGATACCTGCCTCTGGGTAGTACCTGGGGATCCCCCAGAATTAGTGCTCATTGCCAGACTGCAGAGATCAGATCCCCTGGAGAAAATTAATGCTTTGGAGGGCGGAATCTATAGCAGGGATGTCCAACTCTAGTGCCCCAGATGTTCAAGGACTATGATTCCCATCAGCCCTGCCAGTTGGCCAGGCTGGCAGGGGCTGATGGGAATTGTAGTCCATGAACATCTGGGGCACTAGAGTTGGACACCCCTGCTTTATGGCTTTGTACCCCACTGAGGTCCACGTCTTCCCCAGGCCCCATCCCCAGATCTCCAGAAATGTTCCAATATGGATCTGATGACTCCACCTCTCATCTGCTGCTAGTGGCCAGGGGGACCCAGCAAGAAGAAGAGGAAGAGGAGGAGGAAGAGGAAGAGGAGTTTGGATTTATATCCCCCTTTCTCTCCTGTAGGAGACTCAAAGGGGCTTACGATCTCCTTTCCCTTCCCCCCCCCACAACAAACACCCTGTGAGGTGGGTGGGGCTGAGAGAGCTCTGAGAAGTTGTGACTAGCCCAAGGTCACCCAGCTGGCATGTGTGGGAGTGTACAGGCTAATCTGAATTCCCCAGATAAGCCTCCACAGCTCAAGTGGCAGAGCAGGGAATCAAACCCAGTTCCTCCAGATCAGAGTGCACCTGCTCTTAACCACTATGCCACTGCTGTTCCTCTAACTTTTAATTATGTTGAAGTAGGGCTAACCCTTCTGAAACAGCCGATTGTAAGTCACTTGGGGGTCCTGAATAATGTTTTGAAATAAATAATAAAAGGCAAAATGTTCCCTAAAAGGAATATCTTTCATGCCATCCATCTCACTGTTCACTTTACATACTGGGGGGCGGGGGGAGGGGGAGAACCTGAAAATAGCTCACTTGACAAAAAGAACCACTATTTAACTAAATCGCTACAATAACCAATTACAATAAACTCATTGCAATTACAACAACATAGATATCCTCTTCCTCCAGGTGCAAACAACCAAAATATAACAGAAAGACCCTTAATTAGGATTCACAGTCCATTTGTCATTTGAACCAATCTCATTGTTGCCAGGATACTTTTTCAGGCACGTGCCCCATTGCTTAGAGCAAAAGAAACCGTTTGGGGATGAGGAGCACTGTCTCTTTTTAATTAACTGAATAATGGGGCTAGCAAGGGACCCTAGCACCCTAGAGTTTCATTTGTAAAGCTGCATAAATGGTTGCTGCCTGGACCATCTACAAATGCCATTGGTAATGGACTAACCAATTCACAGTATTGCTAGGTTGTTTTTCATTCACTTGCCTTTTTTTTGTTCACTTGCAACAGACTTCCCACTGTTGAATTAATGCTGATCTAAAATGCAAATCCGCCAGTTTTTTATGGTTAAAATAAGGACATGCTTAGAAGAATCCCGTTCTCTACATCCAGGAATTCTGAAAACTTGAAAGATCCAGAGCGGGCAACCGTGTGGTTTTCAAACATTTGTTAATGGCTGAATAGCAATTCATTCACTTCAATGGGCTTAAAGCAGTTTCTCTATTTTATTTTCACATCAACCCTGTGAGGTAGGCTAGGCTAAGTATGTTTGACTGCCTCAACCAAGCAACCTTCCATTGAAGAGTAAGGATTCAAACTTGGGTTCCTGGATCCGAGTCCAATGCTCTAACCACTAAACCACACTGGCTCTTTCTTGACCATGAAACCAAGTCTGTCAAATAGTCTTTTGCAAGGAAAACCATCTGAAACACAACGAAAGTTTATTTCAGAAGTGATTGGATATAATATTGTAGCATAGCAAATAAACCATACAAATACGTCCCCATTCATGCATGAATACTACAGTTCTAAACTGAGTTACCCATTGACATTAATGGACCTATAAGCGTGTATCACTGTTTGGATTGCACGGTTAATCACTAGAGTACCAGGATAATAACACAGAAATCCAGCACTGTATATGTCATATTCCAGAATGTCTTTTCAAATATCCATGGAGAATAAATAATCCAATGTGATTATTGGATTATTCAAATTATTCAAATCTGGAGGATTGTCTCCCTCTTGAGATTAACATCTTTAACTGAAGTTTAAGGGATGTGAAAGTCCATGTGGATAATTTTGTCAGAAATTGGCCTTTATTTGTTTTGGAAGGAAAAATCGCCAGATGTCAGTAATTCCATTGTTTTCTTTAATATCTTATAATTATTTTGGATAGTGTTAATTAATTAATTAATTAATATTGTTAGTAAACTAACGTTTGACTCCCAGAGGTTCATACCCCCTAAAAAATGTTGTTGGTCTCTGTGGTGCTACTGGATTTGATTCCAGCTGTTCCATTGCAAGAGAGTTTCAAGAGACTGTGACTCTGTTCAGCTGCTACATGAAACCATAATTGACTAGCCATGGTTAATAAACCGGCTTCAAAACATGGTTTCATGGTTTGACATCCCTTCGATGGAAACTACAGTTGCTATGATCCTTCGCAGCTCGTGGAGTGTCCCACTTTTTGGTGCTCCTACCAACGATGGTTTTCATTAAACTATAGGTTTGTGTGACATTTGCAGCTTATACTTCAACACAATCTGACTCATCAGCTGTATTATATGCCCAATGACCCATAGAGGGAATTCACTGATTCCTTCTGGAACTGATGATCTAATTAGCCATCACTAACCGACTTCGTAGCCTCGTTGCCAGGAACGAGCGCTCCCATTTCAGATGACTTATGCGAATGCCTGTGGCAATCCATAGTCACCGATGCTTCATGATCCACAATATCAAAAGTTTGCAGATCTAGTAAGCTAGATAAGGTGCAATTTCACTTGCCAATTTTTAGATATAATCTACAATACATTTCAGGTGAACAGTCTAAGCTCTGTTATGAGACTTGTTGCATGATTGTATCTTCTGATGTTTTTGTCCTATTCTCTACTTGGCCAACCAGGGGTGGGTGGAGGTAATGGGTCTCTAGCAGCAGAGGTCAGGCCAGTGGAGGTCCTTGCCTCACGAGCTGGACAGAAAGAATCTGTCCGGGACTAGTAATAGGTCTCTAGCAGCAGAGGTCAGGCCAGTGGAGGTCCTTGCCTCAGGAGCTGGACAGAAAGAATCTGTCCGGGACTAGTAGCAACTAAATTGGAGATCTATTGGCCCACTAAAGGCTACAGTTCAACTGAAGGCTTATATAGGCAGCTGACAAACCTGCTCCTTCCTGTAGCCAGGGCAGCATCCTTTAAAGATGTAGGTAGCAATTCTCACTTTCTTCCTGAGACTGGATCTTAGGAATGCCTCAAGCTGATGGACACATGCTCTTTTGCCTGACTCATGCCTCAGCTGCATTTCTCTAACTGCTTTGTTCCTGTGGGGCTGGGAGTTATGTCCCCCCCCAGAGGGAGGTGGAGGTGGGCTACTTAGGGGTACCTAGTCTGCTTCTTCCATTGCCTCTGTGACAGAAGCCTGCTAGGTAAAGCAAGCAGAAGGTCTTGCAAGATCTTGTCTGCAGGGAGCTTCAGGTATAGTAGAGCTGCTAGATTTGACTCCAGTAGACCTGAGAGACCAGCAAGAATTTGGAAGATATGAGCCTTAGGGAACTTGGACTCTTGAAAGTTCATATCTCCCAAAATCTTATTAGTCTCTGGGGACTTGAATCTAGATCAGGGGTGTCCAACTCCAGCCCTCCACATGTTCATGGACTATGATTCCCAATGGGAATCAAAGGGTCTGCAATAGAACAACTAGATCAGGTGTGGAATCATAGTCCAGGAACATTTGGAGGGGTGGAGTTGGACACCCCTGATCTAGCTGTTCTACTGCAGACCCTTTGAAAATATGTTCAGGTGTAGTGGGGGTTGCAGAGAGCTCCTTAATCCAGGAGAAGTCTTTCTCTCAAGTCAAGCCTGGGACAGACCAGATCCTGACAGGTATAGAATCTGTAACCCAAGTACCACTAGCCAATAAGAGCAAAATAATGAACTTTGTGTCTTCTTTCACTGTTGCTCATAGAAATCATCCAATTGTGTGACTTCTTGTGTTTTTATTGTCTATTCCTGGTTATCCTTATGCTTTTTGTCCTCCTTGTTTTCTTCTTTCAGTAATGAATAATTCATCTGTGTTGCTTAAATTTTTGCAGGCTGACTGATTCTTCGCCATCTGTCCTCTATCTTTGATATTTATAAAAGCATCAGTCACCTTGGGATACCTTTGAATTTCTTGACCCATAGCTTGTGGAGCTCAATAATGATACTTTTCTAGTGAGGGCAGGAAAAGACACTGAAAAAAAAAGGCAGAGAGCTACAAGGCGGAAAATGGAAGAAATTGTTTGTAGTGAGGGAATAGAAAGCAATGCTAAATATGTTATCTTTCGTAAGATATGCATCTGCAGTGCTCATGTATTTCTCCAGGGTAATACACATGTTTAAAACAGACCCTCACTATTGGGCATCACTTTCCTACTCAATCTATGAACTCATTTAAATCTGAACCACTCTGTATATCACACATTATTTTTTTCATCCAATATAACAGTGGTTCTCAACCTGGGGGCCGGGACCCCTTTGGGGGCCAACGACCCTTTCACAGGGGTTGCCTAAGACTCTCTGCCTCAGTGTTCTCCACCTGTAAAATGGACAAATGTTAGAGTTGGGGGTCACCACAACATGAGGAACTGTATTAAAGAGTCGCGGCATTAGGAAGGTTGAGAACCACTGCAATATAACCTGGATTTGGTATTCATTATAAGTCTGTATTGTAACTATGGAGTACATTGTATTCTTCTGGATTGGTAAAGACAAGCAGTCCTGACCTGAATGACTCAGGTCACCTTATATGTAACAAGGTTCATCCTTTTATTGTTTTATCTGATCCTAGTGTATTTGAGACAGAAGGCGGCAGGGTATAGTCCAGTTTCATCAGATCTTGGAAACCAAGCAGGCTCAATAATTGGAAGGGAGACCTTCAAGGAAGACTCTGCAGAGGAAGGCAGTATAAACCTCCGGTGCCTGCTGGTGACTCTGCTTCTCTGCCTTGAAACCCCCTTGCCAGGGTCACCATAAGCCAGCTGCGACTTGACTGCCCTTGATGTACACATTTGATGCGCTGACATTTTAAAGTGTACCATTCCACTGCAATGGATGCAGCATTCTTACATCTTAAGCCCAGTTATTCCCTTCTAAGGCCACTTACTTCAATAGGTTCAGAAGGGTGTAATTCTGCTTAGGATGGCATTGTTAATGTGGCCCCACACTTTCATTTTTAAGATTCAGAGCAAACTATCAACTGTCAGTCAACAAGCTAGCATTCAGTACTGGCTGAAAAGAGAGGAAAATATATCTATTTAGGCAAACCTTTTCTGCTGTTTTCCCCTTTCACATCAGCACGAAGAGGGCCTGATATAAATGGCCCATTTATTCTTTTCATCTCCTGTCGGTGCTGCCAGCAGCCTGCCCAACTAGCTGAATTTATATTTCAGTGTCTTCCAGTAATATCACCTATAAGCTCTGGCATTTCGGTAATGGGCGATGCATTGTGCATGACTATGTCAAGCCGTCCTCTAGTCCGAATTGAGTAGGTTTCATCAGTAGGTGACTGTGAAAGGTAGTAATTAGCAAGGTGTGTAAAGCTGGCTTGGAAACAAGATGTGAAAATAAACAGGCACATTTGAAAGGGATTAGAAAGGTAAATGACAAAGTAGAGGTTTCAAAGTACATGAGTAACGGTTGGGAAAAGGGTTCACTAAAATATTATGATTTTATGATAGCTGTTCTGATGCATAAAAGTATCATTAGTGCATGATTTTCATAACTTGCATCTTAATGAATGCATGGGCATGACGGAGGATAATAGCATAATTAGAAGACCGGCCTGTGGAGCTGGACATTGGGACTCTCAGTTGTGTCTGGTCCCACAGATCAAACACAATATACCCTGATATTCAGTGTCAGGGGTAGATAACTTCAATCTCCATTGATAGAATGCCATGGTTGGACCACTTTGCCCTGAAGATCTGTTAAGAAGAAGAGGAGTTTGGATTTATATCCCCCCTTTCTCTCCTGTAGGATACTCAAAGGGGCTTACAATCTCCTTGCCCTTCCCCCCTCACAACAAACACCCTGTGAGGTAGGTGGGGCTGAGAGAGCTCCGAGAAGCTGTGACTAGCCCAAGGTCACCCAGCTGGCATGTGTGGGAGTGTACAGGCTAATCTGAATTCCCCAGATAAGCTTCCACAGCTCAGGTGGCAGAGCTGGGAATCAAACCCGGTTCCTCCAGATTAGAATGCACCAGCTCTTAACCTCCTACGCCACTGCTGCTTAAGACACCTCAGCCCTGCCATGTATTGGCAGCGTGCAGATTTATGCTATCTGTGGAGACTTATGGATCCAATTGGTTTTCAGAATGCTCTACAGGATCCAGTGCCTCCTGGCGACTCATTAGATGAACTGGTAGAAGACTAGCCATCGACAAGATTACTCCCCAACATCCTCTTCACCCCCAATCCAAACTAGCACTTTGGTATTCCTTGGAGTTATGTCGGAAGAAAGAGGCACTTAAACAACTAGAGTGAGTTTGGCGAAGTACTAGTGACGAGGAGGCAGGAACATCTTATAAGATGTTTATGAAATCCTATGAGGTGGCAGTAAAGGTCACAAAGAAGGATTTTTATGCAACCAACATCGTATCCACTAGTTCAGGGGTAGGGAACCTGCGGCTCTCCAGATGTTCAGGAACTACAATTCCCATCAGCCTCTGTCAGCATGGCCAATTGGCCATGCTGGTAGGGGCTGATGGGAATTGTAGTTCCTGAACATCTGGAGAGCCGCAGGTTCCCTACCCCTGCACTAGCTCTTGCCCTGCACAATTGTTTAGGGTAATTAGGTTCTTGACAGTCCTCACAGAGGGTTCTTCATTAGCAATTTGTAGTGAGGCACAGAGGGTTCTTCATTAGCAATTTGTTGTGAGGCCCTTGCATGGTTTTTTGTGGATAAAATCTTGCCCCTCTGCCAAGAACTCCCTGCCATGACATTGATACAGTTAGTGAACTGAAAGCCCTTGGTCAGCTTCAAGTCCAACGTTGGACCAATTCAGTTTGATGCCAACCAGATTCTCACAGCTGTGAAACCTACCACTTGCCCTTGAATCCATGACTGTCTTGGCTGGTGAAAGCCAGTGAAGACTGTGTGTGGACCTCCGTGAAGGACATAATCAATTTGTTCCTGTCCTTGTGGGTCTTTCTAGGGGGACTGAACAAGTCTGTGGTAAGGCCCCTCTTGAAGAAACTATCTTTGGATCCTTTGGATCCATCCAGTTATTGCCCAGTGTCTCATCTTCCATTTCTGGGCAAGGTAGTTCAGAGAGCAGCTGTGGAACAGCTCCATACTTTCTGGAGGACACATTGGGCCCATTTCAATCTTTTGTGTCCTGGCCATAGGATATAGACATCTTTATTGCCCTCATGAATGATCTTTGGAGACAACTGGATTAAGGTGGGTCAGCACTACTGTTGTTGCTTGATCTGACACAGTCAGCTATGATCTTCTAGCTCACCATCTTGCTGGCTCTGGGATACATGGGATAGCCTTTCAGTGGCTGATCTCATTCCTTCAGAGCCAGGGATGGAAGGTAGTACTAGAGGAGAGGACATCACCATGTTATTTGTTGATGTGTGGCATCCCATAGGGGTTGATACTCTCTCTGATATTGTTTAGCATCTATATGCACCCCCCTGCTCAGTTGGTCTGGAGTTTCAGGCTGGCTTGTCACCAGTGACACTCAGCTTTATCTGCTAATGAGTGACTGATCAGATGCCATCCTGGATATTTTGGCCAGCTGTATGGAGGCTGTGGTGATATTGTTGAAACGAAGCCAGTTAAAATTAAATTCACTGAAGATGGAGGTCCTGTGACTGGGTCAGGAGGACTTGGGGGGAGGTGACCACCTTCCAACTTTTGACAGGCGCAGTTAACTTTGTGCTGAACATCAAGAATTTTGATGTAATCCTTGATGCCTCCTTTTCTATGGAGGTACAGACACAAATGTGGCCAAGCTAGCGTTTTACCACCTCCATTAGACCAAGTTACTGGCTCCCTACATGACCTGTCACGACCTAGCTACAGAGATCCATGCAATGATCCCCTCCAGTTTAGACTACTGTAACTTGTTCTACACAGGGCTATCCTTGAGACTGATCAGGAACTCCAGCTGGTCCAAAATGGAGCTGCATGTGTCCTTATGGTGACTCTGTGAAAAGTTCATATCCATTCAGTGTTTTGCCCGCTGCATTGGCTTCCAGTGGAGTATCGAATCAGATTGGAGGTTTTGGTATTGACATTTAAAGCCCTAAACCATCTTGGGCCTTTATATCTGAGAGACCATCTCTCCAAATATACCCCCCAGAGAGCATTCCACTCCATGAATAATGACATTGATAGTCCCTGGTCCCAAAAATATATGACTGCAACTCTGGCCCTGGCCTGGTAAAATGCTCATTTGAATGAGACCTGGGCCCTGTGGGATCTATCACAGTGCTGTGGGGCCTGTAAGAGCTGTTCCACCAGGCATATGGTTGAGTCAGCAATGGTGACTAACATACCGGTAGTTGGTCTCCCTCTCTGCTTTAATTGGTTACTGAGGTGCCATTGTATATCAATTGTAATCAGTTTGTCTTAATTATATGTACAACAGGACGTGACTTCTCATCCACACAATTTTGTCAGAGTGAATGCTACCTCCAAAAATAAAGAAAGGAAGGTGGAGTAATCCATTCACATGAGCTATTTGTTCTCTGTGCTCTGAATCCAAAGGTTTGGGCTTAGTGTACCTGATTAGCAGGAGAATTGAGATTGGTCTGGGAAAGCTTGGATTGGGAACTGCAAGGTGTAAAGAGAATAGTGCCTGAAGATAATAGAGTTTGGGGAGGGAAAGGATCTCAGCAGGGATGTGATGCCATGAAGTCCCCCCAGGTTCAATCCCCACCATCTCTAGTGAAAAGGATCAGGTAGTAGGTGATGTGAAAGACATCTACTGGAGAATCACCACTAGTCAGAGTGGACCTTGATGGACCAATGGTCTGATTCAGAAAAAGGCAGTATCATGGATCCTGGAGAGCCAATTGGCCATGCTGGCAGGGACTGATGGGAATATTAATGCGTAACAGACTTCCCTCTGTGATACACCTCTGAAGATGCCAGATGCAGGTGAAACATTAGGAACAAGATCTACCAGACCATGGCCACACAGCCCGGAAAACCCACCACAACCAGTTGAATCCAGCCGTGAAAGGCTTTGACAATACGCAGCTTCATCTGTTTACCAAGTAGTTTCATGGACACCATGCATGGTTACCCACTAGTAAAGGATTATTTGTATTTACCTATTCTGTGATGGAAATTTAATGCCAAATCTGGCATTTCATTGCCTGATCCGTGGATTTGAGACAGGTCCGCTAGTCTGAATTGTAACTAAACAGAAGCAGCACGGTAAATAACCACATCTCAACAAAATGTCTTCAGCGCTTTCATCTTGTCAGCCGAGGCATTATGAAAGGCTGCATATTAGGGACCCATTAAGCTTCAAAGACAAAACGCTCCCATGAAATGCTTTCTGACACTGTGGGATGAATGACGCCACAGCGGTAACACATTTGTATGACTGGTGTTTCAGGATGAAGAGAAACATTTAAACAGCACTGTTGAGTATGTTGAGCATAAATGGATAATGAAGGTTGTATTTGACACCGCTTCTACAGGGTTTTTTTCCCCATAAAGCAAAATGCTTTCCTAGCAAAATAAAAAGTACAGATTCAGGTGTTGTTTTGTTAAGCTGAAATCAAGGTCTCTGTTCTCCCTTTGATGCATCTGCACTTTCCGCTGGCGTTAATTGGGAACTGCTGACTTTATGGAGAGAACAGCAGCAGGCTTCCTAGGTTGGAGCAGCAGTGGCATAGTGGTTAAGAGCAGCTGTACTCTGATCTGGAGGAACCGGGTTTGATTCCCTGCTCTGTCACTTGATCTGTGGAGGCTTATCTGGGGAATTCAGATTAGCCTGTACACTCCCACACATGCCAGCTGGGTGACCTAGGGCTAGTCACAGCTTCTCGGTGCTCTCTCAGCCCCATCCACCTCACAGGGTGTTTGTTGTGAGGGGGGGAAGGGCAAGGAGATTGTAAGCCCCTTTGAGTCTCCTGCAGGAGAGAAAGGGGGGGATATAAATCCAAACTCAAACTCCTCCTCCTCCTCCTCCTCCTCTTCTTCTTCCTTCTTCTTCCTTCTTCTTCCTCCTCCTCCTCCTCCTCCTCCTCCTCCTCCTCCTCCTCCTTCTTCTTCTTCTTCTTGGTGTGTATTGAGGGCTGCAATCTGGAAAATGTGGAGCGTGGTTTTACGTGGAACTGGGATGTTCCTGGTATAGACAATTTTCTAGGAATATCTCAGCCACCAATGATGCAGTAGCTGATTACCGGTAACCCAAAATAATCCCCCCCCCCCAGTAGTGTCAAGTAAGACAACTATACAAAACCCCCATGATTTGAATTGTGTGTTTTGCCTGATCCCACATCAGACAACCACACTGAGGGGGGAGGGGACCCTAGTCCCAGCTTGTGCAATGGCCTTTTTTTGATAAAGCAAAACAACTTTCTGCTGTGGCTTTTTGATTTCCAAAAATTGTACATCTTTAATTTTGCTAAGTTCTGCATTGTGTTGCTTTTCACTGTGGTTGGTATCACAGCAAATAGGAAATGGATACCATTTGCCCAGCAGGATGTTCGCCACGTTATAAGGTGGAAGCTGTTTTTGCTGTGTTGTTGAAGGTAGTTTAAAATATGTTTCGCACCACGTGGGATATAATCCTATCCAGTGTGCTAAACAGGGCTTCCAAGGTTTTATATGCTTTCAAAAACCTGCAAAGCCTGTTTGACAGATAACTACAGTGAGAGGAAAACCATGTGTGTTAAGGAAGTTGCAGATGCTTCCACACAGAGTCTTTCCCCATGCCTTCTCACCCAGTCATAGCAGATTTAAATTTGATATCCACACAGATCATCATGCTGCAAACTTTCCTGGATGATCATGCCCAAAACAGGTTTGGTTAAATGTGGAAGGGGAGATGCAGATTTCCATGCTTGCTCACCCACATCTCACCACTTCCACCCACCACTTCACTTTAGTGTTGCAAACCAACTGATCTCCAGGAGACAGAAATCAGTTTACCTGGAGGAAATGGCTGCTTTGGACATGGACTCTGTGGCATCATACTCCACTGAAGTCCCTCCCCTGCCCTCCTCAGATTCCACCCACTCCCAAATCTCCAGATATTTCCTAACCACTGGCGTATTTAGGGTGGGGCAAGCCAGGGTATGATCCCCTGGCACAACTTGGCAAGGGACATCAAGGCTGCCTCTTTGCAAAACAGGAAGCGACTGCTGCTCGGAGGGCTGGTCTACCCACCATTAAGAAGCAGTTTTTCCAATTCGGCTTAATCGTGGGTAGACCAGCCCTCTGGAGAGTTTGTCTACCTGCAATTGAAAGTAATGCAGTGTACCTTTAACAATTCCAAATGCAGGTCAAGTCTACCAATTCTTCTTAACAACAGGTAGATCAATCCTTCAGAGAGCTGGTTCCCCACAATGGAAAGTACCAGTAATTAGACCATCTACTCATACATTCTTAATGGTGGGTAGCCAAACCCTCCAGAGAGCTAGCTAGGTGATTGAAAGTAATGGTTGACCTGGCCACTGGAGAGCTGGTTCCAAGATGGGAAAGGCCTGGCAGATTTGAGGGGGGAGGGTCTCCCGTGGGCACAAAAGGGGGGAGGGGGTAGCCAGACGCCATCCACATTTTTAAATGGGTTCTGTTTTTATGTAATTGATATTTAAATTATGTTTTAATGCATGTTTTAACCATGTTGTGAACCTCCCTGAGCCCTCAGGGGGAGGGCGGTACATAAAATTAATAAATAATACATACATACATACATACATACATACATACATACATACATACATACATACATACATACATACATACATCATTGTAGTATTCATGGGTTACAATTCCCATCAGCCCCTGCCAGAAGGGCTGATGGGAATTGTAGTCCATGAGCATCTGGAGTGCCGTAGGTTCGCCACCACTGCACTTGTGCAATCTACTGACTACCAATTACAATTAGAAAAACAGCAAAAAGCAAACTAGCAGCAAGGAGGAGGAGAATGGCAAGCAGGAGGGGAAGCATGGAGTGAATTTCCATGCAGAAGCAGCACTGCTATTAGTAATGTCTTTGCATTTTCAATGGCAGTCCAAGCAGAACTAGAAACTGTCCATATGGGAAAGCAACCCATGTCTCTTTTAAACTGATGTCAACTTTTAAAAACATGACTACCTGTTTCCAGTCAAAGTCTTCAGGCAGCTGCAGGAAGATAAAAGGCAATTTGGGGGCTTTGGTCTGGCATGTTTTATCTCTTTTGGTAACCCTTTGGAGTGCAATATTGAGAAAGCAATAAAGCTCAGATTGCAAGGAGCCTAATGAATAAGGGAAGACAAAGAAAAGATGAATCCCTCGATTTCCCTGCTGAATTTACCCTGGTGGCCAAATCTGTCATAGGACACTTAAAAATATTTTGATAATGTCGTGCTTTGATTTTGAGCAGAGTGGAGTCACAGCATAAAATATATCTCCCCTCATTAAATGGACATTGGCGTTCCCCCCCCTCCCCTCCCCAAGAATACTCTTGGTATTCTTTCTTTAATGGTGAAATCAGAAACCGGCAGTTCCATCTCTGTTAGTGTTTGCTAGACTGGCAATTTATAGCACGTCGATAAAAGCCTCCCCAGGCGAATCAGAGTCTGTGTTCGCTCGCTCCCAGCTTATGTAGTTTTGGTTTGCGTCTGACTTAGTAAATTGCTTTTTGCTCAATAATTTATTGCCCTCCAACTGTTTTATTGTCATTTTGATTTATTAATGAGTTTGACTCGAGAAAGCTGTCCTCATACTGCCTGGTGGTGCAACAGACTCTCGTACTGGCCATGTTTTGGAAACGCAGTCAAGCTTTCTTGTAAGAATCTCTAGATCAGGGGTGTCCAACTCTGGTGCTTCAGATGTTCATGGGCTACAATTGCCATCAGCCCCTGCTGACATGGTCAATTGGCCATGCCAGCAGGGGCTGATGGCAATTATAGTCCATGAACACCTGAAGCCCCAGAGTTGGACACCCGTGCTCTAGATGCTCCATATCCAGGCATACCAGGGTCCTCAGGAGCTATTTTAACCTCTGATGGCCTGCGGTGTGGATCTGCTGAGATTTCAAGAGAGCAAAATGTGATACAGGTAACAGAATCCAAGTTCTGGAGAACCTTGACTCTTAAAGGTAAATAAATAAGGGCGGTGATAAAAGGTAACGGTAGTCCGCTGTGCAAGCACCATATGGTCAAATCACAACATTTGTTAGGCAGACTGTTTACAGAATGTTTTGTCTTTGCCTTCCCCAAAGTGAGAGGATGAGAAAGACACAAATTCAAGCCAGTGAGGTCTAGTTGCTGGAGTGTCAGACTAGAGTCTGGGAGACTCAAGTTCAAATTCCCATTTAGTCCTTAAGTTATTCAAGTGACCTTGGATGCTAGTTATTCTCTCTCTCTCTCTCTCTCTCTCTCTCTCTCTCTCTCTCTCTCTCTCTCTCTTTCTCAATCTAATCTAATAAGGTTGTAGTGAGGAGAAAAGGGAAAAAAGACAACTAAATATACTTCCTTGAACTCTTTAAGGGAAGAGCAGAGTATATATGTATTAAGCAGATCTGTAGTGGCACTGAGGTAAAACAGACACCTGATCAAACAACGGCCATTTCCCCACTCACCTTTTGTTGCGCGCTACTCTCATCAAATAATCCGGGGGCCTGCTGCATTCCCCACTTTCTCAGCAGTGACAACGCAGCAACCCCGATTCTGCCACTCTCCTTCCTCCTCAGTGTGCGTCTTTTCTGCTGCTGGATGGTCCAGCACCTTTCTGAAGACCCCGCGCCGAGCATGGGGGCGCACAGGGGAGTGGGGAAGCCTGGGGGGTGACTCCAGGTTTAAGTTTCCTGCCATTGCTGATGACGTAGAGCCATCCGTCCAATTAGGCAACGGCGGGGTGTGCACGCAGCCTGAGTTTTCTTTTTTCTTTTTAATGCTAAAAATCCACGTCTCCACGTTGTTTTGAGTGCTCAAATTGTGGGTTTGAGTGCTCAAAACGGTGGATTCCTTGGCAAAGCATGGAGACGTGGATTCGTCCTTTAGAACATTGAAAAAAAATCCCGCCCCAGAGCAGCGCAGCAGCCAATCAGACAGCCCCTGAGCGGATCGTGGGGAGTCCTGCGTAGAGGCTGCGTGGCTGCAGCATTCATTTGAACAAGGGGGTGGAAGTTGCAGAAGCTGTGGTGGAGACCATGAACCCACGCTCAAAAGGTCCCGCAGCAAAGGAAACCGCAGCGTATCGTCCACCATTTTGTAAGTGGGGAAACGGACAATACCACTTCCATAAGAGCATAAGAAGAGCCTTGCTAGATCAGACCAGTGGTCCATCTAGTCTAGCATTTTCACACACTAGCCAACCAACTGGGCATAGAAGCCAAGCCCCCTCCCCTCAAGTGTTGCTTCTTACCAGTGTGTTTTGTGGGTTTATTGCATCTGAATACGGAGTTCCTTTCAGAAAAAGTTAACTTAACTTTACTTCACTTGAATACTGATTATAATTTGTACTAAGTATAGCGAGAGTGTTTCCAAATCTTTGAAATTCCCAGTTCTCTGAAATAATTTGCCTGTTCACCCCGGATAAAGTGTTGTTTACTCATTGATTGTGGGTTTGACTTCAAGTGACTTTCTTGCTGAAAACAGTTCCCGTTCCAGTCAAAAAATCTTTCCAGGAACAAGCAGAACATTTCTTGTTTTGATTCTGTGGGGCTAGCAGAGGACACAGCCATTGACTTCCCTGTCTATTACAGACAGCCCTAGCCACAAATGGGAAAGCATGCAGGAGTGGAATTGGGCACATATCCTGATGGATATTTGAAATCACCCTGCAGTCATTTTGTAAAGACCTGCGCTCTGAACACTATTAAGGCAGGGTGATTGATCAGGCTACCCAAAGCTGTAACTTCTAAGGTACAGTTCCAGCAACTAACTCTTTTAGCACAAGGTGATGGAGGAAAGTACACAACACTGCACGCAGTTCCTCCTTCATTGCACAGTTATGACTTAGGGCTGTTTTGTGGCTTAGTCTGGGGCTTGGGAAATCTCACATCACATTGATGAACAGATGTGCGGCCTCCCTTTCTTTTCTCAAGAGCACAGTGAAGTACACTCTTTGATCTATGGAAAATCCAAGCTGTAAAAGTCACTTGGCTTAGAAGTTTGGATATTCCAAACATGGTGGGTAGAACCAAAGGGCATTTTGAAAGGCAAAAGTATGTGTTGGGTGGGGGGCGGTGGGGGTGGATGTGGAGCTCTTGGAAAAGCAATATCAAGTGATAAGCAGTTCAGATGCTGACAAAAGAGATTCTGTCTTGGCTTGAAAAAATGAACTGAACATATTTTGTGTGTGTGGGTGCACCCATCAATCAGACCTTTATTAGGCATCAGTAATGCCAGCTATATAACAAACCAGTCCAGACACCATCAAGCCACTGCTGATTTATGACAACCCTGTAAGGTTTTCAAGGCAAGAGATGTTCAGAGTTGGTTTGCCATTGCCTGCCAGCATAGTGTTGAACCAGCGTGCTGTAGTGGTTAAGAGCGGTGGACTCTAATCTGGGGAACTAGGTTTGATTCCCCACTCCTCCACTTGAGCGGCAGATTCTTGGAACCCGAAGCAGATTACATCGTTTTCCTTTCCTCCATTGTACATGCTCAGAGCGAGGGGGAAATGCATAAAGCACGAAAAGTTCTTATGTGCAAATGCCCTAATTCAAGCCAAAGGCTTTAAAAATATATGTTCTATCTCTTTCCCTTAGTTATAGATTTATTCCTGTTCAACAGCACTCTGCAAAATGAAACTTCTTCCATTTCACTAGTCCATTGCTTCAACAAAAATGAAGTCCTCTTCTGTTTTTCTAATGTTCCTTTATGGATTATGGGCTGTCTAATTGATGCCAATGTGCCAGCTGTGAGTTATTAATTGAAAGACGTTGTAGCTACTGTACCAGATGTTGGTTGGAAGAAAGGTCAGCGTGGCCTCACCTTAATTTGGGTTTACCATTTCCCTTGATAGGGCATTGTTCCCCAGTGGCTGGCACAGACGAAGCATTTTATGGGCCTTTATGAGCCAGGTCAGTCACAGCAAGAACATTTTGCATTTAGGAAAACGTTCTGCAAATGTGTGCAATCTACCTATACTTGGCACTGCTCTGTCAGACATAAAAAATAAATTGTTATAGCTCATGAGAAGATACTACATGTGTGAGACAGAAATTCAAACCTCATTGGCGTGGCCATTAGCTGACCAGACTCTCTTGTCCTTCATTATGTAGCTGTAACTTGTAAACAATATCGGCCACCAAAACTAACGATTTGGCACAGCTAACTGTTCTAAAGCAATGCGGATGTCTTTGCTTCCATTGCTCAATATTTTCAGTTTCCATGGCTAGTGATTCAGTGGTTTCAGTATGAGCTTTACATTTATGAGTTTTTCATCACAAATGTTTCAATCCAATCATTCTGCTTTAGAGACAACCTTCAAAGCATTCTTTCTCTTAAAAATGAATCAAGGTCCTAAGCCATAAAACCTCTTACTGAAATATGGTAAAATAGTGGAAGTGGGAGTCCTCAGAAGGACAACAGTGTAGGGGAATCCAGAAAATTATTTTCAGTGTGCACAGTATATTTCGAATTCAGAGCACGTACTAGAAAGCTTTGTGTTTTGAGGGCACATGACATCCCTCCACACCACTAGGGATCTCTCTGTGCTCCAAAGACTCATTCCCAGAACCTACAAAGCAAGGGTAGGGGATCTTGGAATATATTGATGTAAAATCCTTCTGTGGGTCTGAAGAATATACTTGGAGGAGCAATTATTAATCTGTTCTCGAATGTTTTCTATTTGCTTACTGGAAGCGTCCTGTTTCTGACCATGGCTTTGGGGAGTTCATAAACTAAGCATGGTGGCCAATTGTTTATTCCCACCATCCAGTGTTTGCTGGCAAATAAGCACTAATTAATTTCATCCTCTAGATGCCCTTACTTCAATAAGTGCCATCAAGGTACAACTGATGTATGGCAACCCCAGCAAGGGACTTTCTAGGCAAGTGAGAAGCAGAGGCGGTTTGCCTTTGCCTTCCCCTGCAGAACCTTCCTTGGTAGGGTTGTCAGATCCCACCAGCCGCTAGCAAGGACTTCCAGTGGTGGTGCTGTACATGTGGTGCTATGATGTCACTTCTTGGTTTAGCCAGCATCTCACTGCTCCAGCTCTGTCCTCCAAAACCTCTGTGGGAACCATATAGTTTTGGAGGAAAAGTGCTAGAGTGTCCCCGTCACAATGCTGGCACTCCCATGGGAAAACCCAGAAATGACCTAATCGTATTGTGTGTAGGGATCGATCCCTCCCTTCAGCTGGCCTGCTGCCATCACCAGCTGAGGATCAGCATGCAGTTCAGTTATTTAGTGGGTGATTGCCCACCATAACCAAGTAAATGGGAACCCTATCTCTTGGGGGTCTCTCTTCCCAGTACCGTCCCTGCTTAGCTTCTGAGATTTGACGAGATTGGACTACACTATGCTGCTTTTCCACCCCTAAATGTCTGTGTCCTTTTCAGAAGTCATCACAGGACTTCATCACATTTTCCAAAATGGATACTTTAGGTAAAGTGTAAAAGAATGAATATCTGTGTACCACAAACCTCATGGTGCCTTAAGAGTGTGAGTACCACTTCTTAGTTCTCCATCTTCTACCTGAACATGATCAAGCTTTTCTGCTGATAATCCAGGCCATCTGTTTCCTTTTCAGTCCCACAGACAATCATAGAGGAGGGGCTAAGGTAACCAAAACAGCAAAGCAGAAGTATTGGGGCACCTTAGAGACAAATACATTTATATTCTAGCATAAGGTGTTATGGACTACAGCCCATATCATCAGAGGCATGCCACAAAATTCCTGCTTGTTTTTGCTGTACAAATTTAAATTACCCTATTACCTTTTCCATACTAGTTACCCTATGAAATATGTTTTCAACATTTTTACTGGTAGCTGATTGCCTGTTGTTTGGGAAAATTGCCTGTCATTTTTCTAGTTTCATGCGTAGGAATATTCTTGGGGGGAAAACCCATTTGTGTATAAGGTTTTTTCCCATTGCTGTGCAATGTGATATTTGTAATGTTCGCAAATATCAAACTAGATACAAATAAAATCACCTATGCATCCTTAACATCCACACAGTTGTTTCTGTTGACTGCAGGAGTTCCTCTGAGACTGTAAGCAGACAACTTGTCAACACCAAACCAATTGTGTGGCAAATTATTTCTCTATTACCTCTGGGATAATATGGGTTTGGGGCTTTCACCCAATTGTCGCCGCCTGTTACAGTGTGACTGTGTACAAAATGGTAATGCTGTTACAGGCCCTGTCAAAAAAGGGGCATGTTGCTCTGAATATATTTAGAACAGGAAATTTGTCGTGTCGTTTCTTAAATTAATTTTCATCGCCACCATCTAATTTCCCCCTCCTCCTTTTGCCTCACATGAAAATGCTGGTGTGTGTCAGATTTTGAAAAAGCTTCCCAGTTAATTATGAGAACATGAATAATGCTGGAGAGGCCACAGATTGAAAGGCAGGTCGGGATGCATCCTCTGAACATTATCAGGATAATTTACAAGGACTGTAATATTCCAGCTTCTCACTGCAGACTGACCTTGTTCTAATCGCTGTTTCTTGTAAATAGTTTCTAGCGTGCTCTATCAATCTGTTCCGAACCAATATTTCCCATTAATCAAAGTAGAATTAATACACTGCCTCCCGCCTCGTGACTGCATTTGGATGCAGAATGCTGCTATGTGACAAATGAGTTCCACGAAATAGTATTTGGTCCAGCTGTGTCAGAAACACAATATTTTACTTCTCCATCCCTGTGGACAATTCTCAAGATTGTCGGCAGTAGAGCCACAGCAAAGCACTTGGTCACCAACAGTTGAATTCCTTCCCTTGGTACTCTCAGCCTTTCAGAAGAAGGCATGGCAACATCAACTCTGTTCTACCCAAATGAATGGCTAAAAATAATTACTAGTAGGATCTCTCTGTCTATTAGGAAATTTTCACAAAATTGGTCCCCAGACTTGTCTTTCTCCCCTCAGACAGTCAGACTGCCAGATGATATCAAAAGTCTGTGGTTGTTTGGAGTCTGGAGATCTTCCGGAATGACTTCTCTGGTGGATGGACACTGTGGCATCATGCTCCACTGAGATCCCTGTCTGCTCTTTTCAACTGCACCCCAACTCTCCAGAAATTTCCCAGTGCAGATCTGGTCATCCTCGTCTTTCTGCTGTTTGAACATTACACCTTCTGATTTGGGGTGCTGCATGGCTTCTGGGCTGTATGGCCGGGTACTAGCAGCATTATCTCCTGACGTTTCGCCTGCATCTGTGGCTGACATCTTCAGAGGATCCAAAGATGCAGGTGAAACGTCAGGGGAGAATGCTGCTAGAACACGGCCATACAGCCCGGAAACCACACAGCACCCCAGTGATTCCGGCCGTGAAAACCTTCGACAATACCTTCTGATTTGTTTGTAGCACATGCTGCTCTAATAATGGCCCTGTTCAGGTGTTCAGTGGAGTACAGTGAATGTGCATGGAGGCAGAAAGTGATTGGGGTGCCAAACTTCTAACCTTGACTTAGAAATATTTATTGGGAAGTACATATGCCCATGCATATGGCAAGGAGAACTTTGCTTTTTCCAGGATTCTCAAATGCATCAAATGCCCATGTGTGCAATCCATGTACATTCTGATGTATACAAGCAGATGGAGGCACCACAATCTCCCCACCACTACCATTGCCTTCAATCTACTCCCATTGAGCCTCTGAAAAGGGATCATGGCTGTACAAATATCTATAATAATCTCATGGGACAAGTGACTGAGGTAGTTACTGTCTCCACCAGTGTCACCAGCCCCCTGAGGGAGGAGCGTTACCATAGAAAATAGCCATGTCATAATTATCTGGTTTGTTGATTAGTTCTTCCTTCAGGCATTATCAAGCCAATGGCCAAAGGGAAGCAATAAAGAAGGGCTACAGGTCAAAGAGATACTTTGGACTATAGACTAATCTGGGGAACCAGGTTTAATTCCCCACTCCTCTACATGAAGCCTGCTAGTGACCTTGGGCTACCCACAGTTCTCTCAGAACTCTGTCAGCCCCACCTATCTTACAAGTTGTCTATTGTGGGGGATGAGAAGGGAAGGAGCTGGTAAACCATTTTGAGAAAGGTAGGAAACAGTTGGGTGTAAGAACCAACTCTTCTGTAAAGTGGCAACGTAAGGCTAAAAAGTACTTTTAAGAGAGACTGTATGATGAAACTATAGGAACAGAAACATAACAAAAAAAGGTAGAAGCTGCAAGCATTATTTCATCCCATCTAGCTCGTACTTTTAATGCACCCTGGGACTCAAGACAGCATACGCTGGATTCTCAGAATCTCAGAGCAGAGAATACTGGCGCTCTGGGATCTCAAGACTCATACTATATGTTTGGAAGATGTAGCTGATAATAGTAGCGTTGCAATTTACCCTGAATAACCAACAACTGAATGCTGGTAAGACTCTCAGCTCTGTGAAATTTAAAAAAGAAATACAAAGTGCTCATTAGAAACCTGAAATACTGCTCTGTGCAAGAGAGCCTGTGGAGGCTTTATGGTTGTCACAAGGACTAACTTGTCAACACTCTGGACAGTTGTCTTCTTTTCTGTGTCTGGTTTCCCCAAGGACAGTTATATATCTGACCAAAAAGGAATCAATGCAGCCCGACAGTGGGTGTTAATTCATCCGTCGTATTCAGTATAACTCCGTAGAAATCTAGCACATTGGGAAATCTAGCAGCTGGAGGGGGAGGGGGGAGATTCTAGCCTCACACTTTCCATGATGTGCTTCTTTTCTACATGCGAGGAATTCTTCAAGTAAGGAAGCAAACTTTAATATGTAATTATTTATTGTCACTCTGTGACTTGGCTGTATTGTTCCCATTCGGGAACAATAATTTGTGTAGGTTGATCCTGGTGGGCATGCAAGTTCACTTCCTGGAGCAGAGCTCTAAGATGTGAGCATGAAGAGCTCATTAGCAACGACACAGATTGTGTTTCCTGAACTTCCAAGTGGGTTTTATTTTTGAACCAAGCTAATCCTGCAATTACCATAGACACAAACAGTGCAACCCTGTGTGGAGTTAGTCCAGTCTAAACTCCCTGATTTCAATTAGTTTAGACCAGAGTATTCTGCATGGGATTACATTGTCACACATTCTGCCCTGATAGCTATGGCTACAGAAGGGTGATGGTTTTCCCATAAGGCTACGTGTAAGCAACAGAGCTCCAATCAGAAGGTGGGGGTGGGGGGTGGGGTGGTCCAATTCAGCAGCAGGGCAAAAAAGCCAGGCTCTACCTCTCTTATTATTGGTTAGTTGCATGGTGCCAAGTTGAAGAGGGGTTGTGGCTCAGTAGTAGGGCATCTCCTTGACATGCAGAAGATCCCACGGTTCAATCCCTGGCATCTCCCATTTTAATGATCCAGGAGTAAGTTACATGAAAGATTGTACCCTGGAGATCAGGTCTTACAATCTTGTGGACTATAGAGACAGCATCACCTTTTTTATCCCACAAAGGCAGCTGTATGCTCCTCCTGCTCCCTTGAAATACAGCCAAGTTACAGAGCAAGAGCTAAATATTTCACATCTCTGTCATCTATTAAGCAACGCCTCAACAGCTTCCCATCAGCGGATACTTCTGGGAGATACCTCCAAATTCCCAAGCAACAGAGACTATGCCGTTGCGGATGTGGATCTCCTGAAACCATATCTCATATCCTTCTGGAATGTCATCTTCATAGTAACCTGCGCATGATTTTAATCCACCCTTTGTTGCTTCCAAGGCTTAATCACTCTAAATTCCAGACCACTCGCTTTTTGTTAAGTGATTGTAGTCCATCGATTACCTTGGCAGTGGCTAAGTTCTTGGAAAACATTTTATTTATTTATTTATTTATTTATTTATTTATTTATTTATTAAACTTTTATACCGCCCCATCCTCTAGGGGCTCTGGTATTTTAAATACCAATATTTAAATGATCTGAATTGTAAGTGTATTTGTAGTTTTGTATGCCATTAAAGGTTGAATTGAATTGAATTGACTATAGAGACCTCTTCATACTGAACCTCCATTCCTTTCCCCCATCTGACCAGAGGGAAAAGGTTAACCATCAAGTCTGTGGCAAATTCTTGAGCATTGCCCCAAGGCCACTTCTCATTTTGTGCTGCAAGTTACATTTTGCATCAGCACGATGCCAGAGATCTGGTCCCCACATCTGAGTTTCTCCTGGTAGGGTGTGCAGCTGTAGCTGGCAACTTTACCACTACCCGAGACCCCCTAGGAAGTTGCTGCCCATCAGAGTAGCAAATAGTAAGCTCGATAGGGCAATGCTCTGATTCTGTATAAGGCATTTTCATCTTCATGCGTTCAAATAATCACCATCAATTAAAAAAAACAAGTTAAAAGGCAAAAACCATTCATGAACGTAGAAAAGTTAGCAGAGGTGTGTGAACTGTTTGGTCTGTTGCATGTATGATCATCTGCCTGACAAGCAGAAGTTGTGAGCTTAGGCTCAGGACAGTGAGCTGATGACTCTCATGGGATGAATTTGTACCTTTGAGGATCATGGCTGCCGATCTGGAGAAGCTGAGAGGTATGTAGAAGAAACTTTCAAAGACCCAGTGAAGGCATCGTCCTCTCTTGGTGACAACTCCTCTGCTGTCAAGGCCATGAAGATCTTGGGTAAGATGAGAGGGAGAGAAATAATCACGTAGAAAGGACCCAAATGACTCAGATGGTGAACTGATATCTTTTTGTGCCAAGGATACCCTCTCTGGGGATGGAGGGCAGAGAACACTTGGTTGCTTGAGATTTTTGTGCAAGGTTCCACGATGGGCATTTTAACTGTATGGGGGTCCTTCACTGACTTAAGCAAAGGTTGCAGACATAATTTACCATCTAAATGGGGTGATAAGTTGCATAGGGGAAGCCGGTGCATATTGACACAAATGATGCTGCAGAGTATACTAATGTGGTCCTCGAAACATTTAGGATGCTGGGAAACAAGATAAACAGGAGCTCCAGGCAAACATTCTCAGAAATACTGGTTGTACAGAGAGCGGGTTTTCCCCCCCAAAAAATGTAAATGAACAGTTGGAGCTGGAATTTTGTACCTGTGGTCTGAAGTGATGCATCCCCATTCTCCATTCTGAAGTCCATTTTAACACCTGAACACTCCAGCGCTTCATGCTCTGGCATGTGTAAGCGGAGTCCTGCAGACAGGCTACTGCTCTTCAGATGGCAGCTGTAAACTGTGTGTGTTCTGGAAGGCCTTCAGTGACTCAAATGACAACTCAGAGAATGAGGCAAACTGACTCATTCTTCTGCCATTTTCTGTTTTTTCCCCACTTGATTATTTCAGCATCACCATTGTTAGGGTTGATGATTCCTGGACGCAGTATAAAATGCCTGGCTTTGAGTGCTGGCAAAATACTGAGACCATTAACAGAGACACCCTTGATGTGCCTCTCAAAAAGTCCATCTTTCACACAAGCGGGTGTAGAGTTCAGCGAGTTAAACAGCGTTCCAAAACAGACCTCAGTCAATGATTCCTGCCTGTGCCTTTTCTCCCCAAAATAAATATTCATCTATAAGCAATATTGCCTTCTAAAGAAATACAAACACTCTCGGGCTAACAAAAAGTAAGGGAGCAAAGCTTATGCTAGATTCCTACAGAGGGCCAATTGCTTTGTGCGTTGAGGTGTTCGGTATTCTTGCTGTTCTATTGAAAATGCTATTTTTATCCATTGTATTTTGGACCAAAGGGATTCTTCTTTTCAGCTCAGGACTGATGTGTAATGAAATGCCTCCTGGCAAACAGTCCACAGGCAGTTGTGCTTTTTGCATCTGAATAAGCCAGAAAAGAAAGGGGGGGGGGGGAAACTATTAAAAAATAAACAAGAACAGCTAAGCAGAAACCTGACCCGCAATATCAATCAGGTAACAATATTGTAAGCAGAGGTGATGGCAAGTCAATTTTTTTAAAAATCCAGCACTTAAAAAACAGAGGTTTGGATTTGCAGAGGCAACTCTTAAAAGTTTACAAAATCACCCCAAGTTCCTTACTCCCGGGAAGTTCTGGGAGCAGTTTGCTTTCTCCTGGAGCACCTGCCGGAGCACATGGGAAATCTCCTGCAGAAAAGCTGGCACATATTTCCTTTTAACATCCCTGTGCTCAATGAAGAAAGTTAATTTGGCAGTTTGCATCTCACCTGCCCGTCTGGGGTGACACCATTACAGTGATATTAGGAGTCAGTTCTGTAAGGAATACCTTGATGACTAAGCAGATGGGATATTTGATAAGGTACAATGCACTGGAAAAGGCAATCAGGAAGCTGAGTCCACAATCCGTGAAAACTCAAACCTTGGTTGAGGGCAACCTGAGGCTCAATTAGCCTCTTATTTTGGCTACCTAGAAGTATGAAATAGGGACGCCAGCCTCCAGGTAGGGCCTGGGGATCTTTTGGCATTACAATTCTCCAGGCTACAGAGATTAACAATGGGTTCTTTGGAGGGTGGACTTTGTGGCATTGCACTGTGGTTTGGGCAAGTTGGGCAGCCCTACTATGAAAGGGAAGGGGGCACCAGGCACATCATAAAAAGGAGAAGTTCAATGTAGCAAAATGCAAAGTGATGCACATAGGGGCAAAAAATCCAAACTTCACATACACGCTACAGGGGTCAGTGCTATCAGTCACAGACCAGGAAAGGGATTTGGGCGTCTTAGTTGATAGTTCCATGGAAATGTCAACTCAATGCATGGCAGCTGTGAAAAAGTCAAACTCTATGCTGGGGATAATTAGGAAAGGAGTTGATAATAAAACTGCAAGGATTGTCATGCCCTTATATAAAGCCGTGGTGCGACCGCACTTGGAGTACTGTGTTCAGTTTTGGTTGCCTCATCTCAAAAAGGATATCGAAGAGAGAAAAAGTGCAGAGAAGGGCGACAAGGATGATTGAAGGATTGGAGCATCTTCCTTATGAGGAGAGGCTGCAGCATTTGGGACTCTTTAGTTTGGAGAGGAGACGGCTGAGGGGGGATATGATTTCAGTCTATAAAATTATGCATGGGGTAGAAAATGTTGACAGAGAGAATTTTTTCTCTTTCTCACAATACTAGAACCAGGGGACATTCATTGAAAATGCTGGGGGGAAGAATTAGGACTAATAAAAGGAAACACTTCTTCATGCAACGTGTGATTGGTGTTTGGAATATTCTGCCACAGGAGGTGGTGATGGCCACTAACCTGGATAGCTTTAAAAGGGGCTTGGACAGATTTATGGAGGAGAAGTCAATCTATGGCTACCAATCTTGATCCTCCTTGATCTGAGATTGCAAAAGCCTTAGCAGACCAGGTGCTCAGGAGCAGCAGCAGCAGAAGGCCATTGCTTTCACATCCTGCATGTGAGCTCCCAAAGGCACCTGGTGGGCCATTGCGAGTAGCAGAGTGCTGGACTAGATGGACTCTGGTCTGATCCAGCAGGCTAGTTCTTATGTTCTTATGGTCTTATGAAGTCAGTTGCATTAGATTTGATGGATCACAAGTTGCCAAGGTGTAGAGTTGATTGTAAGCGCTCAGGCTAGAACGGCACTTTAGTAGTCGTGTGATTCTTTTTTAGAGACAATTCTTCCTTTACTTCAGGCTTCTGTCAGGGGTGCAGAAATCAGTGTTGTGTCTTCCTGCATTTCAGGGCTTGCTTTATGGCAACTTTTGCAGCAGACAAATGGCAGGATTGCTTTCAGTTCAAATCTGTTTGCTTCAGTCTTTTCCAAACTATGATAGGTGCCCAGTTTAGCCAGACGTTTTAAAAGTATTCATTTTTATTCGTACAATGAAAGGCATTTTTAAAGTGGGTATTTGAAGCTCAGGTCCTTACTCAGCTGTGAAGCTTCCTTAAGTCAATGACAATCTTCCTGACCATGAGCCAGTCACAGGTTTTTCAACCTGGCCTACATCACAGGGTTATTGTGGGGATACAGTAGAGAGGAGGAAACTATGAATTCTTGTGTGAACTCCTTAGAGGCATGATAGGATAAAACAATAATTTATAGATTGTCTGCACATGTTTTATGTTTTGCTTGGATATTGTAATAATTCTTTTATTGTGGCCGCTTTAGTCTTTATAGGTAATATTAAGAAAGTCTGTTTGCATCCTTAAAAGGAGCAGTTGGATATTCTTAATATTGTTTTGTAGGTTGCTTCATTGGTTAATCAGTTTTGTGTAGTTTAACACAAAGGTCCCCATTGTTGTACCATGCTTGCAAAAGCCATAGGCAGTTTGCTTAAATTTTATCTGTACATAAACTTTGGATCCATTGATGAACAATTTGCTTGAAAACCAAATAAGAAATCCTGGATAGTAAGCAAATTCATTTTAAATTCTTCTGGTTTCTATTCAACCTCAAATCAATAGCACTTAATCTAGCAGATATTGAAGGCATCACTCAGAGATACTTCTATAACCAGCTAAATTAATTTTCTCCTGTGCCATTAAAGAGAAAGCCAAGTATGGACCCCAAATTAGGAAGAAGAAAAAAGGAATTGTAATCACAGCAAGTGGAATTTTAAATTGGAGAACTGGGGAGCCCGGAAAGTGAAGCATTAAGACTAAAGTGGAAAAACAGGTAGGTAGATAGGCAGGCAGGCAGGCAGGCATTGTAATACTTAGAACTAATTTCAGCCAAAGCCAAGTTCCAAGTACTGTTGATTTTGGTGGGCAAGATTTAAGCAGGTGTTGAATTTCAGCTGAATCATGTCTGGTATCTATAGATCTTTTCTTCTAACTATTTTGAGTTTTTTTTACATATGTTATCTTTGTAATTCTTTTCAATCTGGACTCATAATATTTTGTACAGTCCCCATCTCAAAGAAATATTAAACCTAGAAACAGACAAAGCAATTGTAGGAATATAAAAGACTTTGGAGCGTTTTGGTGTATATAGGGATATGATAAAGGTTAGTAAAATTAGTGATAAGTTGGGGCAGGAGCAGACAAGAGAAAATATTTTCCCTCCCTGTCCCCAAATACTTTAATGCTCTAGGAATCTTTATGTAATTCCCAAGTGTGACCCCCATCTGTGGATACATAAATCTGTGGATCTTGTCCACACTTACCCGAACAGATGTTTCTGCAGACTTCAGGGGTCCCCTAGATTTGCAGAAAAATCATGTATTAAATATAAGAAACCTCTTATATTAAAAAGTGGGTTTGAATTCCACCTGAAAGAACACAAAGACTGTGCAGGGAACACATTTGCCTTTTGAAATCGAGAGTTCTGTTAATTATTGTATGTTGGGGCTGCCTTGCCCCAATTGTGATGTGAACTGGTCCCATTCTGCTGGAATAAGTTACTATAGAATTCACTCTGTGTTATCAAGATTTGTCCTTTGAACCAAAAAGGGAAGTTGGCAGCCTTTTCATTCATGAACTAGCCGCATATGAAAGCTGCGTACAGAATTCAGTGAACAGCTGGGCCCGACAAGCTGTCCAGTGCTGATTCTGTGGCTACTTTTAATCTTGGATTGTAATCAGAGCTATATCTTTTATTTAAGCAATCAAGATCAGCATGACTGCTTATGTTCTTCCTAAACTCTTTTCCAGACCATAATCGCTTCCACGGTGGCTTTTTGTTCTGATGGGTGTACATTAATTTTTTAGCAGCATGTATGTTTGGTTTGGGAATAAACCCGGGCTCAGTTTCAAGTGGGTTCTTTTGCCACGTCTCTGGCCCTTTTCGCTGAATTCCATGTAGTTGAAATTGAATGTCGAACTGAAGTTACAGAAACTGGTTTGGGTGCATCGTTCCAGCTTGACGAAATGTTCACAAACTCTGTCTGTAATAAGCTTTTTCATTTATTACGGATAGAGCTCCAGAAACACAAATAGCCCATCGATGTTATGAAGGTGGGAAAGGATAAAGCAGGGGTCCCAAACCTTTTTGAGCCCTTGGGAATCTTTGACACCAGGTTGTGAACTCTGCCACAGAATGGCTTCTGTAGGAGGCGGAACACCACAACACTGCTTCAGGTTGCTGTCCGAGGGTGGATCTCTTTTGTGCGAGGCCCTTTGTCAATAATACACACTACTCCATTGCTGGGGTAATAAATTGGCCATAGCCATTTTATTAAGCAGAAGCGTGAGGTTAAGCATGGGGCTGGATCTGGTCATACGGGTAACATGCTACAGCTCAGCAGGGCGGGTGCCCCGTCCCGAGCTTCGTTCTACTGTGGGGCTCTGCTGGGCAGATGCTCCTGGCCATAGATGTTCCCTTTCGACCTGGTTCAGCAGGGGCGGTTGTCTCTTGCCACTGTTGCCATTCCCAAGGGGAAGGCGTAGCTCCCTAGCTCCCTTCCCCTTGCCCTTCCAGAGCCATACCCATGCGCCAAACCACCAACTACTGGGGTATGACAAAATAAGCATGCATTAACATAGAAAATTAGGGAGAGGTGGGTGGGCAAATTGTCAGTCGGCGAGCACATGGCCCGGACAGAGAAGGGCGGTCCCCTTTAAGGCTCGCCCCTCCTTTCTTCTGGTGACACTAGCCCTTTCTAGCGTGGCTCCCCTTCGCCCTTACTGGGTGGCATCAGCTGGTCTCGTTTCTCCCCGCCCCAAGCAGCAATCACGCCTCGTGGTGATTCATGGGCGTCTTTATCATCAATCACACAGGGAAGATCCTTGTGCTGTGATGGCAGCTGCTACCAAATTGACACAGCCAATCGAAGACTTGCTGGGCAAAAGCCTCACCTGGCTCCAGCCACTTTTAAAAATGGTTGGCAAATGCCAGGAAATGTGCCAGCAGTCAATATGGTACCCAAGGGCACCATGTGGGGGACTCATGGGATAAAGTGCTGTGCCATGCATTGTTATGCTATCACCTCTGGAAGATCTTTCTGTCTCTCCTGTGCTTTCTTCCTCATATATTGCTATGCTTTCAAGCTGTCCTCTCCAAACAAGGGAAGCTGGTTTTTTTCCCTCTCTGCTCAGCAAACCAAATTCTGTTGCAGGTACCAGATATGGGATGCTTGAACACCCATCAGTTAACTGACATCCTGTTTGCTGATGGCAAACAAGAGCTGATTTTTTTTAATGACTGGCTGTTTACTAATTTCATGGCTGTTTGACAGTCTGCTTTACTGTGTTCCTGCAGCGCAACTGGATTTCCCTGAAACTCTGGCTGCTGTTTTCCCTGTCATGATAGCAGAAGGCTTTTTGAAGGTTTTAGAGCAGAAAGCCCCCAAATCCACTTTGCCTGGCTCCATTCCCTCCTTCCAGCTTCGAAGTGGATAGGGCAGCTCAGGGCATGGTGGCTTACCCAGCCTGCGTTCCCCTGCCCCACACTCATGAAAGGAAGGTGGAACTGGTGGCCACCCCCACACTCCCTCCCTCTGGCTTCATGATGATTTACCCGGCCTGCCCTTTTCACCCAGATGAAGAGCAACCAGACGCCAACTCAGCTGCACTGCTTCCCTCTGGCTTTGCTGCTGCTTCTGGCCCCTCCTTTGTAGAATAAGCCCTCCCGTTTCATGGTGGTTTCTATGCATAGCCCGGCTACTGGGGAGGGTAAAGCTAATGGCTGCCTTACTGTGCCAAAAGCCCTCGGGCCAGTCCTTGCTTTATGCAACATCTGACATGAGAGAATTATATGAAGAAGAATTCTTTTGGTCATTGTTCTCTTCTTTCTTCAGTTTGACTTTTTGAATTTATTCCGTATATTTTCATCCCACTTTTCAAACATGCACGTCCTAAAGGGGTATCCATGGTATTCAGTTAGAGGCGTAGCAAGGGGTAAAAGCACTCGGTGCATCCTCCGGCCCCACCCCAGAACGCCCCCACCCTGGAACACCACCCCCACACCCCCACAGGGGCTCGCACCCGGTGTGTCACACACACCCCGGCCCCCTTGGAGCTATGCCTCTGTATTCAGTGCCCAGTGTTATTCACCCATGAGTGGATAGAAGGGGTCTGCTACACAGCAATGATTTTGTAGGTTTTTCTGACGGCAGCTTCTGATTAAATGTAGCTGTCAGCAATGGGGCTTTGATATGACATGTTTGCCTGCATTTCCACTGCCCCGGCCCTGCACTGTGGCCTTTTTGCTTTGTGTTAAATCAACAATTGCTAGATCACTATATCATTATAGCTTTAAGAGGGCAGCCCAGAGGTGGGATCCAGCAGGTTCTCACAGGTTCCCGAGAGTAGATTACTAATTATTTGTGTGTGCCGAGAGGGGGTTACTAATTGGTGGTTTTGCCACATGATTTTTGTCTTAGTTATGCCCCTCCTCTCAGCAGTAGCGCACAGAACTTGAAGCAGTCTAGCAGGAGGTGCACCGGCGTGCGTGGCAGCCTGTACCTGCGTGCATTAGTTTCCCGCCCAAGGACCGGCATAGCGGCTGCGTCCTTGCCACAGCCCCGCCCAGGAATGCCCCACCCCCGGAATGCCCAGCCACACCCCCGTCATGCCCCACCCAGCCCCATTGGTGCTACACCACAGTTTGAATCCCACCAACATGGGAACCTGTTACTAAATTTTTTGGATCCCACCACTGGGGCAGCCATGTTGTTCTCCAGGAGCACCTTAAAGACAAACCAGATTTTCAAGGTATAAACTTTTGAGGAATTTAAAGGGAGCTTTGACTATCAAAATCTTATGCCTCAAAAATCTTGTTGATCTCTAAGCTACTGCTGAACGTGAACCTACATCACTATAACCATTTATTTACTAGATCCACTGAATCCCCAACATTCTTTGTTAAAAGCAGTAAGTCTCTAGCATTTTTCAGTGTGGTGATATACAGCAATGGGTAGTCTCACTTTTAAAATGCAGAGGACCTAGTAGTAGGTTGTTGTGAGGTTATAATTGCCTATTTAAGAAATCCTAAAAAGCACCCTTCGTCCACAGTGCTGGGGGAAATTGCTACTGCAGAGAACTAAGGTAAAGGAAATGACGCTGACGTGAGCTGGACCAGAAAAGATCCAGATTGTCTCTTCCACATGCCAACCACCCTGGCTTTGATCTGTTCAAAAAGATCATAGAAAAGCAGCTTTGGGAAAGAATATAGAAACCCAGAGAAAAGTTACAAGGTGTACAAATGCATAACAGAGCTGTGGTGAAGCAGGAAAAAATCCCATTTCCCATTAGCTCCCAATCTGAACCAGTGTGGAAATGACTTAAAACAGAGGACTCATCTCAGATTTACAATAAAAAGAGAATTCAGAGATGAGCTGGCCAGTTAGGATTTGTGTGCTATTATTTGGAAAGAGAAGGGAGCTGGAGTGGCAAGAATTTCACTTCATCTTTCCTACCTTCTTATCTTTTCTGGCTCAACTGGCAAAGGAACTGATGGCAAAGAAGCCCACGAAGAAAAGAATTCTCATCTGGCTGTCACAAATAAGGAAAGAGAGTTTTTATATTTAGCAGCAGGACTGTTAAGAGGGAAGACTTGACCATGTTTCTCAAACTGATACACAGATTAAGTAGCAGACCAGGGTGTCAAACCATACTTCTCCCCCAACAGCTGCTACTATTTAGCTGTTATTAAAAATGCACCAGATCTTTCAGGTCTCAGAACTGCCATTGTATTCCCTAGTTTTAAGAGTGAAAAGATAGCAGTTTGGGAGGGTCATTATCTCACCTGGCATGAAATGCCTACCACCCCTTGGACAAAAGGCTGGTTTGTCCTAATGGCAGGGCACATTTTAAAAAGTGTCCAGCCACCCTAATTCATTAAAAGAATGTGCAGCCGTTGTCAGCATTAACGATTTAGAGTATTGCATGTCAGCTGAAACTTCAGTTTCTCTGACGTCAGGCAGAGCAATTAGTGTTAATGGTTCTTGTTACATGTTCATTATATAACGTAATATATTCTAAGAAACATGGACTGTGAGAGTGGATAATGAAGAAAGGAAATGTAAGAGGATCGCTTTTAAAGGCTAGTCCTTTAGGGAAGGGAAATTTGTGGTATCAAATTATTCATTGTAGTTGGTTTTAGCTAAGCACGGAAAAATATTCTTCCTTGCAATTCAGCCAATGTGGACAGGCAACATGACTAACAAATAGCTGCTCAATTGAAAGCATTTTATTCCTGAGAAACTAGGATCTGGGTTACAATATCTTACTATATAATTAAGCATTGTGACCTTGACAACAAATCAGAAAAGGCCAAGGATGCTGGAAAATGCAGTCTTCGGTCATCCAGGAGGGCTCAATTTCCAGCTCCATCCAAAGGAAGGACTACACTTCCCAGCAGCCCTTGCTGTAGGAAGCCATATTCCCCTCCCCACACCCACAGTGTGCTTCTCCCTACCAGGGCTAGGTCCCTGTGGTGAACTTCCTGCCTGGGAACATGGGACAAACTTTGGCCCTTTCCACATGGGCCAATAAAAGCAGGGGTTCATGTTCGTACAGCTAGCTGTCTCGTGGACAGCCAGCTTATTTGCCGGGGCATGTGCTTTTGCATGGAGGCACGGGTTTTTTCTTTCTCTGTGTTGTTTTCTTGTTTCCCTACCTGCCTTAGAAGCACAGGCAGGGATGACCCCCCCCCCCCGGGCCATAATTCGACTCGTTTCCCCTGTGTGGCTCCACAGATGGAAGCTGGGGAAGAGGTTTTTGAGAATCACGTTCTGTGCGATTCTCGTGTTATAATACGGCTCACAGCCATGGCTGTTCACTTGGCCATGGCTGTCAGGCAAATTAAAATGAAAGAATTGCACATAACATGATTCTTGTTTAACCCACCCTGCAGCCAATAGTGCAGGTGAGGGGCAGGTTAGACCTGTGTTAGGGGAGGGAACTGTGCAAAGTTCCCACCCAACATGGTTTTTTTCCTGTGGTTATCCCAGATTATTGGCCTGTGTGGAAAGGGCCATACAAGCTGCAGTTGAGCCAGAAGAGCCTGTTTGCAAAGTTAGGGGGAGCCTGTCTGTATATGTGTGTGTGGGGAGAATGTGTAAGTAAGCTTTTTTGTCATTGAATAATTAGGTTAGGTTTTTGTTATCTGTGGTAGGTGTACTTGTTATTTGCAGCAGGGATGGACCCTCTTGGTGGGTGCTGTTAACCCACCAACATTTTTCTAGAGCTTGTTGTATTGGTTCATATAATGGGCTTTACTGCTGGTTCATTGATAAAGTTGCCGTCTAGAGTGGCAGAATAGGCAACAATTTCACTTCCAAAGGTAAAGCAAAAGAGCAAAACAAAGGCAAAAACCAAGTACCCATTCTACTAGTGTTCACGATCAAATTCTCCACACACACACCCCATACACACACACACACAAAGGTATGTCGTGAAATTAATGAGGGAAAATGTATAGATTTCCAATTTCTGAATGAAGTCCTTCTGTCTCTCTGTGGCCCATGTGGTCCAGGTGCTCGGGAGCAACAGCCGCAGAAGGCCATTGCTTTCACATCCTGCATGTGAGCTCCCAAAGGCACCTGGTGGGCCACTGCGAATAGCAGAGTGCTGGACTAGATGGACTCTGGTCTGATCCAGCTGGCTTGTTCTTATGTTCTTATGTTCTTATGTTCTTATCTTACCACTCCACTTAGACCATCCCTTTTCAATGTAAGAAGCCTTCCTCCAACTTAAGTGACTCTTCTTTCGAACAGATGTAAATAGGAGTGAACAGTACCGGGTTTCACAGTCCAATGATCAGATAACTTCATTCGTTTATATGCTTCATTATGAACTCAGATGGTGATTCAGCATTCCTTACAAACTTCCCAGAGCAAAGTTAAGCCCACTTGCATACACTGCAATTTATCTTTTTCCTAGCTAAACACAGACAATTGTTTTACCATAATGATACAGTACCATTTTAACTCCATTTTTTAATTGCATCAGGATGTGTGAATTTCTGGTTCTAGTACGTTATCCAGGTATTGTTTGCATGGTCTCCTTGTTAAGCTTGTCGGCTGTCCCATTTAATTGCTTAATCTTTTTCTCCTCTTCTCTGCCCCTCTCCTTTTCCTCTCCCATCTCCCATCTCTCTTGGCTTTAGAAGATGGCAGGAAACTCAAGGGTGCCATCCAGCGGAGCACAGAAACAGGCTTGGCTGTGGAGATGCCAAGCCGAACGATCCGGCAAGCCAGCCATGAGTCCATCGAGGACAGTATGAACAGCTACGGGTCTGAAGGAAAGTAAGTTACAAGCTAGCTAAAAACTGCTGCTTTCCCCTCTAAACCCACTAAAAGCCTTTCTCTGATCCTTTCTGCACAATCTTTTTAAGATGCCTTGGGGATGTCTAATAAAGAGCATCTCCTGCTTTTTGTCCAGACAGGACAAATAAAGTTCAAGGGGAGACAGCAGGTCCCTTTGGCCCTTTTCTGCTGCTTGAGTCCTCCATGCTGCCCACCATTTGCTGAAGGTTTCCTATGGAGGTTTTCTCTGCTTGCATCGCGTCCGCTCGCTTTTCCTGCATGTAAAGTACATGAATGAAGTTAGTTTTTCCTGGTGATCTTGGGAACATGTCATTTTCCTTTTTTGTTTGTTTTCAATGAGATACCTTTGAAGCTGCGCAGACTCGAAATCTGCCATATCGAGTCTGCGTAGCTTCAAAGGTACCACATTGAAAACAAACAAAAAAGGAAAATGACATGTTCCCAAGATCACCAGGAAAAACTAACTTCATTCATGCACTTTACACACAGGAAAAGCGAGTTGGCTTCATGCAATCAGAGGACAGCTTCGTGGGAAGCCTTCAGCAAATGGCAGAATCCCTAAAGTGGCAGCAAATGGTGGGTGCGAGCTGGCAAGAAAACGAAAGTGGAAGCTTTAAACTCGGGCGGGAAAAATGAAACAAGCTGCTCTCCACACAGCATGGGGGAAGCGTCTTTAAGCCATCTTGGGGGGGAAAGATAGCTAGTTTGCCATTTTCAAAAAATGACTGATTGAGCTGAAAAAAAACCTGACATCCTGAAGGCGTCCTTGGGAAAAAGCTTCCCAAGATGCCTCTTTTAACGTCCTTGGGATGTTTTATTTATTCTGCGCAGAAAGGGCCTCTTTTGCTGTTATATGTTAGGCCTGCAGAGAAACCATTTTCACACCACCTTGTTTGCCAAGGAAATGCTGAAGATTCTGGGTTATGATTGGGGAAACATGGGTCTGGGCCAAGCCTACTGAATCTTACCATTACCCTGACTGAAATTTAATATGATTTATGGCCAGACTAAAAGTGATGGTGGTGACTGGGTTTTCTTTCTTGCGTCTACTCTGTTCATGTGTGGAAGAAGGGTGTTATAAGGAGCGTTATCTTAGGGTTTTTAAATTGTAATGTTTTAATTGTGATTTGTACGACACCTTGAGCCATGAGGAAAAGAGAGGTATGAATATTAATTAATGTAAAGTGGGTTTTATTGTAGTAAGAGTGTTGTACTAGAACTTGGGAGAACTTGTCAAATCCTCCTCCTGACCTGAAGAAGTTTTTGGTGACCTTGGACGAGTCATTATCCCTCAGTCTGACCTACCGTTCAGGATTGTTATGTAAATGAAATTAACTGCTTCTAACTTCCTTAAGAGGAATGGTGCAATAGTAGTCTGTTGCTCAGTTCTGAGGCCAGGAAAGGAGGAAAATGCATGGAGGAACTGACTGTAGGTGGAGAAGAAGATTCAACACCCCTTCCCTCATTCCTTTTATTATTTTCTACCAGTGAAGCCCTTTGTGAGGGAAAATGCAGTGGGCTTAGAAAACTTGGGTGGGAGGCAAGCAAGCATTTCCCCCCCACAATGGGCCTTACTGCTGCTTTACCTGCCCCCTCTCCCCCCACCAGCCCTCTTGCCACGTGCCACCCCAGTCCATCCCCCCCCCCTTTGGTGCTGCTCCCCCACTGGACCCTTCTTGTTCTTTGGTGGGGAGGGTGTGTTTTGGACTGGAACGCCATTATGGAATTCATGGTGCTTGGCTGGAAGTGAGTCGTCACAACCCATTCCATCCTTAGCAAATTATGTATAAGCATGTAGCAAACCACCCCCAAAACCCAACGTTATACATACCTGACTGGCAGCTGCATATTTCAAAATATGAGGAGTAATGATCAGGAAATGTTCACATCACCACCTACCTGATATCTTTAATTAGAGATGGCCAGTAGGGAGTCTGCTTACTTCCACGTGCAATGCAGATGTCATATGGCTGGGCCCTCACCCACTGAGTAGTCTTTGCTGAAGTGGTAGTGTGCCAGAAGTGCCAGAAGTGGTAGTATGACCCCAAATAGCCCCATGTTTACTTCACTGTCTTGTCAAACTCCAGTGTGGAACTTGGGGTCAAGAGCTGGATGTCTTCCATTATAGTGGAAGATCTGGCCACCCTAGCATCTAGGATTATTATTTTTGTGCTTCAAGTGGGCACCCTTCTGGTGGTCTAGCCCTCCCACTAGGCCAGGGATCTGCAACCTGCGGCTCTCCAGATGTTCATGGACTACAAATTCCATCAGCTGATGGGATTTGTAGTCCATGAGCATCTGGAGATCCACAGGTTGCAGACCCCTGCACTAAGCTTTGTATTGAAGCTGGTGGGAGAAATGGGGGGAAGGGGAAATGATACTGCACTATGTGTCATTTCTCAGTGGAAACCTGGACATGACCTCAGCAGGTCAGGTAATGTTGTAGATTTCCCTCTGTATGGCGTACCATAGAGCTTTGGGGGAATTCTAGAAGGTTGCATAATGTGACATAGGGCCTTTCCCCACTTACCTTAAGCCCCGCGCTACTCTCCTCAAGTAGCGCGGGGTCCCCAGGCACTCCCCATGGCAGGGGCGGCGACAGCGCAGCCGCCCCAGTGCTGCCGCTGTCGCGCCCCCTCAGCACACGGCATCCCTGGCGCTGGAGAAAACGGCGCCTTTTCATGACCCCGTGCAGAGCGGCATAGGGGGGATAGGGGAGAATGGGAAAAGTGGCTGAGAGCAGCACGCGGCATAGGGGGGATAGGGGAGAGTGGGGAAACGCCCAGTGACATCGACCATAACACTGGCATTTCTACTCCTTGCTCCACCTTCAAAGCTGACAACTCTGGCATATGCTAAAGCTGCATGTGCATGGAAAATATGATTCACAATTGTGGCCATGTGTTACAGGACAGAGCATAATGTGTATTCCTGAGACATCATACCGAAACATCTGAAAAGGACAAATTTGAAACTGAGTTTGTTTATTGTGGTATTTGCAATATATGTATATTGTGTATTGTGCAATATAAGCACAACACTGAGTCCAGGTTTTCTAAGCACAGGCCTTGCGGCTTGCTGTGAAACATAGGCATTGGCTGGCTAGTCATTCTGTTGAATCTGGAAGAGGATTCTGGGCATACTGTGATAGAAAAGCAGAGAATATATTCCTGAGACATCTTCACATGGAGTTGCCATTTTTTGGCATTATTATATGCAGTTCTGGTACTTCAATAGAATGTGCAACAGGCAGTAAAATATCAGATGAAGCTTTGTGGTTTTTGTCTCTGCCCACTACAGAAAACTTTACCTGTTACATTCCTGCCTATTGTGCTCATGTAAAAAATTCAGGATCCCTTGCTGGGGGAAAATGCCAACTCTTTAGATACTGTAAATGTGAACCTATGGAACTGCCCGAAACCAAGAACCTTGAATTTCAGGGCTTGTGCCTTTATCAAAGCCATTTTAGCAGGCTGGGCAGATGTAATAGATGTCAGAAAAAGTGGGCACATCTGGGAAACAGCGGCCTAATGCTTAGGACTCATGCTGAAGATAAAATACGCTTTTATTTCACAGAATGTACAAAGCTGTCTGACACTGAACTGCACTCAGTGTTCCATTTCCATGGAAAGAAATTACTGACATTTGCATGTTGGAGTTCTCAGAAATGTCACCTTTTCCCTCCAATTTCTTGTGCTTTAGTCGTCCTTCTCCATCCAAAACTGACTTGGGAAATAGATTATGTCAAAGGATAACACCGTAGCTATATTAAAATAACCTTTTAGCAAAACTCCAATGAAAAACCTCAGTTTTGCTCTTTGAAATTGTAATCTATTTTGCTGTGAAAGTTGAGTCCCCGTGACAATATATTCACTATAAAGCTCCCAGGATTGAGAGAATGATAGAAATCCCTGGAGCAGCTTAATAAAGTCTAAGACCCAAAGCAGCGGAAGAGATAATCCAAGATTTCTGAGGACTGAATTACTCAAAACCATTGATATTTCTTTGCACACATTTGCCTGGCTTTACTAGTGGGCTGCCTTGAAGATGAATCCTCTGACCATAGAAATAAAATACATGACTAGCTTTCTTAACAGCATGATCTCAACTTAAATCAGTGCCATACAGTGGCATAGCACCAACAGGGGGAGTGCTACGTCCCGGGTCCACACCATGATGGGGACGTGGTTGGGGCATGGCGGGGGCGTTCCAGGGTGGGTGCCACAGCGGCAGGGGCACAGGGCGTGCATGTGCCCCGGGCACAGTTCCCCCTCGCTCCGTCCCTGGTGCTAACTTCCAGGTGCCAACTTCCAGCAGCAGTGGCATAGGAGGTTAAGAGCTCGTGTATCTAATCTGGAGGAACCGGGTTTGATTCCCAGCTCTGCCGCCTGAGCTGTGGAGGCTCATCTGGGGAATTCAGATTAGCCTGTGCACTCCCACACACGCCAGCTGGGTGACCTTGGGCTAGTGACTAGTCATAGCTTCTCGGAGCTCTCTCAGCCCCACCTACCTCACAGGGTGTTTGTTGTGAGGGGGGAAGGGCAAGGAGATTGTAAGCCACTTCGAGTCTCCTGCAGGGAAGAAAGGGGGGATATAAATCCAAACTCCTCCTCCTCCTCCTCCTCCTCCTCCTCTTCTTCCTCTTCCTCTTCCTCTTCCTCTTCCTCTTCCTCTTCTTCTTCTTCTTCTTCTTCTTCTTCTTCTTCTTCTTCTTCTTCTTCTTCTTCTTCTTCTTCTTCTTCAGCCTGGACCTTGATAATGGTGGTAGCAATGATGATGATAACGATGAAAGAGGCATTTTCAGAGACAGATACAGTGACACTCTGTTGTTACGACTGACTTAATTTATGGCCTCTTTCAAAATCTGCCCTCAGCCAAATCCTTCTGCAAAGCAGTTGGCAGTTCTGCAGCTCTGACCTCCACCTGTATTACAAAATCCAAAGGATTAGAAATTGAATTTTAGCATTGTGGGAAGTGATTTTTTTTCCATATGCAGTCAAGGACTCATACATTTGTGTAGATCCGTGTTGGAGGCCAGGGCAGAGTCATGGCTCCACGGGGCTCCTGGTGCTGACTATGGACACCCTGAGGTCGAACCAGGCAGCCCTGAGCATCCCTCCAGCTGCCCCTGAAGCCATTGGAAAACAAGAAAACCCATAAGGATCACCAGGCAATTTTGAAGCTGTTTGGGAGTGAAGCCAGGTGGAAATGGGCTCAGAGCGCAGAGCAGTTCCTGAAAGGGCTGGTGACGTCATGATTGGGCTTGAAAAGGCCCCACTAGCCTAGGATCACCCAGCCCAAGACTGAAAGCCACTGGCAACTCCTCTCTGTCCAACCTGGTGAAACTGAGCAACTAGCTTAGGTGAGGGCTGTGCTTGGACTAGCTGGGGCAGGAAAGAGGGGTGGGTATGAGCGAATGGTGGCAGGGTCTTGCCTGCCCAGCTGGACTGAGCCACTCCCACAAGGGGGTGAGGAAGGAAAAGCCATGGCCAGATTGGAGGCCTGATTGGCATAAGGTGTGGTGACCCTCTCTAAATGGGAGCACCAGAAACAGGCCAGGGAGAGAGATGTTGGCCAGCCCAGGTGTGGTGCAGGGCTGAGCACAACTGAGAGGAAGAGGAACCGGGTGGTGTAACACCCTCCCCTCTCATTTTGCCGCCTGGTGAAACTCTCATGGTACGTGGACAGGGTGGTAGAATCCCAGCAAGTAGCATCAGAGTGGGAGGGGCCTCACATTCAATCACTTGGGAACAGTGGCGTAGCTAGGGAAAATGGAGCCCGGGACAAAATCTGAGTTTTGCACACACACACCCTATATTGGCAGCGTCCCTCCCCCACCACAACCAAACAACATTTTTTTGCACCAGGTCATCTCAAAGTCACCATCACATTATAGAACATGCCCCAACACACAAATCTGAACATACCCAGGGCTCCCTAGTTTAAACAACATTGAAAGTGATGCTATTTTTTGAAGGGGGGGAATCCACCCTGAAACAGCCCAGATTCTCCTTTAAAATCCACCTTCAAGAGAGACTCTGGGCTCTCTAGTTTAAACAACATTGAAAGTGATGCTGTTTCAGGGTAGATTTCCCACCCATCCACCCCAAACAGCATCATTGTCAATGTTGGTTGTTGTGGGTTTTCTGGGCTGCGTGGCTGTGGTCTGGTAGATCTTGTTCCTAATGTTTCTGCTGCATCTGTGGCTGGTATCTTCAGAGGTGTATCACAGAGAGAAGTCTGTTATACACTGTGTCCAGACTTCTCTTATAACAGACTTCTCTCTGTGATACACCCCTGAAGATGCCAGCCACAGATGCAGGTGAAACTTAGGAACAAGATCTACCAGACCATGGCCACACAGCCTGTAAAACCACAACAACCAGTTGAATCTGGTTGGGAAAGCCTTCAACAATACTTTCAATGGTTTTTTTTAATCTAGGGAGCCCAGTTTCTCCCTTTAAATCCACTCCAAAGGGGATTGATTTAAAGAGAGAACCCGGGGAAAATTTGAGGGTGCCTGTCAGGAGAGCAATGTTTAAGCTAACAGTACCAAAATTTTAGGCTATCTTTAGGAGACTATCCTGATTATACCACCCAGGTTTAGTGAAGTTTGATTCATAACTTTGGACCCTCAAAAGGGTAGCCCCATCTACCATTAGCTCCCATTGGAAACAATGGGGGATGGAGCACCCCTTTTGGGGGTCCATAACTTTGGACCCCCTGAACCAAACTTCACCAAACCTGGGTGGTATCAGCAGGAGACTATCCTTATGATGCCACCTAGGTTTAGTGAAGTTTGATTCAGAGGGTCCAAAGTTATGGACCCTCAAAAGGGTAGCCCCATCTACCATTAGCTCCCATTGGAAACAATGGGGGATGGAGCACCCCCTTTGGGGGTCCATAACTTTGAACCCCCTGAACCAAACTTCACCAAACGTGGCTGGTATCATCAGGACTGTCACCTGACGATAGCCTGAAATTTTGGTGCCACTAGCCTAAAAACTGCGCCCTCTGCAGGCCAAAAATGAAAAAAACTGCTAAAAAATAGAAAAAGCCACAAACGAACCTGCAATTTTTGCGCCCACCACAAGGGGGCACCCGGAACACTTGTCCCTGGATGTCCCCATGGTAGCCCGTGCTTGGGATGTCCCCAAGCCCGTGCTTGGGAATCATGTACGAATACCATGGACCATCTGTGTAGCATCATGGTAAAATCTGGCTGCTTTCCTGTTCAGGCTCAGATTGTGAATGAACATAGACAGAGGCAGTGCCAAAAGAAATGCAACACCATGTTTTAAAAAATGCACCTTCAGTGTCACGCACTTGTTAAATTTATTGACACCCAGTGCTGATCTTATTTATTTATTGATCACATTTCTATCCCACCCTATCCGAAAGGGTTCAGGGTGATTTCCAACAATTAAGAAGAAGAAGAAGAGTTTGGATTTATATCCCCCCTTTCTCTCCTGTAGGAGACTCAAAGGGGCTTACAATTTCCTTGCCCTTCCCCACTCACAATAAACACCCTGCGAAGTGGGTGGGGCTGAGAGAGCTCTGAAAAGCTGTGACTAGCCCAAGGTCACCCAGCTGGCCTGTGTGGGAGTGTACAGGCTAATCTGAATTCCTCAGATAAGCCTCCACAACTCAAGCGGCAGAGCTGGGAATCAAACCCAGTTCCTCCAGATCAGAGTGCACCTGCTCTTAGCTACTGCTCTTAGCCACTACGCCACATTAAAACACAATAAAACCTTTAAATACAAATTTTAAAACATTAAAACTTTAAAACACCTACAAACATACTAAAGCAATAAATTAATAAATTGTTGATGAAAAGCAGATGGCGACTTACAGAAACTGACCATTTCATCCCCCCTCCTTCCCCCCTCCCCCTTCTAAAGGCCAAGAGGAGCTGCCAGATGGCTAATTTGAAAAGGCCTGCTGGAACAACCAGGTTTTACAAGCCCTGCAGAATGAAGATTGTTCCCGCAGGGCTCTGGCCTCAGCTGGTAACTTGGTCCGCCAGGCCAGAGCAAGGGCTGAAAAATCCCTGGCTCGCATCAGATCCAGCCGGTTGTCTCTAGGGTCAGGGTCAGACAAAAGGTTCCACTGGGACAAGGAAGGAAAATAGACTTTTAGGTGTACCCTATTCTGTCATTGCTGTTCACGGCTGACATGGCAACTCATAGGGTTTTCATGGCAAGAAATGTTGAGTGGTGGTTTGTTGTTGCATGCCTCTGCATCACAATCCTGGTATTCCTTGGAGGACTCCCAGGGCCGAACCTGCTTAACTTCCAAGATCTGATGATATCGGGTTAGACTGGACTATCTAGTGGAGAGCTGTGTGTGTCAGGCCTAGAATATTATATTAAAAATTACTGGTGAATTGAGGGAAGGTGATAGTTTGAAACAGGTTAAGAACTAGGCTGAAGTTATTTTAGGACAATACAGCAGGCTTCTTTTTTGGAGTAGCTACTAGAGACATGCATTTGAGTGAAATTGGACTGAAAATATACCCCCAAGATACCTTATTCATATTTTCCAAGCCCGGGAGGGGCGGTATAAAAATTGTAGTGGTGGTGGTGATGATCTCCCAAATATTTCTCAATTTTTTCAGGAAACAAAAAAATGATTCTGAAAAATCCCATAATTTTTCAGCATTTTGGGGAAGATCAGGAGGCAGCATTTTCAGGCTCCTGGGGCCCGGATTTCCCCCTCCTCCCTATGTCTTGCCTTCCCCCCTTTCCCTTGGAGGAGTGCAGTGAGCTGCTTCTGCCAATTTCAGGTTTCTTTTGTCAGTTTCAGGAGGCGGGTTTGTGGTCCCTTAGCTGCATCGACATTATTGCACACTCAGAGCTCAGATTCGTGCTTCACTGAATGTGCAATAGTCCTATTGAGCTTGCACTGCCAGACTGGCACTGGGGTTCTGCTGGGCATCCTGGGCAATGACGTTTGTTCTGCTAAGCTTGCAAAATCCCACCCACTCCGCAGCTTTAATTTCCACTCCAAAGATTCTCTGGTTTGACATCAGTTCTGTTGGGCTTACAAAACCATAGTGGCACTGTGGGATTCTGCTGGATGTATGTGCATTGTCATGGGTTCTTCTGGGCTTGCAACAGTGCCCCTCCTCATTTTGTGTTTCCACTGCAGAGATTCTCTAATTCAGGGGTCTGCAACATGCGGCTCTCCAGATGTTCATGGACTACAAATCCCATCAGCCCTTGCTCTAGTTCAATTTGGGTTCCGTTTGGCTTGGCACATTGACTTGTGGTACTCTTGGGATTACTGGGTTCTGCAAAGGTTTTGTTGGGCTTGTTGCGTTGGTTCTTCCATGAGAGGCATGGTTTGACCAGTGATGCTGCTTACAGACATGGTTTTTGCCTGGAAGCAGCTTGGAGATTTGGCTGTCTTTTTTCTGTCATAGGAAATAATGGAGGACTGCTGGGGCCACCCTGTTCAGGGGCCCATATAATTGGATCTCTTAGGCCAATATACTTGGCGTTTGGTGGTTATTTAAAGAACTTGCTTCACAGCAATCTTGGTGCCTTTATCTTTAAAAATAACCCTCCACCACCCAGAAAGTTTTCCCGTAGGGAATACCATCCCCAAAATATTCAGATTCCCAGAAAAAAAAAACCCAAATCTAATATTATGTTGGTATTGGAATTTGGGGAAATCAGGAATACCAATATTAAAATCATGCTAGAAGTGGTCTCACTTGCCGCAGAGAGAACAAAAAGTAAAAGTGGAGCTTGACAAAATACATCTGTACAAGAAATCTTGTTGCAGTGGACATTCACCCCCACCAAGCAGCAAACATGTTGTACATGATCAGCTAATGGTGTAACACTAATCCAACCCCAAGGTTATTCAAGTATGTATTACTGTAACCAACTTGGCTGGGTCCAACAGCTTATTGAAGATGCTTTGGGTTAGCACACCAATTTGCTTTTCGAACATGAGATCCCCCCCCCCCAAGCTCTTAGTGTGCGCTCTGTGAACATCAAATCCACTCCATCCACATGAGTGGATCCAGTCCCTCTAAACCATCAGCCTTCCTGTTTTGCTGAAGTTTTTTGAATTTTATAAGCCATGTTGTAAAGTAGCCTTGATGAAAGGAAGGAGTAAATTCCCAAATCTTTCACATAAATGAAATAAAATATATTTCAGGAGACAGCATCTCCATTGTTGATTCAGTTGGATCCATTAATTCATTGTGCTATAAATACTCTCAGCATAATATTATGTTCACTAGATCTATTTTTAATTTGCAGGTGACATTGGAATGTATACTATACTGTACTATATGCTCAGCATGATAGTTCTGCAGTTTCCATCAAATATTTTTAAATGATAGGGGGTTGCTTTCATATCCTACGTTCTAAGGCTAAATTCTGGTGTGTGTGGGTGGGGGGAACAAGATTTGAAGAGGCGGAATTAGAAACAATAATTCGTTGTTTGAGGATTCACTACTGCAACCCAGTTCTGAAGCCTAGCTTTGTCTCTAGGTGTGCCTTGGGTGTCTTTTACACTATACAAGCAGCAGCTGGTTTAATGAAGTTTTACATAATTTCCCCTGGCGTCTGGTTTTCTCAGAAAGGCTGACATTAGAACAAATGATCCCAAAAGAAAATATTGAAGGTTGCTTCCCACAGTCCATAATATGTAATTCCTGGTGGCTTTCTCATTTCTGCCGACTCCTGCTGCGATGATAAGATTACAGAAAGCTTAAGATGACTTTCTCACCTTAGAATGTCTCAGCAGGTAGGGACTGCAGGAGAAACAGGAAAGATGTGTTTTCATCTGTATAAGGGGGTGGGGAGGAACCAGATCCTGCAGTGACATGTGGCCAATGTGCTGTGCTTCTCCTTTCACGTTTTTATTTCAGCTTTTAAAACAAAATGTCTTGTTGTTGATACTCTAGAGCAGTGGTTCTCAACCCTCCTAATGCCGCGACCCTTTAACACAGTTCCTCATGTTGTGGTGACCCCCAACCATAAAATTATTTGTGTCTCAATTCCTAAGACCATCGGAAATATGTGTTTTCTGATGGTCTTAGGCGACCCCTGTGAAAGGGTCGTTTGACCCCCAAAGGAGTCGCGACCCACAGGTTGAGAACCACTGTTTCCAGAGCACAGTGGTGTCAAACTTCAGGGATTCTCCAGATGCTGGATTCACAAGTTCCCATCATCCCCTGCCAGCACTGGCAGGGGGTGATGGGAACTGTAGTTCATAACATCTGGAGGGCCATGAATTTGACACTCCATGCTCTTAGACTCAGGGTGGTGAACCTTTAACGCACTTAGGATGTTAGTGGATTGCTATTCTGTCAGCTTTCCAGCATGTGGCCAATTGGCCATGCTGGAAAGGGGCTGGATGGGAATTGTAGTCCACAACATCTAGAAAGTGCCAAAGGTTCACTAATATTGGGTGTTTTCTAGAGCAGGGATATTCAAAGAGTCTACCAGACCAGGAACTACAATTCCCATCAGCCCCTGCCAGCATGGCCAATTGGCCATGCTGGCAGGGGCTGATGGGAATTGTAGTTCCTGAACATCTGGAGAGCCGCAGGTTCCCTACCCCTGCTCTAGAGGCTGGTATCCTGGGAGGGCTGGAGCAGGTTTCTACACTCTGTTAAAAATGCATCATTAAATGCTGCAGAACTACTCTCTGCTCAGTTTCTTGCCTGACTGGGGTTTTGAAGCTGGGTCTCCTAGACTCTAAACACTACACCCTGCTGGCACTCTAAACGATAAAGCAATTTCAATGAATAGATGCAACCTGGAAGCAAGATATCACGAAAACTATAAGAGAATGGAAGGACAGTCTCTCATGTCACTGTAGGTGATGTGAAAGACCTCTGCTGGAGACCCTGGAGAGCCACTGCCAGTCTGTTCGGCATTGATGGTCGGATTCGGTGTAAGGCAGTTTCATGTGTGGCTGAGAGTATTAACTTTTCTTAATTGTTTTTAGGTCAAAAGTTCTTGTGATCCTTCAGTATCCTTAAAAAATTTTTTCATGTAATGTAATCCAAGTTCATTTTTAAAAAGTTTTGAAAAGAGACCAAAAAAAGAAAGGAAAACTGGAAAAGAAGTGGAAGGAGGTAAAGAGAAGGTACCGTCTAGGCGGCTGACGCTTACTGGTCCTCAGTGTCTCCAGAACTGGTGGGTCTATTAACCAAACCCAGCTAGGCCACCTGCCAAATTGAAGGTCCCCAGGTGCCCAAATCCTGGGGAGGCAAGAGCGAAGCTGTGCTTGCTCTTCAAGCCAGTGAAAACTTCAATTCAGAGTGTGGTGGAGTCTCCTTCTTTGGAGGTTTTTAAAGAGAAGTTCGATGGCCATCTGTCAGGAGTGCTTTGATGGTCTGTTCCTGCATTGCAGGAAGTTGGACTTGATGCCCTTGGAGTCTCTTCCAACTCTATGATTCTGTGATAACACCCCTTTCAGTAATGTGAGGCAGGGATCTCTTAGCAGCTTAAACCAGCTGTCATTTTTCTGGACGTTTCAGAGTATTAGCAAGAAAGGATGGTTGTCTCCCCCAGGAGGGGAGGAAAGGTAGCTATTTGGAAAGCTATTGTTCTCTTCCTCCTTTTTCATTCTTATGCACATTTGAAAATTGCCGCTTTGTTCCCCTACAAACAAATGCATTGGCTGCTTTATTCATTTTCTTGGCTATGAAATTTGACAGAAAATTGTTTAGGAATAGGAAGTATGGATCGAGGTGTTCCGTAGCCCTCATTCAATCTGCAGCAGAAGCATCAGGAACATCCATGGGCTTGAAACTGGCATGTTGTTCTGAGAAACTGCTGGCCCATGAGCATCTGAAAGTAAGATATTGGTGAAGACTCCTTTGCAGCACAGGAAGGGAGGATTGGAGGAGTGCATTTAGCTGTCCATATTAGATAATGTCAGAACCAGTAAGGGCTAATCCACTTTAAGGAGTAGATGTGATGAAGAAATAGTCCATTAATCCAATTGCAAAAGATGATTTGCTCCCTTTATTCTGTTGGGTGATCAGCCCATCATCTCCATGCCAATGAATGTGGGCACATGTCAGCTTTTGAACAATTCCAGCAGCATAATTAATGTATTAATGAACGTCAGGCGGATTATTGGCAATTCTTCCCACAGAAGCCCCATTTTTCTCATAATTAGTTCTTTATTTACAGACACTGCCCTCTAACAAAAGTCATCATCTTACAAGGGTAAGAATTTGTAATTTCCATTGCAAATCTTTTCTTAAGCTAACACGCACAGAGCTCTAAGTTTGATTTAGTTTCTCATAAGTCATCCGGCAAAAGATAATCAGAAGTTTTATGGAACCTACGGCAAATCTTGACAATGAGGATCATTGACCTTGGTATCAGCCATGGCTTTCACATGCTTCCAAGGTATGCTCCTCAGTATCCTTCTGTAGTGTGAAGTGGAACCTTTGCATTTTCCTGCTGTGCTGGCTATTCAGTCTGATAACCGAAACTTATGACTGTTTGATGCCCTAAGAACTGATTTTGGATTATTCCTACTGGGGAAAGCAATAGTCAGGCTAGACTTCCTTCACTGTCAACATGAAAAGAAACCCTTATTGGATCTCACCAAGGGTCCATCTAGTCCAGTATCTTCTCTCCTACATTAACCCCTAATCTTTATGCTGTTCCCCTACCCCGCCCACCCACCCCCAAAAGCCAGCTAGTATTGAGTGACTTCTGGCCTCTGAATGGAGGCTCTATCTCGTTATCTGGACCTAGGGGCTATTGAAATACCTGCCCTCCATGAATTTGTCTGATTCCTGATTAATGCCATCTGAGCATAGTGTATCTCCTCTTGCACCATCTGAAAGGCATCTAAACTAGCGGTCATTGCCACATCCTCTGGCTGAGAGCTCTCTGAATTGACTGTGCAAGATAGATCAATCTATAGCTCATTCTGCACATGCAGAATAATGCACTTTCAAACTGCTTTCAGTGCTCTTTGAAGCTGTGCAGAATAGCAAAATCCACTTGCAAACAGTTGTGAAAGTGGTTTGAAAACGCATTATTTTGCCTGTGTGAAAGGGACCTTAGAGCTATTATCCACGACCTCCATGTTCAATGGCAGTGCATCTCAGAAAACCAGTTGTGTGGTGTGAGGGTACAGCCTTCATGCCCTGGTTGTGAGCTTATTGAAAGAATCAGGTTGGTGACTGTAGGAGGCAGGATGGGCTGATCCAGCAGGGCTATGCTTATTTTGTTGTTTTATTAATGAATTTATTTAAATGTTTTAATCTAAACCTCCCTTCTCCCCAACAAATAGATACTTAAGGTGGCATACCAAATATTTAATATATGCCAAGCAGAAGAATTGCCTCATATTTTCTCTTGTCTGCTTATGGACCATTTTCTCCCAGTTACTGTGATGGGTGTTGACTGGAACTTGGGATCTTCTGTACACTGGATCCTTCCTATCCTGGCTGCTAAAATCATGCAAGGACCACATTAATGAAACCTTTGATGTACATGGCACCTACTCCCAGCCACTCCAAGGGGCTCTCTAAAGTCCCAGTCAAAGTCTTATGCAACTTTGCTCCCAGAGGTCCTATTAACTGGCTGTGCCAAACCATTGAGTCTAGGATTTTCTTTTGCATTCAGTAAAGAGGCATGCTATCTTTGAGTATTTTCCTCCTCTGTCCTGCTTTAGCAACATAAGTGGGTGGGGGTATATAGCAATAGCTCTTTGGGAATGGGGACGTTAGGAGACTTGGAAGTAAATACCATGAAATCTTCAGGCTGTTGGTGAAATGAAAATATTGCCACTCTACAGCCATGTTTGGCATGCAAGATCTCGGAAGCAATTTAAAAATAGATTTGAAAAGAGGACACAAACTCCACATGGACAAGAAAAGAAATTAATGATACGTTTGCCTAAACTTAGCTGCATGAAGATACAGTTTGCATACTAATGTACCATAGTTGGCAGGTTGGAACGGAACAGCTCCCACTCGGGATTTTCTTCAAAGCATTCCTCATTGAAAGCAGTTTCTGTTCATTAGTTTTCTGAACCGCTGTTATTTTCCAAAACTGGACTGAAAAGCAGGTCAAGTGAATAGGGCAGCCCAAATAACTCAGCTCAGCCCAGGCTCATCTGAGTTTAGGAACTCAGCAAGATTGGCCGGGGTGAGTACTTGGATGGGAGACCACCAAGGAAGCCTGGAGCTGCTTTGGAGGGGAAGGCAAGGGCAAACCACCGCTGCTCGTCTCTAACAGGAAGAAGAACTGTTCTGTTCCCCAAGCAAACTAAATTCAGGTGCCTTGCACTTGGCCAGAGCAGAGCGTAAGACCCACAGACAAATAGGCTTATCCTTGCCACGAGTAAACATATCCATGCAACCTATTTTTCACACCAACTGCTGTTGTATTTCATTCACCCCAGATAGATGGCTGGCACTACAAGTTCTGAAGTCACTCGTCCCTTATTCATGAGGATTCCATGCAGGTATTTCCCCACCCACAAGAGATGATCAGTAACTAGCAGCATATATGGCTCACGGTCTAGTACTTCCTTATACCGATGATTGATTGATTGATTAGATTTGCATACTGCCCTCCCCTGAAGGGCTCAGGGCAGTGAACAACAGCTGCAAATGATAGCTGCAATTTATGGCTATCGGAACTAATAGTACTGAACTCTGATTTATGTACAGGTGATGCTAGTGATTTCTAGAAGGTGAAAAAAATTATAGGATGTGATAATTGGTTAATTTCTCCTTTCATATTCACTGACTTGCTGAAACATCCCACAGTCAATATTTTCCCAGAGATGCCACATAAATCAATCAATGCTGTCCTAAAATAAATAATATCTCTATGCATTATTCAAAGAACAAATCCTTAGCCAGAAATATGAACTCTGTATATTCTTTCATAAATTAAATAGTTTGTGGCTGAGGATCTGACTTTCTTGACATACTCCTTGATCTTTAACTTGTTCTCTGACAATAATGCCTTACTTAAGGTGATTTTTCTTTTAAAAATAACCATCCCTACAGAATTTTGAAGTCAGTCCCGTGTACAAGTCTTTCCCTTCTGACATGTGGCTCAGCCAGCAGTTATAAAAGCTTTTAAATTGACACCTACCGGTACTTCCAAATTTGGTTTACCTTTTGTGATCCACTCCTTCAGTGCACCTGGCTTCCGGTAATGTAAGACAGGGTAGTATTGTGATAGGCTTCCGGTAATGTAAGACAGGGTAGTATTGTGATAGGCTACCCAAGTGATTCTCCATTGTGATCACCATGGTTACTTGTTGCTGGGTTTCCTAGGACCCATTTGCTTCTTCTCTTAAACATGTTTCTCCATAGCAAATGGTCAGTCTTGACTCACCTCAACTAATTGGAGCAGGAGGTGCTTCAGAATTGCCCAGGAGACATTACCTTGTGCTGGCAGAAACACCCGTTCAGAAATAGTTAGTTGCCTCCACCATAGAGGGATTCTTGGCTTTCAACATTTCATCATTTTGTGAATAGGCCTGGTCCCCATGGCAGCCATTTTGTGCTGGTGCCCACTCACCATTCTCAAAATTCCAATAGATCCCACAGGCTGTGAGATTGGGGACTCCTGACCTATGCACATCACCTCCCCTATCAAGGGATGTACATTATGTAAATAAAAATAAACACATTATCTTGGCGATAAACTGAACTTGTGCAAGCAGAGAATTTATGTCCGGCACTTATCTTAGAATTCTTGCGTCATGGAGGTAGAATCATGGTTCTTGCAGAAATAAGCAACTATCCAAAGAGACCCATTCATCCTATTATGTAAATGCAGACTTTCAATGCATTGTGCATATATGATGAAAAATTGTGCATATATGATGAAAAATAAAGTTGACACCTCTTTTCCTAGGAGTGCATGTTTATTTCTGGTATAAAAGATGCTGCACCTAATCTCCGATAAGGACCACAGTACCTGCCTGCATAGACTGCATAAACTGTCGATTCTACTTGTCTTCCATAGCTTCACCTCTCTGCTGTTGACTGCAGAATTGCTGTCGCTCTGGCTGACCTCCACTGACTTTGCTCGACTCCAGGAATACAGTACATATCAGTCCATAGCTGCTGCCCAGGGCAGGTTCAGTCAGCTGTATGAAGTTCAGCGGAAGAGTCAAGTACTGTTTTGAAAGGCCGTCTGATCTAATTTTATTAAAATCATTAACATGCTGCAGTAGCAGCAGCATCATTAATTATAATGACTTGGAGGCAAAGGTCACAGAAGAAGACTGATTGTATTTCCCTTTTCTGACAGCCAGGAAGCAGCTTACATTGAGTCTGTCAGCGGTTGGGCATCGCGCTCTGGCTGGGTTTAGGCAGAAGCAGCGCACTAGGTGTTAATATTTTGTGTGACAGGGTACAGAAAAGCTCAGCAGTGTTTCCCTCCTCTGCACTGGCAACAAGATCGACTCTGTTGACTCATTCATCCTTTTCAGAACGTAGACAAAACATTTGTTACTTAGCAGCTTCTTCCTCGGTGGAGGCAGAATTGTCCTTGTGACTTGGAGAGCGCACGTGTTGACAAATATAAGGCTGACAGTCCAATACCGGTGGGGCAGACAGGGGCAACACTGCTCCGGTGCTGCCCTGCCCCCTTCAAAGGATTTCCCTGCAGTGTACGAAGCCCCTCTCCCAAAAATCCAAAAGCTGGCAGCAAGAATCCCCCATAGGGAATAACAAAGATATCTCGGAGGCAGGCTTCGCTGCCACATGGGGCTGGGCAGACAGTGGAAGCCAACTAAAGTCAGCTCTGTCAGATACACCTATGCAAAACAGCATTGCCTGCTAGCTATCAAACATAGTCAAATATACTGTTGCATGTCATCTGTCAACTGGAAATCAATACGGCTGTATATGACTATTGATATCAGATTGAACTGGACAAAGGAGTATTGGGAGAATCAACTTCTTTTCAACTCTATTTAGCAACCATTGTTGCCTTCGTGAATAGAAAAGTTTCATGCCAAAACTTATCAGCCTTGTCTGCTTTGTGACCAGACGGCCCTCCTTTTCCTCACTTGGTTTCCCTTGTTTTCCCGCAGAAGATGTAACACATTTATGATAGGCCTAATGATGGCTTTCTGGCACTCTTACACAGTTCTCCATAGGGAGCAGGTGCCAGCTTAATGCAACGGTTCAGTGCCTCTTAAAATTATTGTCTCTGAAATAAATCTGTACACAGATTCGTTGAACATTCACTAATGCTTCATCGCTGCATGGCACAAAATCAGCTTTTGCAGTTGACTGCTAAATATGTTGATCTGGGATGGGTCCAAATGTATAGATTTTGATGAATCTCCATGGTTTCCTCACCCTAGCATGGCTCCAGCTTCACAGCATATGTGACACATGGTCCTGCAGTCCATCATGATGCTGTGCTGTAGTAATTTCATCAGTCTTCATAAGTGAGCCAAACCTGTTTCTCCCCTCCCATAAAGGTGCGTCCTTTATGCTCAACGCATCTTTTACCAAGGAATGAATTGGCAACTAAAACTCGAAATTCTATAACAGCTAGGTCTGGCTGTTCTCGACTCCACCTGTCAGTCTCCAGATGAATGGTCTTTTCTTTAGAAGTCTTGAGGGCTGCACATTGATCTGTACATCCAGCTGTAACTTGTACATTTATCCCGATATACATCCATAGTATTGTTCTGTGACACTTTTTACCAACAGTTTCAACATAAACTATCAACCAACCTATCAATAAATCCACAAAAGAGCCAAATAAATGTTGTAGGATACAAAAGACTTACCTTAAGGTAACCTGGCCAGATCCCCTGCTATGGCTTGCCATATTTGGGCCATGGCTTCCAGCTTTGACCTTTTGCTCCAGTAGGAACAAAAATGAGGCTGGGTGGGAAGCAACAGAAAGCAATGGAAAGACATCACTTTCTGTTTTACCCAGAAGTTAAGCCTTGACGTTTTAGGAGTTCTCCAAAACTCTGTGGCTTTTACTATATGAATTGGGGGAATTCCTAAAGCGTTATATCAGTTCAGAGTACAACTGGAAGCGATGTCACAAAACATCACTCTGCCACCCTTTTTGAAAACATTGCCTGGCAACTATACCTGAAGATTAGCAGAGCACATGTCTGCATGAACATTTGTCTGAAACAACATACTGACCCTCGTGAACAACTGACTGAGACTGTGGTCTGTGTCTGGGGCCCAGGCCTCTAGACTTCCCCAACCACCCCAGCAACCCCGGCCCAAGCCACTTATCTGCAGGACTTGACAAGCTGCAGCAGCCCAAGGAGATGAGAGAACCAGACAGCAGCTATCCCAGGCCCTGGCTAGCAAAGGCAGGGCTTGTCTCAGAGTCCTGCCTGGCAGGAAGCTACCTTAGCAACAGGAGCAACCCTTTCCTCCCAGGAGCCAAAGAGCAGAGGAAAGGCCAACAGAGCTTTAAAGGCGGAGGCCCAGGAAGGGCCCAGCCAATGGGGCAAGCTCAGGGGTGAGGTTGGAGGGGAAAAGGAAGCTATAAAAGCCTCAGGGAGCCAGAGAGTCAGGGAGGAGAAGGCTACTTGGTGGCTCCGTGCTGTATGGCAGCTGCTCACTGGGGTGCTACCCAGGATGAGAGGATCTGAAACCTGAGGAAGGTTCCTGAGGTGACGGGAGCCCTTGTCATGACCGTCTATACTGCTGCACATAGCTTATTGTAAATAGGATCCTATTATGTCATTTCTTGAGATGTCTTATGCTGTGCTTAAGTTCTTTCTGGAAGTTCCAGACTTCCACCGTCCTAATGCACTGGTTCCTGAATATCCCGTTTTGTTGATTGTACTGCTATGTGTAATTTTCCTTGAATCCCTGTGAGAAATGTAAATAATAAATATATGTAGGGATACCTCATGTCAAGTCTTCCCATGGACATTAAAGTTTCTTGCTGTGGGAAAAGGACTATGTTTGATGGCCTACAAGATCTCGTCCATCTGTGCTACAGTTTTGACGACTGCTGAAATGAAAAAGGAGAACCTTTTATCTCATTTTAGAGGAATGTGCTTTCATGATTGCTAGAAGTGGTGTGAAAATATTGGCTTCTGGGATTAAGCTCCTTTATAAATCAGAACACTTGTCCACCTTTAGGCTGTGTTATCTACTCTGATGAACAATTCTTCAAGGTCTCAGGAAAAAGCCTTTCCCAGCTACCTGACATTCTTCAAATTGAAGGTGCTGAGACCTGGACTTGTGGCATTTAACATGTAAAACATGTGCTGTACCACTGAACTATGGCACATGCTCAGAAGATTCCCTAGACAGAGTACTGGACATCTTTGGCTCAGGTCTTAGCAGAAAGAAACAGAGAGGTGAAACCCCTCAAGATTAGACAGGGTGGTCCAGTTGCAAAGCAGATTCTTGGCTATGGTCCTTCCCATCCCAGTGACTTGGCCAAGGTCACCAATGAAAATTTAAATCCAGGTCTCTCTTATCTTAGTCTGTCACCTTAACCACTTAACCATGCTGGCTCACTGTGCATTGTTATTATTTTCATAGGATCTCTTCAACTTTGCAGTGAGAGTGTAGGAGAACATGTGCTTTAATCTGCTGTAGTTTTAATGAGAATAAAAAGAGAAATGCTAATCTGTTCATCTTTAGAATCCCTCCTAAAAGTCACTTCAGGGGGAAGAAAAAAATGAAAACCAGCAAAAAATTAATTGCTATGCATGCAGCCCTGCAGGCTAGGAATTGTTCTTTTTCCCTTGCCACATAGAAGGAAAGGATGGGCAATGTTTACACTTGGAACAGGAAAAGATTAGCGTTTTCTATGATCTGCTGTGATGATAACTGTTTGTTTGTAATTATGCATGACTACGCTAACGTGTCCTCTGAAAACAATGGAGGCAAATGGAAAATGGATGACATGTAAGAAGCCTGTGTGGAAATCGATGAGACCACAGCGCATACAAATAGCTCTGTGTTTTATGCATATATCCAATTAATTTAAGGCAGCTTAATTGCTGGGTCCCTGTAAAAGCTTGAAATAATTATTTGCCCTAACCAATTTCTTTTGCAGCTTGAATTTCAATGGTGTCCATCTGGCATCTGCTGGCCAGTTCAGTGACTTCCTGGGAAGCATGGGGCCGGCCCAATTCGTTGGCCGTCAAACCTTGGCCACCACCTCCATGGGTAAGAACAACTGCCCTACCATTTAATGAGGATGACCTTGCAACCCACAGGCTGTAAAATATCGAGCAGTGATGTTGAGAATGATTGACTTCCAATAATTGGTGCTCAAATGCAACACCCCAGAAACTCAGAGGGTATTTTTCAAAGTTCCTGTTTATTATTTATTTATTTATTTATTTATTATTTATTTATACTCTGCCTCATACTAACATCTCCAGGTGGCTTACGTAAGTTAAAAACGACAAAAACCCCACAATAAAAAACATTATCAATAAAACATAACAACAGTAAAACAGCCTTAAAATAATCCTCACCCTGACTCCCCAACCCCTCACCCTCTAGACCAGCAGCTTCTAGGGCTCTGGGGTCCCTGTTCCCACCTCAGCCAGCTTGCCCAGGCCAGAGGTGTCTGTCCTGTGGCCTAAGAATGGGTTTCATGCCTTCTCTGATGTTGACAGGCGCCCCTGACTGGCAGTTTAAACAGCCTTCACAAGGACACCAGCAAAGTAGCCTCTTCCCCCCGCCCCGGCCATTGGGACCCCTGGCCTTTATATCCCATCCCCTGGTTTCTATCCCTGGCCCCACCCCCTCATCCCCTCAACAGGGCTGATAAGCCCTTCCAACTAGCTACTCTTTACCTTGAGCGATATTGGTTGGCTTTAGGACCCAGAAGGCACTGCGCCCATCATCTCCCACCTCACTCCTTCCTCCAGCTCTGGCAGCTCTACTCAAACCTGGTTGGCCACGTTAGGGCCGCTTTCTGCTGGCCACTGCGGCTGCCTGCTGGCTTTTCCTGGGGCCGCTCCTCCAGTCATCCCACTGCTGGGCCCTCGTAGGTAGGCCTCTCAAGCTCTTAAACTGGGTGGCATTCTGGACGTCGGGGGGGTGGGAGGGGCTGGTGGTTGGGAGTCCGGCACTAGGGACTCCAGGCACAACTGTGCATGGGAGTCAAAGTTGAGCATTACTCTGAAATCACATCCTGACCAGCATAAAAGAAGGATCTTGGTGAGTAGCATGCAAGCAAGCGAGAAGGGACTATCTTATTAGTCAAGCATTGTGGTGGTTGTGATGATATGGAAACCCAGTGCATTTTAGAAGGTCTGTGATTGTTCAGTGGATAGCAGTTCCCATACATCTTCTCATTTGGACAGTCTGATGTTTGTCTATATGTAACTTGTATCTCTTTTGGTGTCTAGGGGATGTGGAAATTGGATTGCAAGAACGAAATGGACAATTGGAAGTGGATATAATTCAAGCCCGAGGATTGACCCCCAAGCCTGGTTCCAAAACCCTCCCAGGTATTGTTTCTCAGTCTCTTACTTGTCTCCATCTTTTAACAAGCTTCTAACTTTGCTTCCATGAAATGCTGGAAAACTAGGAAGAAGTATAGGCATAGCCTTCTTTGTGTGCCTCAGATATTACTGATAAGTCGAGTCTGATGAGCAAGGCCTCCCAAAGAAATAAACTCTTAGCAAAACAGGACATTTTCCCCCTTGTCAAGTCACTTGTTCATTTCCCCAGCTGCCACTGATAAACAGCTGAATGTTTCAATGTCTGAAAGGAGCCTTAATGCACGTGGGGGTAGGGGTGGGGGCTGGGAATGTGAATTTCAAGGTCCAGAAGTATTTGAACATAGAAAGCTGCTTTATACCATTAGACCATTCAGCCACCTAATTGAGTGTTGTTTCCTCTGACTGTAGTGGCTCTGGGGTTGCCATTTGGGTTCTTCACTCCAGCAGGAGCAAAAATGGGGAGGGCAGAACAATGTAACATTCTGTCACTTCTGGTTGTAGCTGGAAACAACATCATGACACTCTAGGAATTTCTGTGGTAAAAAAACATAGAGTTAGGGAGATTTGTATAGTGTCATGACATCGCTTCAAGGTACAACTAGAAGTGATGTTGCAACATCATGCAACATCACCTCCCACACCCAATTTTTGCTTCTACTGCAGTAAAGAGCAGCAGTAGAGGCCTGAACACAGGCAATCCGGTAAGCCTAAGTGGTTCGCTAGTCAGTTCTCCTGGTGCAGCTTGTGAATCACCCTTCAAAAGAGTGGCAGAAGAAAAGACAATAAATTGGCCTGATGTCACTTCCAGAAAACCCCCAGAAGTGCCATCATGGCTCTCTAGGAAACTATGGTAAAACTACAGCATTTTCAGTGATTTCTAGGAGGGATTGACATCACTTCCTGGGGAAACCTTTGTGGTTTTATAATATAGTTTTTGGTGATTCCTAGAGAGATGTGATGTCACTTCCATGTTTTTCAATACAATCATAGCATGCCATCTCGAGCAGCTGCCCACCCATGTTTCTGCACCTCTTGTCATATCTCACAGGATGTTAGCCTTTGATTCAGGCCAGACCTGGCAACCCTTTGAGTCATCCTATATTGAATTGCACCATTGGTCTGTATAACTCAATCATGTTTACTTGAACCATCAGCAGCCTTCTGGGTCCAAGGTGAAAGTCTTTCGCATCAGCAACTCCATGACCCCATGGAGATGTCAGAGACTGAACCTTGGACCTTTTTCATGCAAAGCAGATGTTTTACATGGAAGCCATGGGTCACCTATAGAGGCTGCACCTGAACACACTGGGTTTTTTTAAAATGTCTCATTTTTTAATCATAAAAAGAAGGCAGGTTTTACCTTGTACTTTTCTTTTCAGCTGCTTACATCAAGGCCTATCTTCTAGAAAACGGGGTGTGCATTGCAAAGAAGAAGACCAAAGTGGCTCGAAAATCTTTGGACCCCCTGTACAATCAAGTATTACTGTTCCCAGAGAGTCCACAAGGCAAAGTACTACAGGTGAGGAAGGCCTGGGATTACCTGCATGTAAAAAAGCAGTCGCTCTGCCAATAAACCACAGTCCCTGCTAGAGGGCCACAGCCAGGTATGAGCCCAGCATCTCACCTGGAACACTTGATCAGCCCTGCTGAGATATTTAAAACAAACTTCTAATGTCTCACAAGACATTTTCCAGTTATGGGATTGGCTCCATTGCACTTTGCTTCCAGGGTGTACTTAGTGGAACCATTTCCCTGTATTATAAACTTATTAATAGAAATAAAGTAATACTTTCAAGAGAAAGCAATATGGCTTACATTTTCTTATGTTTTTAATGGTGGAGACTAGCTTTTATTTATATATATATGTAAAAGTGTTGATTCCTGGAGATGTTTATTGTACATTTCTACTCATTGCTATACCTCCAGGAAGAAGCCAGACCTTTGTATTTTCCAGTAAGAACATACAGGTTAGATGAGTGGGTTGAGTGGGACTTTCCTCCTTCTTCCATCATTCCTTGGTTTTCTCTGTGGTTCACATCAGGGATGGAAATCAAGAGGCAGCAGTTTTAGACAGATACAGAATTTAATAAATGATTCCCTCTCTGGCGTGAAATTACAGAAAGTCTTTTTTTGTTTTCCCAGAGGAATGTAAATTCCGGCTTGGATCAAGAAGCAGCGCTGCTCCCAACACTGTAGCGTTGATCCCAATATTGTTGCTGGAGCACTTTCTCAAAAGACCCATCCCTTTAATTTATGCCTTCCCCTTTAATTTATGCGAAATTGCTTTTAAACTAAACACAATCCTTCCCCCCTTTTTTAATTTCCAAGGTCATCGTCTGGGGCAACTACGGACGCATGGAACGCAAACACTTCATGGGAGTTGCCCGGGTTCTTTTAGAAGAACTGGATTTGTCAACGTTGGCAGTGGGCTGGTATAAGCTTTTCCCCACTTCCTCGATGGTGGATCCCGCTACCGCCCCACTCCTGCGCCAGTCTTCACAGCTTTCCTTGGAGAGCACGGTTGGACCTTGCTGCGACAGGTCTTAATGAGCCAGGAAGAACCAAAGGGACCGCTTCTGTTTTTAAAATCATGCTGTCAAGGTTTTGTTTGCTGGAACACTGACCTCAGGCGCGTTGCATCTTAGATCATCCTTGGAGGATCCTGAAGGCGAAGGAGAGCAAGTGACCTTGGGCAGCAGCCGAGATAGGCGCCAATGACCCTTCTCCATTCAAGTAGGAAGTGCTGCGGGACACCAGTCCTGATTATGAAACAACACACACACACATACACACACAAGACACGCCTACTGTTTCACTTTCCCTCCGCTGACAACCCATCCATATTCTCTTGCTTTGGAATAATGTAAAATCTCAAAAAGTTGCAGCATCTTTTTTTAACTGGGGAACAGACGTGTTTTTGAGTAATTTTACAAAATTTCACAAGGTAATTTTTGGCAGTTCTTAAATATTCAGAAACAAACATCCAATCTGAAACCAAACAGCAGTTTTGACGGCTCTTTTGAGTTTTTGTGAAGTTTGGAAAGGGGTGAGGGGTGAGGAATGGCCACTATTTCTTTACAGCAAGTTCTACGGTTCTGTTTGATCTAGAAATGTCATTGCTATAGCTTTACACTGTGCCAAATTACCAGCAGTGTCTTTCAGTATCAGACTTAGGCCAACAATACTGCTGAGGCATTTTGCTTAGAAGTAACCAGAAAGTATACTTGGGTTAAATCGGTCAGCTCTACTAGAAAGAGCCTAGCTAGCAAATGAACTGGATTGTTTCACAGAGAAATACTTGCAGACAGAGGTGTGAGTTTGGTAATCCATTACTAGATAATGAACACTTGTGAACTTTACACACATACACACACATCGCAGCTTACCTCAATTTTTGCTCTGCTTCCTGCAATATATTTTTGTCCTATATTTCCGCAGGCACGCTTTAGGTTTAGTAGCCCCCACCTTGCAATGTGCTACATTCCTCTGAAACAGTGCGGGTTGATTTGATGTAGCAAGCCAGTATTCTACCAGAGTGAACTCACTTAAAAAGGTGACTTTGTGAAAAAGAGAGAGAGGGACAGAGAAATAACAGGAGATGAAATTTTGTTCTTTACCTGCAGATTGGATGCAGGAAATCTTTGAAGAACAGAAATGTTTCTTTAAGGCTGCTTTATTAAGACACAAATGGTGTGCCCAGTTGAGGAGGAGAAAAAGAAGATCTGCATTTGCCCCAGAGTTCAGGCATCAGAGGGTGACTAAGGCATTTTCACAAGTGAGATTAAAGGCACTTCTCACATAGTTTGTGAAGGGCTGTAAGAGTGTGAGAATGGAGCAACATTTCAACTTTTCCATGAGTTGTGTGCTCTCTACAAAAAGATGTGCTCGGTTTCAAGTGCACTGTTGGTCTTCCATTCATCATGATTCTCGTAGCCTTGTATATATTCTGGGCTGGGTGAAAAAGAGCTTGTCTTGCACCACATATGTGAGAGAGGGCAGTGGTGGGAGTCAAATAATTTAACAACCGGTTGTTTACAAGCACCGTTTTAACAACCGGTTCTGCCGAAGTGGTGCAAACCTGCCGAATCCCACCACTGAGAGAGGGGTACATGATGCTGTCACATGATCACCTTGACTGCACGAGAAGCCCTCATTGTGGACGATCAAAGAATGGCTGGCAATTGTTTTCAAGTCATTTATGAAAATGCTGTAGTTCCTGCAGATACACTATGTAGCTTTGCTTAAACTAAAAAGGGAAAGAGGTATATGTAAATGATATATGTGAAGGGTATATATTCTGCAGTGCAGCTAGAAAGGCAGCAGCTGCCCACATATGGTAGAGGTGGTGGAAAGTGCCCTCAAGTCACAGCTGACTTACAGCCACCCTGTACGGTTTTCAAGACAAGAGACAAACCGAGGTGGTTTGCCATTGCGTAGCAACCCTCACTGTCCTTGATGGTCTCCCATCCAAGTACTAGGCAGAGCTGACTCTGCTTAGCTTCTGGAATCTGATGAGATTGGGCTAGCCTGGGCCATCCAGGTCAGTGCCTCAGGAAGAGGGACTGGGCAAATGTACTTGGTAGAGCTGGTTGCACTGATGAAACGGCACCTTTTACCTGGTGCCAAGGCCCATGACAATAATCCTAGAAAGTAACTCAAGCCATGATGCTGTAGCTGTACTGACATCAACCTTTTGTACTCTACTCTGTGTTTCTCTTGATCTTTGTTTCTAATTAGCATTTAGCCAGCTAACTATCTCACATCTGTTTTGCTGTTATTAAGAGTCCCATGTTAATATTTAAGAACTACCTTGGAAAATGGCTTCCTGACCTGTTAATACACACAACTGAGGTCTATTGACAGACTTCCAAGTAAGCATGGCTAAAGCATGAATTGCTGTAGAATGAAACCTAGACAGTGGTATGTTATAGATAGCCTTTTTAGTGGTTTTGGAAATAACGAACAAGATTACAAAAATAAAGTAGGCCCAGTAATGAGTGCTGTTAGAAATAAAACTAATATAGATAATAGAATAAGGAAAATCTAAGATCCTTTTTTTTAAAAAAAAGTATATTAAAATCATAGATGCTCCAAAGTTACAGCCTCATTATCTTAATTTCTTTAACGCCTGCTGTTTCAGTATAATTCCCTTTTCCAATTTTGCATTAAAATTTTTCTGTATAGTGGCTGAAGGAAGGTAGTTGCATGCAGGTTAAAAATATGTTGTGACTCTTTTTTTCTTATTTCTACACACGTTGACTGTATTTTAAGCTGACACCTCTTCATATTTGTGTATAGGCAATATTGTACAATATATGTATGAACTAGAATAGATTGGAATTAGATTTAGTGGTTGGTAGCACTGACTCTTTTTGAATAACCTTGTCTTTCAATATAGGGAGAGAAAAAAACATTCCAAACCTGGGACTTAAACAGCGGATGATCATGCTTTCTAATTCAAAGATTTTATGCTGTTTGAACCTGTAAATCTAATCTGTCATGTTTGCTTGTCTCCTGCATTGTGTGTTTCCGTTCCTCCCCCAAATGTCTTTAGGTGGAAGAGTGAGAGTAAACATGTCCTTGAATACAATGTCCAAACTAGATTTCACAATGTTTAGAGCTGGCAGCTGAGACCCTGGCTGTTTTTGTGAATTTCTGATTCTGCAGTGCTGTGTCTCTCTGGACTATTCCCAACTACAAAAGGGCAAACAAGTTGGGTTTGTTTAAAAGTGCATGGAATAAAAGGGACCCATCCCCAAACTGCCTAGAAAGAGCTTTTAGTAGAAAATATCCATGAATCCTTTCAGACTTTTTGACAGGTTGCTACAGTGACAGTTAATTCCTCTCTTCTTTCTTATTTTCCTTTTGAACGAGGCATTTTGAATCATGGCCAAAACCTTTAATTGCATGGAGGGAGGGAAATGGATGTCTTGAATATTCAAGCATGTGTAAACCCTTATGCACACTTTTACCTTCTGTTCAATGCATGAAGTTAGCAAATCTGCCAAAAATGCTATGACCCAATTGTTAATCTCATTTTGCACTGATTCTGTTATTTATTCCTGTACTTAATTCATTTATACCCAGCCTTTCTTCCCAGTGGGAGCACCTTGCTGCTGCTGAAATACTGAAAAGTGAACAGATATTTGGAATCAGTTTCACTTTTCGGTTCTGATACCGTTGCAGAGCACTGAAATATTTCAAAGCTTGGTTCGTTTCAGGACTTTGTACCCCACCCCAACTTTTTGAATCACTGTGGGCTCGATTCACAACAGATCCTAGGCTTATTTACTTCATTTCTACTTTGCCTGTTTTCACAGCAGGGAATCAGAATGGCTGACATAATTCTCTTTGCCTACATTTTATCTGCACCACAACCTTGTGAAGTAGGTTAGGCTGAGAGTATGGAACTGGCCCAAGGTCATCCTGTGATCTTCCATGGTGAGGATGTGAGCCTGGGACTCTCAGATCCCAATCTGACTCTGAGCACTACACCATGCTGTCTCTGAAGTTTTGCATTTTGAGTGGCTGAAATCTAAAAAGCACCAGTGGGTCTCCTGTACCTATAGGTCTATGTCTCCTGAAAAGTGCCCCAAGAATAGGAACACTCTCTGGAGCCGCAATCCGCTGAGTGCAAACGTCTGCCGCTTGAAGGAAAAATCAGGCACAGGAGGTCAACCTTTTGCCTGGTGTTTTCTGGATGCCTGTAAATTGAACAAACTGCCTTGGTGGTGGATCTGCTTTAAAAGCGTTCTCTTTCATTTTCAATTCAAATTAACCAAAGGAGGAATTGATTCACTCTCAAATTGAAAAATGCTGTCATCCTTGGCATCTTTTATCAAAGCCCTCTTACTCCAACCATGCAGTAAGTTATGTATCTAGCTAAAGTAGTTTCCAGAAGGTACCAGTCTTCTCATCAGCATTATAATGGGAGAAGCAACACCAGTGTCCACTTTTTCTACAGGGATGGCCAGATCCCTGTAGAATTAAGAAATTCCCAACAGCTAAGTGATACCCTTAGAACTGAAGCAGCTGTTCTTTCTTAAAGTTCAGCTGAGGCCTGCTTGTTCTGTCTGCGCATGGTGTCCAGCTCTAATCCACAGAGCAAACAACCCTGGGCTTTGGTCCCCCGTTCTCCCCCCCCCCCTGTCTCCCCACTACCACCCACCATACACACACACTTCCCTCCATGAGAGATCTTCATGCTGAGCCAGAAGACATTTCCAAAGCCTTTCCAATCAGTCTAACTTCCATTTTCTCTTTTGGAGTTTGTAAAGCAAACATGCTTCTCCCCCCCCCCCCCCCCCCACCTGACTTTTTGCCGCTTCATTTGCTTTTAAAAATAAAACTGTGTCTATTATGTAAATTTTAATACTTCTCCTGGGGAAATAGTAAACATGCTTGAACAAACAGCAGAATAGTTTCCCTCCAAATCCTAAAATTGAATTGTCAAAAGACTTTCACAGTCAGGATCTTCCTGGCTGTCTTGGGTTTTCCAGGCCGTGTGACCCTGGTCTGGAGGTTTTTGCTCCTAACATTTCACCTGCATCTACTGCTGGCATCTTCAGAGGCATGGCACAGAGAGAAACTCATCTTACTATGATGTGCCTCTGAAAGTACCAGCCATAGATGCAGGCAAAACATTAGGAACAAAAACTATCAGACCACAGCCACACAGCCCAGAAAACCCACAACAGCCAGATCCTAAAACTGTTTGGGGGCTGACTGGCCATTCCACTTGCAGGGAAATTTCCCTCTGGACCGCTGCCCTAGACCACTGGTGACCAGGGGCAAACAGGGTTATGTTCCCCCCAGTCACTCTGTCATGCTTCAGGGGCCACTTGGCTTGACCCCTTCCACAGCAGTGATGATTGGGGTCAGGTCACCAATTACTTCCTCCCACACTGCTGCTTCTTTGCAGGAACAAGAAGTGGGTGAGCTAATGCCCATTGTTGACCCCATTGTAGGATCTGGCAAGCCTAATCCAACAATGGCCCTGTTAGATTTGAGTCCAGTCGACCTTGGAGATCAGCTTAATTGAGATAGAGGCTTAACTCTTGAAAGCTTATACCCAAAAAATCTTGTTGGTCTCTGCCCTTCTGAAACTATCTTCACGGCTTGCCCCCATTAGCGTCTTCAAAAACAGGAGGGATAGTCTCATATCTTCAGGCTCAGAGCTTTGGCAATGCTTTTTTCCCCTCCCCATATTATTGATATGAAATGAGTGGAAAATAGAGGCCTGGAGTTGAACTTCCAAGGGCAAAAATACCTGGAAGAACTCCTTTCAATGGCCTCCAGGACACAGCTATTCACACTGCACAACAAGTGCTCTAGAAGTCTGCCATTGGAGTAGGGAACTGAATCTCAGTCTCCAGTGCCTCTAAACACCAGATCACTCTTCCTCTAGAAACTGGGTTGTTTTGGGAGGATCATGGATGAAGCAGAACTCAGCCTGCTATTCACTCAACCAACATCTCCCAACTTGGGGCAAGTGGTTGTTGAAGCAAAGTAAAAAAAAAATCGTGAATGCTTTCGTTGTATATAATTACACCTTTTTAATGTTTTTTTAAACACTGGATCCCCCCTTAAATGTACTGTTTAAAAATGTAGGTCTTCAGGCATATGAAATGTCATAAATTTATCTATAGAAAGAAGTTACATATGATGTCAAGGCAGTTTAGCATCTCAATCTAAGCATGTTTAGTAGTGACCATGGTAGATGGCACAATAACTTTTTTATGAAACTGATTTTAAGTTAGTTTATTACATACTATTTAATAATTTTTTGAAAATGAAGAAATATTTTTCTTTAAACACCAAAAATGCTGTATGTTTTTTAACAGATTATATAATTTAACCTTTTTTAAAACAAAAAAAAATGTTTTATGCTCTTGGTATGATACGTCTGTATTCTTTTTTTCTCAACCCAAAGAAAGTTTGTCACCTTTGAAGTTCCATTGAGGTGATTGGGATATGTTTATACCAAACTGATTCGTCCCATTCATTTCAGTGGAATTTGAGCACCACTCACTTTCTCTGGATTGGCGCCTTACTGGTTTAGTGTTCCATGTTAAATTTTATCAACCTGTGTTTCTTTTCTCCTCCCCCACAAATGAAAAAAAAAAGTGTATGTAAATAGCTGCCAGGAAATAGTCCTATAGAAATTCCACTTGAAACTGTCATTGTTATAATTACGTTATAAGATTGTTAAGAATATTTGCGGTTGTTCATGACATTTCTGCTAAAATCTACGATCTAAGCTATTTCTCAAAGGAACTGATGCTGTATTTTCAAGATGAAAACAGCTACTTAGCAAATTTGTCATAATCCTGTATTCTGTAAACAACAAATCTCTTTTTTAATATAAAGATGTCTAAATAGGCTTACAAGCAATGATATGTTCGTTTTTTGGGGGGGTGAGTGAAGGTTGTTATGTGATGATAAGACAACATCCTGGGACGCAATATGTGAGAACAGATTTCATTCTTGGGATTGAAGTCTGCTCTGACCGGGCCATCTTGACATTATTTAGTTTGGGTATCCGTAACTGTAAGTGTGCCCCAGTCAAGTGAGCTGCAATTCCCAGGGTTGTATCAGGCTTGGGGAAATATTGTGACGAGGACGGATTAAATACCCCCTGTCCTTGCATAACAAAAATAGGAGGGCTTGCCCTGGGTTTGTATAAAGGGGAAAGGACTGCGGTCCTATTCACAGAACTCCCCACATGTCGTGCAGCAGAGCCCTTATTTGTGCACCCTGTAAGATTTCTGTCGCCAACTTTCATGCGACAGTTGCCAGATTTCGACAGCACATAAATGTGCCATGGAGAGAAACGCCTCTTACCGTGACATGCCTCTGAAGATGCCAGCCATCAATGCGAGCAACATATTGAGCACAAAAACGACCATACCACAGCCATACAGCCCGGAAAACCCACAACAGCCAGAATATAAATAGGTCAGCTCTCCATATTTTCAGATGCTTGCTTAGCATTTTCCACTGTCCTTTCTAGCATTACCAGGGCTATATATTTTGAAACGGACGACTACTCTGCTCTCTAGTGGCGAGCGAGGCAAATACATCTCATTGGATGAAAGATGTTCATGAGCGGTTATGGCACTCCAGATGTTCATGCCATGCTGGCAGGGGCTGATGGGAATTGTAGTCCATGAACATCTGGAGTGCCATAGGTTCGCCACCAAGGGGTTACGCCATAGCAGGGGCATATATGCACCTTCATAAACGTACGAGCACGATTCACTAGACAAATCAATGAAAAATCAAGCTGCTCTATTGAATGCCCACATAAACGACAAATAATACTGACACTCTTTAAAAGCAAATATATTGGAGATGCCAGGAATTGAACCTGGGACTCAGTGGTGGGATTCAGCAGGTTCACACCACTTTGGCAGAACCGGTTGTTAAAATGGTGCTTGTAAACAAACAGTTGTTAAATTATTGAAATCCCACCACCGGAACCGGTTATTAAATTATTTGAATCCCACCACTGCTGGAACTTGATGCAGGCATAATAGATGCTATGAACTGTGGCCCCTTTACAAAGAAAGGGATTCCCATACAAGCAGAGTACATTTGCTTAGCAAGATGATATGTCCAGATCTTCAGCAAGCAAATGTTGAAACAAGGCTCCCAAAACAAGACTACCTCTTAAACACAGTCTGTTGACATATGTGAAAGCAGAGCATGGTTCTGGTATGACATTCTAATTTTGATCCACGCCTTTTGGCAAACTTTCAGTAATCCAATCTGTCCAACATACAATGTCTTATCAATCCCTCTTTTTCCAGTGCTTCTCGGACAACGACCCAAGGGAGACTCCAAGAAGACTGATGCCTGTTGTGTGGAAATCTTTTTAGCTGGGGCGAACTTAAATGCTGGTAATTTCCATGGCACTCAAGCCCAGTTCACCCATGGAGGAGCACGAAATGGGAGCAAAGCTGCAGAATGCAAAGAATGGTGCTACTTTGGACCACAGGGGAAGGATCGTGGAGGTTTACATTTTGGAATGTCTCACTATGTTTAAAAACAACACCTTGCCTATAGAACACTGAAGCAGTAAGCAAAGATGCGGGGTTAAAAGTAGGACCTTTATCCACGTAGGATTTTTTTTAAAATCCATGGGGGAGCATTCCACACTGTAACCTCTCACCTGCAGTCCAAAATGGTACAGCCCATTCTGTGACCTCACATTTGTCCCTGCTGTACTAGTTTTCTAGTTGTTGCGTGTATGTTAAGCTGACCAGCCGTCCCGCTTTTGGTGGGACATTCACGCCTTGAAAGAACTTGTCCCGCATCCCGCGGGCTTTCCCCAATGTGCCGGGTTTTGATACAATATTCGTTTTGGGCGCTTGCTGCTTCCCACCCTGTCACAGGGTGGGAAACGGCAGCACCCCAGAAGGCAGTGCGCTCCTGCGGCCACATGCGCACGCGGCCGCAGAGGCATGGCCTTCTGGGGCGCTGCCATTTCCCGCCCTGTGACAGGGTGGGAAACGGCAGCGCCCCAGAAGGCAGTGCGCTCCTGCGTCTGCGCGAGTGTGTGTGTGTGTGCGCGTGCGCGCATTGGGGGCCGCCCACCCGTCCCGGTTCACGAAGGTGACCATCTGGTCACCTTAGTGTATGTGGGGTTTTTTAAAAGATATATATATATAAGCAGAGTAGAACAGAAGAGACACATTCTCAGTTGCTTTTTATGTATGAGTTTACTAACTATAAAGGGAGAGTCACATGGAGATAAATAAGAATTTTTTTCTTTCCTGTTACACATCTACATTACTGTATGTTTGGTTACATCTTGATACCTATCTGCTGTCTCATGCTTGTGGTGGTGGTGGTTTCGTGTCTGCTCAAACAAAGAAACAGAGTTAACTTTATAACTTCAGATGTGCGTGCTCACGAACATGTAAGCAATGGCTGTCTCACTGACTAATAGTTAATCAATAGACCGGGTCATAAACAGTGACTTCAGCAACTTGTTTACATACAAACAGTTAACCCTTTTATAACTGAGTTGTGACAGACACTTGCAAGGTCCCAACACCTTTCCAAATAGAAAATAGGCACAAAAAGCAACGATACGGGATAGAATCTTGACCCTTGCTATGCCAGTACCCTCTTTGCATGTAGGCCTTTTGCTAATTCAGAGGAACATTCAAAGCTGAAATACACCACCTGCAGTTGTGCTGTTTGGGTTAGCATCTTTCTTCTTCCTTTTACATGTGCAGACAAGGGCTAGTGATGAAGGTTAAGGCTGTTTGCAAAACTTGCAAACTTTTGGGAGCACGAGACATCGCATTAGTTCTCTCCAGCTCACCAATCTCATTGAAATGTTGGCAAGGTCCATACTTGGATGCTCCTATGGCAGATTGCTCCATGCACAAAAACAGCCCTGCCCCATCCTCAAGGTGTGACTTCACATGTAGTGTCTGGCACATGGATGTTGAGTTCTGTTCTTGGGCTTTAAAGGAAGGTCTAACATGCTGTTTTGTCAGTTTTATCCAGAAAATGTGCCATGATTAAGTAATTTATAATTTAGTATTAAGATAATGAAGCTAGTGTGGGGGATCCTCCCCCACCCTCACACATTTGAATCTGAGGCTTTTAATTGAATGTATGTTTTTGATCCTGTTCTGGGCACCTGAATACTAGGGCTCAGCACTAGAACACATAAAAATAACAATAAAGAGTGTTTTTGAACATATGCAAAGTGTCTTTCTTTTAACCGTAGCTGCCACCACCCTTTACATAGCTGGGATCGGGGGACATGGCATACTGCTCAGAAAAGACAACTGAATACAGTCTTTACCCAATGAAATCAATCAGCAGCAGCTGCCAGGATAGATTGCCACATACAGTGCGTTATGAACTTACAAAATTCACTGCCCCGAGATGTGATGAAGGCCGTCGGCTTAGATCGCTTTAAAAAGAGGAAGAATCGGTCAATGGCTGCCAGTTATGACCGCAGTATGAATCCGAATAACTTTCAAAAGCAATCTGCTTCGAAGTACAGGTAACATGGGAACAACAGGGGAAAGCCATTCTCTTGAAAGTGTCTGTGCATGCATTGAACGTACGAAACCACCATACATTGAACAAGACCATTGGTCTACCATCAGCAGTGCTATCCATTCTGACTGGCAGTGCCTCACTAGGGTCTTGGGTGAAGAGCTTTCCCATCCTGATCTTTAGATGTGGAGATGCCAGAGAGCGAATCTGAGACATCCTGCATGCCAGTCAAAGGCTCTTGCCACTGAGCCATATCCCTACTCTGTTCCCCACACTAGAGAGCAGGAAAGATGTTTCGACATGAGATAACTCATCAACTGTGAATGAAGGAAGTAAGAATGAGTTGGGAGGATGGCAGTGTTCCAAGTGGTGCTTGAAACACTGTTTTACTGGTGTCCAAGCCTCAAGTTCATGCATAGGCTACAAATCAAGTAATACGATTATGAGATAATTTTTAACCCAGCCATTCTCTAAAGAGTTCACATTGACCCATTATACATAGAACACCTACCTTGGGAATCATCGGGGACTCTTTAGTGAGCAGTGACCTTGCAAAGGGGTGTCCTCAAGTTTTTCTGTTTACATGCAAGGAGCTGTTCTTTGCCTGCCCCGAAGCTAGCTTGCTGGTCTCAATGGATCTCTGTAGCTTTTCCTGGTTCTCTTAACTCTGCACATCGACTCCTCTTAAAGGCACAGATCTCATCACGCACATAGATGCAAGATTAAAGACCTTTGTTAAAGACCTTTAAATTGCATGTATATCAATATGCCTGTGATAGCAGGTATATCAATTCCGTAGCTCCTTTTCCAACATAACCCCCCTCCCCAGAAGAAAGTGGCAAAGCCATTCCCTGGAACACCCGCTGCTGAAGAGGGGGACCATGTGCTAGATCCCCCTTCCCCTCCCTCCCCTCTCTGCTGCTACTGCAGTCATTGTTTGAAAATACAGGCTTGTTTGAAAAAGTTGTAAAAAGCCCTTCTGATCATTGGAGAGGGTGGAAGCAGAGCAGGAGAGATGGGATAGAGACTAAAAGAGACCCTGCTTGTTTTGTTCCTTTGCAAAAACCTAAGAGAGGGGCTTGTTTTTTAAAATAGAAGCTTGTCTGAAAGAAAGTTTTAAAAATGCCCCCCCCCCAAATCATCGGGGAGGGCAAAAGCAAAGCATGGGGAGGTGTGGTGGGGTGGAGCCAGAAAGAGACCCTGCTTGTGTTGTTCATATCGATGTATCAGTACAAGCATTTCGAGAGGTGAGGAGGAGGGCAAGTGGGAAGAGTGCAAAGCAGCATGAGGGAATTGTGGGGGGGGGGGTGAAATTAGGTGGGCTGACGGTGGGCAGAAGGAAGAGGTCTGGGGCAAAACTGGGCTCACTGGCAACTCTGGCTGCGAAGCAAAATTAAATTCATGCTAGAAGTGGTCTCGCTTGCCGCGGGGAGAATAAAATGTGAAAGGGGTTTGAGGAAATATGTCCGTACAAGAAATCTTGTGGCGGCACACGTTTGCCCCCATCTCTCAGCAGATGTTTTAATGCATAATCTGCCATATGCTCCTTTACTCCTTTTATCCTCACAACAACTTGGTGAGGTAGATTGGGTTGAAAGAGTGACTGGGCCAATACCATCCAGTGAGCTCCATGACCAAGAAAGGGTTGAACACCAGTCTCCCTAATCCAAGCCTAACACAGTCGTTCTCTGCTAAATGCTGCTGCTGTATTCAGTCCCAAAAGCAGACACCACGCAGGATGTCCTTTGGGGGCTGAACCAGGAAAGTCAACAGTGTAAGTCACAATGTGCTTCAAGCGTGGTTAAGAGCAGTGGACTTGAATTTGGAGAACTGGGTTTGATTTCCCACTCCTTTACATGAAAGCAGACTCTTATCTGGTGAACCAGGTTTGTATCCTCACTCCTATACATGAAGTCTGCTAGGTGACCTTGAGTTAGTCACAGTTCTCTCAGAACTCTCCCAACCCCACCTACCTCACAAGGTGTCTGTTGGGGGGAGAGGAAGGGAAAGTAGTTTGTTAGCCGCCTTGAGTCTCCTTTCAGGAGAGAACGGCGGGGTATAAATCCGAACTCTTCTTCAACTTAATGTATTGTTGAAGGCTTTCACGGCCGGTCTCAACTGGTTCTGGGGGGTTTTCCGGGCTGTGTGGCCATGGTCTGGTGGATCTTGTTCCTAATGTTCCTAATAGCCACAGATCCAGGCAAAACGTTAGGGACAAGATCCACCAAACCACAGCCACCCAGCCCAGAAAACCCACCAGAACCAGTCTTCTTCAACTCTTCAGCCTCTCACATGAAGGTGAGTTTAGTGTACTCTGCCTATTTTTGCAGGCATCTGCACAATTCCCCATGTTTCAGAGCCCTCAGTTCAGCTCCCACCTCTCATACGTGCAAAGCACATTCTTTTCTGGTGAGCTGTGGCCTTTCACCAACATAACAGTGGCAAGAGGCAAAAGTCCCTAAAAGAGAACTGAGAAAAAAGAACAGGCAGAGAACAGGAACAGAATGGAAAACGTGGCGATGGCATGCGCTCTCTCTCTCTCCCTCCCTCCTTTCTTTGTATCAAACACAAACAAAAGCCACCAGCTAGATGTGCCACTGTGAACCCCTATTAACACCTCATCCCCAACTTCCCAAAAGAACATCAGCTTCTGTTGGTTGCCAGGCAACAGATAGGTCTGAGCATCAATAGCTCCTAGCAACCCAATCCTTGCAATAGCCCCACAGAACGCACAAGCAGGTGCCTCTCCTGGCTGGTTGGATTCAGGGCCGTATGAGCAATAGCCACGGAATACTGTGTTCTGCAGTGTTTCTGACTTTGATTCTTGTGCCTTTAAAATCCAAACCTTTGAAGACTTGACATGTGATCATACAGCTGTGAGCTCACACACCAAACACAGAGAAGTGGTTGAGGAATATTTGGGATGTCGATTCTGGTTCCTGAATGTTCCTCTTCGCCACAGTGTGGGGCTGTTCCTTATTAACAGAAAGAGCTGGGGGCGGGGGGGGGGGGCAGTCTTTGAACCATTTGTTGTCGGCTCCTAATTCTGCTTATTTTCCATCATGTGCCTCCCCCGGCCCTCATGGTTAATAAATCCAGGAAAAAGAGTGGAGATAACTTTATTGTTTTATAGCTGGCAGGAAAACAAAGCAATTCTGCTCAGAGAAGGCAATCCAACAGAGGCAGAAACAAGACATCCACTCGTTAGTCATTATAACTGGCTGTTCTAAACGTGTTTTATCAACTTAAAACCTTGTGCCATTATCAGTTACTTGTTACTTAAGTTTTAGACTACTTCTTGCTAAGTACTTATGTACTGTTTAGCCTGCTCCAGCACTTTGCTTAAGGATGTAAACCTTTGACCTTTCTTCATCATTCACAATGAAGAATCACTCATTCTGATTATTTGTGATGAGATTCACACACCGAACATTTCCACCTCTGCTCTTCCCTTTTTCCTCACACTGAGAATACACATCAAACCTCTTAGCCTCAACTCTGCCTCCTCTCCTCCCCTGCCCACATTATCTTTCTCTTAAGAATTCCTAGTGTGACTTCTCATCATGCATCTGAGGTAGTGAACTGTGGATTATTCTATCAGTCTTTAAAGTGCCACTGGACTAACATGGCTTCCCCACTGCAAGAAATAAGAGAGGCCAAGAGAGAGAAAAAAGGTCAATTTTCCCATTTTCCAGGGTTGCCAACTCCAGGCTGGAAAATTCCTGGAAATTTTGGGTGGAGGGGAAGGTCGGGCTTCAGGGGGGAGGACCTCAGCAGATTATAATGCCACCTTCCAAAGTTACCTTTTTTCCAAGAGGAACAGATCTCTGCCACCTGGAGATCAGTTTAAATCCAGGATATCTCCGGGCCCCACCTCAAGGTAGGCAACCAAACATCTGTAGCCAAACATCTAATTCCTATACACACACACACACACACACACACAACAAATACTAGATTGTATTCTTGAATATTGAGAACAAGACCATGTGAACTGACCATGCGCAACCAAAAGTCAATGGCAGAATAAATTTTGGGGGAATTGTTAGTTCCTAAATTGCAAGTCCAGAGAGGAATTGATTCCTGAATTTGAGCTACAAGTAGCCCAATTCTTGGCATGTTTATTCTAAAGTAAGTCCAGCTGCGCTCAATAAAGTTTAGTGTGCTAGCATTATAGCCCTTGATCTGATAAATCTGATAATCTTCATGGCAAATATTTGCTCCAGTGTAAGATCTGACAGAAATAAAGAAAATGGGAAAGGGACATTGCTTCAAAGGAAGGGATTTGTGACTTCCAAAGCATGGCCAGAACTGTGAATATTGGATTTGATTAAAGCAGTCCTAAGTCTTCACTTTAAATTTGGTTTTGTGTATTTTGTATAATCTGTTTAATGTATTTTATTTATATTGTAAGCCACCTTGAGATCTGTAATAAAGAAAGGCAGCTAATAAATGTTTTAAGTAAATAATTAAATTCAAAACTGGGGCCATAAACAAATAAAACAAACCTTTCTACAAATCTGCAAAAAGCCCCCAGTTTAAAGAAAAATCTGAAATCAAAACAAAACAAAATGGGGGAGGTTAAATCTCCAAAAATCTTAGAAAGAGAGCCTCTAACTTTAAGAAAGGAATACCTGCTCAGCAGTCATTGTGGTAGTTGCTAGGCAACAACCACAGGTGCCTTGATGCCTGGTTTCAATCACCACTCTGGTGCAGAAGTTTTTTGGGTGACTTTGAGTTGTTCACACATTCTCAGCATAGCCTAACTTACAGGTCTGTGGTGAGGATAAAATGAAGATAAGAAAAATGATGAAATTTAATTTTTGGGTCCTCACGGTAAAGAAAGACAGGGTATAAATGCAATAAACAAACTATAATTGTCGCTGAAGATGTAGGGGAGGCAAATAAAAGGTTAGTTGATGGGAGGAAGGAAGCACCTCACTTTCCCCTTCCCAAATATTTCCTCTTTCGCTTCCTGAATGCCTTCCACAGCCTCTCCCTTTTCCCTACTTAACAAGTTTCAGTGAGAGACCAAAGAATAAAGACATGGACTGAACGCTGCTGCCCAGAAACCATGCAATGACTACTCAACACACTGAAGACAATTGCCTGCCTGCATCACATAAAGGGCGACCGCAAGACTACACCTCAATATCATGGCCTAAGACATTTGCCTTCTATCCTTTTAAATTCTGTATTGTTCCGCCTCAGGAAGAGCTCTGGTGAGTCCGAAAGCTTGCACAACGTTTCGTCTGTTCGTGCTAACAAAAGGCGCAGCCCAGATTTCTTTCTTGCCGTCAGACGTTGCGGATTGGCGCTTCACTCTTTCGGCCACGAGATGGCAGTCGCGCGCACCAAATGGCCACCGGTTCTGCCGTCCCCAAATGACGCAAACCGGGGAATGATTCTCTAAGCCTGGCAACAGCGGCGCTTTTGCACTCTCTGCTCGGCACCTACAGTACGTATATTTTTTTTGTAGGCACGGCACTCCCTACCCCACACATAGATGAAAGCGTGAAAAGTCTATTTTTAACACCTGTTAAGCAACTAAAATGCAAGGGGAGGGAAGGCTGCCATTCGGATGTTTGGAGGGGAGGGTTGGTATCCAAGACTGCAAGGATATATCACTTCTCCATAGTCCTCTTATTCCACAGGCTAACCGCTGCACTATCCGGCTGTCACACTCCAGCTCTTCTATTATAGACCCACGGAGGCAGGTAGGTAGGTATGCAGGCAGGTAGGTAGGACAACGCTTGAGGTAGCATTCCAGCAAAGTGAATGTATTCAAATCTCAGCTTGCAAAACTTGTGTATTTATTTATTTATTTATTTATTTATTTATTTATTTATTTATTTATTTATTTTATTCATTTATTTTATTTCTTAGTTTTTTATACCGCCCTATCCCCAAGAGGCTCAGGGTGGTTTACAACATAAAATTTAATAAACTACTAATGAGGCGCAAACAATGAAAACAATGTACATAGGCTCCAACAATTTAAATTACTAAGATAAATGATAAAATCCCATTTAAAACAGCGGTAATATAGTGAAAGTAGAAGGCGCCCAATAAACCTAATATCAAACCCTCCCCTCAGAACTGAAAAAGGGGAGGACGGCAGGTCTCAATGATATAGAGTACCCTGATGTAAAAACAGAGCGGGGGGGGGGGGGGGCACCACCTCAGCGGCTGGGCCCTGTTTTAATTCTTTTCTAACCTCACATAATTGTTGTCGGCACAGGACACCTTCCTTTTAAGGCAACCCAAACTGTGCTTTAGACATGTGGTTGTTTCTTGACAAATTGCCAGAGGCAATTCAGATACAGCTCTGAGAGGCAGTATGGTGTAGAAATGAAGAATGTTCAACTGAGATCTGAGAGACCCGGGTTCAAATCTTTATTCTGCCATGGACGCCTTCCAGATGACTGTCCAATTTACATGTTCTTAGTCTCATCTACCTCACACAGTTATTGCCATGAGAAAACAGAGAAGAGAATGATGTAGGGTCTTTCTGGTGCTCATTGGGGAGAAAGGCAGGATAGGTGAATAAATAAATAATGGCAAGGGAGGGGTGGCCCTGTAAATGTCCAGGAAATGTTTCTAGTGGCCCACTGCCCATTGCAGAAGCTGCTTGGCTCCCCACCTCACCTATTTCCTTCTCTTGAACCACCTGGCATTGGTGCAGAAGTTGGCAAAAGGTAAGCCCAACCCCACTGCAGAGGCCTGATGCCATCAGACTCCACAGCTCTGAAAGACAGCACCATGGGGGCACTCAGTTGGCTTGCTTCTGAGCAGTTTTGACTCCCCAGTCTGCTACAGCTGTTTGTAATGTTAGTGTTCCCAAACCACCTTCAGCAATATTTGTTGCTATTCCGATTTCTTTGTAACTTCGGCACCTGGCTTAGCATTCAAGGAAGCCAGGGAGAAGATGAATTGGGAGACATGTTATTGACAAAACACTCTTCTTCTAGTGTTTCTGTTCCATAGAGCATCCTCACCGACCCCCTAACAGGGCAAGCCTTGGTCCCTGCCTTCTGCCCCCCCTTTTCTTATGACGGCCATCATTTAATTTATCCCATCCTGCAAGAATGTTGCCCATAAAATGGGAAGGTTTCTCCCTTCTGTCTGAAATCTGGCAGACAAAGAGAGGACAATGACAGAGAATGTCATCCCAATTAGATAGGAAATAAACCCCAAGCTATACTCAGAAATGTGATTCTGTCTTAACTACTGAGAAACAAATTCAGAATACAGTGACAAAAATAAAGGCTTGGGGTGAGTGATTTTTTAAAAAAAAATTCTAACTCCTCGAGACCTTGACATACATTGATTATGTAAGCACGTTTATTTGTTCCAACATTCACCACTGTTGTATAGATTTCCAGCTCATTCAGAACAATTTTATATGTCCACGTTGCTTACAAACACCAATCCTGCTATATCTTACAGTGTGGCCAGGTTCTGTGTAACAGCACTTGAAACACACTGCAGGATGGTTTGTGCAACACAGTAGATGTAGGGACCTGACAGCAAATAGCCTTCAATGTAACCATTTTAGTGTCTTTTTATACCTATCCTCCTCTTAAGTTTTTACCTCTTTTAGTACTTATTTGTACTATTTTAAAGTGTTTTATCCTTTGTGTAGTAACCTTTATTTCATTTACCTTATGCTGGTCTTTGACTGCAATAAAGATTTAATGTTTGTTCATAAAAAACATTGATACCGAGTGAGCAGACCACAGCCATGGGTGCTTATGAAGAATATTCACATACACCTGCTGAGAGGAAGGCAGGTGACTATTCTCAGCTGATCTCCCCTACCTGGATACACTGGGGCTAGAATAGCAAACCTGTCTTTTCCCCTGCCCTTACAATCCGCGTGGATGGATGGATTCTGACGGGGAATTAAAGCTTAGAAGCACATCATCCAGAAGTAGTAGTCATCCCAAGTAATTATCCCATGTTACAAGCATCTTGCATACACCAAAGAGATGCATGTTTCATAGAAGAAGGAGAGTTTGGATTTATATGCCACCTTTCTGCAAAGTTGTCATGCCCTTATATAAAGCAGTGGTGTGACCGCACTTGGAGTACTGTGTCCAGTTCTGGTCGCCACATCTCAAAAAGGATATTGAAGAGATAGAAAAAGTGCGGAGAAGGGCAACAAGGATGATTGAGGGACTGGAGCACCTTCCTTATGAGGAGAGGCTGCAGCGTTTGGGACTCTTTAGTTTGGAAAGGAGACTTCTGAGGGGGGACATGATTGAAGTCTATAAAATTATGCATGGGGTAGAAAATTGTTGACAGAGAGAATTTTTCTATCTTTCTCACAATACTAGAACCAGGGGGCATTCATTGAAAATGCTGGGAGGAAGAATTAGGACTAATAAAAGGAAACACTTCTTCATGCAACGTGTGATTGGTATTTGGAATATGCTGCCACAGGAGGTGGTGATGGCCACTAACCTGGATAGCTTTTAAAGGGGCTTGGACAGATTTATGGAGGAGAAGTCGAACTCTGGCTACCAATCTTGATCCTTCTTGATCTGAGGTTGCAAATGCCTTAGCAGACCAGGTGCTCGGGAACAGCAGCAGCAGAAGGCCATTGCTTTCACCTCCTGCATGTGAGCTCCCAAAGGCACCTGGTGGGCCACTGCGAGTAGCAGAGTGCTGGACTAGGTGGACTCTGGTCTGATCCAGCAGGCTCGTTCTTATGTTCTTATGTTCTCTCCTGTAAGGAGACTCAAGGTGGTTTACAAACTCCTTTCCATTCCTCTCCCCACAACAGACACTTTGTGAGGTAGGTGGGGCTGACAGAGCTCCAAAGAACTGTGACTAGCCCAAGGTCACCCAGCAGGAATGTAGGAGTGCGGAAACACATCTGGTTCACCAGATAAGCCTCTGCCACTCAGGTGGAGGAGTGGGGAATCAAACCTGGTTCTCCAGATTAGAATCCACCTGCTGTTAACCACTACATCACGCTGGCAGCGGTACTAGTCCCAATCTCAGCAATTGTTTCCTTGACACCTCAGACCTGCTGGTTCCAAACAGGAGCAGGATTTTCAACAGTGTTTTAAGGTAGGTTTCCAGTCTTGAATCTTCCTAGGACATTGTTTTGAAGTCTGCAGTCTAAATTTATTAAAAGGGCCAAATACTACATATACTAGCAGTGTTCTATAAAAATGCAACATCCTAAGCTGCTTTGTGACAATTAAGTCTTATTACCTTGAAGGGCCACCCTGTGGTGTGCTTGCAGTGTGGACGTATGTAACCTCTCTCACATAGATGTTGTACAAATAAAGACAGTCACCTCTTCCTTACTCTGGGTGTTTCCGCTCCACTCAAGGAATATAAGATATTCTGACGGGGAATTTTACTTTGGGTTTAGTAGACAGGAGTTGGGGGACCCGTTTGGTAGCGGAGGGATGCTCCCAATCCATCCACACCACAGTAGCATTGCGAAGTTCCTCTGTTTATCAGAGCATCTACGTGCTATCCCATTTCTAAGGCATCACTGTTTTAATTCCAAACTGTTCTCCTGAAAAATTCTGCAAAGCCTCTGAGCAATCAACCATCCGTGTGTCTTTAATGCTGTGTCCTCAGAAGAGCCCTCAGTTCAGCAAACCTCATTTGATGTTAACTGATAAGCCAGTGAGGGGAGAGGATTCCAGAAGGGAGGCAAGATGGCAGCTCTCCTGCCACACACTGATTTGAATGCCCCCCCCCCCCCCCCCCGCAATGGGTTGAGGTAATTTAAGTGCTCAGCAGTTGTCTCTGGGAATCTATGAATGCAACTCTGTAAGGATGCAATTCCACTAGACCCAGTGGCATTTGCCTTTCCATTGGTAACAAGATTAAGATCTTAATGAATTCTGGGGAAGAGCAGGGCTGCATCAATCATTAAGCCGAGCGCAAAACTGGATGTCAAAAGATATGTCGGATAGGAAGCACGGACAAACTCCAGAGCTTGTACACCGTCCAGGCTTGTACATGGCATACCTCCCCCCTTTATGCTAACATCATTTAAATGTTCACATTATTTATTTAAATTTGAATCAGAAAACTTTCTCAGAAAACCCACCTCTTTGGTAGAGAAGCCCTGTTCCAATAACATGACGTCATGCGTTGCCTCAAAAAAAGCCACATACCTTATCTCCACCCTACGCAAGCCAGAGAATCAGACTGTAGCTAGACAGGGGTCCTTGTGGTGACTCATTCAGCTAAACATTTACCTAATGTGAAGCTCTTGCTTCCAGCACAGCATTCAGAGTTCTCTATAATATGAGTAAAAACACTTCAAGTGATGGTTTATCAGCCAGCTCCTTAGAGGCAAAAACGAAAAACGTAGAGTCCTGGGAACCAAGCCAGCAAGATACGCAGAATGTTCTCTGTACTGGAGACATGAAGGACAGTGCAGCCCATGGGGGGTGGGGGTGGGGTGGGAAGACACGTTTATTTATTTTTATCCTATTTATATGTTAGCAGAGGTGGGATCCAGCAGGTTCTCACCAGTTCCCGAGAGTGGGTTACTAATTATTTGTGTGTGCCGAGAGGGGGTTACTAATTGGGTCCGCTTTTCCGTCTCCACGCCCTCGCCTCCCCCTCTCTTCTTCTTTCTCGTAGCCCGGAGCTTGCCGGCTAGTAAGAGGAGGGACCCTTTAACTACTGTTGGGTCCAGGGGACTCTTTACTTGCTTGGTAGGCTATTTATTTTGGCACTGTCTGTTCACTTTCTGATAAATTGTGATTTACCACGATGCTTGGCCACTTGAAAGCTCTGTATTCCTGTATGTGAGAATGTTATGCTAATCTGTGTCTCTAATCCTGGATTAATTAATGTGAAATATTTGCAGAATATACAGTATGGATTGCGAATTCTAGTTCACAATAGATAATGTTCTGGTTTATTTTTTACTTTAAACAGAAGAAGAAGAAGAGTTTGGATTTATATCCCCCCTTTCTCTCCTGCAGGAGACTCAAAGGGGCTTACAATCTCCTTGCCCTTCCCCCCTCACAACAAACACCCTGTGAGGTGGGTGGGACTGAAATCTGTGACTAGCCCAGGAATAAAAAGGGAGTGTTAATGACTGGTTTTAGGTATTTATGGGGCTAAAGGATTACAAAGCATTTTGTATAAGTGAAAGGTTAAAGGTACTAACTACTAATGCTTACTCAATTTTTTAAAAAAGTCATGACCTGTGTATCCTGGCAGTAGCCTTGATATCTAGCTCTTGAATATGCCTATGAGGTAGGAATGGTCCATTGGATCCATGTTTTAATGAATTTGTGTCATAATCTAAAGTGCAAATTATTTTGAGTATTGAATGTATTAGCCCTTCAGAATATAGTTAACGAACAGTGGTGATGGTGAATCTTCACTAAACTGTAGTGACCACTCATGATTTCACAGTTGGCATAAAGTCCTGTTGTTTCCTATGTGGCTGGTTAGCAAAGGTAGAAAACGGGATAATTCTCCCTGTTGGGCTGTTTTAAAAACATGTTTTAGAAATATGGTAAAGTTCCTTGTTTAAGGAAAGTATCCTTCTTTTGATTTCTAGAAACAAAATTAAGTATTTGACAGGCAGTCAATTAGAGGAGAAGTAGTTGTTTCTATTGGCAGTAGACGATAGGACTTGCTATAATGAGTTTGAATTATGGACAGAAAGATACCAGCTGGAAATTAGGAACTTTTTTTTTACAGTAAGAGTTTTTTACAGTAACAGAGAAATTATCAATGCCCCGCCCCCGGAATGCCCGGCCATGCCCCTGTCGTGCCCCCCCCCCCAGCCCCATTGGTGCTACGCCATTGTTTGAATCCCACCACCATTGGAGCCTGTTACTAAATTTTTTGGATCCCACCACCGTATGTTAGGGTGCATCTGAATTTGCCTGTGTCCCTGTCTTATGGGAGTATTGGCAGAGGAGGCACTAGGGTTTGTGATTATTCAGTATCAGCGTATTATTTGGCACATGGCCTTTAAGAATATCTCATGGATAAGGATGTCTCATAAGCAATCTTCTGGGCACAGCAGTTCTAACAGACGGTGCCAGACTGTCAATAAAAGCAAGAATTGTAATCTAAAGTACAGCTCTGCACCAGGGGCCTCCAACTTTTCTCAGCCTGTGGGCAACTTTGGAATTCTGACACAATCATAAAATGGCGGCCGCAGTAGGTGGAAAGTCACAAGATGAAGCAGAGCAGGGAAGAGGCCATGGCTCAGTGGCAGAGAATCTGCTGTGCATGCAAAACGTCCCAGATTCAATCCCCAAAATCTGAAGGTGAAAGGATCAGGTGGTAGGTAACCTCAAAGGTCTCTACTGGAGACCCTGAGTCAGTCAAACTATTTGGGACTTTGAAAGACTAGTATAAACTTCATGTGTTCAAAACCAATTCATGTTGCTGCAAAAGAGAAGAATCTTTTCATAGGTCACCAGTCTAACTGCTGATGGGTATCATGCACCTGACCATTCTGCATGGGAAAACAAACTGGAAAACCTAGACAAATGTATATCTATAAAAATTATCTAGAAAATAATTAGAGCTTTCTGCAGAAGGCACAGAAACTTGCATGCACAGTGGGATTGTATTATTCGAACCCCCTGAAAGCTTATTTCAACAGCAAACATTGTGACATGCTGGGAGGAACTATTATTCACCATTAGTCTTTAAAGAGCATTGTTCATGGTGGTGCATTACGAGACTAGAAAGAGTATGAGTTTGTGCAGAGAGTGCCTGGGAAGGAAAGGCCAAGGAAATGAAAAGAGGGCAAATCACAACCACCCAGACTCACACACAATAATTTATCATCAAAAGACAGGTTCAGTTGCAGACACACAGCCATGAATTAAATTGTTTTGTTTGTTTAAAAAGGGGGTTTAAAAGAGCATGCACACTTCAGATAGACTTCCTTCGCAATCGAGAATGTTCCCGGCAACTGGGGCTGTTGGATGACGAAGTGCTCCGGGGAGAAGACAAGCCGGTGTGGTCCTTACCACCCAGGGAAACTTCCATGATTTTGTAAGAAATAGAATTGTAATAAACCAGATTTGTATGGCAATTGAAGGCCTCTGGGTGGGAAGGATCTGGACTCCTGCTCATCCGTGGCCTGTAACACAGACAGGTACAAAAGGAAGGGACTCTTGTGGTGGAGCCGGAGGACCTGCCCCTCTGCCTCTCGGGGTCTTCTTGCATCAGTGGGATGAGGTTCATCTGACTCGTCCGGTCTTCTATGGGAAGCAAGATATCACTTTGGCTCCTATTACTTTCCCTGGGTCTTAGGTTGATGTAATTCCTGGCTCTCCTCAAGGAGGCCCTCTCTTCCTCATCCCGTCTCTCGTCTTCCGAGTTCATGATCAAAAACCTAAACACCACCAAGTTCAGGAAAGCTCCGATCACCGTCAAGCCCACCAGGATGTACATGAAGCTGAAAGCGACGTAAGGGGGCTTCTTCTGCAAAGCTTCGTGTTTCTGCAGAGCTACGAAGTCTCCGAAGCCAATGGTGGTCAGCGTTATGAAGCAATAGTAGAAGGCGTGGAAGAAGGTCCAACCTTCAAAATAGGAGAAGGCCGCAGCGCCGATGCCCAGCGTTCCCATGCAGGACAGGAACCCCACCACTACCATGTTTTTCATGGAGACCGTTGTCTGCCTCATCCCCAGGCACTTCTTTATTTTCTTTAGCACCATCCGGACCAGAATGTTCATGCGCTCGCCAAGGCTTTGGAACATGACCAGGGTAAGTGGAATGCCAAGAATTGCATAGAACATGCAGAAAACCTTGCCCGCGTCGGTCCCAGGAGCAGCGTGCCCGTAACCTACAGCAAGAGAAAGAGAAAATGCATTACCTAGACCACAAGAAAGCAATGGAAAATCTACCTCAAGAGCTTTCAGAGTCATCTCTATTTCTGGCCATTGTATTGCTCTGCAGGGGCACAAGAGGATAAGCAACTCGGGATATAATTACTAGTTTCAAGGACTGGATGTTCCTCTCAGTTACCCCATCTGACATTGAGCTTCGGAAAGAAGACGCAGTCTCACCTACTCAGAAAGATCCAGGTTTTCTAAGAGCACTGAGGAGTGGTTTCAAGTGCCAGGGTACACACATGATAGTCCTGTCCCCCACCCCACCCCATCCTGCCCAACCAATTCATTTTCCATTTCAACAATGATCAATCAAAACAAGGGCCAAATGTGGAAAAGTGCAAAGGGGAAGTACCACTCTTCCATCACACATGGCCCAGTTTAAATAGCACAACAAAATCCTTTCTATCACAATCCTAGTCATCCTTAACACAGAAGATTAGTTTTATAGGCTTCACTTGCCCAGAAGGGTGCTTTACATGTACCAGCACAATAAAAATCAATAAAACCAATAATATACCTAACATAATTCAGCACCGTTCTAAAACTTGAGCAATAACATACTAATAATCTCCCATACTACACCAAACCACATTAAAAAAAGAGGAAAAGGAGATAGAGAAAGAGGGTGGGGTGGGGAAAGGAAAGGAAAGTTGGTTAGATGGACACCATTGCAGTTCCCAAGCATAGACCTGGTGGAATAGCTCCAGCCCTGAAGAGCTGTAATAGGTCCCACAGGACCATGGTCTTACTGGACAGAGTGTTCTGCAGGCTGGGGCCACAGCAGAAAAGGCCTGGACCCTGGTTGAGGATAGCTGGATAACTTTTGGACCAGGAGCCACCAGTAAATTGTTACTTGTTGAAAGCAAGGCTCTTTGGGAACTTACTAGGAGAGGCAGTCTGACAAATACAATGGTTCCAGCCAGTTTAGCGCTTTGGAACCTTAAACTCAATCCAATACTCTGCCTGGTGCCAATGCAGCTGGCAGAGCACTAGTTGGATATCCCCAACATGGAGTCACTGTAAGTCAGCCATAATTCTTGTCAGCTAATAATTCTTGTCATTCCCATATTAAAGATGGGAAGATGACAACATCTGGCCCTATCCCTGTGGGGATGGGGCAGGATATTAAACAAACAAACAAACAAGGCTATCTTGTGATCTCTCAGGCAAGATCTGAAAGGGATGTCCTAGATCATGCAAGGTTTCATGTTCGTGAGGTGCAGAGGAAAAATGTGGCTGGCTCAGGTTCACCCACAGAGCTGGAGGAGGCAGGAGCCAGCCTGCAGGGAGGCCGGGGGCTGGGGCTGGCCTGCCACTGCAGCACTCACTGCTGAGCTGCCCCCCGCCCCCCAATCTCCCTGCAGGCTGGTGATAGATTCCAAGCAAAGAGCACTAGAAGATCTTTCACTTATGCTTTTACAAATCTCATACCTGTTGACAAAATAAGTAAGCTACAGGAAAGACAGAGCAGCAGAGGATATCATTGTAGTCCATAGTTTTGGTCCACAGAAGCTCCAAAAATACAGAGCCAGAAACAGAACCCATGTTAAGACACAGAATCCTTATCTAGAACTTCTGAAATATTGAGACAGGCAACAGAAGAAGTTAGGAACTAACTAGAAACAAATAGTCCCCTCAAACTAAAAGTAAACAATCCCCTCAATCAGCCTAGCAGCTGAACTATTGGTTGAATAAGAACTTTGGCTCTGCCAATGTATTATTTACTTCATTCCTTCAAGGTTGGGAGTCCCATTTTTCCTAACAACAAGCCTAGGCCCAAGGTCACTCAAACTGCTTTACGGTCAAGTGGGGGGGGGGGAGGTTTAATCAGGTCTCACTGGAGTAAACACAACACCTTATCCACTGACCATATTGAATCTTGAGTAGATGTTAGAGCAAAAATTTTCAGTGCAGCACAGCGCAAAAGTGCAATGACACTGTAGTATCAAAAACAAACACTGTAGTGTCGAGCACATGTCACAATTCCATAGACTTTAATCATCACCACAGTTTTTCACAGAAGCTGAATGGAGTTACTTCTAATATATTCTGATGAAAGAGAGGTGTCACACCTCAGAGAACTTCAGAATATTTAGTATTTATATTTCTGCTAATTAATGCTCACAGGAAAAAAAGCTCTAGCAGACGAGATAAGCTGCACAGACCCCAGAGAGGTACAAAACACAAATCCATTTTGTTGACAGCAAAACAAAATCAAAGCAGAAAGACAAGTGTTCTATAGACAATGTGTGGGGGTCAATGTCAACATATGTAGACACCAAGCACGCAGGGGGGCAAAGCCAGTATGCTCATTCCTGTTCCCCTTATATGCACCTTTATTTCAAATTCGTATAGAAACAAAGCTGTAAGGGACTCAAGGATCATCTAGCCTACCCACCACACACAAAGCAAGAAATTCATAATTACCTGTCCTCTTTTATACTAACTGGTTTAAAATACTACTGGAAAACAGCTTTGGAAATAGGACTGCATAACAATTGTTTCAACCTCTATCCAGGGTGCTGGAGTGGAAGACGGTACACCTCGAACTCCTTTCCTACATATACTCTCAGACCAGGAAAGATCAGATTGTCCCTCTTAGTACACGTGAAACTCAAAACAGCTTGTGATTATTTTGAAACATTGAGCGCAGATGCAGGACTCCCACTACCAACAGCCAATTAACTTCCCCATTTTTGTTTTTAAAATGTCAGATAAACAAATGGAGAAGATCAAATCTAGGTAGCCCTGGGAAATCGGACGCACCCCCAAAAAATCACCAACATCATTAAGCTGTGCAGGTGCAACAGAAACTGATGACCGCTTCTGCCCACAGGTAACCAAGGCTACAGTCTTACCTGGGATCTCATCGGCTCTAATGAACATGGGAGCTGACTTTTGGATAAACACACGTAGCACTGCACTGCAAATAATTTGTAGCCACAGAACCGCATAGCAGCTCAGGGTGGATGGAGGAGCCATCAAGAGCTACACTCTCTTGAATAAGGAAGTGCATGAACTCTACAGTTTCAAGCCTGTGTCCATCTCATTTACAATGCAATCCTAAACAGAGTTAAACCTAGAAGCACTGAAATCAGTGGGCATAGAAGGATGTATTGCACAGTTAAGCAGTTCCAAAAATCTTACAAAGAAATCTGGGGCTTGACCAGGTCATGACGGCCAAACTTATATACTTTGCTGAAATACTGCATCAGACCTTCACCAGGGAAGACTATCAACCAAGATTTCAAAGGCAGACACAAGAGCTATAATCTGCTGCTTGTCATTGCTTTGAAGGACTGCTGCATTTGGGATTAAGCTGCTGTCTTTTATGACGAATCTAAAGTGTATGATTTGAATGTTCACGCTGTTTTGGTTGTGCTCAGTGGAATGCCATGGGGTGTATAAACTCCTTTGGCCGCCACCGTCAGCGGAAATGCTAATTGAAAACTTCAAAAATAAAATGACAAAATTCTATACCATCCCCATAAAACTGTTCCAGAATTCACTAAGTCCTTACTTTAGGGAAGAATTTAACCCATAGTCCTGTAGGGTTTTTTTTATTTTTATCTATTCTGCCCCCAATACAAATCAAAGACTCAATGAGCCATGCACACCCATGAAAATTTCTCTACTTGCTTATTTGCATAGTTTATTTGTCTACTAATTATGGGGTGAAATAGCTTTCAGGGAGCTATGCAGAGCCCATGAATATCTTGCTCAGTTTCACCAACCATCTCCTACAAACTCTAAACTTATTATTAAAAGGTCTAGAAATGAACTCTATTACATCTAACCCAGAATTCTCAGCATGCTGAATGCAGTGGCCAATACTAGTTTCTGCAGTTCACTGTTATGTCTCGAACCTTGAATCAATAAACAGACTCTGTGTTGTTGATCGGCAGCATTTATTGGAAAGCAATGAAGCATCTAGCTTGTTAAAGCCAGTTCTGGCGAACCTTTATTCAGAACTTATCCCCGCTTCCGTTTTCCCAACAAATGTGAGAAAGAGTTACTCCAGAGGCAAGGCACCCCCAAGGTCTGCGACAGATAGAGATAAAGCCACCTGGCCGCCTGCCCCCACAGAGCAACGGCAACATCCCATATCCCCTGGAAGTGTCAGGGGTAAGCCTAGTTATCTACGTGTATGTGAAGTCACAAAGAAGAGATCAAGGAAAGAATGCTCCGTTACAGCAGTAGTAATATGTAACAGGCTGGTTACATATATCTTGTAGTGATTGCCTTGAGGTAGGAATGCATCTCAATCAACTAGATAACAATCACTGGCAGTACATTTTGTAACAACTTTGTTAAGCTAGGTGCAATCCCTGACTTTCACAAAGCCCACACACAGCTAACCTAAATATACAGAGATTCAATGTGAACAAGTCCCAATGCACACTGACCTACGTTGTTGAAATGTCTAAAGAAGCCTACCATTTTCATTGTCAAATTTTTAAAGTATTTTGCCTTTTCTTACTGAAGCATGGCCTGGTTATAACCGATGGCTGTAAGCAACGGTACCTGGGGTGAAACTGAAGATGCAATCCTAAACAGAGTTTTATACTCTGTAATTCTACTTAGGAATGCACTGGGAAGGACAGATTGCAATAATGTGCAACCAGATTATTTGCACACCCTGTCTCCAGTGCAGCCTTGGCTTGGTTTCTTGCTCTAGCAGGCATCGGTGACTGTGGATATAGAAGGCAAACTGGAAACAATCCTTCCAGGCAGCTAACTAAGAACTCAAATTCTGAAGCAAAACCTCCAGAATTTTAGGTTGGAGATGCACATTAGTGGTTAAGAGAAGACGTAGCGCCCAGAGGTATTGTTACACATGGAATGCACAAGTCTTTTCTTCAGCCAGCTTTTACTTTTGGTCCAACAGTTTTTCCACTCTTGCAAAACACTAAAAAAAAGAAGTATTATCTGTTCCTCAAAGAGGATATAAAGGGGAACTATAAACACATTGTGGGCAGTAACACTTTTTTATAGCACCTCCGAGCCTTATAAATACTTCTCCTCAGCTTTAAATAGATAATAACACTTGTCAGCTTTAAATAGATGAGCCAATTTGGGTATGATCCAGCCAAACTTAAGTTGAATTTGATAGAGACAACTCCACCATGTCAAAGTCACACATCCTGGAGAACATTCATTTACCGGATGGACAGAATTCACTACTGTGACACCGATTTTCTGCCCCTTTTAGGGTGCTTCAGCCACTGTGTTCTGCCTGAACAAGGAACATGGTACATACGCCATCATGTACAAAACTGTGAATTTGCTGTCACAAGTGTACCAGTTGAAAAGCCATGGTTTTGGATCTCAACGTGTGAGTGTACAGTACAATTGACCAGCATGACTACCCTGAACTCATCAAACCTCGAAAGCAAGGTAGGGTCAGTCCTGGTTAGTATTTGGATGGGAGGCTGAAGCTTCATGAATCAAGCTACGGATGTCTGGCTGGGAGGCCTTCCCAAAACTATATGGATGCCACTCTGAACTCTGACACTCCCAACATGGATCTTACCCTTCATCTGCTGTCAAGATGACCTCATCCTTTCTTTGAAGGACTCAGAATACAGAAGATTACAAAGACATGGTGCTTGTTCTGCACCTAGCTACAATGTGCATTTTTATAACAAATATTTTTTTTCCATTCCAGCCAAAGTTGATTTGCCTTCAAATGCCAGAAAGGAAAATACTCTTTTTGGCACATAAATCTGGAAACAGTCTAACAGTATAGGAAAAGTGTGGGAAGAGGAGGAAATCCCCACTATTGCAAACCAGAGTACTCAGGACCCTCATGAGATAATGTCTGGGTTGGGCTAAACCACTCTGGCACCCAAAGCAAAAAAAAAAAAAGAAGAGTTTGGATTTATACTCAACTTTTCTCTCCTGCAAGGAGACTCAAAGTGGCTTACAAGCTCCTTTCCCTTCCTCTCCCCACAACAGACACCCAGTGAGGTAGGTGGGGCTGAGAGAGTTCCAAAGAACTGCGACTAGCCCAAGGTCACCCAGCAGGAATGTCAGAGTGCAGAAACACATCTGGTTCACCAGATAAACCCCTGCCACTCAGGTGAAGGAGTGGGGAATCAAACCCGGTTCTCCAGATTAGAATCCACCTGCTCTTAATCACAACACCATGATGAAGTTATCCTGTTCAAGCTATTCACATGGCCATGCTCCGTGGAGACGTTCTCCTGCACGGACTCCACTGGAACAAAGCTCAAATGAAAAAGGGAGGAAACAAATTTAACCCTACAAACTAGAATTAAGTACCTGGAACAAAGAGAAGCGGAACAAGGGCGTAGCCATGCTTTTGCACGGCAGTTCATCTATTTCAATCAAACTTGAACAACAGTTTTCTAAGGACCGAGGGCAAATTGGGTTTTATCTGTCCAACGTCCACCAGGCCACCCAGACTGGGGCTCCACATCCACCACCAAGCAACAGGACCCCCTCGGGATTCTGCTTCTTTCTACAGCCAGTAAAAGGAAACCAGGCTTGACGCTGATGAAAGTGAGTCGCGTAAAAGAGATTGCGCTCCCCAACAGCAGCTGAGCTTTGGCAGGCTCCTTTGCAAAAGGACAACCAACGAAACTGTCACCCAAACTTCCATAATTAGCTACTGACATGCAATATTTAGTATCCAGCTTGTCAGATATGGGGATACGAGAAGATGCTGTGAAACTAGCTGCTGATAAAAGGTGTGAGTTTATGGGAGGGGGCAGAAGGAGGAGAACTGGAAAAAAATGCAGTAATTACAATAGTTTCTCCATCTGGCCCATGTGCCTGGGAACTCAGCACTTCCTTTCATGCTCTTAGTTCTTTGTCTGCAATATCCAAGAGGGGGAAAATTGAAGAAATGATAAGAATACAGTAAGAGGAAGAATTGGTCTTTATACCCCACTTATCCATCTTTTAAGGAGTCTCAAAGCAGCCTTCCCTTCTCCTCTCCACAGCAGATGCCTTGTGAAGTAAGTGGGGTTGAGAGAGTTTTGAGAGAACTGTGCCTAGCCCAAGATCACCCAGCAGTTGACTTCATATAGAGGAGTGGGGAACAGAACCCAGTTCTCCTGATTATTGCCTGCCACTCTGAGCCACTACGCTATGTGGGCTCCCTAGGATCTAATAATCCTGGGTCACATGTTCATGCATGGTAATGATATACTGGCCATGTATCATGACAACACATGATCAGTCAATCACTTCAAGGTGTGGAGCTGCCAAAGGCAAGAGTCAATGTTTAGAAATCAGACCTGAAATAAAGGAAGGGTAACAAAAGCCAACAGTTCAGAGATCAATGAGAAACTGAAATGCCCCAGATCGAGGCAGTATCTCAAGGGGATCCCAGTGGTTCATTTCCCAAATGAAAAGCTCTGCAGGTCAAACTTATCAAGCTGTCTCATATCCAATCAGATCTTGGTCTTTTCAGCTGAGTACTGTCTACTTTGACAAGTACCGACTCTCCAGGATCTCAGGCAAGGTCTTTCCTACCGACTGCAACCCTTGAATGCAAAGGTTTAATCAAGATCCCCCTTTGTATTAGATGTGGGTTCTACCACTGACCACTGGCTCTTGTTCAAAGTTACATGTAGGAAACCTTATTCCCACCATTGAAAAGCCCTCCCAGGATCCTTCAGTTAAGGCAGTTCAAAACTACCTAGTTTCAGAAGCCACGTTGGTCTGCAATAGAGCACACGGATTCAATTCTAGTAGCACCTTAGAGAACAAGATACCCTAAAAACGCTGTTGGTTTCTAAGGTGTGACTGGACTCAAATCTAGCATTATGTATATTTTTAATCTGCCGGCTGCCTTGGTGACCAGGCCAGAAATGCAGGGTATAAATCTTGTCAATGATAAAGATAAATACCAGGCTGAGTTCTGTCTGAAATGTGAGCTGGCTGGCGCACTAAAACAGGGGTGGGTGAAAGGTAAACCAACAAATCACTAGCCAAATACTGGTATATGGGCATTGCCTAGGGCTAACTGGAGCCTAACATTCTTGCAGAAAAGAAAATACCAGGTAAGGTAGACCTTGATCTGAGCAAGAAACAAAACCCATGCAACAACCTTGTATTAAGTCCATCAAAATGACCCACCCGGGCACTTCTTATGTTACTGATGGTTGTGGAATAGAGTTCTGCAACACCTTAAGGCAGGGATGTCCAACCTAGGCCCTCTGGATGTTCAAGGCCAAGTCCCATCAGCCTCGATTGATGGGACTTGTAGTCCATAAACATCTGGAGGGCCAAGGTTGGACACCCCTGCCTTAAGCAATTGTGTTTTAAAATTGAAAGCAAGGATCCATCCTCACCTCACTGGACTGGACTGGAGGGGGGACTTTAGTCAACCACAAAGCAGTGGTTCTCAACCTGTGGGTCGAACAACCCTTTCACAGGGGTCGCCTAAGACTCTGCATCAGTGTTCTCCATCTGTAAAATGGATAAATGTTAGGGTTGGGGGTCACCACATGAGGAACTGTATTAAAGGGTTGCCGCATTAGGAGGGTTGAGAACCGCTGTCCCAGAGGCAGCCCTGACATCAGTTCCCTCTTGCCCTTAGAGCAGTGGTTCTCAACCTTCCTAATGCCGCGACCCTTTAATACAGTTCCTCATGTTGTAGTGACCCCCAACCCTAACATTTATCCATTTTACAGATGGAGAACACTGATACAGAGAGTCTTCGGCGACCGCTGTGAAAGGGTCGTTCGACCCCCAAAGGGGTCACGACCCACAGGTTGAGAGCCACTGCCTTAGAGCGACCAGGCCCAGCAGGGGTGTCCAACTCTGGCGCCCCAGGTGTCCATCATGGAATAACGATTCCCACCAATTGGCCATACTGGCAGGGACTGATGGGAATCATAGTCCAGGAATATCTGGGGCGTCGGAGTTGGTCACCCCTGAGCCAGGGGAGCAGCCCTTGGAGGGTCAGCCTTGCGCCCACAGGAGCAGTGGGGCGGGGCGGGGCACTCACCGATGGTGGTGATGACGGTGATGGCAAAGTAGAAGGAGCCGGCGAACCTCCATTGCCTGCCGGCGCGGTGGGGCTCGGCGCGCAGCACCAGGCGCTCGAGCTCGCGGTAGTCGTCGCTGCTGAAGCTGTACTTCCTCTGCAGGTCGAGGCGCTTCTCCTCCAGCAGCCGCCTCTGCCCGGTCTCGGCCTCCGACTCGAGCGCGTCGAAGACGGCGGCGCCCACCAGCAGGTACGAGAAGACGCAGCCGATCAGCGCCACCGTGCGCAGGTTCTGCCGCTTCATGGCCACCAGTGGCGGCGGCGGCGGCGGCGGCGGCCCCGGGCAGGGCGCATCAGCCGGGGCACCGCATGGCACCGCCGCGCAGGGGGGGAGACCGTGCCCAGCCGCCTCCGGACAGCACGCCCCGTTCTTCACCTCCGGGATCGCCTGTCGCCCCGCATGTTACCCGCCCAGCTTCCCGCCGGCGGCACCTGTGCGCGCGATCCTATCCCCTCGCCGGCGACTTTCAGCTGGCACCCAACGCCCCGGTGCGCTCCTGCCAGGCTAGCCGGAGAGGCGAGGAGAAGGAACCCCGCCGCCCAGCTGGTCGGGGCCACGCCTCCCCTCGCCGGCGCCGGGGGGCTCTTGCGCGGCTTGAAGGCCACACCCAAAGGGAGGTGGCTCCCCGCGCGCCCCCGCCTCTTACTCCGGGACGCCAGTGCTGCGTTGCTTCTCCATGGCTGCCCCTGGACGCTTTCTTTTTCTGCAGAAAAGCTTTCCTTGTTCTCGGGGGTTCTTCTTCTTCTTCTTCTTCTCTGCAATAGAAGCTCTTGTGCATCCGATTAAGTGAGCCGGAGAAAACTGACACTAGAATAAGTGTTGTTAAGTAGGATGAGGATAGTGATTAAATGAAGAATAAATGTTACTGGGGTGTTGTGGGGTTTCCTGGTAGCCACAGATGCAGGCGAAACGTCAGGAGAAAATGCTACTGGAACAGGGCCATACAACCCGGAAACCCCCACAACACCCCAGAGATTCCTGCCGTGAAAGCCTGCCACAATACAATAAATGTTACTGTTGGACTCCCTTTTTATGAAGACGTTTGGATTTATAGCCCACTTTTCTCAACTGTAAGCAGTGTCAAAGCGGCTAACAATCGTCTTCCCTTCCCCTCCTCACAACAGTCACCTTGTGAGGTTGGTTGGGCGGAGAGAGTTCTGAGAGAACTGTGACTAGCCCAAGGTCACCCAGCAGTTTTCGTGTGGAGGAGTGGGAGAACAAATCCTGTTTGTTTCTCCATTCCTATAGTAGATTGCTGAGGTTCCACAAGTTGCGTAAGGCAGAGCTACTCAGGATGGTTACTTTTGAAGAAGACTGGACTGTCCAGTCATAGCAGATTCCTGCCAATCCTATTCACAGGGTGTTCCCTGCTCAAAAGAGAAGCAGAGGTGATTTTCCATTGCCTTCCTCAGCAAAGCAACCTTCATTCGAGTATTATCCGCAGTAGCCACCCCTGCTTAGCACCCAAGCCCCGCCAAGCTTGACCAAACCAGGCTCACTGGCTTTGCTTATAGCTATATCAGTTGGGGAGATTATGAATTGTTTTATTGTCATTGTAATAATGATAACAGCATTTATCCCAGCCCAAGCTTTGGTGAATGAGACCGCATTTTCTTGAATGCAGCTGATGAAATCAAAGGCAGTACTGTCTGTGTGGAAATAGAATGAGGGTATTTTGAAATGCACCCGGGAGGTCCAGATTTTGGAGTGAAGTGAAATTCAGATATTTCCAATCCAGGAGGCAGGCAGTGGCATCAGCCCAAAGCAAAATCCATGTCGTCTAATAAATGCCATCTATGATGTTTAATTAAAGCTGACCAAAATAGCACAAGTCAGGGTGCAGACTTTCGGGTTCTCCAACATTTCAGCCAGGTGGATGTGGGAAAAGAAGATAACATGAAAAAGCTGCAGGCTTCCTGGGAACAAATCCCAGTAACACACAATTACACTTACTTCTGAGGAAACCTGCTTAGGATCAGACTGGAGGTGTGGCTAGGGTTGCAGCCTTGGAATGTTACCGTGGTGGCAAACCTTTGGCACTCCAGATGTTATGGACTACAATTCCCATCAGCCCCTTCCAGCATGGCCAATTGGCCATGCTGGAAGGAGCTGATGGGAATTGTAGTCCATAACATCTGGAGTGCCAAAGGTTTGCCACCACTGGATCACAGAGCTGGAAGGGGCCATACAGGCCATCTAGTCCAATGCCCCGCTCAATGCACGATCAGTCTGGAGCATCCCAGCAAGTGTTCCTCCATCCATTGCTTGAAAACTGCCAGGGAAGAAAAACTCACCTGCTCCTTAGGCAGGTGATTCCACTGCTGAGTTACTCTTATCGTAAAAATTCTTAATGACCAGCTGGTACCTTTCAGCTTGTATTTATACCAGGGGCGTACTCGCCCAGGGGGGCATATGGGGTCAAATGTTCCCAGGCTGCGGCCATTTAGTCACATGGGGGGTGGAAAATTGCCCCACCTCTCATCCTTCCCCCCAGGTCCCCCTGACTTTGAGATGACCTGGTGCAAAAAAAGGTTGTTCAGTCGTGGTGGGGGAGGGCAGCTGCCCACATGGGGTGTGTGTGTGGAAAACTCAAATTTTGCACTGGGCTACGTTTTCCCTAGATACTCCTCTGATTTATACCCATTATTGTGAGTCCTGTCTTCTGCTGCCAACAGAAACAGTTTCCTGCCCTTTAAGTGACAGCCTTTCAAATCCTTAAAAGTGTGACCGTACACCCCCCCCCACCCCCCCACCCCCGAGTCTCATCTTTTTTGCAGACTAAACATCCCTGATTCCCTCAGCCTTTCCTTGCAGGGCTTTATCTCCAGGTCCCTGAGCATCCTTGTCGCTCTCCTCTGCACCCAACCCATTCTCTCCTCATCCTTTTTCCAGGCTGCCAGAACCTTTCCAAAACAACACAGATAATAATTGCAAAGTGCACTTTCATGCTAGCATAATTTAATGGATTAATAGTGCCCGTAGGGCTCTGTCAGTGCCCTGATAGAAGCTGTTGAACTCTGGCTTGGCAAGAAAGAAATTCAGATGATTCCCCTGCATCTAAAGGCTGCTGCTCCATGTAAAAAAAAATCCATAAGCAACCTTTGTTTGCAGGTCTAGTAGTCAAAGTATCACAATATGGGGTGGAAGCCCTGAGATACTGAGAACTCTTTGTAAGGTGAGGTGGTTCATTGTTATTTTGAGAGTGGGGGGCTTCTCAGTCCACATAGCCTTTTGTGCATTTTGGAACTTGTCTTCTGACCAACAACACCTAGTTCTATTAAATTTGCACTGCTGCATTCAGTATTAAGCAGGGCTGTAGATGGGGGAACTCCTCCCTCGCTGTTCTTTTTATTTATGTGCTGAACATCTACCAAACCTCTCTGAAGCAACATTTATCTTGTTTCATAACTAGTACAACATTCCTCTGTGTGTGTGTGTGTGTGTGTGTGTGTGTGTGTGTGTGTGTGTACACTCATGCTTTTTTTTCAAAAGAAACACCCTCCTGCAGTGGTTTTGATTCAATCAGTGGGACAGGAAACCAGAATGACATTGATGATTTCAGCAGACTCCGCCCCTTCCCTTTTGTCAGTCTTTCATTTCAAATGACATCTTGTAAAAATTCAGGGTGGGGGGAGCCAGTTAAAATAGTCCCTGGACATGTAACATATTTCTGCTTGTACAGTACTGAAATAACATCGCAGAATGTCTGCGGGGATGGGGGGATAACCTAACTTTCAATACTTGTCAACAATCAACACAAACATTAAAACCCCAAGAACATTACAGATTGCTTCAAAGGCAAGTGGTGCCTCTTTCCCACTGCTTTCAAACAGGATTGCCAAACTCCAGATTAAGCATGGAGACCCCCCAGAATTCCAACTGATCTCCAGCCAAAAAGATATTTTCCCCAGGAGATAATGGCTGTTTTGGAGGGTCAGCTCTATGGTGTTACATTCAGCTGAAGTCCCTCTCTTCCCCAAACTCTGCCTTCCCAAGGCTCCACCCCCAAATCTCTAGGACTGGAGTTGGCAACCCCATTTCCAACTCTACAAAACAACCGTCTGACTCTACATGTTGCGGGGCGAGGAGGATCAAGGCTGGCTTCTGTACCTTACCATAGAGGTGGATCCACCCAAAAATATTCCTCATCCCAACTGTAATGATACCACTGAATAGTGGTAAAACTTTGGACGGACAGCTATGTGCATGCAGTGCCCTAGCCATCTGGATGGACCATTGCCCTGAGCTCTGGACAGCTGCCATATGAAACAAGAGACTTAATGTTTCTGTGCCCACATCAATAGCCAGGTCCGTTATTAAAGAAATAAGCACAGACAAAAAAATGAGCTTTTGATTTTATCAGCACAAGGATAAGCCACAGGCAAAGTGCTGCTTGATGGATGACTTTTTAAATTGTTACTGCATTTTAAATGAAAGGAGGAGGCCTCTGAGAAAACCACACAGGCTGGGCAAGCTACTCCTGCCAAGGAGGTTCTGATATCTGGTTCATACACGGAAGATGGATCTGCTTGCTCTGTTCTCGATTGCCAACTTCTTTACTGGCCATTGTAACAATGCCTTCAATGCCAGCTTGATTTGCAAATGTTAGCAGGAGACAATGGGCAATTCTGTGCTGTGAATAACTTGACTAAGATTTATGCAATTCCACCTGCAGTCAAATAACACAGGAGCATTTTCCTGGCCATTTTGGCAATTCTTATTTTGACTTAGCAAGCCAAATGCATCTCATCAGGAACGTTTGGCAGCCCCTTCCTGATAATCAATGAGTCCGTATTTTTGCTGGTGCCTGGCTCAGCAAGAGGAGCTCGCAGATTATCAAATGCTTAATAGAAATGGGTGATCTAACTTGTTTGTGGGACAAATTCTATTGTCTTGGGAAAGAAGGATGCTTTTTAAAAATATATATTTTTATTTTATATATTTATAATACAATGTATCTCCAATTCATAAACATATTTTCATATTTAAACACATTACATTATTACCTTTTTATAATGAGAAACAAAAATAAAGGAATTCAAGTGAAAAAAGAAAAAAGGGAGGTAAAAAAAGAAAATAAGAAAAAGTGTAGAAAAAGGAAAAGAAGGATGCCGTATAGAGCTTATTCCTTGCTAGTTTTGTGGCACCATTTTATTCCAGCCAGGTCCTTCTTCAGATTCAACTAACTCAAAGGAAGATGAAGAATTCAGCAGACTGGGAGTATTTTGTTTCCTTCCTTTTTACTAATGCCATGTGTGTTATCTCTGTAGGGATTGTTTTCCTCTGTAATTTGATTCTGCACCTTGTTTTGTGAAAAAATACATTAAAAGTGTGTTCACAATAAACCTTACTTCAAAACAAACAAGATAACTGGGTGACCAGCAATCAAACCTTCTCTTTTCTTTCTTTGATCTGCTTATATGCTGGGTTTTTTACAATTTCATTCAAGCTGGAAGTCACAATGATATCTATGATAGGTTTGGTGCAACATACAAGGAAAAGCAGGCAGAAAGGAAAAGAGAAAACAAGCAAACGAAAGCACAAATATTTTGACAATGTATAACTGTTTCCACAAGGACCAGATGGACACGGCAAGAGACTATTGGCAAAGGGCACAGGGCCAAATGCAGACCAGTGGAGGGGACTTTGCTCTCTCATCTCATCTTCTAATGCAATTTTAAGCTTAATTACAGTGCCCTGATTTGGACTATAATCAGGGGAAAGGAAGGTTAACCCATTCGCTTCTGTACTATTTTATAGATCAAAGTCCAACAGGGTAAGCAGTTTGGAGTTGGGAAATTCCTGGAGATCTGAGGAGGGGAGACCTCTCTGCATGGTTTAAGGCCATATAGTCTGCCCTCCAGAACAGCCATTTTTCCTGGGAGAATTGATCCCCGTAGTCTGGAAATCAGCGACAATGCTGGGAGAGCTCCAGATTCTGCCATAATGAGCAAAAGGGGAAGGTACACAAGCACAGGGTGAACAAGAGATCATATGTACCATGATTGTACCATGTTGTATGTTATAGCCACTTGTCATCAGATCTCAGGAGTTAAACAGAGTCAGTACCTGGGAAATTACCAAGAAAGACCCAGCAGAGGAAGGCAATGTAAACCATTTCCACTTCCCTGGGGTTGCCATATGTCAGTTGTAACTTGACGGCACATACGTACATATGTGGGGGCCCCCCGGTGGTCTCTGTGCCCCCCCCGGTGGTCTCTGTAACATCTGCTGGGCCACCATCCCCCTCCAGGGAGGGTTTTAGTTGTCGGATGCTGAGTATTATATATATTGCATATCAGAATACTGTACGCTGTATGTTTTAACAGGTTTTAGATATTAATTTTAATAGAGCCTATATGTATCTTATTTATACTTCTATTTTGTTTATGTCTTAAATTGTGCTCTATCTGTTATTTAAAATGTTGAACACCGCCCAGAGCCCTCTGGGGAGAGGGTGGTATATGAAACTAAACAACAACAACAACAAAGCAGCCATTTGTTCCATATTCTACTCAGCAGTTGTGTGAGAGTGTGTGTGTGTGCATGTGTGTGTGAACTGTTGTCCAGTTCCTTCTGACTCATGGTAACCCTATGAACCAATGCCCTCCCCAACATCCTATTGTTAGCAGCCTTGGTCGGGTCTTGCAAACTGACAGTCGTGGCTTCTTTTGTAGAGTCAACCCATCAGATGTTCAGACTTCTCTTTTCCTGCTGCCTTCAATCTTTCCTAGCATTATTGTCTTTTCTACTGACTCTTGTCACTAAAGGCAACACTAAAACCCACATCTCCTCCTGTTGTAGCTCTTTAAAAATGGGGAATCATGTTCGTTCTTCTAAATGGCTAAAAATGGCCAAGGGCTGGTGAAGTAGACAATTGGAAAAACTGTGTGGAAGTGGAAAGGTTGAACCTTATGAAAAGATTGCTGGTAATTTATAATCTCTGTGACATCTGGTCTGGTTCAGGATTGCAACCTGAGAGTAGGTATAAACACTACAAGGATTGCAAGAGACCATGCTGGCAGGGGTTGATGGGATTTGTAGTCCATGAACATCTGGAGAGCCGCAGGTTGCAGACCCCTGTCCTAGAATTACAGCTGAACTTCAGGCAACAGAAATCTGTTCCCTGGGAGAAGATGACTGCTTTGAAGGTGGACCCACGGCATTTCATCCACATTTTACATCAGAATTGACAGGAAAGATCAGAGAAAAAATAAACTCCTCTTCCCCAATACAGCAGCCCTTGTCCATAGTGGGCCTTTTGTTTTGAAGGGCTAAGTTACAGTTTCTGTACCACACATAAGTTAGCAGCAAACCTCACTAAAATCAGCTGCATGCATTTTTGAGTAGACATATTATAGAGTTGACAACAGGCCTGAATAAAATATTCTGTCACTTTCACAGAGGTAAATAATACCACTTCATCAATCCTATCCCATTAAGACTCCTTAACATTATGGACATTTTTTTTCTCCAGATAGTTCTATTGAATATCTCTTTATCCATGGAAGCCTTTAACCAAAATCAATTCTAACCCTTCTCCCCACTGTTAAGTCCCAGGCATTCTTGGGCTTTCGGGTCCTGCATCAGATCAGCAGCTGCTTCTCCCATGGGACTGGTTTTCCACTTGCAAAGAAGGAGGGGCAATTTTTCCTAACCCCTTCCCCCAAGTGTTGCATGACCGGGTAATAAACAAGGCAGAAGTGGTGGGGAAGCTGCTGTCCTCTTATGCCCCTCCACCACCAGCTGCTCAGAATCTACGCTTTTGTTTTTTATTCTTTCCCAACCCTAAGAGTATTGCTTTCTCATTTCCATTTCTGGATGGTCAAGTGGAACTGCAATTAAAACCTCTCCCCTTAGATCCATTAGGCTTGCTAGCACGCATTATGCGGAGTCTGACGCAAACACTTTCACCGTGAACCGAGGAGGTGATGTGAGTTATCAGGGGGGAGATGCAAAGACAAATCGGATTGGAGTTTTAAATCAACCTTTTGTGGGTGCGTAGAAAAGAGCTAGCCTCTAACCATTTTCGTCCAGTAGCAGGTTTATCAAGAGTTCTGCTGGATAGGAATAAGGAAGACTGCTAAACAGACAATAAGAACATAAGAAAGAGCCTGTTGGATCAGACCAGAGTCCATCTAGTCTAGCACTCTGCTACTTGCAGTGGCCCACCAGGTGCCTTTGGGAGCTCACATGCAGGAGGTGAAAGCAATGGCCTTCTGTTGCTGCTGTTCCCGAGCACCTCGTCTGCTAAGGCATTTGCAACCTCAGATCAAGAAGAATCAAGATTGGTAGCCAGAGATCGACTTCTCCTCCATAAACCTGTCCAAGCCCCTTTTAAAGCTATCCAGGTTAGTGGCCATCACCACCTCCCATGGCAGCATATTCCAAACACCAATCAAAAGTTGCATGAAGAAGTGTTTCCTTTTATTAGACCTAATTCTTCCCCCCAGCATTTTCAATGCATGCCCCCTGGTTCTAATATTGTGAGAAAGAGAGAAAAAGTTATCTCTGTCAACATTTTCTACCCCATGCATAATTTTATAGACTTCAATCATATCCCCCCTCAATGCTGGAAAGTACTAATATGATTCATTTGGACAAAAACCAGGGTGCTGTCAATACAAATTTAACTCCCAGACATTTCTGCTGATATACGCATTATCCCATCCCACCTTGGGCTCCCAGGGATTCAAACGTGAAAAAACGTTTCACCCCAGCCAGTCATGTAGATACACTGTGTATTCATAAGGGGTGATAACTTCAGAACTGATACGTTATTCTCTGTTTCTTTTATATAGCATAGCAGAACAAGTAGGTGGTTGGTACCCTTGGTACCCAGAGAAAGGCAACCACCAGTGTGTTCCAGTTTTAAATTACAGGCTGCTGGTTGAGAAGAACCGTGTCTTGTGATTCTTGTGGTAATGTTTTGACACTTGAAGTAGGGTTGTCAACGGCCTGAAAGAGAGGCATCTGGAAGAGAGGCCCTCTTCTTAGTAGAACAACAACAGCAACGAGCATTACAGCAAGAAGAATAAGAACAACAAGACGTTTTTGTACCCCATTTTTATCTAAGGAATGTCAAAGCAGCTTACAGTCACTTTCCCTTCCCCTCCCCACAAAAGGCATTTTGTGAGGTAAATGGGACTGAGAGAGTTCTGAGAGAACTGTGACTGGCCCAAGGTCGCTCAGTAAGCTTTTTTGGGAGGAATGGGGAAAACAAACCCAGGTCACCAGATTACAGTCCTCCACTCTTATTCACTATACCATGCTGGCTCTCCATGCTAGGTTTTATTATTTATTAGGTGAGGTTATTTACTTCCATACCTTGAAAAGCTTCAGCTGTCCATTTCCACACAGGATCAGAACTGACAGGATATTTCTCTCCAGGCCTGCTGGCATATACTTTTAAGCCAGGAATTCTACAACATTCTGACTTTTAAATAAGGTAGAACTTATCCCTTTCAGTGGAGCTTTTCTCAAATGAGGTACAACCAATCTGCAATTTTTCTTATCACTCACTTATAATTTTATACTTGCTGATTTATTGCCACTTTTTTTTTTTTGCTGGCTGGAAGCTTAGAGGAGTGGAGGCCAAGAAATAGCAACAACCATCAGTGAAGATTTCAGACCATCTATCTCAAGAGAAATTCTCAAGTCATCCTGCTAACCCACAAAATCAGCTTCTCCGGGAGTTAGCTGTTTTAAATAATTAGAGCCAAACTAAGTCAGAATTCAGAGCAAGAAATCAACAAAAAAGCCAGTATAAGAAAATATCTTTGCATAACTAAAACCATACAGTTTACTATTACTGATGATTGACGTGCCAATTAATAATCCATAATGTTTTTGTAGTCCAAATACTGGGTATTGTGAGTCCTTCTTTAGGAGGCAGCGTGTGTGGGGTCTCCACAGGCCTGGAGAAAAAAAATCCTGTCACAATAATCAAAGTTTAATGGGAGGGAGGGAGGGAGGGAGGGATGGCATGCAAGTGAAGGGGAGGGAGGGAGAGGGTGGCATGCAAAGGTGGGGAGAGATGGAGAGTGGTCCCGGCATCTGGACATGGCCCACCCACCCTAGTGGAGGGAGGGAGAGGGTGGCATGCAAGGGAAGGGGAGTGGAGGAGCGGAAGGAAGGAAGGGAAGGGGGGGAGGGAGTGAGGGATGGCATGCAAGGGAGAGGAGGAAGGGGGAGGGGTCACACTTTTTATGATGTGGAAGTTAATAGCATTTCCTAGTAAATAATATAATAAATCATATTCCATGACACATCTATGAATTGGACTAGAACCTTTTCTTCCTCCAGTCAGTCAACAACACTAGCAGAAATGAGGTCTCCCAATAAATAGTAAAGATGCATTGAAGCAGCCTATGGGATTGTTTTAGCACACAGTCATAGTTCTGTGCATGGTTTGCACTTGGATTACTGGCAGCATTTCACCTCTATTAATCCCCTTTCTGTAGGGGATTAAAAATATTTCTTGGGATTCCATTCACGCTCTGATTATTCTTGAATCCCCCTACATCGAGTCTAGGTACTAATTTATGGTTCTGGCTGGCCATAACAGAAGACCATTGACTGACCTATGAGGGCACACTTTAATCAGAACCATCATTAACTGTGAGCTAGTTCTCCTCCTACACAAAACTAAATTTTCTCCAACTTCTCAGTGTGACTGGTTTCAGCTGGATTCCAGTTAACAATGATGTCACCCCTACCTTTGCAAAGCACACAGTAGTCTTGGAACAGATAAATACTCACTTAGGAAACAGCACCTGCAGACTGGAACTCTGGTAACTCATAAGAGGAGACACAAGATATTTATAGGCTCTTAGCTTTAAAAATGGGTTCTCTCTTGACAACTCCCCTTTCCATACCCCACCCTCCTCAGGCTTCGCCCCCAGAATCTCCAGGTATTTACTAGCATGGAGCTGGCAACCCTCCCATACATGTAGCACAAGAGTTGGTAATGAAATAGCCTTATTTACAGCTCCCCATTGAGTGGCTACAGCAGGACAACAACCGCCATTTTGGAACAGGGGGAAAGAAGTTGTAAAAAAGGTCCATGTGCTTGTACCCAGCAGGCACTACTTTCAAAAGTTTTCAAGGTGGGGCTTGCAGAGGAGCTGAAAAGAGACAGATCTTTTTATTCTTGGCCTACTTCTTTTTGGCTAGTGTTGAGTCCTGCACTCATCTGTTCTGAGGCACAGTGGAGACAAGGCTAAGTGGCGAAGGAAGGCTGCCCTTTAGGGCTTTGGTGGGTGTTGATTGTATTGTATAAGGATGCCAACTCTGAGTTGGGAAGTTCCTAAAGGTTTGGATGGTGAAGTCTAGGAAGGGGAATTGGAACAGGGAGGGACTTCAGTGTGGTATAATGCCATAAAGGCCATCTTCCAAAGCAGCCATTTTCTCCAGGGGAACGGATCTCTGTTGCCTGGAATCTCACAAAGCTACAAGAGGCTGAAGAGCTCAGCCTTCCGGTCCAATTCTAAGAATGCCGGATTTGATCCGTCCAGATCAGCGCACATAACGTTTGGTGTATAAACCCTGCCCCCAACTGAGAACCTGTCATGCCTAGGATGTGACATCCATCCATCCTGGGCTCTGAATTAGGGCCTGTGTCACTGTTGCCAGAGAGACAGCCATACTATAGTGCTCAAAGTTTTGCTTTATGATGTCACGGCCAATCACATAAAACACCAGATGCTTCATACCCGGATTCAGTGCTAATATAAAAGCCCTTCTTTGGCATATGATCCTGAACACTCATGAGGAAAACCCTTGGATCAATCATATCCCACCTCAGACGTCTCCTCTCCAAACTAAAGAGTCCCAAACGCTGCAGCCTCTCCTCATAAGGAAGGTGCTCCAGTCCCTCAATCATCCTTGTTGCCCTTCTCTGCACTTTTTCTATCTCTTCAATATCCTTTTTGAGATGTGGCGACCAGAACTGAACACAGTACTCCAAGTGTGGTCGCACCACGGCTTTATATAAGGGCATGACAATCCTTGCAGTTTTATTATCAACTCCTTTCCTAATTATCCCCAGCATAGAGTTTGCCTTTTTCACAGCTGCCATCCATTGAGTTGACATTCCCATGGAACTATCAACTAAGATGCCCAAATCCTTTTCCTGATCTGTGACTGATAGCACTGACCCCTGTAGCGTGTATGTGAAGTTTGGATTTTTTGCCCCTATGTGCATCACTTTACATTTTGATATCTGCCTCTGAAATGTTCATCACCTGCCAACTGGCAATTTTGCAGCTTAATTAGACTGGAAAGAAGATGATGGAAGAAACCAGGGTCTGAACTCCTGCCTTCCCCTCTCTTAATGAGATATTCTTGCCCAAATTGCATACTTAGCTCCAGCCTCATCTCCATCCTCATACTGCATGCAAAAACCTCTCGAAAGGAAGAGGAACACTTCCAGGTCCTCCAATTCTGAATTTTAATTCCTTTTGAAAACCAATATATCATAATGAAAGATGACTGCAGAAAATTGCTAGTCTTCTGCCTCTGCTATATTTCCTGGCACTGGCTTGGAAACAGGAATGCTCACGTTGCTGGCCTCTGCTTTTCTCTTTTCACAGAAGCTTCGTTACTAAATGATCTTACTGATCATGAAACCACCTCTTGGTTTTAAATATTTACTTACTCACTAGCGGGGCCCGGCCACGCGTTGCTGTGGCTTATTGTGGTGAAATGGGAAAGGAACAGTAGCAGCAAATCAACTGCAGAGGCCAGCAGTACTTGCTCATGCAAACACGCAGCCTGATACTGTGCAATGTCAGTGATGTGTGTGCCCGCATTCCTTGGGGGGGGGTAGAAAGACACCCCTCCCACACATCTAGGCTGGCTGGTCATGATCCTTTACCTGGGAGTAAGTTTGGTTGGTGGCAATGGGTGTCGCTTCTGAGGAAACCCTCTGAGGGGTGCGACGCAGCCATTCAAAGTATGTTACGGTTGCTGTACTGAGCTTACTCATGAGTAATGCGTGCCTGTTTTTCTTAACTGTAACCACAGTATTCAGGGAATCTAGGGTGCCTGGCCCCTCCCTCCCATCCCTTGCATGTCGCCCCTCACTCTCTTCCCTCCCTCACTTCTCTTCCCTTGCATGCCACCCCTCCCGCTCCCTCCCTTCCCTTTCCCTCTGCTAGGATGGGTGGGTCATAGCAAGATGCTGGGTCCCCTGCCTCCCCTCCCTTGCATGCCACCCCTCACTCTCTCCCCTCTCTCACTTCTCTTCCCTTGCATGCCTCCCCCTCCCCCTCCCTCCCTTCCCTCTCCCTCGTGAGTATGTGTGTGTATGTGTTTCACTTCCACTCGACTTACTGCCTATGTGCTGTTTCCACTGCTCATATCTGGCCATCTGAGTGAACATTCTAAGCAGCACGAACATTCTAAGGGTGATAGTTACACACAGGCAGCTGCATGTCCTTCTTTGAAGGTGTTTTACCTGGGCCAGGTGTGAAATTTCAGGTATGTGAACATCTAAAAACACTCTCACCTGGCTGACTATAGTGGCTGGGAATTTTCAGAGGAATTGGCCCAGCAGTTACTGAGGTATACTATCATTAACAAAAACACTGTTAGCTTTATATATATAGAGAGAGAGATTTGGAAGATCAGCTTGTAGTTAATGGCACAAGAACCATGGTTGGCAGCCCTTTCCCCTTATATCTCTACTATGAAAAAGGCTATTTATTTCTTTTAATGATAGCCGGGAATGCAGGCAAAATTTGCAGATCGTGGCAACAGATCGTTATAATTTTATAAAGAAGTAGCAACTATGTGGTTTTATTAAGCTTTCCAGTGGTACAGCAGGGGAACTATGCAAGGAAAATGTACAGTGTACGGAAAACTCCCTTGCAGATACTCCAGTGACGATGCAAATGCCTCTGCATTCATGGCAGTGTTTCACTTCCATGTTTTCACATTAGAGACCAAAGAAAAACACTGCCTATGTGAATGCAACCAATATATAAACTAATGTTCAGCTATGATTCCTACTTCCATGTCATTGTCCATGTTCAAAGAGGTAGGCTTTTAACATGCAACATTTTACAATGGGAAGCAAGGGCATTCTCAGTTTTCATGCCTCTTACATTCCCTGATTGAGGATTGCTGCCTACAACTTCAAATTGTCAAAGGCTCTTTGCTAACTGCTGTACTTTGTATACATTTACGTTCAAATAGCTTGTCTTGTTCATAAACTTCTATTTTTGAAGAACAGTGACTTATCCACACCATGAAAAACTGGATCTTTTTAATTAAAAAATGAAGGAGTGTTTAATTGAATGTGGGCAGCCCAATTTGAGGGGGTGAATCCCCCCTCTGGAACCAGCACACCCCTGCACGAGTGTAGGTGCCCACTCTGCTGGCACAAGGGGCAAATACACTGGAGAGGGGGTACTTACCCAGACGTCCGGATGCCGTGTGGCTCCACAGTTCCCAACCCGGAAGCTGCTGATTGTTCAGGCTCACCAGCAAAATTGGTCCCGAGTCACACTATTGGCTTAAACTCATCGCTCTTGTTGAAATTTACATCTTTGATCTAGGTTAGACCAATAAGCCATACGTTAACATTGTCTTTGAGGTTTACTGCAGGCCTATATGGTTGTAAGAGGGATTAGGAATCCCCTCCCCCCCCCCACATTTACTTTGATTAATTCTGGCTTTGCAAAAAGCTGGGAGCATTTTATACACGTGAGCCACTGATTGCATAGCCATGGAGCTGTTCAGAGTAGAACAGCTTTGTCTTGAGATTCTTGACTGAATTGAATAATCAGCTTGCAGAAAAGTTGTCTCCTTTTGCATAGTTATATCGAATGCCCCCATTTTTTTGCATCTTTTAAAATGGCATCCATATTTCACTCTAAAGGTTAAGTATACCTGTGAATGCCATATTTTTGGAGAGGGCAACAGTGAAGGAGGGCTGAGGCTTTCTTGGTGTTCTTGTGGGATTCAAAGGAAATCTGGCTGGGTTAGGTGGACCTTCTGTCTGATCTGTTGGGAGCTTCTTAAGTTCTGGTTTTTATTCCATTAGAATGGAAAAGAAATGCGTCTGCTCGTGTGAGAACCAGCCTGCTGTTCCGTTCCTGTCCCAGTGGGCCACTTACAGTGAGGTAAACAAAGACAGACAGAAGGACTTGACTCAGCTTTTTTTGGTTTGCACTCTTCCAGAAACTGATGTATGGCACCTATTAATGGAATTAGAAGTGCTGAGACATTGACATAAACCCTTGTCCCACCCCTGAATTAATGGAGTGGAACTGGAAAGCCAGTGAAGCAGGAAACCAATGTCATCTTGTTGCTTCTATTTATACTCAGCAAATGCAGTAGCACCAGCGTTCTAGCATTTTAGCTGCCTGTGTGAAAGACACGTAAGAAGCGGGAATCATTCCCTTCTTGGTGCATCAGCAAGTCCACTGGAATGAGTTGGCGCTTCATGGTATTGAAAGACTGCTTGTTGTTCCTTGGCCTGGAAGAAGTGATGCCAGCAGGAGGACAGACTACAGAGATCAGCCTACTCCTAGCCAGCCTGTGTATGACAGAATATTGCTTAGGAGATCCACATGTCTGGCCAATGCAATGGTTCTAAACATTATTGTTAAAAACAGTGATATAGGCCCATGTGCTAGGCATGAATGTCGGATCACAATCTGCCTGCTGTCAATAGGTAAACACCAATTCCCAGCTCTTAAGAAACTAAAAAGTAGGATCGGGGGAAAGGCCGGCAAATGGCCTCTATAGTAATGCTTTAGGCCGGGGTTCCTCCAGCATCCCTCAGAAGTGACGTCACATTTTCTTCAGACATTCTATTTGCCAACCCCCAGATGGGGTTGCCATGAATTGGTTGTGACATGACAACTCTTTATGCACACATTGTGGGAGGAAGACTTCAAAATTGGTTTAGTGAAGTAATACCGTGTTTCCCCGAATATAAGACAGTGTCTTATATTAATTTTTGCTCCCAAAGATGCGATATGTCTTATTTTCAGGGGATGTCTTATTTTTCTGTGTTCTGTTCGTCGGGCATGCTTCCAAACAACAACTTTGCTATGTCTTACTTTCGGGGGCTGCCTTATAAGCATAAGCATAAGCATTTTATTGTCATTGTGCACACACAACGAAATTTACAGCAGCATTCCTCGATGCACACAATTTCAGACTCATACATCATCCTCACTTTCCCCTTCCTCCACCCATCCCTACACAGAATTATATTTCGCACTTCAACAAAACCTCTACTATGTCTTATTTTTAGGGGATGTCTTATATTCGGGGAAACAGGGTAGGATACAGGATGGCGGTGATCATGATCAAAACACAATCCACAAGTAAAATAGTTCAGTATTCTCCTCTCTACTGGTTCTCAGATCAAATGTGCAGCCTCCTGTTATTGTGTAACGTTTTCAAACAAATAAATAATAAAATTGGTAGATATCTGTTTTGTGGTCAGGGTCCCGGGTTTTAATTTTGTAAAGCATTGTGTGCTTAGTTATTTATTGAAAATATTTATAAATATGCCCTGTTAAAAGTGGCTGCGGTAACTCACAGCACAACAATTAAAAACACGTACCACAAAAGCAATGAAATGGCTTTGAAAAATAAGCCATTCAACAACAGCAAACAATAAAATTTAGGAGAATCAGATAATTTTAAAAAGAGTATATATTTTGTTTTAAGAGTACCTCTGATACACAATACTCACAATACAGTTTTGGAGGCCTCACTTCAAAAAGGATATGGGCAAAATGGAGTGAGTGCAGAAGGGAACAATGAGGTTGATTCTGGGCCTGGAAACCCAGCCTTATGAAGAAAGGCTAAAAGGTTTGAGACTATTTAGTGTGGAAAAGAGGAGCTTGAGGGGGGGATATGATTTGCTCTCTTTAAGTATTGAAGGGCTGTCACTTAGAGGAAGGCAGGGAGCTGTTCCTGTTGGCAGCAGAGGATAGGACTCGCAAAAGAGGTAGGCTTTTAACATCCAGCATTTCACAAGGCTTGGCACTGGTTGACAGCTTTGGGAAGGGAATTCCAAAGTGCCACCACAGAAAAAGGTCCCATCATTATTTGCCATCTATCTTTACTTCCGAAGATAGGAGCACACAGAAAGGTTTCTGTAGATGGTTTTTGGTGACAGCCAGGTTCATACAGAAATAGACAGTTCTTCAAATAACCTGAACCTAGACTGGTAGAGATTTTAAGGTAAGAACTAGCGCTTTGATTTGTTGTGACCAGAAACAAACTGACAGATATTGTAGCTCTTTTAAGGGCCTTTCCCCACTTACCTTAAGCCCCACGCTACTTGAGGAGAGTAGCGCGGGGTCCCCCGGCACTCCCCACGAGAGGGGCGGCGACAGCACAGCTGCCCCGACGCTGCTGCTGTCGCACATCTCCCTCAGCTTGACCGAAGGCATCCTGGCGCTCTTCTTCAAGGGCTTTTGATGACCCTCAAGACATTGAGCCGCTGGTCGATTTTGGTGCGACGCCAGGAATGCTGGGCGACGCCTGCCAGGAATGCCGTAGCCAGGAATTGTGGGCAGCAACCCTCGGAAAAGGTAAGTGGGGAAAGGGCCTAAGACTGACAGTGATCTCCACTACATACACCAGTCATCAACCTTCAAAGTAGTCAACAGTAAATCTTCTTTTAATGGAGCACAGTGTTCAGGTAAAATGTCAAAATGGACACAAGACAGGCATTGATGTATTAAGCTGTACTCCTCCAAGTAACATGTTGACATTCTGAGATCCAGCTGACAGAGCCATAGCATCCAAGTTATAATGGATAAAACAGTTTCAAGTGTGAAATGCTTAGCAAATGAACCACACTGAGCATCCATTTTTCTTGGTGCTTTTGGGCAAAAGGGCAGTAACGTAGCATGTAAATAGCATGTATTGTCGGCTTTCTATCTCGGAATCACTTTGCCGGTGTGGTTCTTCCCTGGGGCCACGGGCCTGAATTGTGTCATACTAGCATGTATGCTCGGCTGACGTTCACGGCTGAATTACAGTTGTGTGGTTTGGATAAGGAGCCGTATTTAGTAGTTTAGACTTGTGGCTGGCATCTTCTGAAGATGATCCTCTGAAGATGCCAGCCACAGATGCAGGTGAAACGTCAGGAGAGAATGCTGCTAGAACACGGCCATATAGCCTGGAAACCACACAGCACCCATGCATGTTACTAGCATGTTAACATTACAAATTAATTTCCAGATTATCATTTTTAAAATTATCATGTTAGAGTATAAAAACAAAATCACAGCAAAAACAAGACTTGCAACAAATATTTATATTTAAGTCTTCTTATGCTTCTGGTAAGAAGAACAGTGGAAGAAAATACCCATATATAACAAGCAAGAAAAACAATACAATAGCAGATGGATCAAAATAATTGTATCTATATATGTCCATGCCATCTCTATTTTTCATAAAGTCTGCGACTGTGGTTCATAAATCTCAAAATGTCTCCTTGTACGTCCTTCCTTCTTAGAGTTTTAGGTGTTCAGTGAATTTTGTTGAATCAGCAATAATCTCTGCTTTTTTAAAACCAAGGAGTTATAAATAGAAGGTTTTTTGTGCCACATACTTGCTATTCAAATCCTGGCCTCTAACAGCAAATTCCTTCTTAACTAAATTTCTGATTTAAGTAGACTAAAATGCCCTGTCCAGCTGTAGTGGATTTGCATGCTGAAGATCCTAGCTTCAGTTCCCACTATCTCCTGTTAAAAAGATGTGGTAATCAGTAATGTGAGAGACATTTCTCAGCCCAAGACCTTGAAGAACTGCTGCCAGTCAGAGTGGACAATGCAGATTAAGTTTGCCAACTGGCCAGGGAAAAAAATGTCCTGCCCCTTTAATATAGGCTTAATATGCAGAGATGAGCAGTTAAAGAGTGCCATGCTATGGAACTAAATAGCATTCAATGATAACTGCTGTAGATCAAACAAATATCGAATAGACAGCTAGAGGAACAAACTTGAAAGTTGACAGCAACCTTAATACTAATCTCTCTAGACCAGGGGTAGGGAACCTTTACCACTCAAAGAGCCATTTGGACCCGTTTTCCACGGGAAAAGAAAACACTTGGAGCCGCAAATAATTTTTGACATTTAAAATAAAGATAACACTGTATATATTTGGGTTTTTTTACCTTTACTCTTGCTCATTCTGGAGAAGCCATCGGATGCCTGCAGGGTGGAGCAAGCGAGTGCAAAGCCGGCGCTCGGCCCTCACCGGCCGCCGGGAAAGCAAACTTCGCCTCTGCTCCAACGGGCGGCGAGAGGGGAAGCTCCGCGGTGTGGCCCAGCCAACCAGGTGAGGCAGTTAGTGCGCTCCCGCCCCGCACCCTGCTGCCTGCAGGGCGGGCAAGGATGGGGCCAGCGGCTCGGCTCGTGGAGCCACAGTGCAAGGGCAGAAGAGCCGCATGCGGCTCTCAAGCCGCAGGTTCCCTACCCCTGCTCTAGACTGATGGTCTGAGGTACGGGGAGGCAGCCTGAAGGGGGGGGGGGAAGCTTTGCTGCCTGCAAGCCCTCCTTTTGGGTGGCATAACTCCAAGATCCGAGCCATGGTGTTTGGGGCCCTAAACGCCATGTGAAAGCTGACTGAAGTTGGCTACACCTGCAGGAACTCCTCAGTCCCCCACACCCATCCCTCTGCAATGGTGTCCATTCGAATGCCTGCATTGCTCTACAACAGCCCCAACTTCTAGGCTGCACCATCATGGAGCTGAGGAGTGGCAGGTGCTAATGCAGTTGTTCTTTATGCTGCCACAGGAGGTGGTGATGGCCACTAACCTGGATAGCTTTAAAAGGGGCTTGGACAGATTTATGGAGGAGAAGTTGACCTATGGCTACCAATCTTGATCCTCCTTGATCTGAGATTGCAAATGCCTTAGCAGATCAGGTGCTCAGGAGCAGCAGCAGCAGCAGAAGGCCATTGTTTTCACATCCTGCAGGTGAGCTCCCAAAGGCACCTGGTGGGCCACTGCGAGTAGCAGAGTACTGAACTAGATGGACTCTGGTCTGTTCTTATGTTCTTATGCTGGCAGGGGTGCTGGAGGGAGCAAATGTGTTGGCATGGCCCTCCATGGCTCTTTAAGGACATTTGCCCCCCCACCCCCATGTGGATTGGGCTGCTGGAGTCACATAATATGTGCTATCTAAATCACCCTGAACTTCTTGACAGAATACAATTATGATAGAAAATGCAAAACGGAGATGCAAAATGGAGCCATCCTTAAAGTCATTCCACGACGCATGAAATATAATTACATTTGCAAAAAAAAAAAAAGGCCAATTCAACCATAAGCTCAGGGTTAGAATATAAACTGTAATAAAAGATTTGGCAGGCTAAAATAGGCCATATCACATTCCTTCCTACAGGAAACCAGCATCATTTCCATTTAATCTCTTGAACACGGCATTATCCAGCTCTCAATAATCATTGCTGGCAACTTGGCACTCAACTCAGGATCCATTGACGTGCCCTAAGCCGTCAGCCGCAAGTCAGCAAGCAATGGCGAAGCCCGGAACCTTCTGCTCTGCGCTGCTTCTATTGCTGTGCGGATTTCGTAAACAGCTGTTCTGCAGTTCCTTCCTAGTTTCTCAAATCCTGGTAGTAACTCACCCACAGCAATTGCTCGTTTAATTTGTATTGTTATAGTTGCTGAAACATCTGCCCTATTCTCCCAACCTAAAGGATTTTGTGACCCTGTTTTAAGGAAGAGATGGCTTACGTTCCAATGTAAGGGAACAGCACTGTATTTGGAGAGAATGGGTTTGGTGGGGAGCTGGAGACCAAACCCCCAGCACTGACACAAGCATCCCCAAGATTCCTTGATGAGGAGGCCACCAGTTAAAAACATTGAGAATAACTGTAAATCATACTGTACACTGAAAAAATGTTACAGACATTATCAATAATGGTTCCAGCCACTGCATTTATATCTGCTGGATAGTCACCCAAATGAGTCCATGGATGAACACAGAATAGAGTTGCCAACTCTCAGTTGGGAAACTCCTTCAGATTTGGGGGTGGATCCTGGGGAGGGGAGAGTTTGGGGAGGGGGAGGACCTCAGCAAAATAAATGCCACTCCATCCAAGGCAGCCATCCCCCCCCCCCCCCCCGGGAACTGGTCTCTGTTATCTGGAGATCAGTTCTAATTCTGGAGGTGGGGAACCCTAAAAAGAATCAGCCCCAGACCTGAACTTTTCCACAAGCTGTCCTTAGAAAGTGCCCTTCCCAAGATGGCCCAGGCTAGCCTGATCTCATCAGATCTCAGAAGGCTAAGCAGGTTCACCCCTGGTAAGTATTTGGATGGGAGACTACTAAGGGATGCCAGGGTCACTATGCAGAGGAAGGCAATGGCAAATCTCTGTAAGTCTCCTTCCCTAAAAACCCTTCTGTGTCAGCTGTGATTTGATGGCACTTTACACGCACACATTCTTAGAACGGAGTTGCAGAAGGTACCAGATTGAGGTAGCAAATGTTGAAGAAGGCTTTTCTTGGCCTGAGACCCTGGAGAGCTACAGCCAGTCACAGTAGACAGTTCAAAGATAGTTGGGCCAATCATGTAAGGCAGCTTCATACTACATGGGGCCAACATAGCATAAGGACTGCCTTCTTCCTTATGCACCAACTCACCCGCTAGTCATCTCTGGAGGCCTTGCTTCAGCTGCCCCCACCATCTGAGGCTAGATTGGTGTCAACCTGAGAAGGTGCCTTCTCAATCATGGTGCCAAAACTTTGCAACTCCCTCACCAGGAAGATTTGTCTATCTCCCTTCTGACAACAAGCGAAGACATTTTTTGTTTTGTTTTGACTGGCAAATCCCAAAAACTCTTTAAGGTCTCTCTTCCCTTATTGTGTTGTCATGTGTGTTAGTCCGTTTATAAGTTTTAATGAATTGCTTAGCTTATAGTTACTTTATTTTAAATGCTGTTTTAACATTTGCGGCTTAAGAGACTCTTTTTGGGTAGAAAGGGAGGCTGAACGTTCCCTCACTTAAAAAAAAAACAAAACCTCCCTGCACAAGAAACCTAGTGCTTACAAGGAAAAGTTCCTTCCTAAGAATTACAATTGCTTCATTGCAGCTTCTAAGTTCCAATTAAAGTTGTCAGGTCCTGTAACAAACTGAGTCCATGCAAAAGAATCTTCTTGAAAACAGAAAGACCTTTATTAAAATGGCAAGATTCATTCAGAGTCCTTGCGAGAACTGATCAGCAAAACTACAGACAGACTTCAAGAGAACTTTTGCCCAGCCTACCCAGACCTTTCACACGCTGAGCCAGACCAGTCTGGGAAAGGCGCCAAGCAGAGATAAGATAAAACAACAGGTGGTAGTGTAACCTCTATCTGTGGGTTCTGTGGGGCAGAACTTGGAAGGAGTTGCAAAGAACTAAATTTAAAACAAAATGGTTTACTTCCTTAATAAATAACACTTTTAACATTAACATTAACAATTTACAGTCCTTTTAGGTTGCATTTCAAGTCCTTATATTTACAATCTACTGATAATGCCAAGTCCAATTCTTCCTGCTGGTGGTTGGCTTATGAAGACTTTAGAGGCTTGGTGAATGGGATCCAAGATGATGAAGGTCCCCAAACGAACTCCCAACAACTACATACATAGCAAGCCCTGAAACAATAAATTCTAACATTTACAATATAGCAAAAATAAACAACTCCCTTCCCACTAGTTCCCAACAACTTTGCAGTTACCTTAAACAAGGTGTTAAGAGCTTATAAAGAATTTAATCAAGATCCCAGCCTGGTAGCCTTGCTTCCTCCAACTTCACCAGTTTTTGCAGCCTTCTGCTGCTTTGAGTCTCCACCCCTTTCTGGGTCAACCCATTCTGAACAGAGGGGTTACAGTAGCTCTAACCTTTAGCATTCCATTCCCCTCTTTACAGGTCCCCATTGACCGCTGGCCATGAATGTGGGGGGGGGGGAAGGGAGGGTTGCCAGGTCCAGGTTGGGAGACTCCTGGAGATTTGGGGGTGGAGCCTGGAGAAGACAGGGTCCTCAGTGGGGTCAGAGTCCACCCTTCGAAGCATCCATTTTCTCCAGGGAACTGATCTCTGTAGTCTGGAGCTAAGGTATAATTCTGGGGGATCCCAAAATCTCAGGGGGAGGCTGGCATCCCTAGGCGTAATGTGTTAAATTGGAGTTACTTCCCAGGAAGTATGAAGAACATCACGCTGAAAAGGACCGCCTCCTGTAAGATTGTATTCCCATGTAAGGGAATACAGCCCCAAATGAAATTTTCTGGCAGTGCCATTTAACTTAACCTTTTAGGCCTGATATTAAATCTTGTTGTGAGCTCAAGTCCCTACTTGTCTTTAAAACAACCCATAAGTACAAGTGTTGGGAGTCTGTAATATGATGACATTTATAAGCCTCTCTAGGAAGCGCAGAGTATACAGTGATCCAGATGGGTTAAACAAACGAGGACTTCAGGACTTTATTGTGTAGCCAAGTTTGCTGAAGTGGGTGGGTGAGTCTTTTTAGTGCTAGGTTTCAGCTGGAGGCCGTATGTTGTATGTCTTGGGCCGATTGTTTATCATTTGCGCAGTTGTAAAGTCCTTTGTCTTGCCAACAACAGTCAAAAGAGCCACAGAGAAATTATTAAGTCATGGAGATTCAGTAACTGATGAGGCATTCACTGTTTTTGTTACGGTTCATATTCTCAATTGCTAATCTTTGATTAAACCACTGTTTCTTCCACGGCAGCTGAAATCGCTCATGTATTGGGTGTGTTTGATGATTCTAGGTCTGGGCAATAAAAAGAAACACATCTGCTTAGTGATAATGTGCTACAATTATTCACATTTCCCACCCTCAGTGCTAAATTGGGTGGCTTGGTTACTTTTTCAAAGGTTTTATTTCTTCATACAGATCAAGCTGCTACCATGAGGGGTGTGCATAACTATACCTCTATTAACTCTGCCTTAATGAATGTGGCAGCCTACTTATTTCTGGGAATATATCTTGTCTGTTTTAAAAGACTACACAGGCTGTCGTATTGTTTCTGAGTCCAATTGGTAAAGCCCTTTACAGTCTAGGTCTTAACATATTTGGAACAGCATTTTTAGAAGCTTTCAGGAGGCTCTGCAAGACCATTTTATTTACCAGGGGCATTCAACAGGGTGTAAATTACATGTATCTTTTGTGCAAGGAAGGTCATCTGGGGTTTCAGTCTGTTGGTTAAAAATTAGGATAGTTCAAAATGGCTTGTGATTTGTAAGCCACCATGAGCGACAAGGAAAGGAGGGATATAAATATTTCAATTAATACATAAGAAAATTACCAGAGCATTTTCCAGAGAGTAAGCTCCACTAAGTAGCATAGAGCAGGGTTCTGAGTAGACCCGTTTAGGATTGCACTGTAATCTATTTAGAATTTATTCCTGCATGTAGTGTCCTGTGATTGCATGTGCTTGATCATAAATAAAATCCACTTGTTTCCCTGCCCCTGGACAGTCAGTACAGTCAGAATTGTAGCCCAGATTTTTTCCAGGGGTTGCCATCAAGTCAGCTGACTTAATGAAAACCCCATAGGGTTTTCAAGGCAAGAGACATTCAAAGGTGGCTTGCCATTGCCTGTCTCTGAATAACAACCCTGGACTTTAATGGTGGTCTCCTAGGAAAGTACTTAATAGGGCCAACCTGCTTAGCTTCCAAGATCGGATGGGACCAGACTAGTCTGGGTTATCCAGGTCAGGGTTTTGCCCAAATGCATTTGCACAATTTTGTTTTAACAAAAACTTCCCAAATAAAAAGCAATCTCCAACAAATCACAGCCCAGTCCAGAGGGCGCTGTGGCCAAGGAGGGTGGTGCAGCAGTCCAAAGGACTTTCTGGCGGTGTGGGAAGGCATGCAAAACACACACAAAAAAACCCCAGCCACTTGAAAAGCACCCACTGGGCAAAATAGACTTGCACCTCACTTTTGTGTGCCATAAGTCTGTGGCTGGGGCGGGGGTGCCTTCTTGGACCAAAACCCCAGTGGAAGCCAACTAAAGTCAGCTCCACCCCGGGAATGCCCCTAGCTTACCCCCAGACATCCTGGCATCCTCTGTCATGCCAGCATGGCTCTGGGAGAAGGGGCAGCTTCTTCTGGGTCAGGTACCGTGGAACTGTGCAGCACCCACTCATCGCTGTCTTTGCCCTCCCTGCCAGCGTAGGTGCCACTTACACTGGCGGGGTGGGCAAATGTGTCAGGGCAGACTCGCACCACCTCCAGGACATGCTTTACTCCCCCCGCCCCCAGACTGGGCTCCCTGAGGCTTACTTTATTTCATTTGAAGACCTCCTTGCTCACTTAGACTCAAGGTAGATGACACAGAGTGAGAGAATGCAATCGATAGATGGGACAGTCAGTACACAGTGTAATAGGACTGGGGTTGTAGAACCAATCAGAAGCCTAAAAACAGAACGGAAGCAAAGCCCAAGTACTGACATGACACATAAAATGAAAAAAACAAGACAAAAAAGGCCATATTCCTTAGTCATTTATCTAATCAGCTTTGTGAATCATTTAGCAAAGTGCAATTCTATTGCCTACATAGAAAAGCTCTTTTGAATAATTCGGTTTTGTGTAGTTTACGGAAAACCAGGAGAGTGGGAACATTCCTGACCTCCTCAAGCAGGCCATTTGATAAGGTGAAGTCCATGCCAGAGAAGGGCTCGTGTACAGGAAGTTGCTGCTTTTGCCCGTTTGCAGATTGGCACCCTCAGAAGACCTTGCTCAGATTAGCGAAGCTGTTGTGGTGGTGCTTTGGGGAGGGGGGAAAGACATGAGGGTCCAAGACCATGAAGGACTTGGTATGTGATAGGTGATACCTTCAATTGAGCCCAGAAAGTGATGGGAATTCAGTGAAATGCCTGCAGGATGAGAATAATATGTTTTTCATCTAGCTCCTGATAATAGCCAAATGGTAGCATTCTGCACCAACTGATTGTACTGTACATTGCATTACAACGGTGTAGTTTGGATGTCATCATGTTTGGATCCAGGTAGCCAGATCAGCCATGTCAAGATAAATCACCACCTTACAGGCTAGGCTGAGTTGGAAGAAATCTCTTTTCTTTTCTTTTTTTCCTGCTTCTTTTGCAATTGCATTAACTTGCTTCTCCAGCAATAATGTTGGGTCCAGTATAACCCCAAGGCTCTTAACAGTCCAATCCAGAGGGTGCTACAGCCAGTGAAAAGTGTCATGGGCAAAATGGACTTACGCCACCTGTGGCTGGGGAGGGTGGCCTTCCTGGGCCGAAAGCCAGGTGGAAGCCAACTAAAGTCCCTAGCCCACTTCCAGTCCCCTTGGCACCCTCCATTATGCCACTATGGGTCTTGGGGAGGCAGCCTCTTCCAGGTCAGGCACCACAGAGCTGTGCGATGCCTGTCCACTGTCCTCGTTGCCCTCCGCACTGGTGTAGATGCCACTGGTGTAGATGGTGGGGTGGGCAAACGCATTGGTGCAGGCCTCCAACGTTTCAAGGAAGCGCTTCTCCCCCCTCCCCTCCCCCAGATTGGGCTGCTACTGTGTCAATAAGAGTCAGCTGAACTCAAAAGTTGGGAGCATAGTGTCCTTCAAGATCTCTGACTTCCCAACCAACATTACCTCTGTCTTTTCAGGGTTCAATCAGTTCTCTCTTAGCCAATTTACCACAGCCAGGCAGCAATTTAGGACCTCTACTATACTTCACCCCTGCCCCAAGTGTGTTCATTATTTATATTGTGAATTGATGAGCCTCTGAAGTTAAATACCTCTTGTACACAACAACATTTCTGAGTGCCAGTCTATGAGGTATGTCCCATTTCATTTCAGTGACGTGTATAGTTTCTGGCCTCTAGCAGTGTGGACCGAGCATTAGCACAGAGAATCTTTTAAAGGAAACAGTGTCCCTAGAAACACCAGGAATGGCTTGAATATATTTCTCTCTGATTACTTGCTTTTGAACATCTTAGCAGCCTTCAGGAATCACATCCTGTATCTGCCAGCAGAGTGCTTATTCTGACATATCCAGGTCAACTGTCCTTATGAACAGATGGCTATGATTTGGTTGCCAGTAGCCCATTTCTGCCTTTATAAAGTAAACAAAAATTGTTCAGTTGTGCAAAGCCTGCCTGAAAAATAAAAAAGGCTCTTTACAACAGCATCCCCTCCTATGTCCTTCCAATTCTAGCTAGTGCGTGTTCTTGCTTTTATTTTGTTTTGCAGCTAATTGAATTTATTTCTTTTTAATTTTACAATGTTTATGCTCCACCTTTCTCCCTGAGACTCAAGGTGGCTGATGAAGTATTAATCAATGCAATCAATAGGAGACACTAATGCTAGGGTTACAGAAGTCTTAAAGAAACACAGAATATTAGCAATGATTCAGAATGCAGAGACAGGCTGAGAAGGAGGGGCCTATAATGCCATACGTCCAGTGGTGGGATTCAGCCGGTTCGCACCACTTTGGCAGAACTGGTTGTTAAGATGGCGCTTGTAAACAACCAGTTGTTAATTATTTGAATCTCACCACGAGAACCGGTTGTTAAATTATTTGAATCAAAACATTGGTTAGGGTTAGGGTTAAATCTAGGGCAGGGGATTGGATTCAGGGTTACATTGCGTTCTAGGGCACGGACTAGGACTAGCCCTATGGTCCATGTTTGGGTTCGGGTGACAATTTATGACTGAATATTTTTTCCAAAAACGTAAGTTAGGTTTAGGGTTAAGGCTATGCAAGGGCTCAGATTCGGGTTAGGGTTACACTGCATTCTAGGAGACGGACTAGGACTAGGGCTATGGTTCGGGTCAGGTTTTGGGTCAGGCTTTGGGTGATAATTTATGACTGAATATTTTTTTCCAAAAACATAAGTTAGGATTAGGGTAAAGGCTAGGGAAGGAACTTGGGCTCCGGTTCAGGTTAGTTTGAGCTGTGAGGCGAGGACTAGGACTAGGGCTATGGTCAGTTTCAGATTTCAGTTTAGCATTAGTGTCACAATTTATCACGGAAGAGAGCAGGTTGTGAGAGGGAGAGGCAATGGCCTGAGGTGAAAGGTGTGGGAGAAACAGGAATTCCTGTTAGGTGGAGGGCGTGTGAGTGATGGAGGGTCCTTCCAAAAGCAACTTTTTAGTCCCCCACCCCTATCTAGAAATAGCCAGTGGGCCTGAATGAATCAGAAGAGCTCTCCTTACCACTACCTAAGCTTCTGCCCTTGAATAAGAAGAGTCAAAAGGCCTGTTTACTGCCTTTAATGGCAAAGCCATAGGAACTTGGCCTTAATGGAAACGACCACTTGCCTGCTGGGTGAGGTGACTGAGAACAAAATGCTTCAACAATGACTTCATTTTCAGTTGGAGCAGCAAAGATTCTCATAAGCCAGAAACTAGTGGTACATTTGGCATAGTTGTCAAGTTTCTTGTAGATCTTGTTTATCTCCTTTCTCTGTTTATATAATTATGTATAAGCCTGCAGCACAAAGGGTACCATGTTTTATTTAAATATTCTGGAGTTTTGTTTGCATTTTTACCATTGGGATGCCACAGCAGCATTTGTTTACAAAATATGTCCCAAAAGGGAAGAAAAGTCTAACCCTAGGTATTTGTTTAGCATGTACTGTTTTGTGTATCTGCTCTGGTTCCTCTCTCATAAACTTGAATATTCTGTTTGGCAGTACTTAAAAACTAAATGTCATGTCTGGAACCGAAATCTATGACTTGCTCATAGCCACCCAGTAAATCTGATCTGGAAACTGCGTGTGATTCTCCCATAGTGAAACCTCACACATTCTCTGCCCTCAACAACAACACAGTTCTTAAGCAGTCTTCCAAGCTCCTAAACCTACCCTGCTTATGTTTACACTAAGAAGGCTGGATCCAATCCACTTCTCCTTTGGGCATTCTGGTCGTGACCTGCTAGGTGGGATCTGGAGATCTCCTGGATTTATAACTGGTCTTCAGACTACAGAAATCAATTCCCCTGGAGAAAACGGATGCTTTGCTGAGGACCCTCCCCTCCCAAACTCCACAGGCTCCACCCCCAAAATCTCCAGTGTTCCCAAACCCTAGAAAAATGGGCTTCCTTTGTCCCCAAGAAGCCATACTGAGGATCATGGGAGCTACACTGCTTGAAGCTATGTGGGAGGGGGCTGTACTGAGGAGGAAAACTGGGCAAGGTTGAGATAAAAATCTGCTGGATCCAGCCTAGAATGTCTGAATATTCCCTCATGAATATAACACACAGTTTAGCTCTCAGACTTACTGGAGACACAGCCAGGCAGCTTTAGAAGAAGAAGAGTTTGGATTTTTTCAACCTTTTTTCAACCTTAAGGAGTCTCAACCTTAAGAAGTCTCAAACTTTTTTCCTTCCTCTCCCCACAAATGCCTTGTGACATAGATGGGGCTGAAAAAGTTCTCAGAGAACTTGAGTAGCCTAAGGTCACTCAACAGGCTGCATATATAGGAACAAGGAAACAAATTCCGTTCAGCAGCTAAGAGTCTGTGCTCATGTGGAGGAGTGGGGAATCCAACCCAGTTCTCCAGAGTCCACTGCTCTTAACCACTACATCATGCTAGCTCTTCTTGTCGGTTTCAAACAAATCAAAACATCAGGGAAAGTCCATTCCAACATGTTCGTTTCTTGTTATCATGAGCGTGCACAGAGAAGGCCTGGCTTCTTTCATGTAGGTCAATGGCCAGTCTGTCTCTAGTCACAGATGATGTAATAAAGCTTCACCCTACTTCTAAATAACATCATTTTTAAAAATTAGTTTGGCAAGCACAGCTGAGGTTTTTTTCTCCATCATCAAACACTTTCTGCAAACCTTCAAACCCGCTTGTCGAGCTGAAGCATTTAAGTGCTGAATTTCTTGAGTTGTTTGAAATGAAGAAAGACAAATTAGGACGAAAGAGAACATTGCACATTGCAAGATCTTCTGTGCTACATAACAACATGTGGTCCTGGAAAGGATCTGCACTCAAGTTAATCATTTGTTTTAGTGCTTGCAAGTAGACCTTTCCTCCACTGCTTTTCAGTGCTATCTAATTGTTTTTGTTTTGTTTTGTTTTTGATATCTTCCTCTCTGGATCCTTGTGAAATTAGCTTCAGGTTCTGCTGGAGATGACAGCAAGTCAAGCAATTAATCCAAGACAGTGACATAGGTATAGATTTTTTATGGGGTGGGTTGGGGGGGCATGCCCCCACCCGCCCCTGGGGGTGTGGCCATGCCTCCCCAAGTTCTGCCCCTGGCCTCAGTGCTTATAAAAGCAGCTCTTCAAGGCCAGAGAAAGCAGACTCCCCTTCCCCCCCCCCATCCCGCCCCGGCAGCCAGCAGTCCCTTCTGCCCTCCCCTCCAGGCATAGGTGTAGCTAGGAAAAATGAAGCCCCGTGCAAAATCTGAGTTTTGCACACAAACCCTCCAGGCGGCCGCTGTGATGCTGGAATCCACTCCCAAACAGCATCACTTTCAGTGGTGTTTAAACTAAGGAGCCCAGATTTTCCTTTTCAATCCACCTTAAAGGGAGAATCTGGGGTCCCCAGTTAAAACAACATAGAAAGTGATGCTGTTCTGGGGTGGATTCTCCCCCACCCTGAAACAGCATCACTTTCAATGTTTAAACTGGGGACCTCAGATTCTCCCTTTAAATCCATGCCGAATCTGGGGAAATTTGGAGAGTGCCTGCTGTCAGGGGTACAATTGCTAAGCTAGCAGCACCAAACTTTCAGGGTATCTTTAGGAGACTCTCCTGATGATACCACCCAGGTTTGGTGAAGTTTGGTTCAGGAGGTCCAAAGTTATGGACCCTCAAAAGTGTAACCCCCATCTTCTATTAGTTCCCATTAGAAACAATGGGGGATGGGGGCACCCCCTTTGGAAGTCAATAACTTTGGCCCCCCTGAACCAAACCTCACCAAAACTGGGTGGTATCAACAGGAGAGTCTTCCAACAAATCCCTGAAATGTTGGTGTTGCAGGCCAAAAACTGAAAAAACACTAAAAAATATTAAAAACACTAAAAAAACCCCCACAAACAGGGGGGCGGAGCTTCGAACATGTAATGGGGGAACTGAACCCAGGGAAAACCCCCCCCTTACCTACGTCCTTGATCCAAGCAAGCAAGTAAAGAGATCTGTAATGTCATCAGAAATAGTTACTGTTTCCCCATTCTACTTAATTACAAGATTCTGGCACTGCTATCATCCAAAAATAGCTTTCGGGAAGATGCTCTAGGTGTTTGGGTGAAAACAAATGTTCCAAAAAGCACCCAGGTGATCCTGTGTTGCCCTTCCTAATTACATGCGGCACAACATGTGACTTTGACACGAGGTCATTCCATGGTGTGTTTCTTTGGCTGGCAGCCAGCCAGTTATGTATAGTGCGGATGGGGTGATGCCCTCTCAGTACGACGAAGGAAGAAAAGCACACTGAAAGTAGCTCCTTTTAAAAATAATATTAGGTATACAAGAGCCAGGGTGGGATATTGGTCAGACTGTGTGCTCTTCTGCATTCTCTTTTTCCTTGTCTCCAAGTTCCTGTTTCGTCCATGTTTTTCAAAATGTCCACATGTGTTTCCCTCCCTCTAGTGGTCCACTTGATATCACACCTGATTTTATCAACAGTGAAAAGCTGCTGCTTAAATCAGCAGAGAAATAAACTAGATTTAATTTTCTGTGGCATCAAATGGACTCCTAAAGGGAGTAAAACACTTGGAGAACTAAAAAAAAAATACTGAAGAATCAGGAACTTCAAGGGAAAAGAGAACTGTTGATATCCAATTTCCAGTTCCCACTCAGTAATGAAGCTTATTGAGCCCAGTTGATCTTACAAAGCTGGGTCTAACTAGTAGGGTTGTAGTTAAGCTAAAACAGTGGGAGGGCCCCTGAAGATATGGGTGGCTCCATCCTTGGAAATATTCAGGGGTCATTGTAAGACCTTTTTGCCAGGGGTTCTGAGGGGAGTTGAATGGGAGGGATCTTTTGAAGCGGGGGGTGGGAGGATAAATCTGGGGTGTGCTGTTTTTTTTTTTGGTTTTGACTGAATTTTAAAAAATATTATTGTGAGCCATCTTGAATCATGAATAAAGTCAGGATAAAAATTTAATAAAATAAATAGTAAACACCATCCTAAGCCCTTGGAGAAAGGAAAGGAAAAAATCAAATCAAATAATTCAGCTATCAGAAGTAAACTCAGTCAAGCTCAATGGGGCTTACTGCCACATAGGTATGCATAATTATTTCTGAGGGAGAAGGCCACCATGGTGTAGTGGTTAAGAGCAGTAAACTCTAATCTGGGAGAACCAGATTTGATTCCCCACTCCTCCAAATGAGCTGCGGACTCTTATCTTGTGAATCGGATTTGTTCCCTTACTCCTACACATGAAGCCTGTTGGGTGACCTTGGGCCAGTCACCGTTCTCTCAGAACTCTCTCAAACCCACCTATCACAGAAAAGGTCTGTTGTGGGGAGAGGAAGGGAAAAGGTTTTGTAAGCCGCTTTGACATTCCTTACAGGAGAGAAAGGCAGGGTATAAATCCAAACTCTTCTTCAAACTTGATCGTTCTGGAAGTGGAAGTGTTATGTACTGATAGTCGCACAGAATGAACAGAAAGCTACAGACTGGATTAAATGGGGGGGGGGGGGTTATGACTGTTAGATTTCGTTTAGAGTCATGGATATGCCCAGTAGTGTGTGTGACTGCAGTTTATAGAAAGTTCTCCAGAGACATAAATGTAAAAGGTAAAACTTACATTTATTCAATCATCTTCAGTTCACAACTTTGTTCCAAGAAAAGGTAGATAGAAAGAACCCTATCTAAAGAGATTACTTTCCCTATGACAAGTGGGCACAACTAACGCGCCATCACGTGTGTGGAAGTGAGTGGATGCTGCAGTGGGAAAGGCCCCACTGAGCAGGCTGCCATTGACCGTGCACTCGGTTCAAAGGCTAGAGCAGAAGTGAAGCTAGCATGGGGAAGAAAGGAAGTTAGTGGGCGGTCTCCTGGCCCAGACAAGGAGGGCAAACAAGAGAGGCAACATCACAGTTAGAGTGAGATATATAGCACCCCCCAGTGTCCAGGCATGCAGAAGTCGCTTATTCCAACAATGACAACATTTCATCACATTTTTTTCAATCATTAGACATCCAGTATATGTTATTCTAATAGAGTTAATATCCTGTTCTCCCTGCCTGTGGCTATATATAACTACACAGTACATACTTAATCATTTAGTATATTTTAATCCCAGCCTTTCTCCAAAGGAATCTGCATATATTGTTCAGCCCTTCAACATTTCATCCTCACAACATTCCTGAAAAGTACTTAAGGCTAAGAGAGACCAGAGGCGTGCTATCAAGCCTTCATTGCAGAGTACAGATGTAAATCCAGGTGTTGCCACTCCTAATCTAACAGCTGCACCACACTCTATACATTTAAAGCAGGTCTGAGCAACATATAACACACTGGCCCATGACCCACATCTGAGGGTTTATTGCGAGCTCAGTAAATGAACTGATTTTGCTGCTTGCTGGAACTGTAAAAATAAAAGGAGATAAGGACACGGAGAGCAGCCAATGGCAGATGAGATTCAGGGCCAGATGATCATGCAGTTTAGACAACACAGTTGTGGGTGGAGATAACTTATTTGAGTCTGTTGTCTACATGTTGCAGACTTACCATCTTGCCTAGTGGGGGATGTGGTTCAGTGGAAGAGCCTCTGCTTTGCCTGCAGAACGTTCTGTGATCTATCCCTGGCATCAGTTAGAAAGGACCAGACAGTAGGTGATGTAAAAGGCCTTGACTTGAGACCCTGAGTCAGTCTGAGTAGAGAATATTGACCATGATAGACTGATGGTCAGGCAGATTCTTGTTGTGTCCATTTGATCAGAATCATATTTATTATAACCCGAATTGTTCTAGTGAGGCATTGGAAATCAGCTGTGATCCCAAAGATAGACGAATGGATCTGCAAGATGGAGCAACTATACAAAATGGACAGACTCTCCTTTCAATTAAATAACAGGTCGTCAGAAAATTACCAGCAGATATGGCAGCCGTGGTCAGACTTTGTTTCAACTACTTATAATGTTGTATAGCTGTCCGGGCCCTGCGGGACCTAAATGAGTTCTGCAGGGCCTGTAAGACTGAGCTATTCCGCCGGGCCTTTGGGGAGGCCGGCTGCTGATTATGCCCGTTAACAGCTTGGACCTGCTGTTTCCCCTCTCAGAGGAGTTTAAATGGTCATACGCCATCTGTATTTTAAATGGTTAAGAACTTAAGCGCTGCATTTTAATATTTAATATTTAATATTGTATTTTATCCTTCCACTTGTTTGTATTAATGTTGTAAACTGCCCTGAGCCCCTCGGGGGAGGGCGGTATATAAGTGGAACAAACAAACAAACAAACAAACAAACAAACAAACAAACAAACAAACAAACAAATAAATAAAAATAAGATATAGAAAGATTTTTATAACAATTAGAAATACATTTCTTAGGGGGAAAATCCTTCTTTCTTTCCTTTTTTAAACATATATTAGTTTTTCCTAAGATATAGTTTTGTTTTTGAACAAAACAGATGTTTTTTAAGTATGTAGTTATAGAGGACAATAATTCAAGGCTCACTACACACGAGTCAGTCGGAGTGCAAGCCGGGGAAGGTGGGAGGGGGGGTTGTGGGAGGGGAAGAGGGGAAGAAGGGAAGTGATGTGGTGGGTAATCAACTACGACAAATGTGATAAACACACATGAACTCTTTTTTTCTTTCTGATAATACCCACAAACGAAATTGACTTAATGTATAGTATAATTATTGTACCAATTTTTTTCTCATTAACTATGCTATACCTGTATATTTGAAACTTCCTCCTCTTGTATTCTTGAAATTGAGCAATAAAAATATTTTTTTTAAAAAAAAGAATCATATTTATGGATTGAAGTCAGTGGTGGGATTCAGCCGGTTCGCACCACTTCGGCAGAACCGGTTCTTAAAATGTTGCTTGTAAACAACCAGTTGTTAAATTATTTGAATTCCACCACTGGTTGAAATCTCATATCAACAGGCAGTTGGCATAGATGATAAACATTCTTTATCTTAACAAATTTGTAAATGTCATTTTTTTACTTAAGAATAAGAGGTGGCCCAAAGAAATTGGACCAGCTTCTGAGGTTTCAGCAGAGATTAAATCAACCAGATGTTTTGCACATTTAGCTGATGTTGTGTTCTCTGATATTCAGTGAGAAACTTTACTTTCATGTATTTGCTTAGAACATTTCTATGCCACCCAGTTCAGGGTCATCAAGGTGGAAAACACTGAATCATTTCCATAAGCGCAATGGAGATGTTCATCTGATCAGATAATATGATGACTGATGTCCACTTTCAAGGAAGAGGGAGTGGAATAGCAGTACAAACCTCCCTCTCTTCCTCTCCTTCAATTAGTCATTGCCATCACCAATTTTTTAACCCTTAAGTGCCTAGCAGCTAGATGGGGGAAGGAACAACACATCAGCCCTCGTTTGCACCTGTGGATGCCACCTAGGGATTGGTCCATAGAAGTCTGCATAATTTAGTTTGCCAGGCCATTAGTCTATGCAAACTTCCCTTCAAGCATTATGAGAAGTGATTACAGACACATTTAGCTAGCCATGATCCATTTATGATGTCTTGATCAGCTCTAAACAAAAAATTCCCTGTTTCTTAAAAAAAATAACATTGTAATTCAGTCACGAGTCTTAAAACAAATCTGAGTAAACATATCTGGGTAAACTTGCATGTGTTCCCAGACTCATAGTCTGACAGTATTCAACAGGACTTGTAAACAGAACAGCCAATATTGCAATGCCTTTGTATATGTCTGTGGTATAGTCACGCTGGGAATACTGTACCTAGGTCTAGGTGACTTCAGCTTTATAAAAGGATGTTTTACAGCTGTTTAAGTTCAGTAAAGAGTAATAAATCTACATGGTCGCCTCAATGAGGAGAGATGTTTGAGGTTTTCTAGTGGAGAGAAAAGATACTGAAGTTTATTGTTTTCACTTCTTGCTTGTGGGCTTTCAGGAAATACTGTATTGATTGGTGACTGTGGGAAATGGGAGTCAGTACTAGACAAATATTTATCTAATCCAAGAAGAACAGTTTTGTCATAATTGACATTCTGCAGTAATTATTCCATAGACCAAAACCTACCTGATAAATGTCTATCAACAAGCTCATCTGAGAAAGTATCACCAATTCCCTCCCACACAGAGTCCTAAAGAGACATGATAGATAGCTTGTATTCCATTTTGCAAGAAACTGAGTCATGATCTACAACCCAGTGAAAAACTGCTGCACACTAACAAATAGGATTCAGAGTAAGCTTTTGTCTTTAAAAAAAACTGAAGTCAAATTTTCAGAAAGACTAGAGATTAGCCTGTAGGCTTGGGGAAAAAATTAATTGAGGTTTTTAAAAAGAATCCCCTACTTCCATTATAGAACGTAGTTAGAAAACATTGTCAACTATTAGGCTAGAAAGTCAGGAACATGTTTTTGAAAAGAATTAAATTGAAGCAAACTTAGGTACAGTTTTACTGGGGAAAAGCTAGGTTCTGTGGAAAAAAGGCAACCGCGGGTTAGTGCTCACAAGGGCAAGTAGACATAAAAAGTCAAGGGCAGCACAGTAGTGAGTCAGGTTCAAGAGCAGGGTAATAAATGCTCAGTTATGCCCTAGGTCCATTGGTCTGTGTAAGATACTACACTTAGGGCAGAAAAAATGAAATCTGAAAGAGATTTGGGAATCTTAGAGATCACAGACTGAACACGAGTCAGCAGTGTGATGCAGCAGCCAAGAAAGTCAATGAAATTCTGGACTGCATTAATAGAAATATAGTTTCTAGATCAAGGGACATAGTAGTATCACTGTGTTCTGCATTAGACAGACCTCACCTGGAATACTGCATTCAGTTCTGCACACCACAATTCAAGGAGAATATTGACAAGCTGGAACATTAGGAGCAGCTTAGGGGCTAGGCATGTTTCGTCTAGACAAGAGAAGGTTAAGGGGTGACATGATAACCATGAAGGGATGACATGATAACCATGAAGCTGGAGCAAGTTTGTTTTCTACTGCTCCAGAGACCATGACAAGGAGTAATGGTTTCAAAGTACAGGAAAATAAATTCCACCTAAACATTAGAAAGAACTTATTGACAGTAAGGGCAGAGGCGGAGCTACCAGGGGACTGGTGTCTCTGTGTTGCACCAGGCGCATGCCTGGGGAGCAGAAAATCGCCCCCCACTCTCCCCCCTGCGGCACCCCACTCCCCCCACCACGCCCCCCACACCCCCACACTTACCTTATTAAAACAGTGCAGGCTGGAAAAGCAGTCTGTTTCCTTCAGGTGGCAAACGACCTGGCTGGAACTACATTTCCCAGGAAACCTTGTGAGTCCCAAGGTCTCATGGGAAGTGTAGTTCTCACCAAGCCATTTTCAGCCTGAAAGGAACAGGCCACTTTTCCAGGCTGAAGTAGGGTAAGTGTGGGGGTGGGGGGGCAGGGGGGCAGGGTGCCGTGGAGGGGGGGAATACAGAGTGTGCACCGGGCGCACTCTGGCCCAGCTACGCCTCTGGGTAAGGGCTCTTTGTCAGTGGAATACACTGCCTTGGAGTGTTGTGGAGTCTCCTTCTTTGGAAGTTTTTAAACAGATGCTGGATGTCAGGGGTGCTTAGATTGTGTGTTCCTGCAGGGTTCAACTCGGTAGTTTTTGTGGTCTCTTCCAACTTTATGATTCTAAGCCAATGGCATCAGAATAGTGTAACTCATGAACTCAAGGATTCATGAACTCAACTGAATCAGGGCTTTTGTCCAAATCTTTATTATCCACACAGGGTAGTGCAGCTTGCCATGGTCTCAGGCAGACGTCTTTCACATCATTTTCATTATCTTTAATTGGAGATGGTGGGGATAGAACCTGGGACCTTCTGCATTCTAACCATGTGCTTTTCCATAGATCCACAAACCCCTCCTCAAATAGGTATACCTCCCTAAATGGAATTAGTTATTTGAAGACTCACAAAGCTACCTTATATTGACTCAGACCACTGGCCCATCAAGGTCAGTATCATATACTCAGACTATGGATCTCCAGGGTCTCAGACAGGTATTTCACATCACCTACTGCCAGGTCCTTCCAAACTGAAGATGCCAAAGATTGAACCTGAAACCTTGGGCATGCAAAGCAGATGCTCTTCCATTGAGCCACAGCCCCTCAACATCTTATCTGTGACTCTGCTGGAACTCAAACCCAAAATCTTTGAATTCCTTCATATGGGGAGAGGATGGTACGCTGCTTTGAGACATCTTAAACCTGGAGAAAAATGGGGTAGAAAACCCAACTCTTTTTCTTCAGGGGAGTACACTTAATTACAACTCGATTTTCTGTTTACTTTTAGCATGAAGAGCGCTAGTGAGAGCGTGCTAGTTTGAGCAGAGCCCTTTTTGTTGGGGAAAGGATGTTGAAGAAGAAGAAGAAATTTGGATTTAAACCCCACCTTTCTCTCCTCTTAGGAGAATCAAGGTGGCTTACAAGCTCCTTTCCCTTCCTCTTCCCACAACTGACACCTTGTGAGGTAGGTGGGGCTGAGAGAGTTCTGCAGAACTGTGACTAGTCCAAGGTTACCAGACACTAGAGCCAGACAGGTTCTTTTCCCTTCTGTAAACTAGCCCAAGGTCACCCAGCAGTAATGTAGGAGTGCGGAAACACATCTGATTCACCAGATAAGCCTCTCCACTCAGGTGGAGGAGTGGGAATCAAACTTGGTTCTCCAGATTAGAATCCACCTGCTCTTAACCACCATACCACATTGACTGCATCATTTCCCCTCCTAAATCATCATTTCCCCTCCCTGCTGCATCATTTCTCTCCTAAATCTTTCTCCCTGCATGAAGTAGCTGTTTGCCCTGCTCTGATCCAGTTGGTGCCTGGCCCAGTCCCAACACTACAACTGCTTTTCATTAAAAAGAACAAGGTTCTTCTATTTAACCTGGAGTTTGGCTCTTAGATTAACAGGAATTATGTTTTGTTTTTCTTAAATCAGATTATAAACCATGAGTTCAGCTTCTGCAAAACAGGCTTTACATTGTCAAGGGACCTGACCGTCGTCTCCGGCATACCCACCCTGTACCCAGAGTTGATAGCCAGGGATTTCTTTACATGGGGTTGCCAGCAAGTCTGGAGAAAAAAAATGTCTTGCACCTCTAACGGAGGCTTAACATGTGGAAAAGGGGAAGCTGGTAACTGGAATGTCTGAGTAAATGGCTTCCCTGAGTAAATGACATCCCCATGAGCCTCTATTAAAGAGATATTTTCTCTATGTCTGTTGCAAACAATACTTACAAGCAGGGGAGAAGTACAGTTCATATCCCTGAGTGATCCCAATGACAGGGGCCAAGCATCTATCCCAGTAATCATCCGTTGTAATATATAACAGTGTGTTCATTGTGCAGGTGTGCTTTCTACCCCCTGCAACTTAAGTCACTTGGCCAGGCTGCAAATGAATCAGACATCAATAAAACTCAGAGGACAAGGGTCATCAACGTATCAGTTACAGCATACGGTGTGCTAAATACAATGTGCCGCAGGCCCCAGTGATATTGACTGACATAAAATCGAACAGGCCTCAAAATGTCACATAAAATTGCATTGAAATTTTATTATTTACACGTTACCTGTGCATTACTCCCAAGGCAGCCAGTCTGGCTCCGTCACAAAGAAGGAAGGTGGATCAGGATTTTGAAATCATTGATCTGAAAATGGAATGTTTCCATTTGCTAGATATCAAATACAGCGAATGGACTAAAAAAGGCTTTGCGTGCATAACACCAATAAATACTCCCCTAACTGATTAATGTGTGAAGTGCTAAGGGTTTTGTGACTAGGCCGCTGTCAGCTGAAAGCAACTACATGCCTTCACATTCGCAAACAGCCCACATTCCTAAAATAGCTGAAAAAATAAACTGACCTTTCTGTCTGTCCAAGGATGAGCTGGATGTAGCTCAGAGGCTTCCATCTTCTTCCAGCCACTGCAGTACAAGTTGTTACTTTATCTGTTCTGACATGATTGCTCACAAGGGTGGTGTTTTTTACTAGGTAATCTCGGGCTGGTAATTGGCTTGGTTCCTCCTGAATCTCTCTGCAGATGAAAGAATTCTGACACCAGAGGACAACTACTTCACCTCCCTCGATCCTGCTGCAGCCCAAAATGCCCCTACCCAATGTGTCTTCTGGGAATGGTGCAAGGGAAGAATCAGGTGTCTGCTGCAGGACTTTACAGCATCAGAAATGATTGACAAGATCAGGGACATGGCTCAGTGGCAGAGGCATACTGCCCAGGGGGACATATGGAGTCAAATGTCCCTGGCCATTTAGTCACGTGGGGGTGGAAAATTGCCCCCACACCCCTCCCCCCCGGGTCTATACACTGACTTCAAGACCTGGTGCAAAAAAATGTCGTTTGGTCATGGGGTGGGGGGGGGGGCAGCTGCCCAAACTTAAGGGGGGGGCGTGGTGGTGGTGGAAAACTCAGAGTTTGCACCAGGCTATATTTTCCCTAGATACACCTCTGCTCAGTGGCAGAGCATCTGCTTGGCATGTAGAAGGTCTCAGGTTTTATCAGTGGCATCTTCAGATAAGAAGATCAAGTAGGAGGTGATGTGAAAGATGTCTACTTGACACCCAGGAGAGCCGCCACCCACCTGTGAAGATAATATTGATGGATCAAGGGTTTGATTCAGAATAAAGTAGCTTCATATGTACATGTGCATGCAACCTGTTATCTCATACGTTCTTCACAGGGGTGTTATGGGGCTTACCTTGTACTATCTTTATGGATTACCCTCCCCAACCTCCTTGGGGAGAAAAGTATACAAATAAAATCAAGAAATGGGGGGAAAAAACCCACTAATTTTGGCACTTTCTGAGGCAAAAATACTTGTGATTAAACAAATGAAAATAAAAACAACACACAACTATTAGATTGTTGTTAAACCGTTAGATTCAATGGTTAATGTACAAATGACACTTTACAATATTTATGCAACAGATTACATGTTCTTGCGGGATGGCCCAGAAATGGGTGATTTACTGTGGAAGGCAGCCTCATGGCTCAGAGACTGGTGCTTTCCTGATGGGGCAACTTGGCATTAGAACTCAAACTGCTTGCAGGTTCCTGATAACCATTCTTTCTGTCAAATCAACCCCAGATCTCTCAGATAACCAGGGATGATATAAAACCAAACAAGAACAAATCCTTCATGGCTATCTATGCTATGGCTATCTTTTTTAAAAAGGCATTTCAAAATCTGATCATAAGCACCCACAGAGAGTTTTATAAATGTGCAAATAACACCCACTACAAGCTATCTTTTCCCAACAATTGTAACATAGTAGAATGCATTTTTCTCAACTGATGCTGAACTTCATTAAACAATGCACTCATTTCAGATAATACGACTGGCACATTTTGACTCACCAGAAAAGAGCTTTTTAGGTAAGTCTGTTCAAGTTACTAGTCCCAGCCATTTCCTGCAATCCATGCGCTCTCATGGATTACTTGCTGGGAAGCAATTCTTCTTGCTTGCCAAGGAAATCTAGGCAAGTGGCAACCAATAAACCTGAAATAAATCTGTAAGCATCTCTGTTTCCATCTGTACTCATTAGGTAACAGTAAACGAGGGTCTGTAGAATCAGCTCTTTATGGCAAGATATTGAACAGCTATAAGTTCTGAATTTGTGCAAGCTGCTAATTTGAATGACCTTAATGTGCAGTCTCCAGAACAGAGAGATGGCCATTTTCTCAGATAATCAGAGGGTGTCTAGAAAAAGAAGATTCTGAGCAAGCCTAAATGTCAAAGAATTGGTATTGCACACAGGTGTATACATATGCCACAAGCAACCCTCCGCACAGTTGGGATGCTTTTGTGGAACTGATGCAGACCAGTTGCACAAAACAGCTGTCACAATGAACAAACAGCTGTCAGGCTACAAACAATAAATGAAACAGACAAGTGAAGAAAGGGCCACAAAGCATAACCACACATTGTATACCTTTTGGCAAACCTTCCTTGGCAGTGCATCGGTGCAGTATTGACATGCACATGCTACCGTGCCATTGTTCAGGGTCTTTACTGTGCTTCAAACCCTGCAAAAACTTATTGGGGTCAACAGAGGAACGAGACAAAGTATTCGCCGCTATCATACCACCTTGTTTGCTTAAAGGCTAATGTTGGAGCACCTTCAGAGAAAAGAGGTACCACAAAAGAGGAAAGTTCAGCTATGCCAAGTTTGTAATCAGCTCAGACATCATCAGATGCTTCCTCACATTCTTCATCGAGCATAATGCTTAGTTTCTTCGGGTCCGAGGAGCGGTGGGCTCGACTTTGCAAAAGTGACCTCAGGACCTGTATGACCCTATGGCAGAAGGTCTTTAGCCGTGTCACAAGGTCCTCATTGGCCATCAGGTACAGTAGAGGGTTGAGGCAACTGTTTATGCTGGCCAAGCCTCGAGTCACTTGGTAAGCGATATAGATGTTTTTTAAGGTCTGGGTACAAGATCCCTGGAGTTGCCACCTGCGAGACAGTAAGTTAAGGTTCCTGAAGATGTGATAGGGTAGGAAGCATACAGAGAAAAGCACCATCACCAAAATTGCCACTTTTATGCTCCTCCGCTTGAGGTTGGGATCCACGTTGGCATTCCTCCGAAGGACCACGACCACATGGCAGTAGCATCCAATGATGATGAGGAACGGGATGACAAATCCTGTCACAGTTATGGCCACAATATAGGGCACGTAGTCTTTCAAGTTCTCGTGACCCGTCGTGTCATGACACCGCATGCCCGTCTGATCCATTTTGCTGAAGATGAAGTCAGGAGAGATCTGAAAGATGACCCATCCCCAGACCAAGGTGCTGAGCAAGAAAGCAGGGCTGAGCGTCTGACATCTACCCAGCATCCTCAGTGGGTACACAATGCCCAGGTAACGATGCACACTGATGCAGGTCAGGAAGCCAATGCTGGCATAAAGGTTGAGGTGAAAGAGCGCCCGAGTCAGCCGGCACCACTCTTTGCCAAAGAGCCACAGACGGCCCTGGAGATAGTAGGACACCAAGAAGGGCAACGTGATCACATAAAACAAGTCGGCCATGCTGAGGTTGCACATCAGCACGCTGAGGGTGCTCCAGCTGCCCTTCCGAGAACTTGCACACAAGTTCCACAAGCCCAGCCCGTTCCCTAGAAGTCCCAGCAGGGTGACAACCAAGTAAACAGAGGGCAGGAACCACTCGGTGAAACCCGTGTTCACGGGACACACAATCTCGATGTCTGTGCCCCTGCTCAGGCTGGCGTTGGCTGGCCCACCAGCGGGCACCGTTCCCCCTTTGAGGTCCATGATTGAGGTGAGGTGGACAGGAGAAAGGGAATCCGGAGATCTGACGAAGGGGATCCTCCTGGGCTGTGCAATCAGGGAAAGGAGTAGCTACAGCGCAGGGAGCTCCAAGAGTGGGGGACTCAAGATTGCCAAAGGAAGATGTAGCAAAGGAGGCAGCACCGGCGGGCGCTGAAGGGCGGCCGGTCAGCACCTGGACAGAAGCACCGGAAGGGCCTGAGAGCCCGACTACAGCCGGAAAGGGGAGATCTGGGGGAGGGTTTCCTCGACGGGGTTAGCAGAGGACAGTTCCTCGAAGGGAAGGGCAAAAAGTCGTAAAGTGCACCCCACGGCCGAGGCGTCGAGTCTTCTTTCGCTCGCAGCTTCCAGCTCTCCCTCCTCTCCGGCGCTTTGGAGACGTGGCTCCTCCCGGGCTCGAACCCGCCGCCTTCCGACGTGCGGGTCTACATCAGCTGCCAGAACCGGTCGGTGGAAGCGGCTGCCCGACTGCGGCGGGGCTGCGGCGCGTCCGGACTTCAGGGCAGGGCGGGCGGGACGAGGCGGGACCCGACGGGGCGGGGAGGGGCCCGAGATCGAAAGGGAAAGGCGGCCCGCCAAAAGACACGGCCCGGGCAGGCGGGGGTCACCTGGCGCGGCGGGCGGGCGGGCGTGCGGGAGAGGCGGCGGAGGGGAGCCGGGCAGGCATCGCTCCGGCGGCGCCCCTGAGTTGACCCTGGAAGAGACCCGCTGCCTGCTGCCGTCCCTGGTCTTGGCGAAGCTGCACCCCTCAAGAGGGCTCTCGGGGCCACCATATCCCACCTGGAAGGCTGAACGCGTTTCTTCCCAAGCACCAGTCTCGCTTTTGCGGGACCAGAGGGGCTGAGTGGAGCCTTCATGCCAAATGATGCCCTTGTTGCAACGCTCTTTGCAGTTGGATTTCACTGTGTGAAATGTTTGCCCAGTTCCCTGGCAAACAGTTGTCAAAGTGGTTGTGGTGGGTTTTCTGAGCTGCGTGGCCGTGGTCTGGTGGATCTTGTTCCTAACGTTTCGCCTGCATCTGTGGCTGGCATCTTCAGAGGTGTATCACAGAGGGAAGTCTGTTACACACATGGCAATTGTCAATGTGCGTGGAAAGTAGATTGAAAGTGCATTAAAGTGTTGTGGGTTTTCCAGGTTGTATGGCCATGTTCCAGTAGCATTTTCTCCTGACGTTTCACCTGCATCTGTGGCTGGCATCTTCAGAGGATCTTCAGGAGAAAATGCTACTGGAACACGGCCATCCAACCTGGAAAACTCACAACACCCTAGTGATTCCGGCTGTGAAAGCCTTCAATGATACATTGAAAGTGCATTGTTGTTCAGCATGTGTGGAAGGGGAAGACTGTGCCGTAGGGTCGCTACCAACCCCTGGCAATCCGATCCACAGGGTGTTCCAGTCAAGTCAGGAGCAGAGGACCTTTGCTGTGTGGTCTTCTTCCATTCAGTAACTGTGGTCCTCTTTGGTGGCCTCCCTTCCAAGTACTCAGGGTGACAGACCCTACTTAGCTACTAAACTGTGCCATCCCATCCTAAACTGGCTAAAGGAAAGTCGGAGTGTGAGAAGAGGGCAAAGAAGTGCAGAGTGAAACAGGAAATACTGCAAAATTCAAATCTAAGCAGGAAAAACACAGAAGCCATTCACAAGTCATGCTCAGCCAGTTAACACCTGTATTGTGTGGGGAGAATGAGATTTTGCTAAAATAACAAACCATTACAGTGAGGTTAAGAACACAACTTTGGTTCTGCCTGGTGGGGGAAGGTACAGTGAAAACTAATAATCTTCATTCCATGCAATGTAAGCAGTGGCATAGTTGTTAAGAGCAAGTGAACTCTAATCTGGAGGAACGGGGTGTGATTCCCTGCTCTGCCGCTTGAGCTGTGGAGGCTTATCTGGGGAACCAGATTAGCTTATGCACTCCAACACATGCCAGCTGGGTGACCTTGGGCTAGTTATAGTTCTTCTGAGTTCTCTCAGCCCCACCTACCTCACAGGATGTTTGTTGTGATGGAGAAGGGAAAAAAGTTTGTAAGCCCCTTTGAGTCTCCTTACAGGAGAAAAAGGGGGAGATATAAATCCAACTCTTCTTCTTCTTAACATGTCAAAATCCTGCCAGCATGATGTAGTGGTTAAGAGTGGCGGACTCTAATCTCAAGGTCTGAATTTGATTTCCCACTCCTCCAAATGAGCAGCAGACTCTTATAGGGTGACCTAGATTTGTTTCCCTACTTATCCACATGAAGCCTGCTGGGTGACCTTGGGCTAGTTACAGTTTTCACAGAACTCTCTCAGCCCCACCTACCTCACAAGGTGTCTGTTATGGGGAGAGGAAGAGAAGGCGTTTGTAACCTGATTTGCGGCTCCTTAAAGGTTAAGAAAAGAGGTGTAAAAAACCCAGTTCTTCTTCTAAGAAGCAAAGAAATTGAGCACCTTATTCACTCTTGATTTAGCAGAGTCTACAGTCTGCCCAGCAAGTACATTTATACACTTCCTTCCACTGAGGGGTTTAGGGAGGTGTCCTTGGTTCTTCTGTCCCCATTTTATACTCAAGTCAACCATGTGAAGATTACGCTGAAGGTATGTTGGCAACACTAACTTCATCAGATGTATGAAGTTCCACTAAAATAGTTGGTAGATTGATATATGTAGATGGGTTAAGAGAAAATGGAGAACAACCAAGGTAAGGAAAGCTGAAAAAGAAACATGGCCAGTGATGCACATAGGGGCAAAAAATCCAAACTTCACTTACACGCCTTCCTGGGATAAGAAATTGCTGATGCACCATTGCTGGTCGTGCTAAACCATGGGAAAGTGTTATTGTGTGGAAGAACAGGAGGGAAGGGTAATTCCAGCTGGGTAGCCAGGTTAGTTTGTAGCAGCATAGCACTGGCAGGGGCTGATAGAAACCTTAGTCCATGAACATCTGGAGGGCCAGAGCTGGGCACCCCTGCTTTAGAGACTAATACATTAAAAAAAATTAAAACTGCAACAATCCGCATTGTTTTATTGTTTAATTTAAAAAATTAAAACTGCAAACTGCAACAATAGTGCTCTAGACTCTTATAAAAATGTATTCCAGCATAATTTTCATGAGCCAGAGCTCGCTTCCTCTCATGCATTGTAATGTATCTGTATTAAAGTCTGCAAACAACCGGGAAGTAGGAGGAAATGCTCTTTGGATTACAAAAAGCCTTCTTTCTCCCTCCTTGCATTTGTGAAGGTCTCAAAAAGAACACTTTAAAAAGGGGCAATCAAGACGATTAGGGGGTTGAAGAACCTTTCTATGAGGAAAGGCTGAAGAATCTTGGACTTTTCAGTTTAGAAAATTAATGACGAGGAGGGGACATGGTAGAGGTTTATACAATAATTTCTTGGAGTGGACAGAGTTGACAAACATAAATTTTTCTCCCTCTCCCAAAATAATCAAACTCAAGAGTATCCAATTAAGCTGATGGCAGTGAATGTAGGAGGGGCAAAAGGGAACGCTTCTTTACACACTGAGTGGTTAAAATGTGGAAATTGCTGCCAGAGGATGGAGTGATGAACACAGGCATAGACAAACTTAAAAGGGGATTAGACAGATTCATGGAGGATACATCTTTCAGAGCCTACTAGCCATGGTGACTATAGGAAATGGCCATATTCAGAGGCAGTTATCGTCTGAATATTAGTACTAGGAGGCAGCACCAGAGGAAGGCCTTGGCCTCTATGCTCTATTGTTGGACCTCCAGAGGAACTGGTTGGCCACTGTGTGAGACAGGATGGTAAACTAGATGGGACACTGGTTTGATATGGTTTGACTCTTCATCTGTTCTACAGGCCCCCCTCCTTCAATAAAATTGGTTAGGGAAAAGGTTTGTAAGTGATGTTTCTTCTGAGCAGGATCTCAGACCAGTTCACAACATTCTTCTGTCTTCATTTTATCCTCACAATAATCCTTTGAGATAGATGAGGGAGAGAGTGTATGACAGGCCCAAGATCAATATGATGTACAGGAGAAAAACAGGCTGAGTGAAATACTGGAATGGGATAAAAAATCTGAGGGGAATTTAACTATCAACAACACCTGGACAAACAGGGCAGTGGGTTTTAGAGAGAGAAAGGATAGGAGGAACCCTAGACTAAGAAGGGAGTCCAGTAGAAATTGTGATTGGTTTTGACAGGCAGAGTTTTGGGTGCTGTTCACAGATGAAAACAATGAACATTGAAAAAGAAGAACAAAAGGAGGAGAAGTTTGGATTTATACCCCCCTTTCTCTCCTATAAGAAGACTCAAAGGGGCTTGCAAACTCCTTTCTCTTCATCTCCCCAAAACAGACACCTTGTGAGGTAGGTGGGGCTAAGAGAGTTCTCAGAGAACTGTGGCTAGCCCAAGGTCACCCAGCAGGCTTCATATGGAGGAGTGGGGAATAAAACCTGGTTCTACAGATTAGAGTCCACCTGCTCCTAGCCACTACACCACTCTGGCTCAAGCTATCTAGTTATTGCATTTAAAGCAGAACTGCTGAAAGGACAAACATTGTAACTTTTAAATATAATGCACTCACCTACCCAAACAGTTCTGGTAGCTGGCTGGGGCAAAAAGTCATTGCAGGGCTTAATTACCAACTAAATAAACTAATTTGTTTTGTTGCATGTCACTCATGAGTTATCCTAAACCCCAAAACCCCACTATACATTCTGTAGGATCCACGACAAGGGGTTCTGGTTTCAAACTTGATGTGCTTTCTGGTACACGATTATGGAATCCTGAATAGATATAACATAGACAGGCTAAATAACAGAAATCCACTCTATCTTGTATAAAAACACAAGGAGATTGAGGAAGGATAGGTGGGGTGCAACTCTCCAGCCTGAGGGATTTGGTGTGTGTGTGTGTGTGTGTGTGTGCGTGCGTGCGTGCGTGCGTGCGTGCGCGTGCCTTGAGAGAATGTTGTGGCTAAGTAACTCCTGCCTATCTGTATACTAGCTCATTCTGGCATACAAGAGTACCAAAAGAGGAAATGGTATGATTATGCCAGTCTCAAGGATTGTCAAAATATTGCTGCATGTCACAATCCCTTCCTTAGAAGATAATTGGCCTCTCAAACGTAACCAAATATAGTAGTTGTGGGTTTCTTTAAATCTCTACTTCTCCAGAATTCAGGCTTGTCATGTTCTCTGCTTTAGTACGTAGGTCTCAGTTCTGTCATGACCCTGGTTTGTCAGAGATTGCAGCCTATCTGGATCTCCTTCCTGGAACTCTGTCTGCCTTGACATAATAAAACATGACAGATAGTTTGCAGGAAGCCCTGCTTGTCAGATTCTAGCACCAGTACTTCAGCTAATTCTAGGCTTTTAGAGCAGAAAAAATAAATAGCATTCTTTACTGCTGGTCCTATTTGATTTAGGGGAGTGTTTTGTTTTCCTGCCTGAAGCCTGATCCAAATGTAGAAAAGTATGACCACTGGGTTGTTGTTTTTAAACCTTTCTTGTCAGTCAGGTCAGTTCTGTTATTTTGTTAGCCCTGAGCAAGTGAGCCTTCCTTCTCCTTTTCGCAGTGGGCTTTCTTTCTTTATGCACACATGGGTCATGCATGAAGAGCCAGAATTGTGTAGTCATTAAGGTATTGGGATATGATCTGGGAAACCCCAGATCACCCCCCCTTTCTGCCATGGAAGTTTGCTGGATGACCTTGGGACAGTCACCTAACCTACTTCACAGGGTTGAAAGGATAAAACGAAAGAGCAGATCTTCTTGGTGGAATGATAGGAAAATAATGGATAAATAAATAAATACATGCACATGCACAGACTCTTGGGGTCTGGTCTTGGGAGGCAATCGGATAGTTACCACCACAAAGCTGGTCTGGGGAGCTAGGCTGGCTGACCCCATTGGCTGAACCCACCTGATGGTACCTGGTTGGGTTTCATGTACATCTCCTGTTGTCTGAACAACCATCGGGGAGATTGGCTGCCGGCTGCCTCCACTTACTGACAGCTGATGTCAGGTTTGCTTGTCACTATCTATTTTTTACATGTTTGGTTGTTCTAGACTCCAGGACACCCATCACAATCTTATGAGTCAGATGTATAGGTTTTCAGAAATTTCTACAAGCATGCATTTGCTCCCTAGAGCACTGTCTCCATCTAATAAGAGGGTTGATCCAATACATTTTTGTGCTTGTAAAAAAGGGAGGAAGGAAACCCTCCAGCAACCCAAAAGGCTATGCTGGGGAGTCGGGCAACTGCACAGACAGCAGGGACGTGAAACTAAGGCTGTAATGAGGAGGGGAATGGTGTGAAAAGCTGAAGCTTGGATCCAACACAATACTTGGGAAAGCATAACAGCTGGTTTTCAAAAAACCTTATTGTTCATATTTCTCTTGCGAAATAAACCATGCTGGGATGAACTTCTAGCCACCATATGGGTTATATCAAATTATTGCACGTCTGGATTTGTTACCTGGAACGTTACTGGTTTCCCTGCCCAGGTGTAGTAAAATAAGACGTACACTAGCTTCTTCTCCTTTCCAGGGCTAGTTCAACTTAGTGTGTAGATCTGCTTCTCTTGGGGATTGGCAGAGATTGTTGATGTTTCCTTCTTTTCTGGGCTTTTCCACATTCTCTCTTTGTCTCAAAAGTTCCTGTTTCGTCCATGTTTTAAAATTTCCGCAGGCGTGTTGCTCCCTCTAGTGGTCCATTTGGTACCACACTCAATTTTATTAGGAGCAAAAAGCTGCTGTGGAATTCAGCAGCAAAATAAGCTAGATTTAATCTTCTGCTATATTGAATCAACCACTAGAGGGAGTAAAACACTTGCAGAACTTTAAAAAAACACACTGAAGAAACAGGAACTTAGAGATGAACAGAAAGAGTCTGCAGAAAAGGTCTGTGTGGAATATTGTCTCTGCCCTTGGAGAGACATACTTAACATTGACCTTTTCTACACACTCATGTCTGATTTTTTTTTTAGCTATCAGTCCACAAGCATTGGAATTGGTTTGGGTATGGTGGTTCTGCAGGTTTGCCATCCCTGTATACTTTTACAATTGTAGAGTTGTTTTTTCTTCCACATGTACCTTAAATAATGAGGATTTTCAAGGGAAGGTGGTGCTGTCGGTGTTGTCATTAGTACCCTCTTATATGTTTAAAAATAGCCCCAAAATATTGTTATATTGCTGTAGTTTTGTAATGACAGTATAAGCAGGTTCTCTAAATTTCCAACTTTCATTCTCCCCTCCCCCAAAGTAAGTGTCTAGCTCCTTCCGTCATGGAGACATAAAGGGAAAGGCATGTCTCGGTGAGAGAAGGAGATAGAGATTTCTTTTTTGAAATGGAAAATGCAGTATCACGAGCCAGTCCCTGGACACTGAGGACTCCGCTGCAGAGCCTGAAAACACGGTGGAGCTGTACCTGGCTCCTCACAAGAAGGTGCAGGCAGCAGAGCCAGCTCCAAGCCCTTCCCTGCAAGCCAAGGCACAGCCTGACACTGTGCAGCTGGGAGAGCCCTCAGGAATCTCTGAAAAGCCAAGCAATGAGCCAGCTGCACAAAGGAGACAGAGTCAGAGGCTACAGTTACAGTTACAGGGTAAAAGGAAAAGTGCTTGCATTGCTGCTAGGCTCTGTGAATGGAGGGATCTGCATCTGAGGAGGGCTGAGTCCTTGCAGGATCACAGCCTCAGTAACTAGAACTCCCTAAATACACCCTGCTTTGGGCTTGGCTCTGCCTGGGTGTAACAAGTGTATTTCCTGGTAAGCTCCACGTGCTTGCTCTCCCTCAGACCTATGGCTGCCTCTCACCCAGCCAGCCAGCCTGCCTGATCTGCCTGTGCCTTGAATTTGGATTGCCTTGACCATGCCTGTGTCTGCTGCATGCCCTGAACCTAGACTGCCTTGACCACAGGGGTGGAGTGAGGGGAACTGTGCCCAGGGCACGCCCCCACCCAGCTCCCGCACAGGCGTGCGCCCAGGGCATTGCACCCCACCCCGTTGGCACTATGCTTGACTATGCCTGTGTCTGCCCTGACTCTGGACTGATTTTGACTATGCATTTGCCTACTGCCTGCCCTGACTATAGACTGGTTGACCACACCTCAAATGCTGCCTGCCATGACTCTCACACAGTAGCTCCTAGCTGCCTTCCGCACACTCAGAATTAAGAGAACCCTTTTAAACTATAATTGCAACATGACATTGGTATATCACTATTTTAGGGCCTTTTTAAAAAAAACCTGAAACCATTCCACCTCAGGGTGGAGGAGGGGAGGAGAAGGAGTGGTATGACAATGGTGACAGTCCTCTAATCTAAATGTGGGATGGAGGTGGGTGGGATAAAGAAAATGCTAGAAACGTTACACATGAGGGAAAGGCTGACTCAAAATCAGCTTCCAGGAAAAGGTCGGGGTGAAGGTGGCTTCAGAAGAGCAAGCGGGGGGAAATGGGGAATAACTGAAATTTTAAAAGGGACAATTAAAGATACAAAAACCCATTAAGAAACCAAGAAACACATTTGAGCAGTATGGGGCAAAAAAAAAGCACATGGTGGCGAACCTATGGCACTCCAGATGTTCATGGACTACAATTCCCACAGCCCCTGCCAGCATGGCCAATTGTCCATGCTGGCAGGGGCTGATGGGAATTGTAGTTTATTAACATCTGGAGTGCCGTAAGTTCGCCACCACTAGGCTAACATAGATGTTAGATTTCAGTGTATCTTTACACTGTGGTTAGTTGCTTGGAGCATAAATGGATGGTTGGTTTGTTCCAATTCCTGCTTGTTAAGTTCTTCTACCTGGTCATTGGCTCCACCTGCAGTTCATAGGTAATAAAGCTCCATAGGCCTTCACGCTATGGGGGTTCAAGTGTCCAACTAGGATTTGGGAGAGCCAGATTTATTTCTTTTTTAAAAAAAATATTACTTCCTTTAAGCCTGTATTATGTATTTACTTTGTTTATAGTCTGCCTATAAGTCTGCCTGGAGACTCAGGGCGGATTATACAGGATAAGTCAGCACAATTAATAGGATGAGGCCTCTAATAAGCAAACACTGCAGCAATCTAAGGCAAGTCAGGCATTAAACAGTGCAGCAACTGGCCCAAGATAACCCAGCAAGCTTCCTTGACAGTGTCAGGATCCAAAACTGGCTCTCCCACAGCCTAGTCTAACTATTATATTATTATTGAATCTGAAATCAAGGTGGCTTACAGGCCTGGAGAAAAACAGCCCATTCTTTTTATAGAGGCATCGTATGTGAAACTTTTCATGGCAAGAAGGCAAACAATATCACCTAATAAATCACAGTCCATTAAACCTCTACTAAGATCAAATAGAGGAGCACAGAACAATGCACTAAACTCCTTGGAAGAAGGGCAGATTAAAAATATACTAAATGTAATCAAGGAATAAATAGCCTGATGTCATGCAAAGCTGAAAGTAATGCCACATGAGCAGTACACAGTACATGTCCAAAAATGGCCACATCTCAGTCTGTAGAAGTCCTTGAAATGGATTGTTCTAGATGCAGCAGCCACAGAAGATCTTAGGCTAGCTGAAGGACAGGCCCCAAGATAGAAGAGTGTGGTAGCCTATATGGTGTGGGTGTGCATCTACACTAAAATCAGACTTTAGAAGTGAAAGATCTTATCTCTTTACACACATCCCTAGTACATTTTTATTCTATCCTGCTTCCAAGGAGCCCAGACTGTTGTGAGAGTGTGATAAATGAGAAATGTGTTTTCTACTAGGAATGGTCGTGGTAGAACGTGCTGTCAAGTCACAGGTGACTTATGGTGACCCCCACAGGGTTTTCAAGGCAAGATGTTCAGAGGTAATTTGCCATTTCTCACCTCTGTGTGGGCTGAGAAAGTTCTGAGAGAACTGTGACTGCCCCAGGGTCACCTTTCATGTGGAGGAATACGGAATTGAACCCGATTCTCCAGATTAGAGTCCACCACTCTTAACCACTATACCATGCTGGCTCCTGATTCTATATTAGAACATATAATTTGCTGGTTGAGATTAAGGGTCTGTCCAGACCAGCATTCTGTTTCCATCGGTAACCAATCAGATGCCTAGGAGGCAAGGCATGCAGATGCTGGCCATTACCAGTAAGTCTGCAGCATCTGGTGGTCACAGATATACTGACCCTGAATATGGGTATTCCATTTTACTATGATTGCCAGTACTTACTGAGAAACTTGTCAATCACTAAAATGCAATTAATTATTCTATAGCAGTAGTTCCCATCTCTTTCTCACTCAACTCACCCATCTCCCTAAAATTGTACCCCCACATTAGCAAACCCATTTGCGTAATTTTTTTACGTACTCCCAAACATTCTGGTGTGCACCCCATTCTGGTGTACACGTACCCCAGATTGGGAACCACTGTTCTATATGAACACATACAGGACTATAAGCAACTGAAATGGAAACAAATCAAATTGGATGATGCATAAAACATGCTGAGTTACCTTGGACTGGTCACCCTCTCTGTCAGCCTAGCTTACCTCACAGAGTGATGTGTTGATAAAATGAATGAGATGGAAATGATCTCATAAGCCAGTTGGGTTTCCCACTGGGGGAAAAGACAGTAAGTATAAATAATTAGACAAACAAATATAGTTTAAGATGCGACAACTGATTGCCTTTCAAAAGGAGGATATAAATTATTTAGTACAGAAGAAAAACATTCTCTCCCTAAGATGGCCAGCTTTCCATTGTCAAAGGCTTTCAACTGGCTGTTGTGGGTTTTCTGGGCTGTGTGGCCTTGGTCCAATAATTTTTGTCTTTAACGTTTCACCTGCATATATGGCTGGCATCTTTAGAGACATGTCACAGTAAGATGTGTTTCTTTCTGTGGAGGAGAGAAACACATCTTACCATGACATGCCTTGGAACAGCCATTCTCAACCAGGGTACCGTGGTACCCTGGGGTACCATGAGCATGTCCCAGGGGTACCGCGGCAACACTACCGACCCCCCCTCATTTTTGTGGTGTCTCCCACCGGTGCCAGCAAGGACATGGAGCTGGCCCATGGGGCAGGGCCTACCACAAGGTCAGCAGCCACCACCACCCCCAGTGCTACCCTTCACCCTGGGAGGGGAAGGTGGAGGGTGTGGCAAGCAGGGCCAGTGGGAGGGGAAATTGAAGGGTGGCGGCAGGGATACCATGAGATATGAAGAGTGAGGTCAAGGGTACCCTGACCTCGAAAAGGTTGGGAAACACTGCCTTGGAAGATGCCAGCCACACATGCAGGAGAAATGTTAGGAGCAAAAACTACCAGACCAAGGCCAGGCAGTCGGGAAAATCCACAACAGCCAATGGCTAGCTTTCTTCTGGTAGGGCTGTGTATTTTGCAGGCAAGTATTTGACAGGTCAGTCTCTCAGTTCGTATGTTGAGATTCTCTTTTGCAGGCATTCATCAAATCCCAGGGTTCCTGCAGAGGACCCAGTGGTGGCAATCCTCTTTCTGGCTGTCATTTGTTAAAGACCAGCACTTGATGGAAGAGATGTGGGGGACATGTGACTGCTCATTAACGAATTAAGTAAGTTTCTATCTCCATCCGAATCCATTTTGCCTTTAGTCCTCTCTCCACCCTGATAGCAGAAATGTTTTGCAGAGGAATGAGGGCCGCAGCCTCAGGTATGGCTTATTGTTACACAGCAGCCTGAGGGTCCACAAGGTTGCACATGACAGTACTTGCTGTGCAATGGGACACCCCTCCTGTTTTCATTCTTCCCCTGACAAAATGTCAGCACAAGCTGTCCTGTAGGTTCAGGTGACCTGAGGAAGGGTCACAAACACTGTTGAGCCAAAGAGGCTGTGTGTTCCTGTCAGCATCGTTTCATGAGTTGCTTTGCTGCTTTTTGCTTTCCTCTGCTTATCCAAACATGCTCTGCACACCATCTCCAGATGTGGCCAGATTCCTGGAGCCTGTTTATATGATCGCGAGAAGCACCTTTTCTCTGTTTGGAGAACACTGGAACACAAGCTCCCCCGCTATAGAATCTAAAGTTTAGATTACCAAGTATTAGAAGGGACGATGTTTGTGTATGGGTAGAGAAAGGATGACATACTGCACGATTACCTGGGGTGGGGCCTACTTTGCAACGTGCATGTATACACACAAGATCCCTGACAATTATAGTCAGAACATCCATTGTTATTGTTTGAGGACAGCTTTTTCTCTGTAGCATCTCTAACAAGCGTAGCATTTTTTTTCCTGTGGGGAATGACTTTTGCAACAGAAAGAACATGGGCTGCTCTCTGTGAAATTACTGGGATGGAGGCCAAACCTGCTGCCCCCAACTTTGCCTTGTCCCCCACTGATGAATAGATGCCCTCTTTTGATAGAAAACACACTCCTTGTTACTACAGTGTTACCCGAAATGGTGGGAAGTCTATCTGTTTCAGAGTGGGGAATTAGTAGGAGCAGACGGCTGGGCAGTAGGTTGCAGCTGCTCGCAAGCAAACGGCCTGCCAGGAGGCATTTTATTCACCTCCCTTTTCCTTTCAAATTTTTTTTGCGGGTTGCATCTGCATAGCTACGCAGGTGCAGATGGTCATATTGTGAGACATCAGCATGGCTGTGGGGGTTCATTGGTATATGCCTGCGTAGCTACGCATAGGAGGGAAATAATTACAAAATAATAGATGCGTCTCCATGCAACGGCACGGCCGCAATCCAGATTGTTTCTGTGGGCTCCAATCACTACCTGCACGGATGCATGTGAACGGAAAACAGGCAAACGGGTTCCTTAATCCTGACTGCAACCCATTATACATTTGCTGTGCAGAAGGGGCCTTAGCCTAATGTATCTCACAGGGTTGTTGTGAAAGATAAAGTGCAGGAGAGGAGAACACTATAAGCTGCTTGTGTCTCCATTGGGGAGAACAATGGGGTAAAAATAAGATAAATAGATGAGTGAAACAAGGTTCTGCCATTTTTGTTACATTGTCCACAATATGGACTTTTTCATTTGCTCTTCCCCACTTCTGTCTGTGCCAGACTTGTGTGATGCTAGGGATCCACATGAATGCTGAATTTTGCCGGAAAGGAGGCAGTGTGAATCAGAACCAGCCAAGAGCATAACTAGGGTGGGGAAAGCCAGGCCTTGTGCAGGGTCTGCCCTGGCTATTTCCAGCTTTATGCTGCTGGCTCTGAAGTCCATGTGACTTTGGAGGCAGAGCTTCAGAGTCGGAGGCAGCAATATAAAACTGGATGCAGCCAGGGCAGAGCCAGCAGTTCAAGGCTGGGCTCAGCCTAGCTAGGATCAGCTTTAAACTATTGGCTTTGGAGGGAGAACCTGCAGTTTAAAGCTAGACCCGGCCAAGCCCAGCCTTAAACCAACCCCCTCACCCACAACTCCATATGGAGTCGGGGGTGCATCTCAACACTTGCCCTGGGCACCATCTTTAGAAGATACACCCCTGGGACCGGGGAAAGTGGGTGACTCTTCCCTCCATCCTTCTTCTGTTCCAATTGTCAGCAATTGGAACATTTCACGCAACTTCCATGTGACTTGGAAAAATTGTCTGCGTGTCAAGAATGCATGTTTGTTCATTTAGAAAATTTGTATGCCCTCTTTCCACACCTACTCAAGCTGACTCTCACCAATGGAACAAAACCACTCATATAATAAAGCCATAAGAGCAAGTCAAGCCCATAAAGTATATTAATAAACACTCCAAGTTGATAGCAAATATCACTTCAAGCCAGCTGTGACCAAAAAAAAGCACATAAAACTAACTGCCTAAAATGATCTTGGTAAGGCAGTCTTCAGGCTAGAAACAGACCATAAAACAGTTTTTAAAAAGATGGAATCCTTTTGTTAAGAGCCTGGATACAAAGAAATGTTTTGGTCTGGCGCCTAAAGGAAAGGAAAATAGGTGTCAGGCAGGCCTCGAAAAGGAGGGCATTCCAAAGCTTAACAGGGACGGATTGACCCTGCGATTTCATGCTGTTAGTTTACAGCATCTCAGAGGAATGTTAATAAAATCATGTTTTCAATTGACTAAAATCCAGCCTATTTCACGATGGAGTCTATCTGAACTGGATTCTTCAGGTTTCTTGGGGTAGGAGGACTGTCATGCTGTTAGGGCCACATAATAAACATTTTTGCTTGCGCAGATCTATATATATATTTCTAGAGACAGACAGACACACAGAGAGAGCTGACCCATCTTTTCACTGAGTGTGTGTTTTCTTTTATTTGTTCATTTGTTTTTTGGCTACATGGAGGGCCATGAAAGAAATTGGGGAGAAGTAGGAAAGAATTAACGGAGAGTCAGATGATTGTCTTCTCTGATGTGATAATAATGCTAGGCCACATACCCACAGGATAAAACTGCAGCTGCATTAGAAGCTAAAATGAACAATCATAGAAACAGATGACGCTTTCTATACTAAGCTAAACCATTCATTTATCAAGGTCAGTATTGTCTGCTCTGGCTGTAGCTCTTCAGGGTTTCCGATAGAGGTCTTTCACATCACTTATTCCTACAGGCATGTAGTCTCAATTTTGAGGATTCGACAAAGGGAACAGATGGGAGGAATGGAAGTTTGTGTAGTCAGACCTGGATCCTTCTGAGCTCAGCTGCATATTATCACGTAGGCACTTTCCATTATTGTGGAATTTAAAATATTCCACAATAATACTTGTCTCAGAAATATCAGCTCTGGTTAATGTCTTTTGTGGGTTTGCTAAACTTTTGTCTTCTGGCTTTGCAAGGGGACATACATTTCTTAAGAAGGAGTCACTGTTACCACCACAGGCTCTGAGGAATGTTGTTTTCTTTCTGACCTGATCTGTGATTTTGCTTAGAAAACAATGACCTAGGATTTTAATTTTTATTGGCATACAGATTTTAATATATTGCAGCCATTTTATGTATGTATGTATATATGTATGCATGCATGTATGTATGTATTCAGTGCATTTAGTTCTTCAGTTTTCCCATAGGCTGTCATGCATTGTCATTACCACTTTGGTGTATAGTGCCTGCAGCTCTTTTATGATATATATGACAGTCTTACTCATTGGGACTGCTGAATTTACAACTGATCTCCAGACTACAGAGACCTGTTCTCTGGAGCAAATGGCTCCTTTGGCAGGTGACCTCTATGGCATTATAATTTGCTGAGGTCCCTTCCCTCCGCAGCCTCTTCTGTCCCCCAAGCTATCTCTTAAACCTCCAGGAATTTCACAATTCAGAGTTGGCAAGTCTAAGTAGCACTGTCTCGAGGTTACTGTGGCCTAGATATAGGGCTTCCAGTCCCTCAGCAGGGAGAGGGGATCCCCTGCTCCCAGCTCCCATAAAAATGGCCATCAGTCCAACATGCTGACATCACTTCCGAGAAAACTCAGAGATGATGTCAGTCATCTTTGGAAATTGCCAGAAATGGCAACCACCCCCATGTCCCTCCCTCACCCTTCATCTCCTGTGAGTTACCATGCCATGCCATGGATCAGAGTGGCCAGTTCAATTGAATAAAATTGCCAGCCTCCAGGCTGCAGCTGCAGATTTCCAGGGATCTCCAGGCAATAGAGATCAGTTCATCTAAAGCAGACCTGGGCATTATACGGCCCGCGGGCCACATCCGGCCCGCCGAATGACCCTGACTGGCCCCCCTGCCATGCTGGGGAGCAAGGCGCCTTTGAAAGCCCCGCAGAAGCCGGTTGCCTTGGCTGCCGGCTTCTGCGGGGCTTTCAAAAGCGCTTCGCCCCCCTGCCTTTTGGCCCGGCCCTCCACAATATTTTCTGTTTCTTATGCGGCCCCATGGAAAAAATAATTGCCCACCCCTGATCTAAAGAGAATGGCTATTTTGGAAGCGGGGGGTTTATAGCATTATACCCCACTTGAGTCCATTTCCTTCCCAAACCCCACCCTTCTCAGGTTCCACCCTGAAAATCTCCAGGTATTTCCCAGTTTGGAGCTGGCAAGCCTTTGAATCAAGGGAAGGAGCCAGAGTCCACACAAGAGGAAGTGTGTTGAAAGGCACTGTGTGCAGTTCTCCTCACCCAAGTGTTTCTTTTAATCTTAAATTTAACTCCTAGCCCCATGTGATTTCAAAACAGGGAAGACACATCTATGAAGAAACGTAGCCAGTGGTGGGATCCAAAAATTTTAGTAACAGGTTCCCACGGTGGTGGGATTCAAACAATGGCGTAGCGCCAGTGGGGCTGGGCGGGGCATGAGGTGGGTGTGGCCGGGCATTCTGGGGGCGGGGCATTAATAATTTCTCTGTTACTGTAAAAAACTCTTACTGTAAAAAAAAGTTCCTAATTTCCAGCTGGTATCTTTCTGTCCATAATTTAAACTCATTATAGCAAGTCCTATCGTCTACTGCCAACAGAAACAACTACTTCTCCTCTAATTGACTGCCTGTCAAATACTTAATACTTTCAAATAATTTTGTTTCTAGAAATCAAAAGAAGGATACTTTCCTTAAACAAGGAACTTTACCATATTTCTAAAACATGTTTTTAAAACAGCCCAACAGGGAGAACCAGCCACATAGGAAACAACAGGACTGTATGATTTTTGGACCTAATGGAATTTCTAACGGAAAAGCAGACCCAATTAGTAACCCCCTCTCTGCACACACAAATAATTAGTAACCCACTCTCGGGAACTGGTGAGAACCAGCTGGATCCCACCTCTGAACGTAACTGCTTCAGTCTGCCCAAGTCTATGATGTGGGCCTGTGTAATAAGGCAAAGGATGGAATCAAGTTCCAGCTCACACATTAATTTTCTAAAGGACACCAGCCAGTGTGAAATAAACTGGATCCGTTATTTGCACATTCTGAACACCATTCTGAGTTCAGTTCCTTGGTTATACTAGAATATGATGAAACGTTGAGGGCCAGCTTAGGGAGAAGAAACATCTGTCTGTCTGTCTGTCTGTCTGTCTATGCTTTCAAATATTCAACAACAAAATGCTCCATTCTGGCTTTATTTTGCGTTTATTGCCTTGCCAATTCAAATGCCCTGTCGCAACCGTCCAGTTTTCTCCCTGCAGATCTAGAGAGAAGCCATTAGAGGGCATTTAAACTTAATTCTTGAGCTCAGTTAGAAGTTTCCAATGCCTAAAGAAAACCTGTGAACTTCACATTTTTTAAAACCTGCCTTTCCTTTAAGGAGCTCCCTCCTCTTTACTTCTATTTTATTTTCAGAACAACTCCAACTTTGACAATATTGAGATTTTGAGGTGATTCCTGCAGAAGGAAGAGCTTGAGGAGAGAAAGGGGTTCAACAGGGCCTGCTTTGAGCAGCTGTTTAAATATAGGGGTTCTGGTATTTCCCTGTTTCTACAGCTATTTTTCCTGGTTCTCTTATTTTGAGATTGAGCCATTAGGGGTATAGGCCTGAGTATTTGGATGCCTGATGGTTGAGGAGACTGCCTACTGAATGTATCTGTTTGTATTTCTAAGAATCATACAATACTTCAGTTATGAATGTGAAGTTGTGGAGATGGGACATATTCTTGATATTGTTACTGATTACTTTGGGACTCAGACAGCGATGCTTTTTCAAAGCAAGAAATATTAAAACCACTAGGAGGAGGACAATCAACTTGTTTTTGAGGCAGTTTGAACATCCATTCTGTTTATTTTTGGTATCATCTGCATATAGCGGGATAATTATTGTCTTAACCTCCAGGGTTGACACGAAAATAACTGTCTGTTCCATAGAAACAAAGACAATGAGGCCTACCACATTAGATCCCTTCTGAGCATAAGAGCAAACATAATCCTTTAAGTTTTTAAAATGTTATTTGCAAGATATAACTGATAAAACGCAGGATCAAGGAGCTGGCTGGAAAAAAAAGGATTTCTGTGTTTGGTTTTGGAACCTGAAATCATATCCATAAGCCAAGCAGATACAAGCTGGATATAGACAGTGTTACTACCAGTGCATGAGCCAGTGTGTAGCAGTTATTAGACTATAGGACTGAGTGATCCAGGTTCAAATGCCTAATCAGATGTGCTCATTCGGTGATTTATGCTTCAATAGGCCTTTCCCCACTCACCGTTTGCTGCGCGCTACTCTTGCCAAGTAGCACGGAGTCCAACGGCACTCCCCACTACAGGGGCGGCGACAATGGAGCCACCCTGACTCTGCCGCTCTGGCGCCCCCTCAGCGCGTGTCATTTCTGGCGCTGCTGAAAACGGCGCCTTTTGATGACCCTGCGCAGAGCACGGGGCAGTGGGGAAGCCGGGGAACACAATCCCCGCGCTGAAAAGGTCCACGCCGGATGAAACCGACGTCATTTTTAAAAGTGGGGAAACGGCCAAAAACACTTTCTCTTTGTCACTAGATTTGTGAAAAGTTACAACGCTTGTACAATCCATGAACAGTGTACCCTAGACCTTTATGCGCATTGAATCATTGTCATGTTACTGTCAACACATTTTTCAGCTGAACGTGTCATTGAAACAGTGCATTTATTCAGGTATTGGTCTCTGTGCTCAATTATATGAACTGAGACACAAGACTCACAAAATCCCCTGAATCACCACAAAAGCCTCTTCCCACTTTGTCAGGTTACATCTGTTAAAGGAGAATTTAGTTATGAAGAGATGGCCGGTCTGCTCTCTCTTTCCTCCCGTTCTTCTTGGATCATAGATATTGCCTTGGATTCCATGATGCTGTTCCGTTGGTGCCGCAGTTCCTCTGACAGAACTGCTTGTTGGTCAGTGGAGAAGAGGAGGGAGATTTTTGCTGGTTTTCTGCAGATTCTCAGTTTACCTACTCACTGCCCACTCTTCCTTTGGGCCCACTGACCTGCACAGTTGTTGAGAAGGGGTGGGGAAGAAGGCTGTAGTAAGAAAGGATACTGCTTAGGACAGTGGTGGTGAACCTATGGCACTCCAGATGTTCATAGACTACAATTCCCATCAGTCCCTGCCAGCATGGCCAATGGGAATTGTAGTCCATGATCATCTGGAGTGCCATAGGTTCGCCACCACTGGCTTAGGAGGACCCATGCTATTGTCTGCTCCATTGGTATGCAATTAAGATTCGTCAACAAATGTGAAATAATTGGGTTGGTCCCTGGAACGAAACTCCGGTCATTCATCCTCAGACAGTTTGTGATTGCATTCATTTATTTATTTATTTCTAAGAAACAACCTAAGGTGTAAAAAAATGGCAACTCCTTTAGCTGCAAGCTCACCAGAATTATTCTTCAGTGATAACACAAAGAGAATAACAGGACATGTTTTCTTGAATTACGGCAGCTGCAAAGCATCATGTCTTGCTCTCCCCCCTTCCCAATGGGTTGATTTATAATAGTAGCCACAAGCTGGTAATAAACACATCAGCATTGTACAGTATAAAACCTATGCCCTGGCTGTCCTCACTAAAAGATAACATTGTCTAGTGTAATTGCAGTGGAATCAAGGGGAGGAAGACACATGTCAGCCATGATGAGGGGTTTAGTCTTTAGTCTTCTTACTCCTTTCCAGTTAAGGCCAGTCATTTCTTCTCCCTGTTCCCCGGCAATGCTCCCATCACCACAGAAACAAGAGCCTCTTGGGCTTGTGCCAATCCAGATGCTGGGATAAGTCCAATATACCAACTTCTTGATGGAGTGAATCAGTTCACAACTGGTTTCCTCTTCCTCTCTGCAGAGAGAGAGAGCACAAAATACAGTGTAGTGATTAGGGAATCACACTAAGAGCTGGGAGATCCACATTCAAATCTCCAGTCAGTCGTGAAGTTTCTGGGTAACCTTGAGCCAGTCACTTTCTCTCAGTCTAGCTTACCTCACAGGATTGGTATGAAGTGAAAATGGGGGAAACCACCCTGATCTCCTTGGAGAAAGGGCATGATATATTAGAAAGATGAATGAGAGCTTTCCTCCCATCTTCTTGAGAACACAAAATGGAACAAGAGATTTGGGGCCACATTAGCCGTTAGACAGATGCGTCAGTAGTCTCCAAACTTCTTAAATTGAAAAGCAGCCTCAGGTTGGAACAAAGAAGAGCGGAGGCTGCTTAAACCTTCCCTCTCTTTTCCTCTTTCATTTGTTCACTCACAACTGACCCTCTGGAGTTTCTTTTCTCCCTAAAGAAGAAAAGAATATGCGGAGTCCAGGCATTCTCTTGGGGGTCCTGGTGACCCATCTCCTATCCCTTTGTCAGAACCCTGGAACAGCAATCAATTCTTTGTCTCTGGCTTTCCTGCCAGTTTACCGCATAATGCCTCAGGACCCATTTTGGATATAAATATTTGGCCATTCATGGTGTGTGTGTGCGGGTGTGTGTGTGCGGGTGTGTGTGTATGTGCATGCGCCTGCGTGTTTGCTGGATCTGTGCATGTGGCCTCATTTGCTCCTGAAAACACTGGTCATTTCCCCCTTCAGTCCTACATCCCCTGGGCATTCCTTCTAGACTGGCAACTGTCCCCCTTCCCTGAAATCCTACCCAACTTCCTCCCTTTTCTCTTAGCTCTTGAATGTTTTGCATGTGTATGTTCATTAATAAGATATATTTCTTGGGTTTTGTTAAAAAAATTTTGTAAAACCCATTTTAATTATACAATTGCTGGCTCATTTAAAAGTTTCTTACCAGGGAAGATCCTAGTATAAATGGGTTATCAATCCCAGTTATCCCCTTTCACTCTCTGTCTCCAGCTACGGTAATTCCCCCAACTTAAGCAGAAACTGTCTGCTTAGGGTAACACAATATTCCTTTGGAGGACAGAATTGTAGCATGTCCCCATTTTTTTGACATATTCTAGCCCTGTTCAGTAGTAGCACTCCAACAGCCTTGCATAACTAGACTGTTCACTATCTGCTGCCTTCTCTATATGTGCGGCTGCCATTTTTTGTGATTACGGCTGTGTGCATATTTTCTAATTCAGTATTCACAAATGCATGTGTGCTAAAATCTGGCTTTTTTCTATTATGTATACTGAAGCTGGAAAATATGTGCATTGCTACATCCAGTACTTGCAAAGTAGCCTTACATTACTTCGTACTTCATGTTTCTTTCCTAGAGGGAAATTGTCCCCATTTGGGAAGCTACGTGAGCAGCGCTAGAACTTCCTCAAACAGCTAAGAATCTGCCATCAACGCAGACCCATTTAAATCTAGTCAGGTGGCTCATTAGGTGCTAGTGGTGCCAATAAATCAAGCTATTGTACTTTGGGTCATGGGTGGTCCATTGCTATTCTAGGATGCAGCTGCTTATAGACCTTGGCAGTTAAAATGAAAGTATTGATTTTGCTGAAACAATTTCTACCGGCCTAAGGGAAAATGTCTCTCTCAATACTGGCCCTTCAAATACAAGGGCATATACAGAATTTAGGGAGAAAGGAGGCTGAGAAGTGTCTCAAAGGTTGCATTTGTGGGTGGAGGGGCTGAAGAAATATAGATCTTTATAAAGATCTTTATAAATCTTTTTTCAGTCGGGTTTTGTAGATCCTGAGGGCAGAATGACATTACAGAACCCAAGGATTCCTCTGAACAGGCAGTAGTGAGTAATATTTGTTCCTCTGTAAGGTCTACTTCAACTTACTGCTGCCTAGATGCCATTACAGCATTCATTTGCTCAGTTCTTCATGTCCTCCATGCTCCACAAATGGACCAGTTTTTGAAGACCAGCACCGAACTGGGCAACAAGAATGAATCTCACCAGTCTTAAAATATATATACTGCTGCTATTTTGCATTTGGGCCTCATTATTACCTACAAAGCGCTAAACCACTTAGGATCAGGGTACCAGTAGGACAGCCTGCTCCCAAATTACTCTATATGTCATATAAGAATCAACTAAGGGGAAATAAGAAATTGAAACTTCACAAACAGCAGAGTTCTGACAAATCAAGTCTACAAAAAACCTTATGGCAGGTAATAAGATAAAAATAGCTTCAATTAATGTAAATGGTCTAAACTCTGACTCGAAAAGATATAAACTTGCCAGATTTATCAAACAAGTACGTCCAGAAATTATCTGCCTTCAAGAATCTCACAAAAAGAAGACAGATGAGAGAGACTTAATAAAAGTGCCAGGGTGGAAAATTATAGGTGAATCTAGATGCAGTGCAAAAAGAAATGGAGTTGCCATTTTAATGCGAGAGAATGTGGATTTTCAGTTAGAAGAGTTAACTAGAGATCAGAACGGTCGTTGGATCATTGTCAAAGGGAATTTATATGGATTTCAGTTAACAATTATGAATGTGTATGCCCCAAATAAAAAACAAAAGACGTTCTTGGGAAAACTATTTGGGAAACTTCAAGGATTATTTTCAGGTGATACGTTAATTACGGGAGATTGTAATATGGATTTAAGGGGACATGAAATGTTAAAGAAATGGAACATATCAAATATGTATAGTGAACTGGGTGAATCTCAACAGCCAACCTACTTCTCAAATAGACACAGCAAATTTACATACATAGACTATATTTTTATTAAAAATATGAGTAACCTTCATGCGAGAAAATAGAGACGCATAAGGAATGGGTTTTCAGATCATGCCCCATTGGTTGCCACATTCAGGGTGGAGAGAGAGGAAAAACAATATAGATGGAGATACAAAAACATTGTATGGAAAAATGAGAAAGATAGTAAAGATTTGAAAGAAAAAATAAGACATTATTTTTCAGAGAATAAAGGAACAGTCAAAGACGATATTCTCTGGGACGCATCTAAGGCAGTAATTAGAGGGTATTGTATAGCTAGAGAAGTAAGATGGAATAAAGAAATAAACAGGGAAAGGAAAGATTTAATAGAAGGGATTAAAATTAGAAGGATTCAACTTCAAGATAAATATGATAAAGGAATAAAAAATGAATTAAATAAGTTACAAGCACAGCTAGATGATTTAGATAAAGTAGAAATGTGGAAAAAGGAAATATGGGTTAAAAACCAATTTCAAAGATCAAATATAAATTCAATGAAAAGACTGGCTAACTATCTGAAAAAGAGGAAAGAGAAACAGAGAATAAAAGGGATAAAAGATGGCAGTAACAAATATATAACAGAAAATAAAGCAATAAGAGAAAGACATTTGAAAGAATTTTATAAAGAATTATTTAGTCAAGTCCAGAATGAAAAAATGTGATGAGAAACCCAAAAAGGTGTTAACACAGGAAGAGAGAGAGAACAAATGCAAGAAGATATTACACATGAGGAAATAGCAAGTGTTATTAAAGATTTGAAAACCAATAAATCCCCAGGGTTAGATGGGTTCCAGTGGAATATTATAAAGAAATGTCAAAGTATTAATCCCAGAGATGCAGGTATTGTTTAACCATATTCTAAGAGGGGCACAGGGTGCCAGAAACATGGAGGGATCACGGAAATAATAACAATTGCTAAACCAGGACCGGAATCCAGAGCAGGTAGAGTCATATAGGCCAATAAGTTTATTAAACCAAGATTATAAGATTTTTGCGAAAAGTATTTCTTGAATAGACTAAAAACATCCTTCCAAAGTTAATTGGACAAAGAGCAATAATATGGCTTTTATAAGAGGTAGAGACATTAGTCACCCATTAAGGAATGTACTCAGTATATGTAATAGAACATGGCAAAAAATGAAAAAATATGCAATGATAAAGTTAGATGTATATACAAAGCGCTTTGATACAGTTAGTCATAATTATTTATTTCAAACTCTAGAAAATATTGAATTTGGAAAACAATTTATAAATATTATTCAAGAGATTTATAAAGGAGGAAGGGCTAAAATAAGAATTAATGACGGGTGGTCAGGAATTGTAAATATTGAAAGAGGAGTAAAGCAAGGTTGTCCATTATCACCACATCTATTTATATTGGCAATGGAATATTTGGCAGAAAGGATAAATAATAATGGAAGGATAAAAGGTTATAAAGTGAACCAAGAAGAAATAAGGCTAAACTTATTTGCAGATGATATACTAGTAATAATGGTGAATCTGGCTGATACAATGAAAGAATTAAAAATAATTTTAGAAGACTTTCAGAAATACTCAGGATTAAAAGTCAACATGGAGAAAACAGAAATAATGGGGGTTAATGTGGAAAAAAGTCAAATAGAGAGAGGATTACTCAAAAAGAAGATTAAATATTTGGGTATCATAATAACACAGAGAAAGGAGAAGATGTTTAAATATAACTATGAAGTAAGGTGGAAAAAATATTAAAACAAATAAAAGAATGGGATAAGAAGACCTTATCGATCACAGGGAAAATCAAAGCATTAAAAATGTGTATAATGCCGAAAATGTTTTATCTATTCGAACTCTTCCATTGGAAATTAAGAGGAAACAATTTGAGGAATGGGATAGAAAGCTGAAAGCTTGGGTGTTTAATAATAAAAAACCAAGAATCATGAATAAGATTATATATATGTCAAAAAATTCTCTAGGTTGGGGGAATCCCCAAAATGCAAGAATACTATGAGGCGTTCCAGATTAAGAGTCTGATGAGTATAAACGAGGATAATGTCGAAAAATGGATTAAGTTTGAAAATGAAATAAATGAAGGAGTTGCCGTACATGGTATCTTCAATATAGAGTTGAAGAAAGGAAATCAAAAAGCAATAGGACCAAGAAAGGTCTTACTAGATATATGGGAAAAAATGGAGAGGTAAATGGATGCCTGGCACCCTGGATGTGGCACCTTTGGGGAGTGTGGTTGGCAAAGAAGGAAAAAAAAGTTATAAAAATATTGAAAAGAAAAGGAATTCAAACTGTGGCAAATTTAATCAGGGAAGGGAGGAGAAATTATAACACTACAAAATTTTATAGAGCTAGGGGAAATGAGAACTGGTTGGTTTTGAGAGGCATTTGGGAAAGGATTAAGGCTTCACTGGATAAAAGGAGAATGTATAATGTCGAAATGTTTGGAATTATATGGAAAATATAAAGGGAAACTTTTGGGGCACATATACAATCATATGGTAGATGATAAGGATTTTATGATAAGAACACTGAAACAAAAATGGGAGAAGGAAGGATCTCTAGATACTGGAAATATTGAAAAATTAATAGACAGCTGGAAAAATATAAAGATTGAGAAATATATGGAGTTAGAAAGAAAAGTGATATTAAAATGGTATAGAACACCAAAACAACTAGCCTACATGATAAAAGGACTTAGTTCAAAATGCTGGCACTGTGGAGACCAAGAGGCATATTATAGCCATATGTGGATAGAATGTTCCAGAAGTAAAAAAATTTTTTTTGGACAACTGTATTAATAATATATATGAGAAACTGGTGAGAAGATAAAGATTGATTTAAATAATGACTTAATGTTTATGGGGAGTAATGGAAGACAGAAGGGTGGGAAAACAATATAGTTAGATATACAAAATAATGGTTAAAGCAGCCCATGCAACAATAGCCTTGGGCTGGAAAGAAAAAGAAAAATGGACAATTCAGAAAATGGTTAGGAATATATTTGGGAACAAGTGACATTGGATATTTTCGATATACCTAACCAAAAATAAAAGGCATTATGTAGGGCAAGACAAACAGAATGAAATTTTGAAAATATGGATAATATACGTGGACTGGATGAAAGAAGTTCGAGTCATCGAAGAAAAATGGGAGAAGAGGCTACAAAGAATGAACTTACTGCTGTTTGTGTGAAAAAACTAAGAAGAAGCAATGGGGGGGTGGGAGAAAAGGGGGAAAATGTATTGTTTGAAAATGTATGAAGAAAGAAATTATTATCATAAATTGTAAAATTCAAATGATACAATAAAATTTTTTTAAAAATATATATATATATATAAGAATCAACTCAGTGTGTCCTGTTCAGACGGATTTTGCATGGGCCAAAAACAGTGGTGTGAAGGTGTGAAAACAATGTAAAATGGTTTTAAACAGTGTAAAAGGGTTTCACCATTACACCATTTTCACACCACTGTTTTTGGCCCATGCAAAATCCGCCATAGTGTTCCTATCATGACAGCTCTCTGTGTGAGCACCTGAGACTAGGGTTGGGATCTAACAAAAAAACGTTTCTGCAGATGGAACAATTTGTGCATGCAGATTGCAACTTTCTAACCTCCTTCCTTCTGTGACAGCTCTAAATGACTCCTGAACTATTGCGTGTGGGGGGCTATCATCCAGGGATCTCCAAGAATTACAAGTAATCTCTAGATGAACAGAGATCATTTCCCCTAGAGAAAATGGCTGCGTTGGAGGGTAGACTATGGTATTATCTCCAACCAAAGTCCTTCTCTCCAATTCCTGCTCTCCCTAGGCCCCATCCCCAAATCTCCAAGGATTTTATAGCCCAGACATGGCAACCTTAACCCCAGGAGAAGTATTGGGAGACATTTTGAGCTCCTTTTGTGAATTCTCACTGGATTCAAGCCAGGACTTTTTTCTACTGGGATGCCTCAGCTGTGAAATTCTTTCCTCACAGTAGTTCGCTTGGTGCTGACCTTGTTGAGGCACTAGGCAGGAAACTGTTTTGTGTTCCTAGACTCTGAATCAAACATTTGTGCTTTTGCTTCTCTCCTATTGAATTTTATGCCACTATCCGCTCTTTTTTGTAAAATAAAAAAGTCATTTTTAATTTTTTTAATCATTATTTTATTCTGGCCTTTTATTTTATTCTCCCCTCCCTGTCCCATGTGTTGATGTGATTTTTGTCATAATAGTTGTCAGGTTTATATGTTTTAAATATTTGGAAGCTGTCACTATGCTGATGAGTGTGATGTATTAATATTGCAAGTAACTAAATGAAATTCCTCCAGTTTCATCAAAAAGGGCATACAAAATGCACATAATAACTACATAGGATAAGTGGAGTGACGGTACTGCAGTGGAAGAGGGTGGGGATTGCAGAATGACAGTGTTCTCCTGCTCAGGTTCCTTCTGCACCAAACACGCACGCACGCACGCACGCACGCACGCACGCACGCACGCACACAGAGCTTAATCTTAAACCAGAATCTTCAGGAATTTTCCAACCTACCTTTCTCCCCAGTAGGAACCAAACCATGATCCTCTCCTCCATTTTACCTTCACATTAGCCCTGCAAGGTAGGTTAGGATGAAAATGACTGGCCCAAGGTCACCAAGCAAACTTCCATGGCACAAATGTGTGTGAGGAAACAGAAGGGGGGGAGCAAAAGAAAGAGAGATAGAAAGAGCAGCAGAACAAGGGGAATGGAGAGAACAAGGGGGGAAACAGAGTGGGGGAAGGGAGAGAAATGGGGATTAAGGGTGGCAGAATAAGAGAAATTGAGAGAACTGTTGGATTTGACAGCCTTGCATGCAGCAGGGATGGAATTCTGGGAGAGCTCATCGAACATTCTAAAAGTGACAGCTGGGTACTGTAGCTCTCTGACTGAGGAAAGATGCTGTTCAGTGTTCTGTTAACTAAAGCCATGTAAAAGCCTCTGACTGAAAGTTTAATACTGTAATGCTTGTTATATACCTGTTGACAGTCAAGGATGAGGAGGGAAACAGAATGGAGGGAAAGAGAGAGAGAGATAGTGCTTGGGAAATGAAGTGAACGGCGGGGGTGGCAAGTGGCAGCAATGGGCGAGCAGGGCCTGCCAGGTGCCTTTGCTGTCTCAACGGTGCGACCCACCACCTGCTTGCACTGGCCTGCCGCCCCTGCCAGGTGGCTCTGCTTGCTGGGCTGGAGCTGGACTCAGGAGGGCTAGTCAGGCTGCTACTTGTGTGGTAGCTGGCTGCAGTGGGTGGCTTTGCTGCCACGACCCCCTGGCGCTGTCCCTATCCCCTGCTGCAGTTGGCCCTGCTTGCTGGGCAAGGTGAGAGGTCCACTCGGGCTGCTGCACTGATGGCAGGCCCTGCACTTCTTACTTCAAGGGGGGCAGAGGGAAAATCTGAAAATGCACCCCCCTGTGATTTTTAAAAGTAGTGCCCAGGTCACGAGACCCCCCTCAACCCCCGCTCTGCCAAGCATTCTGCCCATTCACACCCATACTTCATTTCTACTTCAATTTGGGCTAACCTGCTTGTTGCTTGGCCATTTCTCACTGCCCCCCAACCCCCGCCTTCACTGCTGCAGGTGAAAAGTCTCTTCTTTGTCGCACCTTGTGCTGCTAGGTGTCAAGGCAAGTCAGTTGGCCTTCCCGTCTTCTGTCAAAATCAGCGGTTAGCTTTAAACCAAAGCCCATCACTTACCATACTGGCAGTTCTCGCAAGACCTAAGCAAGGTCTGAGGAAGCACAAGCGTCTCTGAGTCTCCAGCCTGCAGTACACATTCTGGTTAGATACTCGTGTTGAAATGCCCATGTTACAGGTCGTAGAACAAGCTGACCAGGCTGTGCTCCATTCCTCACATGCAAAGGGGAAAGCTACAGGCGCAGTTCCAGGCAGCCTTTGTGCTGAGTGTGGGGAGAAATAAGGAGAGAAATAAGGAGAGGCTTACTGGGATGTTATTACCAGGTGATGTTACGTTTTATAAGAAGGGTTGCCAACATCCAGGTGAGGCCTGGGGATCTCCCACAATTACAATTGATCTCCAGATGACAGAAATCAGTTCCCTTGGATAAAATGGCTGCTTTGGGCGGATTGTATGTCACTGTACCCTGTTGAAGTCCCTCCCCTTACTAAATTCCACCTTCCATGGGCTCAACCCCCCTAACCAAGTCTCCAAGTATTTCCCCACCCAGAGCTGGCAACCTATTTATATTTATATTTCCTGCCTTAAGAGACTTCAACTGCCCAATTCCATATATTAAGTCTCTATTCACAGGACAAGACATTTTCTTCCAAGCCAGACTGCAGTCCTACTTAGAGAAAGAGAAGAACCCTGAATCCCTATTTAGGGCTTGATTAATGCATTTAATTTCTGAATCCTTTTTTGTTCTGTCACATCATATCCTTCACATGTACCTAAGGTTATTGATTGTTTGAGGATGGCTGCTCTAGGATTCCGATGGAAAGACCAGGGAAATTTTCTGGCTTTTGTGAACGTTTGTAAAATTTATTTTGTAAATAGAATGATTGTAAAGGTCCTTCAGATTTCCAAAGGAAGTGCAGCAATAGAGCTTGAATTCTGCAATTAGAATAGAATCATAGAGTTGGAAGGGACCCCAAGGGCCATCAAGTCCAACCCCCTGCAATGCAGGAACACACAATCAAAGTACTCCTGACAGTTGGCCATCCAGCCTCAATTTAAAACCTCCAAAGAAGTAGACTCCACCATACTCTGAGGTAGTGCATTCCACTGTCGAACAGCCCTTACTGGCAGGAAGTTTTTTCCTGATATTTAGGTGGAATCTCTTTTCCTTCACCTTGAACCCATTACTCCTGTCCTGGTCCTAGTCTCTGGAGCAGCAGAAAACAAGCTTGCTCCTTCAACAACATGACATCCCTTCAAATATCTAAATAGGCTATATGTCACCTCTTAACCTTCTCTTCACCAAATGAAACATACCCAGCTCCCTAAGTCCCTCCTCATAGGGCAGTGGTGGCGAACCTATGGCACGGGTGCCAGAGGTGGCACTCAGAGCCCTCTCTGTGGGCACACATGCACAGAGTTTGTCATGTGATAATAGTGTAATTATTTCAGGGAGATTATTAGCATTAAACCTAAGACCTAGTTTTGGGGAAGCAGTGTAGGTAACCCTGTTAAGTGCTGTTAAACCCTACTGATTTTCATGGGAAGAATGAAAGCGTGATCCTTTACCTGGGAGTAAGCTCAGTTGCTGGCAATGGGGTTTGCTTATGAGTAAACCCTCCTAGGGTCGTGATTCACCCGTTCGAAGCATTGCACGGTTGCTTCAAAGCAAAGCCACCGACTACCACCAAACTTACTCCCGAGTAACACGTGCCTTGGAGCCAACCGTTTTTCTATACTAAAACCTCAGTATTCAGGTTAAATTGCCACGTTGACACTTTGCGATAAATAAGTGGGCTTTGGGTTGCAGTTTGGGCACTCAGTCTTGAAAAGGTTCGCCATCATTGTCATAGGGCATGGATTCCAGGCCTTTTACCATTTTGGTTGCCTTCCTCTGGACCCGCTCCAGCTTGTCAATATCCTTCTTGAATTGTGGTGCCCAAAGTTGTGCCATATATACATGACATTTTGCTTAGATTGCTAATTGTGGCTCAGGCAGCAAGTCCTGTAAGTTTTACCTGCCATGGCATCTTGAAAGATCTGTCTATCTTGTCTGTCACAAATCCATTCCGGACAACACTTCCCTGGGACTTCCACACGTCTTGGATGGGGGCAGTCTGGACTGGGGAGGCGGACATCCTCGCTGCAGAGGTGGACACATGTCACACCTCCCCCTGAGCAATAGCACTGTAGTTTACAGCTTGGCTGGAATGCTTCACCATCCCGATAGATCTTCCCATTCAGTTCGCAGCTGTCATCTCCCTCCTCATCTGCAACCAACGATATTCAGACAAAATAGAGATTATGGAGCATTAGAAATTGTAGCAGAGCCATAATTTAGTATCATTGGGAGACTCAGACACCGCCATGTTTAATGTTGCAATCTGTTCTGCATTTTTAGGAAAGGAGCATTTATCCAATGAAATCTTCCTTACCAAAACAAACTCCGGGCTTGAAATCAGGGCAGAAACTTGAAAACAACTCATATTTCACAAAACTCATATTGCACAGAAAAGAAAATATGGATGGAACTTCTCTACTTTTTTGTGAAGGTTAAATGGTATGTCTGAACAAAATGCATCCGTTTCAAAAAATGCATACTGTACTGGGAACGAGGGCTTCAAGTATACTGTTTTTGTTCGTTTCAAGCTGAAAACTGAAAGTGCTGAACAGGAAAACACAATATGGATATACATGATACACAAAAGGATGCTTTCCAACTTTGGCTGCATCTACATGGGAGTGCAAAAATGCATCCTCACTACAGAGGGAGTGAGACAAGTGGTCCAGGAGCAGGTGGAAATGGCATCTCCACATGATGCCACCTCCAGCCCCTCCCGTTTCCTTCAGAAAGAACAGTTGCGATGGAGATCCTGCTGTGCCCTCCTGCAGCCTGGAAACCCCACTTCCCTTTCCCAGATGAAACATGTTTTAAGAATGTTTTAAAAGGCTAGTAAGTAGGAGAGGGACAGCAGAGGGACAGCCCTGCCATTTTGAAGATGGAGCTTATATCTGCCCTACCTCTGAGTGACGGGAGGAAGTGCCCACTGTTGGAGTGAGTGACTCGTGTGAAAATGAAGAAAACTTGTACCAACAGGCTGCAATAAACTTCACGGAAAGGCAGGTCAGGGTTTTTCAAAGTATAATAATGGTTACAATCAGGGAGGACAACGCTCTGCAATTGTTTTGTTCTTATGCCTCTCGAAATGAAAAACCCTGACCTGCCTTTCCGTGAAGTTTAACGAGGCCAGTTGGTTTAATTAACTAGAATCTGGGTAGCTGTTATATTTATATTTATATTACATTGCCGTGCCGTTCTAACTTATGTTTATATATATTACTCCAGTGGGAGAATGTAAACAATTTTTCCAAAACATTTGGTTACTGTTTGTAAAATTATAAAATTATTTGGTTACTTAAAAGTAAATTGCTACTCCAGTGGGAGAACTAATTTTTTGAAGTCATTATTGCAGCCTGTTGGTACAAGTTTTCTTCATTTTCACTTTGGTGTGTACCTTCCCCTCTTGCTTAGCATGGAGGAGTGAGTGACTCAGCATGCCTGGGCACTGGAGGGCGCTGAATCCCTCTAAGCATAAAAGTGTTATCCCTTGAACGGGATGCTTCTCACTTTGTCTGAACCTGGGAACTGCCCTCTGACCCCTTTTCTATCTCTCTCTGTACCCACTGCTTCTTTTCCCTTTCCCCATGGACTCTGATGGAGATGGACGTTTCTGCCAGTCTCTCCTGTAGAAACAAATATCTCATACTTGCATTCACATGATCGCTGACCACTTGTATGAGAAAAATTAACTCTTTAGATTAGATTTCTATCTTTCTATCAACAGGAACCTGAACGTGAATTTTAATAAATGTAAGTTTTGTGTATGTGTGTGTGCATGTGCTATCAAGTCACAGCTGACTTATGGTGACCCCATAGGGTTTTCAATGCAAGAAATGTTCAGAAGTAGTTTGCCATTATCTGCCTTTGTGTGGACTACATTAATCAAAAATACGGCTGTCAGTGGAAGATCTTCTGCTTTGGTGGGAGACCTAGCAACCCTACCTGTATAAATACACATGACTCTCCTCGGCATCACAATTTGGTCTTCTCTTGCTAGAAACCCTGAAGGGTACTACTTTGAGAATTGCATTAGCATTATGTTATTCATGGCAAAATAGTCTTCCTTGCATTTTTACTGGCTTGTTGGATGCCTTAGTGCTTCAGCTCATTGTTAAAAGGGAAGTAGTCCTGGGAGCTGATGACAGTTCTTCTGCATCTTCCTGAGAGCTTTCTGGGGAGAGGAGTGATTTTGTTCCTAGTTAAGTCTTGTTATTTTGCGAGGGGCTAATATTTGCTTAGCTCACATCCCTGTCAGCTGACCTGAACTTTCCAAGTAGGACAGGAAATCAGGGCTTATTTGCAGAGTGGTGTTTGCATTCCTGCCAGCTACCATGGGAGCTCCAGTGAAGAGAATGGAGAAGACAGCATGGTGACGTAAAATGAAGCCCATCGTGCGTACCCAATACTTGAACAGTAATCACAGCGTTAGATTTATGTGACTGTGAGAACATCACCCCTTCCTAATGATGATGCCCACCAAATGGTGGGAATGTGTGAAAAACTTCAGCCTGGCCCAACTTTTGATTTGAAGCTCAGAATGTCCAAACATGCAAATACAAATGAAGGCCAAGGAAGAGGGTGGGTTTACTGACCACGGATACCATGGGGGTCCACAACTCACAATTGCAGGTGCCGCCACCTCTCCCCACAGGAGCAGTGCTGTAATCACAGACAAGACCCTGGCTCTGATCACACACGTGAAGGTAGTTGCAGGGCTCTCCCAGCCTGCGAGCGCATATATTGCAGCACCCGCATCCATCCAGAACCATGGGGGAGCCTGGCGGGCAACGGGGAGGGAGCCAAGGGCAGTAGCACGGAGTCTGACAGAGCTGAGCACAGACCTGCACAAGAGAGACAAAGAAATACCTGGGATGGGGAAAAGTGCCATCATGTATTATTGGGTGCACATTTAGGGCACACCCCAACATAGCATCCTCCTATACAAGCCTCCCCCCTCCCCCAATGGAATGGACAGTAGAATTGCAAGAGTCTGATAGTGGCCAGAGTGTCAGAGTAGGATTTGGGAGGCCCAGGCTGGAAACCCCACCTTACCATGGAAGTCAGTGACCTTGGGCCCGTCACACACTTTCAGCCCTGACCCTGGCTAGTATTCATACGGGAGATCACCACAGAATGCCTGGCAGAACCAGGCAATGGCAAACCACCTCTGAAGTGTCTTGCCTTGAAAGCATTTCCAGGTCACTGCAACTCAGCTGTGACTTGATGATGAAAAAAAAGGAATAACCCTACGTGCATCTGTAAGGTATAGTTCTCGATGTATTGATATCTGCCCAAATTCTATTAGCTACAAGCAAGGAAAAGGCAATAAGTTTAAACGTTAACGCTTGGATACATGGAGTACGAGAAATGGCTATATTATTTAAATTGGCTGAGTTGATAGGTGGGGGCGGGGCGAAACATACTTCTCTCATTCTTGGAAGCCCTTTTACCATTTTTGGACTGGAGAGTTAGCTATTCAATTTGAAGTTTTCAACTGTGAATTTGTTTGTAGGACAAGGTAATGCCTGGATTGATTGTGAAGCAGTGATGGCTGGGGAAAGAAAATAATCTTATGCCATTAAACTTAGGTTTAAATGCAAGCAACAGAATTCCCATGTAGGGTTCTACACTCCTAATCCTATTGCATTATTTATTGAATGGGCCATTCTGTTGCTTGTTGATTGTACTGACTCTGTGTAATCCACCTTGAATCCAAGTGATATAAGTGGACTACAAATTATATAAATAAATGAATAAATAGATAAATTTCTTTTAAAAACTAGATATGGATGGTACCTTAAAGTTTCATCGTTTAGCTGGGTTCAGTTTAGCTGTGATGTTATAGTTGCTTGGATAGATGACTTCTGTTTAAATTGTTGATAGGTTGCTTATCTTATTGGGTCATGGCAAGATAACTATTCATGTAATTTAGTAGTGTGTTCCAGACGATGCACCAGAAAAAGTGAGGGCTGCTGGGAAAAGCGATGGTTGCTGAGAAGTGCAGTCTGTGGGTCATTCGGGAGGGCCAGATTCTGCCTCCTCATGGAAAGTCAAGGACTGAACTTCCCAGCCGCCCTTGCTGCTGACTCCAACAGGACAGTGGCCTCTGCCCTCCTGCCTCCATTTGCCTGGAAAACTTTTCTTTCACAGGCACAGAGACCTAGGGTAGGGTGGCAGAAAGATAGATAAGAGAGAGTTGGGGTAGGGAGGCGGAAAGAGAAAGAAAGAGACAGCTGGGGTAGCAGGGTAGACAGATCCTGGCTTTGCAAGTGGTGGTGGTGGTGGGGGTCCTGTGGAGATGGAGAGAATTCTTCCCATCTTCACAGGCACCTAGCTAGCTCCTGCCCTTCCACTGTGCAAAGCTGGGGTCCTGGCTTTGCAAATGGGGTCATGGATATGTACCCTGCTGTTTCCCCCCTTTGCAATGTCTGGATCTAGCTTTGCAAATGAGTGGGGGTGCCTATGGTTTTCCCCATCTTCACAGGCACCCTTATGACTTCCCCCATTTGCAAAGCCTGGATCCAGCTTTACAAATCGAAGGGCCCATGGAGATTGGGAGAACTCTCCCCATTTTCACAGGCCCCCTGCTGGCTCCTTCCCCCACTTTTGCAAAGCTGGGATCCAGCTTTGCAAACGGATGGGAAATGTATTGTCGAAGGCTTTCACGGCCAGAATCACTAGGGTGTTGTGGGTTTTCCGGGTTGTATGGCCATGTTGCAGTAGCATTTTCTCCTGAGGTTCCGCCTGCACCTGTGGCTGGCATCTTCAGGGGATCTGATGGCAGTAAAGCAAGTGGAGTATATATACCTGTGGAATGTCTGGGGTGGGAGAAAGGACCATTTGCATTGGTTAAACATGTAAAAGGTGCAATTGCAAGTGCAATTTGCACGTGTTAAGTGGAATCCACCCATTTCAGCGTATGTATGTAACACTGAAGTTGCATAATCAATTAGTGGGGGCATCTGCAATATCAGGTTTCCTTGCATAGTAGTTGCCTGGCATTTGCATGGGGAATGCCGCCCTACGGAGATGGAGAAATCCAGCTTTGAAAACAACGGATTTATAGAGCCTGTTGTATTTTCTCACCCAATGAGTTTTATTGCTAGTGATAATTTGCCTGACTCTTTAAGGTATATAGAGTGTATAGCTGTGACGCATTGTACTATACTGTCCCTGGTAAACACAGAAGTTAAAACAGATGAAAGGGCCATGCAGCACTTGTCAGAATTTGGAGCTCTGCTAACAAGGATAAGAGAAGAAATGCATAAATAAAGATCATCTCTATAGTACAAAAATCAACTTTGATACAGAGCCAAAAAGAATTTTTCATTCTAATTATTGAACACTGGCTCTAGTATGCTGAGCAACTAAACTACCATAACAGGGAATAAACAATTGCTTGAGTAGAGTGCACAAGCATGCTGCCAGCCGGCTACTCTGCAGCTGCAGTTTTAAAAGGAGTTTTTGCATAAGAAAACACAAGAATTCATGATCATTCCATACATAGAAGTTGCTGTCTGCTGGCACAGCTAAAAGCAAGGGCAGAGTTAAAGGCAAAAACTTTTCCATTTTTACTTTAAATTCCAGGCAAGGAGTACTAGACAAAGAGCTTATGCAACTCCCCAGCGTATGCTTTATATGGATGGCAGGAATATATATCTCCAGAGGTAGATCAAATATTTGGTCAAATTAAGTTAAGATAATGGAGGCACACAGTGCAAATCCAGACACAGCAACCTTGTTCAGTGGAATACATTTTGTTTGCAGTGCAAGATTTAAATCCAGTAGCTCCTTAAAGACCAACAAAATTTCCAGAGTATAAGCCCCAGATATCTGATGAAGGAAGATTAGAATCTCACAAGCTGATACGCTGGAAATCTTGTTGGTTTTTAAGAAGAAGAAGAGTTTGGATTTATGACCTGCTTTTCTCTTCTGTAAGGAGACTCAGTTTGGCTTACAAACTCCTTTCCTCTCCCCAAACAGACACCTTTTGAGGTAGGTAAGGCTGAGAGTGTTCCAAAGAACTGTGACCATGGTCACCCAACAGGAATGGGAAAACAAATCTGGTTCACCAGATAAGAATCCTGTGGAGGAATGGGGAATCAAACCCGGTTCTCCAGATTAGAGTCCACCTGCTCTTAACCACTACACCATGCTATTTCTGGACTCAAATCTTGCTTTTTTTAACTGCAAACATGGCTACACACCTGAAACTATTATGTTTGTAAAATGAAATGGCCGTTTTAATAATGATTTAAATGATTTTTAAACAATTACAGACTAAATGATGAGAATACATTCAAAAGAGAGGGCTGGTACCGTGTGGTTGAGCGTTGGTCTAGGATTCAGGAGAGCCAGGTTTGCTCCTCCAGTCTGCCATGGAAGGTTGTTCAGTGATCTTGGACCAGTCACTTTCTCACAAGGCCAAACTACATGTCACTTTGGCCACTTTGTGGCCTCAGAGAGTAGGATGCCAACTGCAAGCTTCTCGTGGAAATCTGTTTAGAAGCACTGCAGGAGCCTGATTTTGGAGAAACCCCCAGCACCATTTTGGATGAGGAAAATGGCACAGAAAGGAAGGCAAGAATCCCTCTTTTTCTCATACTACGATCTCAATCAGAAATATGCCCCTGGTTCTAAACACAGCAGTTGGCATACAGTTAGAGGATCCCATGGTGACCATGTGGAAAACGTAACATGTAGTTTGGCCCTCAGCATCATCTACCTCACAGGATGGTTGCGGGGATTAACTAGAGGAGGGGAGAAAGCTGTCCTAAACTGCTTTGGAAGAAAAGGGGAGTATGAATATCTAAATTTATATCGACATCACATGGTTATTGTGAGAAGAAAATAAGAAAGAGAAATCCAGGTCTGCTTCCTGGAAGTAGGGCAGGATTAACTAGATACATTTTAAAAAGAGATATATTGCAAAATGTTACAACAGGCAAGGGCATTTTGGCTACGTTCCAGTGGCTTTTCCATCAGGCCTGGTTTCTATCCTATCGCAGAACACAGCATCTTTGCAACTATTACTATAAATATTTATAAATACTATTTATAGCAACACTAGCAGTGGTAGCTGGTGCTGGTTGAATAATGCATTGTTAACAAAACCCCTTCAGGTGTGCTTTTTAAAAGTTTGAGTTCACTTCCATTTTTGTCAAGATGAAAGGATTAAAATCACTGTCATAAGATCAAGCAGAGCATTTCAGACTATTGAGGGAGACTTTCATAGGTGGCATCTGCCAATCAATGTTGACAAATATATTCACAAGTGAAACTGGCCACTCGTTTGTATGTTTGCATGGGCACAATTTCTTTTGCCCGATCACTACTATGGTAGATAAAGTCTAAAAAGTGGGGAGGTTAGGAAGGGAAGGGAACATGTTATTGTCTGGAAATTACTCCTGCTTGTCCTGGATGACAAGGCAAGGGGTGATCTGACCTAAACATTTATGGGTTTGAAGCTTTGGCCATTTGCACATGGGCAAATTTCCTGCATTTCTGCAATAGGGCTTCCACATAGCAGGTTTCCTCACATTTTCCTGCTTCATCTCTCCTCCCTCCCACCTTGCAGCACTGGGGAAGGGTGCCCAAGATATTGGTATATACTGGTATGCCCATTACCTTTCATTAAAAATACTTGGATTGCCTTTTTGAAAAGGCCCCTCTGGTGGTATAAGGGCCATTATGGAAATTAGGATAGGAAAGATGGTGTTAGAACAGACAGGATTGTGAAGATCTGGACTTGCCTGTCCACATGGACTCTCCCATGCTGCAATAGCATATGGAAGTGGAGAGAAAAACCACTTCTCATTAGCATCCATGAGTGATTGACCTTTTACTTGTGAATTCATTAAAAGTCTTATTTGTGCTCTATGCCCAAGATAGGGGAAGCTGTTCTCTTCTAGGGATCTGCAATTGAATGTTGCTGACCCAACACTCCATTCATTATTTCCAGTATCTGATCAGCAAAATTGGATACTGTGAAAGGCTTTCTCAATATTTCCTGACTACAGTATTTTTTCTCCTGATATACAATGCAGGAATTCTTGCACTGTACACAGCTGGTCAGTGGTACAAGGGCTCTTTACGTTTTAACAGGATGATGTACTATGGACCAGCTGAGGGTTGAGGACTCTTTCTCTCTTGCCCTCCATCCCTGCTCATGCTGCTTCTGGCAGAGAGGAGGAACTTGTAAAATTATCATTTTGTATGGGCGGGGCAACATCGAAAGCATCATTCCAATATTTCCAGAATGATATTCTGGAATGATAATAATATTTCCAATATTTAATAAAAATGATATAAAATACTTCTTCTGACCTTCTGAAATGGAACCAAAATTATCATTTTGCAAGAGCACACCTGTAACCTGTGCTGGCGTCTGCTACACCTGACTCATATTTGCCTTCTCATAGCATCACCAGCTCCATCCCTTCTTTGGCCCCTTCTGTTTTTGAGTAGTAGAATCCCATACACCAAGAAATAGCTAGACACCATCACTTGCTGCATACAAAATTGCTGGTCTTACAGGGCATGCACTTCTGCTTGTAAGTAGATTCTGTAGTCCATATTTGGCCATCTGTGCTTTGGAAATCTGGTTGATCTTTAAGGTGCTACTGGACCTAAATCTTGCTCTGCAAACAAAATGTATTCCACTGAACAACATTTCTGTGTCTCAATTTGCACTGTGTGCCTCCATTATCTTAATTTGATTTGAGCAAACATTTGATCTACCTCTGAAGATATATATTCCTGCCATCCATATAAAGCATACACTGGGGAGCTGTATAAGCTATTTTTCTTGCCTGGAATTTAAAGTGAAAATGGAAAAGTCCTTGCGGGTCTTACAGAGCACGCACTTGCTGTCTTCTGCTTGCAAGTAGATGCTGTGGTCCATATTTGGCCATCTGTGCCCCTAATAACCCACATGAACAACCCAGAAGGGTCACAAGGTGGTAAGGAAAAGGTTAAAATCTCCACTGTTATTCTGTCCTGTAAAGGTACCAAAATGTGGCTTGGATCCAGCAATCGGTCCACAGAGAGCTCTAATGACTGCTGATGTTCCCTCCCTTCAGAGTTCCATAAGATCTAGAGCAAGCTGATTCCTACATTCAAGTACCCACATGACTCCACAACTATGTGGATTGGTGGGCTGCAGTGTGTAGGGGAAGGGGACAAAATTGCCCTTTTTGCCTGTTCCATCTGTGAAGCTGCAGTGATGGAGAAGTGAGAAGAGGGCAGTTTTGGCCCCTGCTTAGTGTAGCACCATGATCTTGGTGCAGGTTCTGAGGCCCCGGGAATCAACTTTCCTGCAGAAATAAAGGAGAAGAGAAAGGAAGAAAGATGATGGATTCAACCCAGTTACATTCCAGACCATTTTTCACAGCGCCCAAGTTGATTCTCTGACCAAGCAACCAAGATGGGACCCTGAGATGCTGGCAGTACAGGAGAAGGCAACAGACATGGTTAATGCCTGTCACTGCATCACAGACCATCACTGCCACCAGCCAGGTCCACAGTGAGCCCCTGAGGTGCTGCTTTCACTGTGTCTGACTCTTCTTCCCCTTTTATTTGCCAACACATGAACATCTTCCCAATAAACACGGTTTGGCTGTTGTGACTTTTCCGGGTTGCATGGCTGCGTTTAAGTAGTTTTTAACCCTAACATTTTGCCTGCTGTGACATGTCTCTGAAGATGCCAGCCATAGATACAGGCGAAACATTAGGAGCAACACAGCCGCGCAGCCTGGAAAACCCACTACAGCCATTTGATTCCAGCGCTGAAAGCCTCTGACAATATAGTAAACATTGTTTCTTTGTTTGGCAGTCCAACCAAAACAGGTGCCTACCTTTGGTTTAGAAAACCCTGATCTACCCTGGTCTTTGTCCACGGATAAAATACCATAATTATCAGAATGGAATTATCATAAAAGTTGAGGTATTTGTTTTGGTAAATTTTCCAATTACATGCAAATATGCTGAAGACTTGGTATGACTGCATGAATTTCATCTTTCTTCCGTTTATTATTGATTGCTGTATCCTCAGGTAACACCAACTCTCTGGGCGCAGGCCTCAGCAGTTCAAGCAAGCATGCAGCAGCAATGACTTCAGCACTTCCCTTGTGTACAAAATCTGGAATTTAAGCAGCCGTCCAAAAACCAAGAAAATTCAAGTTTGTGTGTGTGTGTGTGTGTGTGTGTGTGTGTGTGTGTGTGTGTGTGTGTGTGTGTGTGTGTGTGTGTGTTGTTCATGCAGCACAAGCCTGCAGGAGGCATCAGCCGTACATGTGCGTCTCTGCACTTCTGGAGTGAAAGTTGGACAACAATTGAGCAATCTAAAAAACAATGCCAGCTGCTTGGCTGCCTGCCTTTGTAGGTTGTAACACAAGAGAACTGTGTGCAGAAGAAACTATTTGATTGATTGTTATGCATGATCTTCGGCTAACATAAGCACATCCTTGTGACACTTGTCTGATGAATGCAGAAGAGCCAAATATAAAGAGCCCACCAAAATATAAAGAGTCCATCAAAATATTGGACCACTGGTGCTAAAGGATTGTGTTTTTTAGGCAATGGTTTTTAAAAGCTGTCTTTTTACAATTTTTTTCCTCAGCCACCCCTTCTCCATGACATGTGATACTAGGCTAAGCATCCACATTACAGAACGTTAGTGTTCAAGAAATCCTTGAAATATTATCATTGCCAGACTGGCTTTGCTTGATTATAAATTGCCCTGCAAGTGGAGGAAGGGGTGGGGGTGGGGGGAGAGATCTTGACTGTCTAAGCTAACATTTCCCAGCTTCCTTACCTTGGAAAGGAGACAGAGGAATGAGATCAAGAGAAGCTGGAGTTTCATTCTGACACTTCAGCACATCCCTCCCCAGGCAGTTTGGAGACAGCCGCGTGTCTGCAGTTTTTAAAGTCTGCGAGTAAAATCCTGCAAGTGTTTATACTCTTCCCTGCTCTGATGTCACTCCCAGGCTCCAGTATAAACACGAGTAGGTTTGGACAAGCATCAAGTTGTTTCTCTCCTCTTTTTTTTCTCCCTCCCCCCCCCTCCCCACATTCCAGCTAATGTTTCCATTCACCTCAAGGTGAGAACGTGCTACCCATTGACAAAGCACAGAAGGGAGGCTTTGCTGCACACACTGTGCAGTGTACAGAAGCAGAACACAGGAGAAGACACTAAAGACATCAGACTGATCAGGTGCATCTTTTCAAGTTAACAGATGTGTCATGGTATGCTTTCAAGAGAGACAGGGCTCTTTGGCAGGGAGATGTTTTAGGAATATTGTGAGACAGTGTGCTGATTTGTGCCTAGTGCAGCTTATGAGGTGGCAGTGGTGGAAGGAAACAACAGGAGGAGGGGCTCACACCTGCTGGAAGGCATCACTTGAAGGACAGCAGCTTCTGAAGCAGCATTGCGTAGGTGTGTGTTGTCCAATAGCCAGCAGTTCTCAACCTGGCCATAAGCCCCAAAGCATCATCAACCAGTGCTTGACAGCTATGTCAAGGGTGTCCAACTCTGACACTTCAGATGTTCATGGACTACAATTCCCATCAGCCCCCGCTGGGAATTGTGGTTCATGAACAACTGAAGCACCAGAGTTGGACACCTCTGAGCTATGTGTTAGGCACCCACTGCTAAGATTGTACAGCTGAGACTACTCTGTGGCAACACCTGCCTGGTCCTCAAAATGATGATTCACTGCCAAGTGTGTATGCTAAGGCTACCGAAAAGCATCAGATCCAAGGTGATGGAAGGGTTTTCTGTACAGTGTTCGATTTATGGTGGCCCATTCGTAAGTGCAAGCCACCACTGGCTGTTACAGCAACCATGCAATGTTGATCCAGCCCTTGCACAGGTGTGTGACATAACATGCTCATAGCTGTCATTCCCTCCCAGCCTTGGGATCGGGCGCCACCACCACTGTTATTTACTGGATATGTAATGCTGCTGCTGTGTTTTATAGAGTTTAAGTTATGAATTTTATTTATTTATTTATTTACTGTGTATTATTGCCTTCCTTATTGTTTTGTTGTACACTGCCCAGAGCCCTTCGGAGGTGGGCGGTTCATTAACTCTAATTAATTATAATGCTGGTATAGCGCAGTTCAGAGTGGGGTTCTCTCCCAAGCCACCCCATGAGAAAGTTGGGAGAGAACTGAGGAGTATTTTTTTCATCACAGAACAGGTATCCATCAGAATTGAGGATTCCCTCGAGAGAAACAGATAATTGTTTTGAAATTGGCTTGGCTGGTTGTCTCCAGTGAATATCACAAGATCTTGTAAAGACTGGATTATGTATGTCTGTGTGATCTGACATTTGAAGGAAATAGGGAAGTAATCCCTACTGCATCCTACAATGTGCCACAGTCACTCCGCTTCCTGACTATTTTCATGCAAAATCATTTATTTTGTTAGGGTGAAGACTGTGTTTTAAGAGAGGCAACAGGATGTTCTTCACACAGAGTTTCATCCCAGTTCACAATTTGCTTTATAACCATACAACAAACGACTTTTGATGCAACCATAGATTTCCTAGCTGTCATATCTCAGGTAGTTGGCCTTTCAAAAATAAGCATTTTAAAGTGGCATAGTTGGTTGGCGATAAACCCCCATTCCTTGCCTTATAAAAATTGCAAACATTAAAAAAAAATTCTGCAAAATGCCTCCAGAAATGGGGATGGGGATAACTGAAATCACCACCAGCAGCTAATAGATGACCTCCATTGTTGAATTTTCTGTGGTTTGATCTAAACCATGCTGAAAATGTACACCACTGGTTTTCCAGAAGATGCTCCAGAACAGAAAAGGGCACATTTGTACTGAACACTGTAAGTGTGCTTGCAAGCACCCTTCATTGCTCATTAAGTGCCTACTTCCCACCCTTAAAGAGATATAAACTTTGGTAACATCAACTGATGGGGACAAAAGTTGAGCACATGAAGTTGCCTTTGAGTCAGACCACTGGTCTATCAAAGTCAGTATTGCCTATCCTGATTGACAGCAGCCCTACAGAATCTTCCATATCACCTATTCTCTGATTCTTTTACCTGGAGAAAGCAGGGATTTAACCAGGGATTCTCTGTATGCCGTGCTCTACTGCAGCCCCACGTGTGATTTATGCTGTCTTGCTTCTTGTCCACCCTTCCTTCTTGATTATCAGAACCATTGTGCTTTCTTAGGGCGAATGTGTTCCATTTCACCAGGACACCCATTCACCTTGTTAATCGCATCTTCTAACTTCACTCAAACTGATCATTACTGAATCACTTGTCAGTGGATTCAGGTGGGTAGCCCGTTGGTCTGAAACAGCAGAAAAAAAGTTTGAGTTCAGTGGCACCTTTCAGACCAACCTGTCATAGTGATAGCCGTTTGCTAGTAAGATAGAAAAAAAGGGTCCATCTCTCCCTACATGGACACATGTGCCTGTTACATTCCTCTAGCAAGTGTTGCTTGCTGCTTCCCTCTCCCCGCTCATAAGGGATATGATCCTCCATTGGCAGAGCCCATGTCTGTTGTGGATTCATTTGCTCCAGACCTATGACTGAGCCACTGTAGGATTTTGCCATAGCAGAATTGGGCATGATCGGCACATTGTGTTTCTGGAGCATCTTTAAGAGGACATCACTTTGTGTGGAAGACCTTGGTGCCAGTTTTAAACAACTCACTAACAACTGGTCTCGGTCATAAAAATGTTACAGTTGTCATTTGTACTCTGGTAGCTAAGCACGGTATAATTGTATCACTTCTGACCACCGAGGAAGGCCAGTTGGCCAAATCGCATCTGTTTTTAAGGGTCAAAAAAGTGTCCCATAGGACCCCTCCATGTATTGTAGCTGTGATATTGTGTGCATAATGCAGGCTGTTAAAGGTGTTTTATAAATGTAGATGGTTTTTAATTGTAATAAATACATATGTGTTTATGGCACTTAGCTGTTTTATATTTAGTGGCCTTTTTAACCATCCCTGGACCTTTTGGGTACTTTGTAGGGTTAAGTTTGTTTTCCTGCCTTTTAAAAAAAAAATTGTGCGTGTAACGGTCTGCCAGAGATACTAAGGATGGCTCCTTCATTGCCAACACTTTGAAAGAAGTGCAAGGAAGGGATAGCTTTAGGAGAGTGTCTTGGAGAACTGGAGTCTGTGGTGTAGCACGGGGTCATCTGAATGTTTTAGGGTGGCTTAAATGGAATGTTTCTCTTACCAGGATAGTGAAATGGACTGCAAGGTTTGGTTAAATGTCTGAAAATGTGTTTTATTCTGTATGATAATCTTGTTTCCGGGAGAATGCATTGTTAGCTTCCGCCCACCCATGCTCAGTTGGAGCCCCCAAAATGTGGTAGAAAGGAAGAAAGGATGGCATAGCTGGCAGATCTAAATACCAAGGAAGCCAAGTCTGAAACCTGTATAAATTCAGCAATGGTTTGTGCCACTAGACACCCTGCCAAGCTGAGGAAGTGAAAGGAAACTGCTGCAATTTTGCAAAAAATAGCAAGAGAGGAAGGAGGCCAAAACCACAACTGAGAGAACAGCCAATAGCCCATACTTAAGATTTTATCAGGACTGTTACTCACTAAAGTGTCCCCAAAGGGATTTTTGTCTGCCTCATTAGATTTCATAGCAGCTCCAGGGAAAGATGCATGGGAACCAAGCAGTGTCTCCATTGAAGATTCCTCTCTCTGGGCATAACCAGAACGGTTTGATTAGTACATTTGCTGGTGCCAGAGATGAGGGCCGGCCAAATTGATTCCATGTGTAAATTACAGATCAATAAACTTCAATCAGGACTCAGCCATCATTCACTCAAACAACAAAGGAGCATCCACATTGGTTACACCCCACCACCTCATTTAATCATTTACTCATTTAAGCAATTAATTTAAGCAACTAATATCCCTTTTGTGGCCCTATAGCAGCTTACAACACTATTTAAACAAGGGTCAAAACCATAACCTTCAAAAGAAAACCAACTATATAACATCAGTACCAACATCTCCCCGCCCTCACCCCCCAAAGCAGGAATGTCTAGCAAAATCAAATTCAGGGCCATCTGGAGTAGAGTTGCCACCTTTGTTTTGGGAAATTCCTGGGGACTAGGAGCAGGAGGGAGCTCACTGGAAACATGCCATTTCCTCCAGAGGAACTAGCCTCTATAATCTGGAGATCAGTTGTAATTCTGGAAGGACGTAAAGCCCAACCTGAAGGTTAGTAACCCTATTCTGGGGCAGCCACCGCTCTCCTGCAGGGAAGAACACTGGAAGGACTAGAATCGTGGTGGCGAATCTATGGCACTCCAGATGTTCATGGACTACAATTCCCATCAGCCCCTGCCACCATGGCCAATCTTAAAAGAATCTCCCTCATTAAAATGATGTTCTTGTCTTCTATCTTGATTGTTGATTTTGTGTGCATTTAAAAAATTTGATCTGCCATTTCTTTAGAGTAGAAGTTTATAACGTCTCTACACAGTCTTTTCACTTTTGGATATTTTGATGCGACTCTACAGATTTTTTTCAATCTTTGACACCATTTCTTCTTCTTTGATCTTCAAATCTTTTGCTGGATTTGGATCCTCTCATACCTTCCTAAGTCTAAAGGCTTTCTCTCTGATTTGATATTCCAGTCGAAGAATGATTTGATCATGTATTTTAACCTCCGATTGTACAGAGTTCACATCTTTTTTAAAGGTTTTCATTTCTTAAGAACATGAGAACATAAGAAAGAGCCTGCTGGATCAGACCAGAGTCCATCTAGTCCAGCATTCTGCTACTCGCAGTGGCCCACCAGATGCCTTTGGGAGCTCACGTGCAGGATGTGAAACCAATGGCCTTCTGCGGCTGCTGCTCTCGAGCACCTGGCCTGCTAAGGCATTTGCAATCTCAGATCAAGGAGGATCAAGATTGGTAACCATAAATCGACTTCTCCTCCATAAATCTGTCCAAGCCCCTTTTAAAGATATCCAGGTTAGTGGCCATCACCACCTCCTGTGGCAGCATATTCCAAACACCAATCACACGTTGCGTGAAGAAGTGTTTCCTTTTATTAGTCCTAATTCTTCCCCCCAGCATTTTCAATGAATGCCCCCTGGCTCTAGTATTGTGAGAAAGAGAGAAAAATTTCTCTCTGTCAACATTTTCTATCCCATGCATAATTGTATAGGCTTCAATCATATCCCCACTCAGACATCTCCTCTCCAAACTAAAGAGTCCCAAACGCTGCAGCCTCTCCTCATAAGGAAGGTGCTCCAATCCCTCAATCATCCTCGTTGCCCTTCTCTGCACCTTTTCTATCTCTTCTATATCTTTTTTGAGATGTGGCGACCAGGTCTTCTTTGGTCTTTTCTACCTTTTTTCTAGTTATACAATTTTTTGAATTAAATTTTCGTCTCTTTAATTGCCTTTATGAGCTCAGACATCATCATGGGAAAACTTTTGTTAACAGAGTCTTTCAAAGAGTCTATTTCTGCCTTGAGACTCAGCATACTGGCAAATATGCTCTTAAAATTTGCAGCCATCTTGCCTATTACAAGAGACACAGAGCTCTTTCTAGCAGTTGCCATTGCTCATTAGATGTCGCTAATTCCACAATTACCCAAAGTTTTCAGTAGTTTAATGCAGGGATCAAATTCCTCCCTCCCTCAAGATCGTTTCTTTTCCAGTTTTGTTTTGGCAACCCACCAACTGAGAGGGGAATAAGTTCTGGATTTCCCCCTCCCTTAAAACAGCTGTCTCACTCTGATGCCTTCTCCTCTGGGAATATCTTTTAATATAGTCTTATTTGAATTCTTTTTCTGCATTCTGTATTGGCTAGTCATTTCATACCTCTTAGGAAGATCTTCTGGTTTTTAATCAGGAATATTGGCAGCAGGATATGGACTCCTCTTTCAATCTCTTTGTATCTTCATTCCATCCATAAAAGATACATGGATTGGATGTTTCTTCCCAAGTGGGGGGGGGGGTGGCAGCTCAAGTTGGAAAGGTGGCAATATCTCTAACTCCAGTTTCTCAACTCTAGTGGACCATGGTGAGTGTTGCCACATGATCTGGCCTAGAGAAGATTGCTTCAAAGTACATGCAACTTCTCTTACTCTCTCCTTCATCTGGAGAGGCTTATGCAGCTCTTTTCAGAACTGCACACTTGATCTTTGGTGCCAGGCAATGTTAAAACAAAGCCAAACACAGCCACCCAGAGCCATATTTTGTACTGGAAGTCTGAGAGAAAATTCTGAGAGGCCCTAGCTGGAGGATGGCAAACCTACATACATCTCACCCTCCATTGTAGAAGAAGAAGAGTTGGTTTTATACCCTGCCTTTCTCTACCTTAAGGAGTCTGAAAGTGGCTTACAATCACAGTTCCTTCCCCTGCCACAACAGACACCCTGTGAGATAAGTGGGGCTGAGAGAGTTTTGAGAGAATTGTGATTAGCCCAAAGTCACCCAGCAGGCTTCACGTGTAGGAGTGGAGAAATAAATACCGTTGACCAGATAAGCGTCCACTGCTCATGCGGAGGAGTGGGAAATCAACACGGGTCTTCAGATTAGAGTCCACCACTCATTTCTCACGCTGGTTGTTAATCACCATGGACATTGCTCTCCAGAAGAAAGAGACTGTGGGTTTCTCCTTCACTTACTCTTGGAACTGCAACCAAAATTGTGTGGTGCCAACAGCTGCACTGTCGTCCATGTAAGAATGTATATTCAGGACCCATCCCACCTTCGGACCCTACCTGGCTCACCTTTTTTTCAGCAGCTGAGGGCCATCAATGCTGCCATGAATTAAAAATGCCATGAGGGCCCGACACACTGCAGAGGGCTGAGGCTCTCTTGTCCCCCCACCCAAGTGCTTAAACAGCCATTTCTGTAGATGCCAGCACACCTGGTTTGGCCCTGAAAGGCAGAAAGCAGCTGCCCACTAAAGCTCAATCCTTTTCTATGGGGTCAGTTGCTCACAGTGGTCAATGTTAAGTGAGAAGCCGTAGCCAGTCCCTGCAGTTCTTCAAGGGAATGTGCAGAAAAGGAGTGACAATCCTAAACTTGACAGGAATTAGCTTTCTCTTTGGGCTGCTTTCAGTAGGGAAAAAGCACAGAAGTTGTGTATGCAGTTTAGCTCTGGCTTTAAGCAGGAATGCATGACCTGAGGCTACCCCTAAAGAGCTACATGGAACTGTGAATGCTCAGGCCTCAATGCCTTTTTCCAAAACAGAAAGGATGTGTAACTGGCAGGCCTGGTATAAATATGAGGAGTCTGGCCTTCTGTGTTTGCTGGTCAATACAGCAGTGCCTTCTGCTTGCAGTCCTTTAGGTTCCAGGTTCTCCCGACTCCAGCTCAGTTAAATGACCCTGAGATGGAGATCATGCCCTCTGTGGCTAAGATGGCTTGGCCTCCACACAGACCAAGAAAAAACATCTTACTAGCAACTCTATTGTAACATTATTCTTGGGTCAGCGGTGGGTTTCCCCGACCTGACCCCTGTGTCAGACAGCCATTGCTGAGAAGTCATTTCTGTGGTGCAGTGGAGGAGGAGGGGTTTCAGCCTCCCTTCCATGTTGTTGTTCCAACCCAAAATAACTCAAGGGAGGGTGTTATTTTCTCCATGCAGGGAAGCCTGCACATGCAGTCCATCTGTGCACATCCAGTTTGACCCTAAGATCACATTCACATATTACAACGAATCCATTTGTCCATGATGGGCATGAACCTGTCTGGCCTGTGGTGTTCCACCATTCCTCTCCCTCCTTCCCTGATATGGAGAGCAGCTGAAAACTTCCTGGATTTGGAAACCTTCAATCAAATTCCAGTTTGCGATGACATCTGAATTAAAGCAAATGGGAGACGTTTTCCCTAGCAGTTCCAGTTTCTGGGGAGCAAAAATCACCACCTTGCCCAAACGCCTGCATTTGGACCTTACAGAAGACTGGAATTTGACTGAAGCATTCCCAAACCAGGAAACTTTCAGTTATCCTCTGCATGTGAAGGGACAAGAAGAATATGTGAGCCCATCATGAGAAAACAGAGGTTTGCTGCAGTATCTGAATGTAGTCTAATGGTTAGTGTGGTACAGTGGTTTAAAGTCCAGTGGATTCTATTACATAGAGTATAACCTGGACACTTGGGTGCAACCCCCTTTTCTGCAATGAAGCTCACTCAGTGTAACCCTTTCACAGGGTTGTTCTGAGATAAAATGGGGAAGACAAGCCACATACGCTTCTTTGGAGGAAGGAGGTATAAAAATACACTAGACAGACAGCCATTTCTTCTTTTGCATATTAGGAAAAGTAGACAAAATAACAGGTCTTGCAATACCTGAAAACAAGAACAAGAAAAGTGGTAGCTTTTTACCATTCTCCTCAATGAAGATCCAGGGCCTTATATAATAGTGTTTCATTTCAGAAATATGTATGGCTTCCCGTCTTTAAAACATATGCCCTAAATGTGTTCTATATCTTGGATACAATTTCATTTCCCCCTTAATTAAATCCTGATGTTACATTTTCCATGGTATTCAACAGTTGGACTTTCTTCCTGTGGCCAGTTGTGTAAGAGAATAATTGACACAGGGACTGGAATGAAATTCCTTTGCATTCGGAATTGGCAGGTTGGTCTGGGTTTCTATAGAAATTGAGAAATCAAGACAACCTAACTGAATTTTGTAACCAGGCTGTCTAGCCTGTGCCACTGGACAGTAATGCTAATAGTACCTCAAGTAAGATATTTTCCCACACTGAAAATCAGTACATTTGCATTACATTTAGAGAATACACACTAACAAAAATGTGGAGTGGTATAGTAAAACCTGATTCTTGACAGATCTCGGGAGCTAAGCAGGGTCAGTTCTTGGAAGGGAGACATCCAAGGAAGACACCGAGGAAGGTTTATAGAGATCTCATGGATCTTTAAATTTATGGGTCCAAATGAGATCAGAGATCCACCTCTGTTTATCCATTTGTCTTGAAAATCCCACAAGGGTAAAACAGCTGTGACTTGACAGTTCTTTTTACACATGCACACACATGCACACACACACACACACACACACACACACACACACACACACACACACACACTTGCACACACTAAAACTTGCTTCACATTGGTCTTTTCCCACAGCAGAAATATGACTTGTTGAAGATGTTATAAAAAGTGTTTTGGGGAAGACGTTCATACAGCTTTCTCCCCCAAAATGTCTTCAGGACATTTTATTCCGATCAACCCATGTTTTTCAAAAATTGCTAATCCAGTGATCATTTTTCTTTGAAGATGAGTAGAAGGCAGAGCCGTAGCGAGGGGGAACTGTGCCCAGGGCACACATGTGCCCTGCGCCCCTGCCATACCCCTGCCTGTGAATGCCCCCGCCCGCGAACGCCCCCACACTGGGGTGCGCCCAGTGCATCACACACTTCCCCATCCCCTTGGCGCTACGCCACTGGTAGAAGGCGTCTCCTGCTTGGCTGTGAGAACGCAACCAGGCAGGAAATGCTTTATTTCTTCTATCTCCCAGCTCTTACTTCCATTTTCACTGCAGTTGTGCCCACCATTTTCTGCTCTCGTCAGGAGCCTCCTGCCTCCATCATTTGGTGAAGGTTTCCCATGGAAGTGTCCTCTGTGTGCAGCTCATCTGTGCGCCATTTCACTATCAAAAATACATGAATAAAGTTTGTTTTCCCTGGTGATTCCATACATTTGTTTTTGTTATTTTTTTGTTTTGTTTTGAGGGAGTTGTCTGTGAAGCTACAACAACATAACACGAGAATCCGCAATATGCCCGTATCTGAATCATTGTAGTTTCACAGACATCCTCAAAACAGCAATTAAAAAAGGAAAACGACATGAGCGTGGGATTATCAGGGAAAACAAACTTTATTCATGTACTTTTTACAGTGAAATAGAGTGTGGATGAGATGCAAGCAGAGGAAACCTCCATGGGAAACCTTCACCAAATGGCAGAGGCACGGAGAATCTCTGCAGCAGCACACAAAATGGCAGCCGCAACTATGAAACTCACATGAGCTCCATTGGGCAGCAGGCAGGAAAAAAGAATTGTTTTGGCTGGCAACGCTTTTTCTTTTGTTCGTGCAGAGCAAACACAAAAAGTCAAAATGGATCTTTTTAAAACATCTGCAAGGCATTTTATTTCTGCTGTGCAGAAAAAACCGTTGCAGAAACAGTATAAAAACAACTTTGTGGTTGCCATGTCCTTCCAAATAACATGGGAAACCGGACTTCAAAACATAAATTTCCCTTCTTCCCCACAGCCAACGCAAATATTATTCTCAACTATCTTAACTGTCAGAATTTCAAAAATATGGTGCTACCCTAGCAAAGTTGTTTCTTTTGACACCATAACCAAAGCGAGAAAGCTGCTATTCTTAACACCGGAGTTTAGCACTCTAGCCTGTGAACAGTGGTACAACAGATGAAAATAGGAGTATCCTGAGGGGAAAGCAGCTTATTTTCCCAAGACACCATCAGGTGCTTCATTCTTGCTACTGGTCTCAGAGTCATGGAGCCAGAAGGGGCCATACAGGCTGTCTAGTCCAACACCCTGCTCAATGCAGCATCAGCCTAAAGCATCCCTGAACTAGAAGCATAGAAAGTTGCTGTTCAGAATAATCAGAAAGTGATGAGCCCACCCTGTCAGATTAGCTGATGCATGTACGGATCAAATAGCAGTCTATGTTCTTCATTTGAGGGCACTTGCCTCTGTGAATTTCCTGTATGACTTCAACCCTTATCAGTTGTTGCAATCTTGGCATCCAAACTGCACTGAAGGGGGCTATAATCTCTACAATCCACCTGTTTTGTGTGAATGCACATTTTTACCAGCTGCAACATACTTGATTGGGAGCCCAGATTACTAGTGGGTACAGGATCATGATTACTGAAGCTTGAAAACACGTGCATTATTTTATTCACCTAAATTGGCAACTGTACATATAGGAAGTATTACGGGTAGCACAATCTCCTCTTATGCATCAAAATATTCCCTATCCACTTTCTATACACCAGGCATCATTTTATAAACCTCCACCATGTTCCCCTTTGCTTTTGGCTTTTGTAAGCAAAAAGTTCAGAAGGCTTTAGCCTGACTTATAGGGAAAGTGATCCAACTCTTCGACGGAATTGTTTGAGAGAGAATGTTTTTTTTATATCTCCACTTTAAGGCAAATGTGTACATGTTCCATCTTCAGACTTAAATTTTATTCAGTTTTAAGCCTATTCTTTCCCCCAGCAAGCACAGGATATGCATGGTTCCCTGTTCCAATGTTATCTTCACAACAACCCTGTGAAACTGTTGCTGAGAGAAAATGACTGGCCCAGGGCCACAGGGTGGAATCCAGATCTCTTTTAAAAATGCCAACATCTGATTGCTTTGTATCAAACTTCAGCTGTTTAAATCAAGCAAATGCAGACCAGCTGGATGGATCCATGGTAACCCCTCCCCCCACTCTGCCATGAAACTCACTGGGTGACTTTGGGTCGGTCAAACACGCTTAGCCTATCCCAGCTTACAGAATGGTTGTGAGCATAACATCAGGAGAAGAGAGCCATGTTCCCCGCCTTAATCACTGAGGAGAAATGGCAAAATTAAAAAAAAATGTAATTGACAGACAGAGTATATTTGCTATGGTAATGCGCTGGATTCCTTGTAGTTATCTGTTCACGGACAGCCAGAAAGCACTGAAGGGTGAAAAAGAGAAGAATAAAATCCATGTTGCAAGCAGGGCAGCCAACAATAAATAATAATTCAGCCAAAGACAGGAAAGATTTCATAATCCAAGCCCAGAAGGATGATTATTGTGAGATCAGTATATCTATCTGCTCATCATTCACTGTGAAGCGTGCTTTTTAACAGCTATCTCAGATCCTGGGTAATAACTGTCTATCATACTTTGATTCACTGCACAGTCATCCAAAGCCCAGACAATAATGATCCTTGTCGTCAGATAGACATCATTCCTTGATACACTCTGTCTGATACCATTAAGCGGCCATGGCACAATCGGGGGTAGGAGAGGAGCAGTTGCTGCTGCAAGACGTTATATGTATACTATTCCCCTCTATGTAAATGTTTTGTCTTCTCGTGATTGCAAAGATCAAAAGATACCGATCGTTGTGATCCCGCAGGGGTTTGCGGAGCAGGTGAATGGTTAAGCACGCTCTGATCACAGCACAGCTCTGTCGGCCTGGAATACCCTGTTTTCACAGAGGTGATTCAAACCGGTTCCTCTTGTAAATTATTTATGGCAAGGCAGCAGAGTGAATGCTGTGTGTTGTTAAAACTCCTGCACTCATCACAGCCAAGGAAACATTTCCAGGTGCTGTGTTCAGGCAGAACTCTTAAATCAAGAAACAGATCATCATAGAAGCCATGCCTATAGAGGAAGTTAATAAAAACTCTAATGGTCCCTTTAGTCCTGAGTCTTTTTATCACTCATGGTGGCCATCCAGGTGCCCTGGAAGGCGCAGAGACTACTGTCTCTCCCTACAGTGGTCCACAGCCACTGTCAATCAGAGGTTGCATCGAGATTAAATACAAACATCCTGGGTAATAAAGACTGGTGGACCTCTCCTCCACAGATGTTTCTATTCCCCTTGTAAAATCCTGATCATCATTAGACTTTCGTTGTGCATGATGGACATCTCTATACTGCTCTTCAGAGAAACCAGCTTACAAAATAAAGTATAAAAATATAAAATATAACAAAAATACATTGTAAAATTGTTAATGGTTAACCAGTTATTAAGAACCCAGCAACAGCATAAAACAGCAGGAAGTGAGCTGTGCAGCACTGATTTGCAGATTGTATAAAGGACTATATTTCTTTTACCTGTCTTGACAAGAACCCTCACAAGTTACTTTTCCTCCACACCCCGGAGAGATGGAAGAAAAAATGCTTCCTAGAAGAAATGTCTGAAGGGAACAAATGCATTTTGCGCATAGAAGTGGGCAGTGGGAGCTTTTTCATGGCACGGCAGTAAATAAGAGAGCCAGAGTGGTGTAGTGGTTAAGAGCAGGTGGACACTAATTTGGAGAACTGGGTTTGATTTCCCACTCCTCCACATGAGCAGTGGATTCTTAACTGGTGAATTGGATTTGTTCCCCACTCTTACCCATGAAGCCTGTGAGGTGGCCTTGGACTAGCCACAGTTCTCTCAGAACTCTCAGCCCCACCTACCTCACAAGGTGCCTGTTGTGGAGAGAGGAAGGGAAGGCATTTGTAAGCCACTTTGAATATCCTTACAGTTGAGAAAAGAGGGGTATAAATCCATTTCTAACATCAGTTGACAGATATTAGCCTATTAAGCTTCTATTAATGGGACAGAACACTTTCCCTCTCATTTCCTGGGCTGCTACTGTGATTCCCTCTCATTTCCTGGGCTGCTACTGGGAAAGGGTGGCCTATAAACTGAATAATGCACATTAAAAATAAAATATTTGCTTGTCTCCAGCATGGAATACCTACATCAGCATTCGAACTGCACCGCATAAGGTGGTTGGTGTATCAAGGTCAGTACCATTTACACTGACCTTTCAGGATCTCAGGTAGAGGTCTTCATATCACCTAATATCTGATCCTTTTTAAGTTGGAGGTCCTGGGGATTTAACCAGGAATTTTTGACCTGCAAAACATATTTTGCCACTAAACCATAACTTCCATCCTTGTTCCATTGGTCACATAAGGAAGAATGTTGTACACATGAAGACATTAGTTTATTCTGAGAACACTGGCTAGCTTTATGAATGCCTGAGAAGAACATCAGAACAACTTTTGTGCTTGAAACTGGTCTGCAAATAAAAACAACAATGCTGTATTGTTGAAGGCCTTCACTGAATACTGTTGAAGGCCTTGTTGTAGGCCTTCGGAATACTGGCTGTTATGGGTTTTCCAGGCTGTGTGGCTGTGGTCTGGCAGTTTTAGCTCCTAACTTTTCACCAGCATCTGTGGCTAGAATCAAGGCACATCGTGGTATGATGCCAGCCATAGAAGTAGGCAAAACATTTGGAGCTAAAACTACCAGATCACGACCACACAGCGCGGAAAACGCACAACAGACAATAATAATAACAGCACTTAGCATTTCTATAGAACTTTGGAGGGTTCAAAGGGCTTCATTCATATTAGCTCCTCATGCCTTATGATGATAAAAGCAACCCCTATTAGACAGGTATCATAAGGGATATTTGTTCATCCTATATGAACCCATTCAGACAGGGATCCTTTTCTGAGTCAACAGCCTGATTATATATTTCTCTCCCAGTCAAATTCAGCATGCCCTGGTGCTTTTAGTGATGTGGTTATTTGCTGTGTTATCACTGCTGAGGCTTCTTTATTTATTATTTACTTTATTTATTTTCAGTATCACGGCTTGCCTTTCTCAATGGGACACAAGGTGGATTACACAGAATGAGTCAATACAATCAAAAAGATAGGACATTTAATAAACAATGAAATAGAATTTGGGCTGTAGATACAACCAGAAGTCTAAAAACCAGAAGTGAAGTGCAAGTGTAACCATGACACACTAAATGACGCAAAATTACAAAACAGGCACCAATCCACAACAAATTGTGCAGTGTTACAGACCACAATCCCCAATAATTGATCCAAGTAACTCTGTGAAGCTTTTGTACGATGTTGCCCTATTGCCTGTGTACAAAAGCCCAGATAAATATTTTAATTTTGCATAATTTCTGGAAAGCCAGGAGAGTCTTCCTGACCATCTCAGGCAGGCCATAACTGTCTTTGAGTTTCGTTGGCCCAGATGGTTTTACAAGCCACCTGAAAACACGACCTATTTTTAGCAGAAAGGCAAAATTTAAAACGTGCATGTATGAAATGCCATCAAGTCGCAGCTGATTTGTAGCGACCTCTCATGGGGTTTCAAGGCAAGAGACATTTAGAGGTAGTTTGCCATTGCCAGTCCCTGCGTAGCAACGCTGATATTTCTTGGTGGCCTCCCATCCAAATACTAACCAGGTCCCACTTTGCCTTGCTTCTGAAATTTGGTGGGATGGGAATCGCCTGATATCTAAGCTGAAGAAGTACAATACTAAACAAATTATACCTTTCTAAATCTACACAGAGAAATCGTGGTTGTGGAAGCTTTGACTGAGGTTGCATCCAGACATTAGATGTCTCACCACTGTTGTACTGTAGAAGCGATCTGCAACTGGGTTTTGTTTGTGCGGACAGGACAATTCAGTTATCAATGACTGCTACAGCACAAAGTCCTACAATGTAGCCTGAAAATATTCTGGTTCACAGGGCACTGCATTAGCTCCATTCATGTTCTCTGGACTAATTTTAGACAATGCCATACTGTCTACCTATCTATTTATAATGTATTCCTCCAGTTCCTGGCATACTGCGCCATCTAGTGGTACCATTATAAAAATGGTAACAAACAAAAATTGTATTGGCTCAGGACTGTATTTTGAATTCTGTAGAAGCAACTGTTGCACCACAGGCTATTGCAAATGGAAAATGAGAGGAAGAAGAAAATGGGAAGGAATATAAAATATAAAACGGCAATAAATACACATGGATGATCAGGGACCTGGAGGCCAAGTCCTACAAGGAAAGGCTGAAGGACTTGGGAATGCTCAGTCTGGAAAAGAGGAGGTTGGAAGGGGACGTGATTGCTCTTGTTAAGTATTTGAAAGGCTGCCACAGAGGGGGGCAGGGGGCTGTTCCTGTTGGCAGCAGATAGGACTTGCAGGAATGAGTTTAAATTATGAGTGGCTCAGAGGTAGAATTGACTGTCTAGGAAGATGGTGAGCTCCCCCTCAGTGGCAGCCTTCAAGCAGTAGCTGGATGATAATTTGTCAGGAATGCTTTAGGCTGCTCCTGCATTGAACAAAGGATAGGTATGGATAGCCTGTATAGTCCCTTCCAACTCTGTGATTCTACACATTCTATTAGGGCATCAGTCTATCAGTAAAGCATATTTGGCGTCACATCCACCCTTGACAGAACACGTTTCATTCATTTTACTTCATTAATACTTCACCTGTCTCCTCTACAGGGACCTAAAGTTGCTTACAATATTCTCCCCTTTGTCCTCACAACAGTCTTGTGAGATATGTTAGGATGAGAGCATTTGGCTGGCTCAAGGTCACCCAGCAAGCTTCCATGGTGGAGTGGATATTCAAACCTGGGTTTCATACATCCTAATGTTAACCACTTCTGTCTTTCATGTGAGATTTGATGGGTTTTCTAAATCCACAGGGTCATGATTTGTACTGAAACTTGGCTTCATCTCTTCCTCTGCCTTCCTATGCAGAGCTTACTGTCGAAAGCAAGGCCTGAATTTGGGTTTCAAACGGGTGTACAAATAATGGCTGTTCATTTAGAAATGGCTTACATCTCTGGCCAGTTAATGGGATGGAGACAGGGGTTGAATGGGAAACCATGAAATGTGTGGTCTGTCTGTAATGGGTTATGACCAGTGCATTGTAGGGTTGTATGTTCATCCTCACACACTTTGGAAGAAGAAGGATCAAGAATGGCTTGATATGGTCCCATAATAATCCCTCCATTCATGCATATTTGTGTATACACAAAGGGATTATGCCCTATACATGCACTGATTGTAGGGATGCCAACAGCTTGCAGAAAAATGACCTGTCCCTTTAATAGATGCTTAACGCGATGTTAACGGGATGTTACATACCAAGTGATGTTATTTATGTCTGTGCCATGAAATGGGCTTCAGCTGCCCATTTCTCCATGCTTAATCTCTAGTAAGCAAGCAGGATTTTTTTCTCTAGGTTGTTGGCAAACCTTCTTTGTTACCCACACTTGAAGTCACTGCAAACAGCTTCCTTACGCCTTTATTCTGTGGCACAGGAGAGTCTAATTTCCCATGAATACTTGCTGCTCCCATACTGTGTACAAGTGGTAATTCAATTGTCAAGAAATTGAGGAGGGTGGGGGGGATGGCTTCCATAGAAATGCTCTAGGAATTTTCTCATGTCTCTGTGGCCGTTACCTCAAGATTAGAGGAGTCTCCTAAAGCGTGATCAGGAAATGATGTGATGTTCTCCTCAAACTCAACCACCCACAAAATATCCAAACTTTTGTTGAGGCAGTGCTGGCAACCTAGTTCCTGAAAACCCCGCCTACATGCACTTGCCATGTTCTGTAGAGGGACATATAAAAGTGGGGTATAAGGTGATAAATATTAAATATACAGGAGCCCTCTCTGTTACTGTCCAAGGCTACTCCTTGTGTCCTAGTGTAAAGAGGCAGTTCGTCCTAACCTTTCTATGAAAACTCCCTGTACTTTGACATTTTAAAATGTCAAGCGGGGAAACGAGGGCCTTCCTGTTGGAGACACTGTGGTTATTACATAGTTCCGTTGCCTTCCACCCTGACCATGTCAGGAGGCCTCTCTTCCCCACACAATTTATATAAACCAGTCCAATAAGGGGCTCCTTTGCTCAGCATCTGGAGCCAAGCAAATAATGGTGCAGCTGCAAACCTGCCTGTGTATGTGTGTGTGCCTGTTTGGTGTGTTTGTATGATTCAGCAGAGAAAAAATAAACTTTTGGTCTGCTGTTATGAAAGCAACGATGTCGTCTGGAAACTATGTAAGGCCAAGAGAACATCCTGTATTGGGCGAGAAGGGGGGGAGTATGGGAATGGGAGGGTGGCAGCTCAGACAGGGATTTGACCTCAGTGGGAACCTTTTGCGATAAAGCACAATCACCCAGGCTCCAGCCACTGAGCAGCTGATATGCCTGCAAAGCGGCTGAGAATGCAAAGCATGCAGAGTAATTTGTAAAAGGTGTTTGGCTGAAATGCAAAGATTGTCGTTGCATTTGCTATGTATGATAGGAGGACCCAGCTTCTAGTCATGAGGGCAACTTCTAGACTCCAAAGCTGTGCCCTGTGGCTTGTAAAAACACATGCAGAGACTAGCTATACTGTACCTATACTGACACAGAAGTGATGTAGCAGTGTAAGTTGTGATGTGAGAGGAAGGCGATTCAAAACTCCTCTCTGCTGCAAGACTGTCTTAAGAAACCCACTATCAGGCTCAATTTCTTCCTTATATGAAGCTGATGATAATACTGGCCTACCTCACAGGGCGAGAGGGAAGATAGCATCTCATCAGATCTGAGAAGCTAGGCAGAGTTGGTACCTGAATGGCAAACCTCCAGCTCTGCAAAGGAAGACAATGGCAAACCACCTCTGCTTCTCACTTGCTTTAAAAGTCCCTTTCTGGAGTCACCATTACTCAGTTTTGACTGGATGGCACTTGCGTATATTCATACACTACAGAGCTGTTGGAAAGATTAGAATAAGATAATGTACATAAAGCACTTTGAACACTAATTGGGCTATACACATACTCTGTTCTTTTTGTTTTTGTGTACTTACCCAAGAAGCACTGCGGTGTGCCTCACGCTGGGTTGCAGGGACAAAGATCTACTATATATGAGGGGCTCCTCAAGAGTGAGTAGACTTGTTGGGATAAGCACAGAAACTCCTAGCCCTGACTTCATCTTCCAAAGGTCACTCCCATCCAGCTAGCAAGGAAAGAGATGGAAAGATTGATTTTCCACCCTCCCCCCATGTCTAAATGGCCGCAGCCCAGGGACATTTGACCCCATACGTCCCCCTGGGCGGTATGCCTCTGTCTCCCAGTGTACAGGAATCTGGAGGGCACTGCAGCACCAGGCAGGAGCCCCCCCCCCCCCTGCAATGCATCACCTTTCACATATACATTTCTATGAAGAATTATTATCCTTTAACCCCAATGAAGGTAAAATTACACTTTTTTTCCATCAAGTCAGCTGACTTATGGTGGCTCAAGAGGATTTTCAAGGCAAGAGACTTCAGAGGTGGTTTGGCATTGCCTACCTCTGTGTCACGCCCCTAGTATTCCTAGGAGGTCTCCCATCCAAAGACTTGCCAGGGTCGAGGCTGAGAGTATGTGACTGGCCCAAGGTCACTCTGCAAGCTTCCGTGGCAGAGTGGGGGGATTTGAAACTGGGTTTCCCAGATTCTAGTACTGTGTCCCTAGAATACTGTGTACAGTTCTGGAGGCCTCGCTTCAAAAGTGATGTGGACAGAATGGAGTGGGTGCAGAGGAGAGCGACGAGGATGATCAGGGACTAGAAACAAAGCTCTACGAGGAAAAGCTAAGGAACTTGGGGATGTTTAGTCTGGAGAAGAGGAGACTGAGAGGGACATGACTGCTCTCTTTAAGTGTTTGTAGGGCTGTCACTTAGAGGAGGGCAGGGAGCTGTTCCTGGTGGCAGCAGAGGTTAGGTCTCCCAATAATAAGTTATTGGCAGGACGCATCGGCTAGACGAACACTTGTCTAGGGTGCTCTAGGCTGATCTTGCATTGGGCAGAGGGTAGGACTACTTGACCTATATGGCCACTTCCAAGTCTATGATGCTATCCTATTCTAGTCCAACACTTTAGCCACTACACCATGCAGGTTCTCAGAATTACAGTTACCCCACAGTAAATAAATGAAAATATATAGAGAGAAGAAGAAGAGTTTGGGGTTCTACCATGTCATGTGAATACTTAAGCTGTGCTTCAGTTCTTTCTGGAGCTTCCAGACTGCCTAAAATCCAAATGCACTGGTTGTTGAACAACCCATTTTGTCGACTGGATTGACTCAGTGTGCGTAATCTGCCTCGAGTCCCTGCAAAAAAGGTGGACTATAAATAATGCAAATAAATAAATAGAAACAGTTGTGAACTCTTCCTTCTACTCTCCTCCTCTGTATATTACTCATATGCCCCCAAGGGTGTTGAATTGTCAGTGAGATTTGATTCCGTTCGATTTCTCTTCCTCTGTTAGATAGATTTCCAGATGGGAGAAATACGTGAAATAGCCAAAGGCAGACCCTGGGGATGCTGTGGAATTGGAGGAATTTCCGAATGGGATGGGGCAGCTGAAGTTTCCACTGCTTGAATTTTCAAATATGAGATGGCAAGAGAGTTCAACACCAAGCAAACATCAATATTGTGGAAAGCAAGAAGTCTGAATGTCTGTAGGATTCAGCAGGCCTGAAAATGTAGCTGAGAGGGTGGAGTAGATTCACACAGAATTGAGTTTGAAGGCCATACCTAATGTGGAGGCCTGTAAATTGCTTGTCTGCATTGTTGTGAGGCAGATATTTAATTCTGTGGATAAGCTGCAGCAGCAGCAGAGGGAAGCGACTTGAGATTTGCTCAGACTCTGATCTGTACAGTATATGCAGAGTATCGCATTACATGCACACTCTGATTCTGTTCCCCCACTTTGTTACTTGCTACAGTTTATATCTCACTCATCTTCCAGCATCTTAGAGCAGTATGCATGAAAAAGGTCTTCAGTGGGGTGGGAAGGCCAGATACAAATTTGGCCACAGGCCCAGGAAATCTTGCAATTCACATGATGCTTTAAGCCCACGACTGCCACAATGATCAGTCAGGTCACCCTGACCCCTCTGGTTGTGCTGCTGTGAGCTGAGCTGGCAGAACACATGTCAGGCCATACGCAAATCAGACTGGCTTTTGCCATTTGATCACAATTGCTCAAAAAGAAGCATGTTCTAACTCAGCATGCCAGCTTTTTTGCCAGTCTATGATCAATTATGCACAACTTGTTTCCTGCGTAGTGGGGGGTGAATGTCCATCACAGCAAGATTTTTTGTACAGACATATTTCCTTAAGCCCCACTTTCACTTTCTATTCTCCCCACAGCAAGTGAGACCACTTTCAGCATGAATTTAAATTTGTTTCACCTCCAGGTTTGCTAGTGGGTACAGCTTTGCCCCTCTTCCCTCTGCCCACAACCAGCCCTTCCACTCCTTCACACTGCTTTGCACACCTTCCTTCTCACCTCCTGCTTCCATGCTGCCAACTCCTCCTGCTTCTCCAAATACCGCTGTCGATATATCAACATTACTATATTATAGTAACATCCAGTGTATAGTCTAGGCACATATCTAACCTGCTGACAGCTGCTTCCCTCCCTTCCCCTCTTCCTTGTTTTTTGCCAACCAATGAGCGCTCTGTGTGAGGGAAGAGTGAAGCTGAGACACCTCGCACACCTCTGTTATGCTCCCCCATGTAAGTAGAGAAAAAAATTGCCACAGGAGCCTCACTGTTTGAAAAATAGCCCGTTTGGGTGAATTAAAGTCATTTTGCTACATGCAGCGATCCTATAAGCATTCCCTTCTTGGCACAAGGCTGCATGAGACGGCACTGGCTTTTATTGTTTTTAAAAGCACATGCAAAAAAGTATGTGCTGACCCTACAAGGTAGAACTGTCTCAATAAACCTAGACAAGCACGGACATGCCCTTTCAGCAGTTAGGGTTGGATAGCAAAAGGCACATTGACACGTGCATTATTTTTAAAAGGGGGCTGCTGGGTTTTTTTGCCTGGAGAGCAGGAAGCCTAACCGGGTCAAATTTTCACTTCATGCAGCCGTGTCATTGGCTGGCAAAAAACAAGGAAGTTTGACAGAGAGGTTCACAGAACACTCTGCTGTTCCAATGGAGATACACGGAATGGCTCCTTTCTGACTGCAGAACGATTTCTTTCCCTTCCTGCTGCTCAAAAGATGCTCATTTTGGGTGAGAAAATACCTACATGTCAGCTAGGTGACCTCGAGCTAATCACAGTTCTTTGCAGCTCTTTCAGCCCATCCCTACCACTGTTTTCAAATGCTTCCAGCAGCGTAGTCTTTTGTGAAGGAGTCGAGGAAACCTGTGCTCATACCCTTAGTGACAGGAGGTGAGTTGTTCACAACACTTTCCTGTTTGGCAAAGATAACCACAGCTGTCTCAAAGCACTGTCCCAACTGACCATTCATATGGGAAGCACTGTCCCAACTGTCCATTTATGTGAGAAAGAGGGAATGTGTAGAAAAAGTTGTCAACTTCCCCAAAAAATAGCCTCAAAGAGCCAAAGCCAAAGCATAGCAGGAGAGCTCATAACTGAGCATAGAACAGACCATGGGTCATTTAAACACCAGCTCCAACCAAATACAAACACATTGCTGCAGGTACTTCCAATCAGATACTCTGCCTTCCAAGTTCTACAAGGGCACCACCTACATGCCCCATTGACTCTGAGGCACCAGTATCTCCCAAACAAACATGTTCTACAAGTTCTACCATGGCCCAAATACACACTCCTACAAGTCCCGCCCCCATCCAATAAGCTCCATCCCCAAAACTGTCAAATTTGATGTTGATGTGTTGTAGATCTCTAGACTACTGATATATCAAACCTTTGTTAAAAGAAAATGGCATTTCTTATGGTCAGTTAATGTTATGTTGCGTCCAAATATTTTTCTTTTCTCATCTGAATCACAAAGGACAGTGTATAGGGGCTGGGGATGAACCCTCCAACTGGAATGTAATAAACATCTGCTCTGGCACAGGCTTCTCTACTGACCTTGGTAGATGACAGGAATATGGTTGGCCATTAACTGCCAAGGGAGTACATTCCTTTGCCCGTTTGCCCAGGCTGTTCCTTCCAAACATTAGACCATAAAAACACATGCCGGGAAATAGCTGGACAAAGTGCTGAAAGGAAAAGCAGGAAGCCTTTAGTTTTCTTTTCTAAATTTAGGCTAGCTGAAGCGGTGTAGAGCATTTAAAAATAGGCACGAAGACAACTTCTGTAGTTCCTGTTTGCTTCCACCTTCCGTATTTTTCCCAATCTCTGCACACCTTGCAGCTACAAGAAATAAACTTCAGCATGCAATGCAAACATAACCAGATATGGCTCATAACCCGAGCCACCTGACAGGAGAAAGTCTATTTCGATGTCTCCTTGTGATCAAAGCTAAGTATATTCTATGCTTAAAAACATTCATGCCAGGGTAGCTTAAATTTTGAGCCAAGAATCATATATTCAGTTCCTCTTCCTATCGGCTCTTTTAGAAAATCAGCAATAGTACTGATCAACTGTTAGGGACAGGAAGCAAAGAACTGGAGTTAACCCAGACCTCCGTACCATTTCCTGCAGTGATTAGGGCAACTGCCAATTGTATGAAAGGCTATGCATCCCCATTTGGATGAGCACCATTGTGCAGAATAGTAAGCGGCTCAGCTATTTATGGTATGTTTCTAGCTTGAGAACTGTTTTATGAATATAATTTTAATCTACTGGATGAGGTCTTATGCTGATTTCATTATTGATCATTATTATATTGTTGATTTTATGAATTTATTGTCTTATTTGTATTTTGCAAACTGCCTTGAGCAGGTCTCTGGGAAGGCTGCGCATATATTTTGTAAATCAATAATAAATTGATAAAGACTGGCAAGAATAAATTATCAATTTCCCATATTTAATAATCAAGTTGAACACTGATTCCCAGATTTAATGATCAAGCAGAACACTGTAATCCATATTTAATAATCAAGTAAAACACTGTGACCCAATCCTTGATCACCTTTTCTTGGTTCACTGATGCATTGAATAAGACTACCCATCTCAAATTTTAAAGTGGCAATGAAAGTAGAGAAGAAAGAGAGATGTGTATCATCTATGTTTCATGCCTGGTCATTCTTACTTTTTAAAGGTGGAAATGACATACTGTGAACCGGACCGTAAATACATAAACCAGGCATTAAACCTTCCTACCTAGTCCAAATTGTCCTGTATGAAGTTATTAATTCTCCATTTGGAGTGTTTACATGGGCAAATACCACATATATCATTAATGGGCTGTAATAAGAACCAAAAGCCCATAAATTGACCTGTGTCAATGCATTGAGTGGCAAAGCTTGGCAATGTTTAAGTCTTTATGTGGTTTGCCACTTTGGCTGGTCTGCATAGTCTAGGAATTCTCCCTGTTAGAACAGCTGAAGAGATAATTTAACCTCTGATAAATAAACAAACCCCTCCAATATGCTTATTCATAAGGGCATTTCCGTTGGGTTCCTTTGAGTTCAGCTGCATTTCCAACTCTTCAGAGACTTCACAGATGTTGCCATTGCCTTGTAAACATCAATGATCATAAAAAGTAAGAATGAGCAGGAACCTTGCATTATATGAGAGAATAACCTGTTGTAGACCGACCTATGGTGGGCTAAGGCAACCCTGTTTGGAGGACAGTGGTATCTCTACCCATCTCAACCAACCGTTCGGGTGCCTAGCAATGCAGTGCCAAAATGGGGAGCCCATTCTTTGCATTGACTCAGTGTACCCACAAGAAAAAATAACTGTATATGGACTTGTCCCCCTCCAAATCAGCCTTCCATAATACTTTTCTCACACCCTTCCTGACATAATTAAGTGAGCATAATGCCCTTGCCCTGGAAAGTGTTCCCATCTCCAGCCCTGGACCATACACTCCTGCGAAGTCAATGGATGTGTTGCCTGCCCAGTGTTATCCTAAGAGTCAATGCTTCTTCCTCTGACCAATACCTTTAATGACTGCATCATTTACATTGTCATTGTTCTTTACCTGTAATTTCATCAGCTACCTTCCTCCTTGGAGGCACTCCTGAGCTTGGAACATCAAGCTGATGCTTCAACCCATTAGATCAGCAACCCAGCCATTAAGGTTGATGTCTGCCTCTTGTCTTTCCCTGGAAAGGTAGGACTCTTCTTTGTCCTGGAAGATTAAAGGTCACTCTGCATAACCCTGAGAGACCCTTTTCCCCACTCCCTGGCTTTCTGCCCAGTAGCCAGTGTTCAATATCTCTGGACATCTCTCTGACTGTGATGTTGTTCCACAACATGCTGTTCTCCCAGAGCTAAGCATGGGTCGCTCAGTTCCGTTCATCAGACCATTCTGCTCCAAGATCAGGTATAACTCTTGCTCCCCAAATCCTTCATCTATTCCAGATCTATCCCCTCACAACTTAGGACTGTGTGTGTATTCTGCTGCTTTGATTATTGTGTGCTTATGTACCTCCTTTACCCCTTAAGGAAAACTGTTAAACTTTGTTTGGTCTTCTGCAAGTTTCTTGCAAAAGCTGACTTCAATATACATAAGAAATCAAGGCCTCAAGTTTGCCTGGCCATTTGCTAGCCAACAGTCTGCTCTCGCTAATTCCCCACTCTAAAAGGGAGAGATTCCCACCACTCCAGGTAACAAACAAGTTTAGACCATTAATGCTAAAAATGAGTGGAGATCCCCTCACTGGTAAGGCCTGGAGATCTCCTGGAATTACAACTGCTCTCCAGATAAAAGTTCTCCCAGAAAAAATGGCTGCCTTGAAAGATTAACTGCATGATATTATTAGGTGTGGGCATTTGGATAAACCAAAGTGGAAAAAAACTTGAAAAAAGCCATTTTGGCTTTGGGGGGGGGCAACCCCAGGCTATTTGGCTCAGCCAAATAACATGGTGCCACAAAAGCCAAGTAAGGTTTCAGCTTTTTCTTTTTCTTTCTTTTTGGATTTCAGAGCTACCTGGCAGTCTGCCAAGTCCAGCTGGGCATGGCAAGCAGTTTGGAAGAGCTACCTGCGGGGATCAGGTCACTCAATCCTCACAGGGAGCTCTGTCACGCAGACTGCGAAACACATGTGGGCTTCACAGGTTGTGTGTAAATCTGCAGAGCTTCCTGTGGGGTCGGGATTCCTGATTCCCATAGGCAGCTTTCACATGTATCTGCAAAGCCCAGCATAGCTGGAAGCCAGCACGGCTGGATGCAGGGGGCAGTTTTTTTTGGCTTTGGCTTTTAAGAACCCGAAAATTTTTGAAAAAGCTGAAAAAGTCACCATGAAGTTTCAGCTTTTTTCAGCTTTTTCAAAAATGTCCAGGTTTGTTAAAGCCAGATCTGAAAAATACTGGTAAAAAATTGTATCACATATTATATCACACTGTGGTCCTTCCCCTCCCCAAACATCATTCTCCCCAGAAAATTGACCTTTGTATTCTGGAGATCAGTTGTAATTCCAGACCCCAACTAGAGGATGAGGCCACTCGCTACCAATAGCTGACCCTGGTAAGTAGTGTAGCTGCAGCATCCTGCATTAGTCGCAGCCTTTGAATATTCTTCAAGAATAGCCCCAGATAGAGCTCACTGCAGTAGTCTAGTCTAGATTGGGCATGGATCACTGTGGCTAATTCTGACTGACCCAGAAACAGACTCAGTTGATATACTGGCCAAAGCTGAGCTAAACCACATGTTATGCTCCCCTTCCACCCCACATCTCAATGCCACCCACGGATCCAATCCGGGATTTTTATGAATACAATATATATGTGAGATATATTTCTGATATATCTCTTTGGTGTTTCTGTCGCTCCATATGTCATCTGCTGATTGAATATCGGCAAGTCCCCTCCTGGGGGTTAACGCCAGACATCATCTACTTATTTTAATTATAGAAGATTATTGCTGCTAATGTTTTAATGTTTTAATTTATTTATTGTCTAAATTGAAATCATATGATGTATTGTGTTCGATTGTTTTGTGAACCGCCCTAAGCCCTTCAGGGGTAGGGAAGTCTATTAAATTGAATAAACAGACAAATAAATAAATAAATATTAATGCTAACAGCTATATATGGTGTGGCGCAGGATAAAATGGGCTAACAGCAAGCCTAGAAACGGCAAACAGTCAGAAAGTTAATCTACTCATTTGCTCCTTGATGTCCACACCCAAGCCAGAGCTACAGTTAATGAAGTTGTAAATGTGCACTATCCCTTGAATTGAGATGCTGCAACCTTCTCCCCTTCAGCTGTTCCTAAAACCTCCTAAGTGCTCCCATCCCTGATTTAATCTTGCTGCCTCTGCTAAATTACAATAGCCAGAGACTTACTCTGCCGGCCACCTATTCAAGGTGTTTCTAATGTAATCAAGAGGACAATTGGCTACCAATCCCCTGGGTTTAGAACAATAGATAGAGCTGCTAATTAGCTCAGCCCTGCAACCCAGCACAGATGCAAGAAACGAAACCTAATGCAAAGGGTCTCTTTTCCCGCCAAACCAGCAATCCACCCTATAAAAGTCCTGCTCACCTTAAGCTCATGGCTCATTTCTAACCTGAACCTCCCTTGGTCAAGTTGGTGTGAGACACGATATCATCCTTCTACTGGATCTCTGTCCTGGCATAGAGTCCCTGCCTTCTCCTTCGTCTGATGCATTGGAAACATTAGGTAATGTATCATCCTGCTGCCTCCCAATTCCCTTTCTATCATCCAAACCTATTTTTCTCACCTTTTTATGTCTCTAGGAACTTGTGTGTATGTGCCTCCATATCTTCCTGTTTGCGTGCTTGAAACCAAATTTATATAAACATTTTAAACTTGATTTGGACTCCTTGTGTTACTCTGCGGAACGCTCCTTGCCATATTTCCCCGCATACATAGTCTCAAGGATTCCAGCCTAGCCTCCTCTCGCATTGCCAAGTGAGTTATCTCCCCAAAGTTCTGCCAAGCTAAGTTGCTCTCCCCAAAAGCTCTGCCAAGCTAAGTTGCTCTCCCCAGTGCTCTGCCAAGCTAAGCTCTTTCCCCAACGTATTTGAAAACCAAGCTATTCTTCCCCATTGCTAACCCCAAAAGAAATCCTTCCCCCTGTTAAGCTAGGTAACACACAGTAGCTCCTTGGTTTTCTAAGGTGATTGCTATATCGCTGTGAACCTGGCTTTCTGCTGCCTAGCAGACATTCAGTTTGCTGCCTAGTAGACATACTTTTCAGCCTCAACTACCACCATACTTGCATATCTGTAAATAAAGGAAATATTACAAAAATGCCATGTCTCGAGAGCTTTCTTATCCAAAAGAAATTAAACTTGAGTAATGCTTTAAAAAGAATGATTTTTAAATTTAAAAAGTGGATAAATGCTGGCCCTGAAATTTCTCACTGTTCAGAGGTGTGGGATGTGCATAGTAGTGGTGTAAGAAGTAGGGGCTGGGGTTGTGTATCCTTCAGTGCAGGTCTGCTACCAGGTTTGGAGAAAAACAGCAGGTTAAATAGGCAGCTGAAGGTTTTCATGGCATAGTATCATCTGGTAAATAACAACATCTTGGTTAAAGAAACAGGGATGCTGTGAGCCAGAGGCGTATCTGGGGAAAATGTAGCCCAGTGCAAAATCTGAGTTTTCTGCCTCCCTCCCCCCGTATGGATGGCCACCCTCCCACACCATGACCAAACAACATTTTCTTGCACCAGGTCTTGAATTCAATGTATGGACACTGGAGAAAAGAAGAGGGGTGTGGGCGGTGATTTTCCGCCCCCCATGTGACTAAATGGCTGCAGCCTGGGGACATTTGACCTAATATGTCTCCCTGGGCAGTACGCCCCTGCTGTGAACTGATGCAACTGCACCAGAATGAAGCCAATAACAGCAGATATGGAAGAAATTATTACAGTGCAATCCTAAACAGAGTTAGGGAGACTAACAGTAAACCAACCAAAGTCAATGGGCTTGGAATTGTATAATTCTGCTTAGGACTGTGCTTTTCACGGTCCAGTGCTCTTTCATCCCACCGCCCACCCCCATGCCCAGTGGTGGTACTCCTGGAATTTCCCATTGCATGAAGAACCATGGCCTATGTCACAAATTCACAATGTTTTGAATGTGTATGTACAACTATGGCAGGTACATCTTTGCTGAGGAGAAGCTGCGATTGGCCAGAGTCACAAAGACAGGCATGTCGCCACATAAAATATGTGAAGCAGTCTTGAGATACGAGTGCTCCTGCTGACTGCTTTGTGCGGGTTTGGAAGGAGAAATCACTCTAATCCTAGCAATGTTCTACCACTGGCAGCCAAATCCTACTTTTAGCTCCAGAAGGACTGGTTTGAAATGCAAATTGAAAGTTCTGTTTCCACAAGTTTCCTCAGCTTTAAAAGTTTTTGCCACTTAAAACTATGTGCCTTTCTGAAAGCGCAAACATGGTCCTAGTGGATCCATTTCCAAATGCAAAGGAACACTGGAGCTATTCTCAGGCATTTTACCTTTTCTTTGAATTCAAACTTTCTCAGCGCCTCTTGAGAGTGACTTCTTTCAGCCTAGACTTGCATCATAATTGAGGAATGATTCGAAGGGGAGCCAACTTCATGAGAGACAAGTTGTCTACAGGCTGAAGCCATTTATTCCCAGTTGTCTGTTTCCACTTTCTTTATAATTTGGTCCTGCCAAGATCCACACAAAACAAAAGTATTCAGGGTTTCTGCACAGAACATACAGCAACGAAAAGGAGAGAGGGTCTCTTGAAATTCCCAGCTGTAACCACCAGGTATCATGCTTTTCAAAGCAAAAAAAAAACTTAAGCCATTTTGAGCTGCGGGAGGGGGAGTGCGGGAGAGAACTGTGAGGCAATATTCTCCCAGTTTGAACACCCCACTACCTGCAATATTGGTTCAACAGAAGAATACCCTCGGTTTTGCATGCCAAAAGTCCCAGATTGCATCCCTAGCATCTCCAGTTAAAGAAAAGTAACACGAGTTGGAGAAGACCTCTTTCAGACTGCTTGAAGCCAGCTGAACCAACGGTCCGACTTGGTGAAAGACCACTTTCACCAAGGCGGTAAGCTAAGGTAGGCTATAATAAGGTAGGCTAAGGAAGGGAAGGTGACATCTTAACAGCTAAACAGGGATGCAAACCACACAGAGCACTTCCTAGAGCACTCCACTTATACTGATCTGGTTCATGGCATGGAGGGCTGTTTTGTTGGGCAACGTTTGGTAATACACTGCCAAGCATAGCAGTTGCTACAGCTACTACTTATAATGGCCTCATCAAGTCTGCCAAAGTGAGTTACTTCAGCATGTCTAGTAAAAGAGCAACATATTTTTTCTTTTACCTATGATACCTCAAGGCAGCCAAGAGCTCTCTCCTAATCCCAGAACGAGAGCCAGCAGACAGGAGGAACATCTAAAACAGGGTGTGGAAATGCTGGCTGTTGTGATGGAGTTGGGATTATGTGTACTTGATGGTTAACAAAGGAAAAAGTCTGCAACCAAGCCGTCCAAATTCTGCACCAAGGAAACCTGAATGTTGCACTCATTATCAAATCAAGCAAGTCTTCACTGTGTGTGGCATAATGCACACACAACTTTCACGGCTGCATAATTTATTCTGACCATAGAGAGGGTCACTGAGCAGGCCTGGGCACTGAAACCACCACACCAGTCTCTAGAAGTCTAAGAGAAGTCCACCTATCGTTTTGGGAATTCTATGCAGAAAACGTGAAAATTTAATTTTCAGGTGCCCATGATTCAATTTGGGCCCCTGGTTCAGGTAGGTTGAGAAACTTCTGTAGATAGGGAGGGAAGAGTCTGGGGAGGGGAGGAACCTCTCAGCAGGGTGGAATGCCTTACAGTCCATCCTCCAAACCTGCCTTATCCTCCGGGGCATAGGTGTCAAACTCGCGGCCCTCCAGATGTTATGGACTACAGTTCCCATCATCCCCATGCCAGCATCATGCTGGCAGGGGATGATGGGAACATCTGGAGGGGCGTGAGTTTGACACCTGTGCTCCAGGGGAACTCATCTCTGTAGTCTGGAGATCAGTTCTAATTCTGGGAGATCTCAAGGCTCTACCTGCAAGTTGGCAACTCCATTTGCAATGGGTGTTAAGTCTCTCCCCTTCCCATACACACTATTTTCCTGATCTCAAATGTTCCGAGGGAGCTGCTATTTGCCTGTTGGGGGTAAGCACACAGGTATTCCTATCAGTACATTTCTGGGGTTTCTATCACTGTTCAAGTTCTTTAAATATATCTTTGAAGTCACAAGTGCTAGAAAATTGCTTTCGTAAAACTAAAAGTGGAAATTCTCAGAAAACTTTGCTCACTACTATGTTCATTGCTTTTTCTGAGCTCTTGTATCTAGGAATACATGGCCCTGAAAATGAAAAATGAAATGAAAAAATTGTCTGTGAGTTCAAGATCTAAGATTCATCTAAAATCTATCTTTCGGCAACTCCAGCAATACCGGTTGCTATGAGGAGCTCACAAGCAGAGAAAACTGCACTTCTGGCAGCTGGAAATCAGAGGTTAACTGCCTGTGTATGTAGGTTCCATTTAGTAGTCATGGCTGATAGCTACTGAAAAAAAAACAATACTCCTTGACTCTATCTGGTCCTTTAAAAAACCAGTTATGCTTGAGGCAACAACCACTTTGCCTTGTGGTAATGGGTTCCTTGTGTGAAATAGTATTTCCTTTATTCAGATCATCATGTTATCCTATCAGATTATCAGTGCACAATAAAACCTCAATAATCACAGCTTTTTATTTATTTTTGAAGGCTCAAAGATGTGTGGCTACAAAGCAGGGTCGTACTGGGCCCAAATGGCACCGGGGGCCTGACCGCCTCCCCGTGCCCTCCCCCCACCCGGCTTCCCCCTTGCCCCAATTACGGGAGCCAGCAGGGAGGGCAGGGGAGGGCGGGGTTTGGGAGAAGGCTCGGAAGGGTGCCGCCGCGGAAGGTGGCGCCTGGGCACCAGGCCCTGGGGAGGGCAGAAGCTGGCCTGCAGGGATGGTGGGGAGCCATGGCAGGCAGTCCAAATGGATGTTGCGGCCACCCGCCGAGTCCCATTCCCTGCAGGCCGGCTTCTGCCCTCCCCAGGGCCTGCAGAGGGCAGAAGTCGGCCTGCCAAGAGGCCAGGAGAGGGGCAGGACTTGATGGTGGGTGTCTGTGGACATTGGAAACCCCATGTCCCCATTAGCAGTACGCCACTGCTACAAAGGTAGTACCTGGTTATGCTGAGAACTCCATTCTAGCTCATGAATCCCCAAATGTACCTTCTCGCCCTCACTTCCTGAATACTCCAAAGTTCAATTGCCGCTGTCAAAAGGGGGACACCGTTCTCCCCAAAACGAAAGTTTCATGCAATCTGTGCTCTGTGTTCATTCTGAAGCTCGGAAGGAAACGTTAAAAGGCACTCAGTTTTAGGAATGGATATTTGAAAAAAACGTTTTAAAAAAGATGAGGTTAAACATCTGTTAAGAATAAGAAGGCAATTTGGACTGTGGTCTTGTGGAATGGACGGCGGGATGGGGGAGGGCTGAACCAACTGGGGGGAACAAGTACCAAAAGTTGGGTGTATGTGGGTGTCCAATCTTAAACACAAAGTGAGCATGGAGGCAGTGGTGAACTCCCTGCACCCTGCCTCCCCCTCCAATTTTATCTTACTGCACTCTGTTAATTCCAGCACTTTTTTCATCCTAGTCCAGTCAACTAGTCTGAGAGGAAAATGTTGAAATCACAGCATTGTGAGGTAAAGCATGGGGTTGGGTCATTCCTTAAGCCATATATTTTGCATTTGTTTAAATACAATGCCCGTTCCTTGATTAAAGATTCTAAGAGAGAGTTAAAAACTTACATGCCAATGTCATCACCGGTGCCCATTCTAGAAATAAGAATTTATAAGTCCCTAAAAAACAGCTATTCTTTCTCGTATTTGCCTGAAACTTGGCAGACACTTTCCTTTGGTATGCTGGTTACAATTCCAGAAAAATCTGGTTACAATTCCAGAAAATGGGGGGGGGGGGGGGCTTAGAACAGAAATGTGCTTCTCATCAAAACCGACGGAAACAAAGAATAATGAAAACAAACTATAAGTAAGAAAAATAGTGAACAAGATTTAAGGCTAAAAAGGATTTCTTTTTGCACACCACCAACTCTGTCTCTCTGAACGAGAAAGACTAGGATGGCCTTCGGCTTTTTTCCTCCTCAGACAAACAGGCTAAGCTGGAGACATGGAAGCTAGACCCCTCCACGCACGTGAACTGTGGGCCAAACTAGATGTGACAATATCCTTGTGACTTCCACGAGGATGCTGCTGCTATTTTGAAGTGATTTGAAGTGGTACGAGGATGCTGTGGCTATTTTGAAGTGATTTTAAAGTGTTGTGAGGGCTGAGAAGCCTTCACCCCATGAACCGTTTCAAACAGTTGTGGGGGGAGGATGTGCACAAAACATTTCAGCACTAGATGAAGCAAGAGTGCCTTTGTCCACTGCCCTGTGGAGCATTTTCAAATCATTTTAAAATGGCAGCAGGAGCTCTAGGGTGGCCACAAGGATCCTATCATATCTAATTTGACTCAGAGTGTGCTCAGAAGGACTATCTCTCCCAGTTGGACTGGGACTGGCAGCTTTGATCAGCTCAGGAATGACTTTCAATTGTTCAGACTCCTGTGAGTGTTCAGCTTGCTCCTGCCTACTCCAGAGCTTTTTATGTGCCCACTCCAATGCTGTGGAACAGCATACCAAAGGAAAACAAAAGATTTATTCTAGTTTTCTTCAAGCAATACTACACATATGCCTGCAGCTGCAAAGTTCTATATCCCGTATTGCTCAGGCTCATCTATCTTAGAACATAACTGCATGATATGTCTGACACATGCCGGGTCCCAAGTGTGCGATAGGCCTCACAGTCAGATATACCTTGGGGGAACTCACTCTGAAAAGCAATCATTCACTTGTTGTTGCAAGGAAGGAGAAGGAGTTTCCAGTTTCTCTCCTATCCTACTTTTGCCAGCAGAAAGGGTGGCTTTTGTCCCATTTCTCTGGCTCCATGTGTTCTTCTCTCCCACTGCCCTTACAACTGTATGTCTCAATATGCCTCTTGTAGCATACAAGGCACATGTCAGGCATATTATGTAATCTGGCCTTAGGAAAGAGGTGGTACCCTCTAGGTGTAGTAATGCATCTTGAATTGGTGTGTCATATTTGTAAAGTACACCCAGGAATTATCTAATATGTATATGTGTATTGCCCCTGTCATGCCCGTTGTCTAGGCACCACTTTGAATGGGGTTTTGGCAAGCCAGACAACCCCTCCCTTGCCTCGTGCAGGACTTGGAGACACCCCCCACCCAAACACCACGTAATTTGCATGTATGCTGTTTGCAAACCTTCTGCCACAGAAAAAATTGCATTGGTCCACTGGGAACCAGCCTCGAACCCATAATGGCCAATTCACCCTTGGGAGGGGGAATTGTGGCCATTCCTAGAAGGAACCACCATGTAACATGCTGCCATATGAACTGCATGACTCACCTAAGTGCAGCTGCTTGCTACTGTTCAACAGCAGCCACCCTGCAAAAGGCAGCGTGGTGTAGCAACTAGAGTTTCAGACTAGGAACTGGAAGACCCAGTTCTGAATTTCCGCTCCGCCATGGATGCTCACAGGCTGACCTCTCAGCCTAACCTACCCCACACTGTTGTGGTAATGATAAAATTGAGAAAAGTAAGGTATTAATGAATAAATACGTTAAAAATGGGAAGCACATAAAGGGTAGGTTGGTTACTGGGTAGGAAGGAGAGAAGGAACTAGGTATACAGGGTAGCCAGAAGGTGGGAAAGAGTTAATATTGTGGAGGGTGGGATTCATGGAATAACGAGGTCCCCCTTGCAAGGCCTTGTGGGTTTCCCACTGAGAAGCTGGGCCTGGTCCAATAGCCAGCATCTCACAACGAGGCCATAGTTTTCCCAGACAGAGACTGTGTACTGTTGCCAAGCTGTGCTTGGTAACTGGTAGGAGGGTTGGGGGGCAGGGACATTGTGGGGAGCATGTGACACTGGCAATGTCTCTAAGTCATTTCTGAGGGAAAGTCAAAAGGGATGACATTACTGGGGGGTTTTATCCTGCAGCCACTCCAAACAGTAGTGGGGAAAGAGAACATGCCGTGCAGGAGGTCTGGTAGCCCTGGGATTGCCAGGGGGAAGGAAGAAAAGGTGAAGAGGGGGGGGGGGGGATAAAGGGAGGTTGGCTGGTGGGTGGGAAGTCAAGGATGAATAAAAAAAGGAAGATGCTAACAGGGCTTTCAAGAGAGGGAAAAAAAGAAATAGCAGCAAAGGAGAAAACAAGATTTTCCCCTCTACTTACACAGACAAATCCTTGTGGGTCCCCTGCCTGTAATTCTCTAAAGCTGAAGGTTGTATTATGTTAAAACCTTCATGTTATACATTCTGAGTGAGTAAAACCTTGTCTTAAAAAAGCATTCCATTCGGTCTGAAAGAGAAAATATTTCACAATTTTTTTTCAGCGCTCACAAAAATGTTCTAATTTTCCAACTGGAAAAAAAAAATGAGGAAAAACATCATTTCGCTCTCTAGACCTGCTTCCTGTAGTGCTAAACACATTAACTTTCAAAGGAAGCCACAGAGCTACAGACAGCAAGTTACGATTACAGTGATGTCCCTGCAGGCTGGCTTCGCTAGCGGTTCAGTAAGCACGCAGCACCCTCTAAAGGCCATTTAGCACAGAGTCAATAACTATAGACTACGCCAGGGACCTCTCCCATCAACTTCATCTGAAACAATTGACTTCTGTATGTGAAACCAGCAATCAAACAAAAACACACTGGAGATTATTGTTTGCCATCAACAAGGTTATCAACCAGTTGCCCCAGCAAATAAAACTATACTCCAATTGTCCATGTTTAATTTCAAAAAGCACTTTTCTGCATGATGCTAGAGTTGCCAACTCCAGGTTGGGACGTTCCTAGAGTTGTGGGGAATGGAGCCTCAGGAGGGTGAGGTTGGACAGTGGAAGGACCTCAGCAGGATATAATGCCACCCACCGACGCAGCCATTTTGTCCGGGGGAACTGATCTCTGGAGACCAGTTGTAATTCCAGGAAATTGTAGGATGGTAACCTGCGCTCCACACGCACAGCCAAAAGTCTGATCACTGGTAGATAAAGATGGATAAAGATAGCCCCACTGCTGCCCCAAGGTGCATCTTGAGCACTTACACCTAATGAGAGGCTCTCAGAGTAACTTGGCCCTCCTCAGTGCTCAGTGAATGCGCACTTGGACTAAATTTAAAATGTTGGCAGGTACAGACTGAAAGTACACCTGTGAAAATGCCCACATCACTTTCACCTTGTAATCAGCACCACATATTTCTACAGGGTATCACACTATGATATGCACTAAATACATTCCATTCTGACCAGGCTGAATCATGCTTCCAAATATATGAGGGTTACCAACTGGCTAAAGAAAAATGTTCCATTCCTTTAATAGAGGCTTCATGAAATACCTTTAACCAGGTAAGGTTATTTACCTCAGTCCCATGAAAAACTCCATGACAGCACATTTTTCCTCCAGACCTGCTGGTAACTGTAAACAATGTGCAGCTCTGGAACTAAATTTTTGATTCTGAGTAACACAGTAATTCTTAACATTTAAGCGAGTCCGCACCATCACGTATGAAAAAATATTATATCTTCCTCAGACAACATGCATAAAATTAGGATAGAAGAACTATAGACAACTAGCAAGAGGTTTGGGCTGCAGTGTCACCAATATACAGATGATGCCCAGCTCAACCTTTCTTTCCCACCTAATTCCAAGGATGCTATTGATGTTCTGAACTGGTGCTTGGAGTCTGTAATGGTTTGGTTGAAGGTGGACAAGCTGAAACTTATCCTGACAAGACAGAGGTTCTCTGGTTTATCAGAGAGGAAGACCTGGAACTTGAGATCGCTTCTGTCTTGCATGGGGTTAGACACCCCTTGAAAAGCCAAATTTGCAGCTTGGGGGTGCTACTTGACAAAACAGTCACCGTAGAAAACTCTGGTGATCTGGTGCTTTTGTTGAACCTCAGCCTGTATGTCAACTTCAGTCTGCATTGAAGACTGGACTACTACTCTAATTAGGGCTTCCCTTGAAAAGCATTTAGTTGCTCCAGCTAGTGCAAAACACTACAGTTAGACGCTGGTCATGGCCAATTATTTGGAGCATGTAACTCTGATATGACAGCAAATACACTGGCTACTAATACACTTCTGAGGCCTCTTCTATATGAATGGGGGCTGGGGTATCTGAATAACTGTCTTCTCCTGTATATTCCTGCATGGGATTTAAGATTACTGGGATGTGCCCTCCTGACTTTCCCATCAATCAAAGAAGCCTGTTTGGTGGATACACAACAGAGGGCCTTTTCAGGGGCAGGCCATGATTACAAAAACTTCACCAGGGAGGTGAGCTTGGCTCTTCACTTTCTTTTTGGAATTCTTTCTGTGAGCCTCAATTAAGACTTGTTGGACTAATGGATCTTCTGACTGCAGGTGATTGTGCTGGCCCATAGAAAGAATTCCAAAAAGAAAGTCATGCAATAACTTTTAAGAAATGACCAGCCGAAATGTATATATATAAAATTAAGTTCTCAAGACATGTTGGATGCTCAGTACAAAAAACCTCAGTACAAAAAACCTCTTTAGTTTGGAGAGGAGACGGCTGAGGGGGGATATGATTGAAGTCTATAAAATTATGCATGGGGTAGAAAATGTTGACAGAGAGAAATTTTTCTCTCTTTCTCACAATACTAGAACCAGGGGGCATTCATTGAAAATGCTGGGGGGGAAGAATTAGGACTAATAAAAGGAAACACTTCTTCACGCAACGTGTGATTGGTGTTTGGAATATGCTGCCACAGGAGGTGGTGATGGCCACTAACCTGGATAGCTTTAAAAGGGGCTTGGACAGATTTATGGAGGAGAAGTCGATTTATGGCTACCAATCTTGAACTTTTTGATCTGAGATTGCAAATGCCTTAACAGACCAGGTGATCGGGAGCAAGAGCCGCAGAAGGCCGTTCCTTTCACATCCTGCATGTGAGCTCCCAAAGGCACCTGGTGGGCCACTGCGAGTAGCAGAGAGCTGGACTAGATGGACTCTGGTCTGATCCAGCTGGCTTGTTCTTATGTTCTTACATCTGAGATTCTTCAACTGCAGCCAGGGGATTCTTCATCGTCCCCTGAAACATCTTTTCTTTCCAACTGCAATTGTTTTGTTTTTTTGTAAAAGGCTGTTGTTTCCCAAACATTCTGACTGTCGTCATTCTGACACACAGATATTCCCACTAATCATCCCCATACAAACATAACAAAGGCTCAGTTTATCCAAATACAGTCTTTTGAATGCTCTTTGTCAACCTGTGTTGGCAGACGCTTCCGTCTTTGATTATAATGACAGCATTCAAATGAGGAAACCCTTCGCTCAAGAAAATGGGAAGTCATAGCAACATGTGATTACGTCAAGTTAAAAATAGACTCACTGGATCAGGGTCAGGCTAATTAAGATCACCCTGCCCCTGTCTTCAAAGCTCTGCACAGAAGGATTGTATGTGCTATAAACAATTGTACTCATGTTTACATTCCTTGGGAAATACAACACACACACTCGGGGCTCAGAAGAATAATTTCAAACTTGTAGCTCCAATGACTTGGTTCTGCTATGATTACCAACAATCTGGAGAGGGGGAAAAATGCCCTACTCCCTTTACATATACAGAATGTTATTTTCCTCTATGCCATTAAAACTTTAGTGCCCATTTCCACGTATTAAGCCTCTATCAAAAGGGCCAGACAGTTTTCCTCCAGACCTGAAGTCAGCTCTAAAGCTAGCTGACTGTGAGGGGGGTCGGGTATTTACAGCTGTTTAGTGATCTTATACCAGTGGTGGCGAACCTATGGCACACAGAGTCCTCTCTGTGGGCACGCGCAAATAGAGCCCCCCCCCCCCCATGCATCTAGGCTGGCCTGGGCCGCTGGGCTCGATTATTAGCATTAAATCTAAGACCTAGTTTTGGGGAAGCAGTGTAGGTAACCCTATTAAGTGCTGTTAAGCCCCACTGATTTTCATGCAAAGAACTAAAGTGTAAGCTGGGAGTAAGCTTGGTTACTGGCAATGGGGCTTGCTTCTGAGTAAACCCTCCTAGGGTCGTGATTCACCCATTGGAAGAGTTTGCTTCAAAGCAAAGCCACCGACTACCACCAAGCTGACTCCTGAGTGACGCACGCCTCGGAGTCAACTGTTTTTTCTAAACTGAAACCTCAGTATTTGGGTTAAATTGCCGTGTTGGCACTTTGCGATATATAAGTGGGTTTTGGGTTGCAATTTGGGCACTCGGTCTCGAAAAGGTTTGCTATCACTGTCTTATACTGTGTTATTCATATTGATTGTTCAGTTTAGGTGTTATATCTTAGGTAGTGAATTGGTTGGTTAATTAGTTGCAGTTAACAGCGTAAGTGGTAGTTATTAGGCATGGGGAGCTTAAATACTAGGCTTAGTTGATGTATTGACACTATTATGAACTGCTCAGTTGGTTAGCCTTGGGTCATTCTGGTCATTATGTTCTGTAGTTTGATTGTTGGAATGTACTGGAAGTCGCCATCTTGTGTATTCAGGTTATTTTCATGGTGGGGTTTGATGTTTTCTTAATGATGTTTAATGATGTTTAATGATGTTATGATGCTTTTAATGATGCCATGAGGTTGTTGATGATGCTATGTTAATATGTTATGTTTACTGATTTTCTTTTATGTGTAATGTTCACCTATTGATATGTCAGTTATAATGCTTATATTGTTCTCCTATGCGGTTATGTTATATAATACTGATAATATTGAAGTTTTTGCTATTGGGCAGAGCTATGTTATTGTTGCTCGTTGACCTGATGATAACTACTGATGCCTGTTGTTTATATCAATGTTGTTCGCCGCCCTGAGCCCTGTGGGGGTAGGTAGGGCGGGATATAAGTTGAATAATAAATAAATATGTGTAGAAGAAAAACTACATGTTGTAAGCTGCTTTGAGTCCCCATTGGTGAAAAAAGCAGGTATAAACCAAGTAAATAAATGAAACAAGCAGATAATCCATAGAAATTCAACCTTATTTGCTTATGTTGGCCAATATTGGCTAAGGCATAAGCAAATAAGGTTGAATTTCCATGGATTATCTGCTTGTTTCATTTATTTACTTGGTTTGCTTGTTTCATTTATTTACTTGGTTTATACCTGCTTTTCTTACCAATGGGGACGCAAAGCATAAGACCAAAGCAATATTGGTTGGGAAGGCAGAGATCCTCAAGGACAATTTGCTTCCCGCTTTCAATGGGGTTCAGCTGATCCTTGCCAACTCGGTTATGAGTCTTGGGGTTATGGTGGATTCAACATTATGGCTGGAGATAGCAAATGAATGCAGTTGGGGAAAAGCCTAGCTTGAAACCCAGCCTAGCTCAAAAAATGGCCACTTACCTTTATACAGCTCTTCTGGATCTGTGCTACAGGGACATCGAGACTAGACTACTGTCTGTACATTGGTCTCCCCTCTAAATCAATTCAGAAACTTCAGTTGGTGCAGAACACCACAGCTCAGGTATTGTCAGGAGCGAGGGGGAGCATGCATATTACTCCTATTCTACAGTCTCTCCACTGGCATCTCATCAGTTACCGGGCTCAATGTGAAGTATTGGCTATTACATACAAAGGGCTTCCGTGGCCTTGGACCCTCATATCTCCGAGACAGTCTCTCCCCCTATGCTCCATCATGACAGCTTCACTCATCCAAGCACGGCCTTCTGCAGGTGCTAGCCTGCAAAGAGGCAAAGTCAACAACTTGCCCTTATCAGTGCTTTCTCCATTTTGGCCTCCACCTTGCCAGAAAAGACAGAGAACCTGGGTTCCACAAATTATGCAGAACTGAATTACTCAAGAGGACTATTCTATACAGGCAGAAGGGTCGCCCTGATTCAAAAGGCTTCACAAATTACTCATATAAATTATTGGAGACTGTGGTGTGCACTACTGTATATAGTTTGCTGTGGGCTGTTGTGTAATTTTGCATCATTTAATGTGTTAGCACTTGTGCTTTGCTTCACTTCTGTTTTTTAGACTTCTGGTTGGATCTATAACCTAAATCCTATTTCATTGTTCACTAAATGCCCCACCTTGTTGATTGTATTGACTTACTCTGTGTAATTTCCCTTGAGTCCTAGTGAGAAAGGCAGGTCATAAATAACATGAATAAATATACTGATGGCTCCTCGGATGAAGCTGTGCTTTATGAGCATGCAAACAAGGACTTTTCCTTCCAGGGAAAATACTGGAAAACATTAGGAGTAAATATCTCAGGGTTGCAATAATAATTGGAAGATTCTTTCACATGTGCTACGGGACCAAGGGTACAAAATTCCTGGCACAACCTTGCTTGCTGCAGAAAATGGTATGAATCAGCAGGTGAAGGTTTTTCTAAGGGGGATTATTGCTATTGTTAGTAATAGCAACCTGTTGCTAGCCCGATCTTGTCAGATCTCAGAAGCCAAGCAGGGTTGTCTTGGGTGGTATTTGGATGGGAGACCATCAAGGAATATCAGAGTTGCTATGCAGAGATAGGCAATGGCAAACCGCCTCTGAACATTTATTGCCTCTGAACATCTACTGCCCCTACCGGGTCACCCTAAGTCAGCTGTGACTTGTTGGTAACACACACACACACACCCAAATTATATGACACTTATTACTATTGTCTGAGCACTTTATGTCAGCTTCAATCTGAAAATATATAGTTCGGGCACAACTTTACCACTTAAATATAAGGTCAAATTAGACAAGATATGAAAGATCCATGACTTAATTTCCAAAGCTATAAACAGCAGGAATACTTTGCATTTTTAGGGTTCTTATTTGCCATATGTTGTCAATTCCAAAAGAGATGGGATGCTGGAAGAGATAGGATTAGGGTTGCAATCCTAAAAACACTTCCTTGGGAATAAACCCCACTGAACAAAAATGGGACTTGATTATAAGCAGACCTTTTGAAGACTGCTCCCTAGAATTTCACAATGATCTGAAAATTCTACTGTCAGCTACATGGGGGCCTAATGGAATGATTTCATAAGATTCAGCTACTAACTAATCTAAATCCAGTTAGCAGAGTAATTACAATTAATTTGAATTGAAAAAAAAAATGCAATGGTTGATATTATTAGAAAATCATCAGATCTGTCTGCTATTCTTGCATTTGTTATCCTAACCTATTTTTTGGTGTTTAGCACTGTCTCCTCCCCCCGCCCCCCCACATATCACATCACATCACATGCACGAAACCCAGATAAGGGTGACTTCTGACAGTAAAGGATAAAAGGCAGAAAATGAAGAAGAGAATGGGGAAGCGCCTAACTCAACTGCACTGGCTTGGAGTGGATAGGCAATCTTCAGAAGAATGTGGCAAGAGATACAGAAGAGTGCCTCAGCTGAAAGAGCAGTTCTTAGAAGTTGAGGAGCCTCTCATAATTTCAGAAGAGTGCCTTTTATCATTATTCTGTCATCTTGTACCTTTTCACACTGAGGTTTTCCCACTGTTTGCAGCAGTTTTTCTCAGAGCTTCCTGACAGCATTTTCCATGGGTTGTCTTTCTGTGGTGTTATCATTTTTCATCTATGCTTCCTCAAACTGGATTGCAGATGGTTTGAGAAAGCATTGAGAAACAAAGAGGAAACCAGAGGACAGATGTCATGAGGAAACTCTGAGAAAAGTGCTTGGGGAAACCAAAACCACAGGAAATCCTGCATGTAAAAGGACACCTTGTCTGTCCATATTTTGGCCAAACCTGTCAAATCATCATGACCATGTCCTTTTGAGCCCTGTCCAGTGCCCTCCCTGAACTCTGTTGACAGGATCCTTGGGGTCAGGCAACCTTAAAAGATGAGGTAGCATCGTTACTAAAGAAATCTTCCCCGAACAAAGGAGTATTGATCAACCGTAGACTGGTTTCAAATCTACCTGCTGTATGGAAGATTAAAAGTATGGTGACAGAGCAATGCTGGGACTGTCTGGATGTCTCATAATGAACAGAGTAATTCTTTCTTTCCAAGTTCTGTTTGCTCTTTCTGCATTTGATCACGTGTACCACTCAATTCTGATAAAGATGTATAGTGATCGGAACAAGTTTAAAAGATCTATTCTTACAGTGGTTGGAGTTACAGTGCAATTCTGAGGAGCAGGGCAAAGGCACTGGGCGATCTGACAAGTCACTACAGGAACATATATCAGAGGTACCTTGGCATAGCTTCCTGCTGCTGCTACAGATCTATGGCTAGGTGCCAGTGCAGCAATGCCCCAGACTCTCACTTGAGCACTGCCAGCACAACCCTCTGCACCAATGAAAGAAGGGGTGGGCCCAAGGCAGTGGAAGAAGTTAGTTGGTTCCCTAAACTGCCCCAGCCTGGAACCACTCCCTCATTCCAGAATTGGCATAATGTTATACCCCAGAACCACAGCTTAGCCCATAGGTGCCCATGCAACAGAAAAGGTTAAATCCCACCTACCCCCCGCACAAGCTCAATTCTGTCTATAAGTGCCCACATAGCACAGGATGCCAACTATGGTAGCAGCCAATCACACCCTTTTCCATTGGTGCTCCAGCTCCTTCCCTGTACCCAATCATAGTCCTCCTGCACCTTTAAATCTGACGCACGGATGTCCCATGAGTTCCAGGTGACAGGAAGGACATGCACTGACCCTCTTTCTCTAAGTTCTCTGAGCCTGCACTTGAGCCACATTCCACTTCAATGGAAAATGCACAGAGAGGGTTCTTAGCACCACAGATGGGGCACTTAGTAGTTACAACTAAGAGCGTCAGCAAACTTCTTAGCTGTGTGACAAACAAGTCTCAGTTCTGCATTTGCAGAGACACGTTCTGACAGGGGAGGAGGGGTGGGGATCCAGCAGGCTCAATCAGGGAGTCTGTTCCCATCTCTCCTGCCTCCCTCACATGCACTTTACAGTGTATGCTGGCAGAGTGCATACAAAGGGGCAACCTCAGGCAGCTGCAACCAGCAGTGATGGGGAATACTCCTGGAAACATGTACCTAGGAGTACTGGCTATGATGCTGGGGGATGGGCTGAAGCAAAGATGGTGGCAGCCTCATATCAAGCTAGTTGTGCCCCTTCCCCAGGCAGGCTGAAAGGGTACAACTGGAGTTGTAGGGGATGGCAAATGACAGCTGCTCAGTAGAACTGATGGCCAAGCAACCACGACCTATTACCTTACAGCACTGGAGCCTTTTGCAACATCAAGAGCAGACAGTGTAGATATAGTTGAGGTGCAACCCACTCAAGCAAATGGTGTCACTCAGATGTCTACAGCATGTACTTTGGGGAGGGGGGTATCATGACAATAAACCTGATACCCTACCCGGCCTCACTGTCATGGCTGCGGTGGTCAGGACCACTGTGCTGTTCATCATCACTGCATATGTCCATTTGTTGATTTGTGCAGTTAATGATTCAACAAAAAGTCCTGCAAGAATGACATACCTTGTGCAATATGGGCTGACTGCAATCTCTGCCCAAAACCACTCGCCACCCTTTCCAGGATTTCCCCATGGGACGTTTCACAATGATCTTCCCTTCACACACCCAAGAGGGTGAGGTCTGACTCGTGCTGGGGTTAACTGTTCTGGAAGACTTTGGTCTTTAGGAGAATGCTTTAGGAGAATGACTAAAACAGAAGAAATGGAGTTGCTTTAATAGTGAGGTGAGATATAGCACAGGCAGTCAGAGATTGTAGTGCAAAGTCTGATTGAATAAAGTCAATTAGACTTCAGGGGAAACCTATTAACATCACTATCATTTACGTTTATGCCTCAAGTACAGACATGATAAGAAATTGAAAGCTTTCATGTGAATGTCCAGGAAGATATTGATCACATACTTAAACAAGATGTGCTGATAATCACAGGTGACTGGAACTCAAAAGTAGTATTACTGGCGTTACAGTAGGAAACAAGGCAGAATCAAATATTGTTGGCAGATTTGGACTAGAAGCACAAAATGATGCAGAAAAACAACTCATAGAATTAGGTGAAGACAATGATTTGTTCATTGCAAACATGCCTCAGGCAACCAAATAGATTATTGTATACATGGACATCATCAGACAGCCAATATAGATATCAAGCAGATTACATAATTGGAACAGAAGATGAAGAAGCTCTATTGTGTCTGTTAAAACAAGACTGAGTCGACTGAGATACAGACCATGAACTGTTAATATGGAAAATTTGAATAAAGCTGAAGAAAAACACCAAAACATTCATAGTGCCAAAACACAAGCAATATTCCTGAAGTGTGGGGTGCTGTGTGGTTTCCGGGCTGTATGGCCGTGTTCTAGCAGCATTCTCTCCTGACGTTTCGCCTGCATCTGTGGCTGGCATCTTCAGAGGATCCTCTGAAGATGCAGATTCAGATCCTCTGAAGATGCCAGCCACAGATGCAGGTGGCATATCAGGAAAGAATGCTGCATTCTGGCTCATGCAACCAAGCTCTAGCCTGAAAACCAGTATTCCGGCTGTGAAAGCCTTCGACAATACAAATATTCCTGAAGCATTTGCAATACCATATAAAAGAACAGGTTTGCATTGTTATTAAGTTCTAAAGTCAATGTGAAGACCAGAAGCACTATGGGTTGAGGAAACTGAAGATAGTATCAAAAGGAAAGAAGCACTATGGAGTTTGGGGAAACTAGAGATAGGTGTCAAGAGGAAGTGCATATGTGCAGACTATCAAAATCAAATGCTTTAAATGTAAAGAGTAAAAAATGCATGGTTAGGCATTGCTAAAAAAAATCAACATGGAAATACATCGAGCTGTACAGGACAAAATAAATAGAAAGGAATTAGAACAATACATTTGAAAGAACTATGCAGAAGAGATGAAAGGGATGAAGAGATTCCTTCCTAGAAGAGAGTCCAAAGAGATGCTCAACTGTGGTCATCTCAGAGCAGAGCCCTTCTGCAGGTGCCTGCCACTCTACTAATGGGCGAGTATCAACAACTGCTTGGAGGCGTGAGGGTCTTCTCTGTGTGTGGCCCCCCACCTCATGGAATAGCCTGCCTGATGAGAGTAAGAAAGAAGAGAAAGAGAGGGGATTTAGATTTATATCCACTTGCCTGTCATGTGGGAGACTCAAAGGGGCTTACAATCTCCTTGCCCTGCCCTCCTCACAGCAAATACCCTGTGACATCCCGGGGTGGAACTAGAGAGGAGCTCAGAAAAGCTGTGGGCTAGCTAAAGGTCACCCAGCTGGCTGATGTGTGGGAGTGCACACGGGCCTAATCTGAGTCCCAGATAAGCCTCCACAGCTCAAGCTGCAGCAGAACAGGGAATCAAACCCGGTTCCTCCAGATTAGAGTCACCTGCTCTTGAACCACTGCATCCACTGCTGCTCCCAGCCTCCTGGCTTTTCCACAAAACTCACATAAACTAGATTATTCAAGTGTTTTATACACAGGTAGTAGGGGTGTACTGCAAGAAAGATGCTTTGGATATTGTTTCAAGTATGCGCCTATGATAGAACTTCTGCATTGTTTAATGTGTCATGTTTTAAATGCTCACTCTTTTGTTTCAATTCTGTGCCAGATTTCTGCTTGTTTTCAAATTTCTGCAATTCAAGTCTGCATTGCTTATTGGATGTCCCAGCCCTGCTGTTCATGTTTACACTGAGTAATCCATCCTTGAGTCTCAGTGAGAAAAGTGAACTATAAACAACAAATTATAAAATCAGCATGTGTGTTGGATTCTCTCTCTTTGAAACTGTTAGGAGAAAAGCAACCTTTTGATCAGCAATAGAGAGTTCCTGAACATTTTAAATATTTTTTTGATGTTTCAATGTTTAATATCAAGAGTTAATGTCCGCTTTTTGAAGTCCCTAAAGGATTTAACTCTCATGTAAGAAAATGTTGAATTAGGATTCAAGTCCCACCTTAGCAGAGTAGAACAGATAGGGTGTTACTTCTATAAGTTATAGTCACATTTCCGTACCAGTACAAGAGATGCAGTGTTACCAAACAGGAAGAAGTAGAAAAAAAATATTTTCCTGGGCACCTGCCGCTTGAACTACACTGTGGCTAAAGATCCAGAACAAAGAGACCAGTGTTGTCCAAAGGAAACCTCCACAAGGCAGGAAATAGCGATGTATACTACAAATGTGCTGATATTTCACATGGTTTCCTTCTTGCCTTTGTCCCTTTTAAGGTTTAATGTAAAGCCCCTCAATGTTGAGACTTATTAATTGCCCAATGTTTAGGAAGTTATGCACTTTAGTTAATTTAAGGCTTTTGTTACTGTTAATTTAGGATACTCTTTCTTATAGGTATCACGTTATTGTACTGTATTGGAGGATCTTCTTTAAGGTTTCCTCTAATGATTTAAGATTTAGAAATGTTATTTTAAATATCCATTATCTATGGGTAGAAGCAATAACCTTAATGGCAGCTGATATTAAGAGCCAAGGAAGCTAGCACTTGGAATTCCAGTTTAGGCCAACACCGGTAGATCTCTTTAGCAGAAATACAAAGACCCCTTTGGATTTACAAATTGAATCTGATAGCGGCTTTTACCCCATATATCCCAAGCGTTGAAGAGAGCATTACCTTGAATCACTATTGGACCATTTGAACTTTTCTTTTTGTTCGCGGGACTAAAGGCAGAAGCCTCGGAGTCATAACTCAAGGAAGAAGCCCATCTGATAACCAGATTCCTGGGTCGTTAAACAGAGCTCACCCAGTTTTATGAATGGATATTCTCTGCTCTCCATTTCAGCATTATCATTGAGAAGTCATGAAGGCAGCCGTGACAGCGAGATTTCATTAGGTCCCCATTCACAAAGTTGTAATTGTATATTTTCTTTTTATGTGTTTGATGTTTCTGTATTGTTTATGCGGTAGGGACCTGCCCTTACCTGCCCCATACTTACTTTTGATGTATGTGTAATAAAGTTCTGAGGCTTGGCTACCGAAACACGATTACCCTGCCGATTTCTGTAACCACTTCCGAATAAAAGTGCTTTTGCTTTTGAAAGCATGACTTCCTCGCCTCCTCACTCGTTGCCTGAGCTGGAAATCACTTAAGTATTACTCAAGCGGCGGAAATACATTTAACAATAGCACCATGTTTCTCCTAAGCATAGCAGACAGGAATTGCTTATTACTGCCCAGGTGTTCATCCCTGTTTTACTGGCCAGGTGCAGGCATTACCCATCAACTGGCTTTTTTGCTTGCAGCTTCGGGGGGCAGAGAGCCACAATGTTTTGTGGGTTCTCCTGGTATTGTGCATGAGTGCTTTCATTTGTAATATAATCTTTAATTTCCATCTTTAATCTTATCCAAGTGGATTGATATATCCAGTCCTAGCCATCTATTGATAGAGCAATACTAGCAACTTATAAGGAGGAACTGTTAAAGAAAAATCTTTTGAATATAGAGATCTGTATCCGTTGCCTGAACTGCTACGGTTGTCTTTATGGCGGAGGTGTATTATTATGTGTGCTGGGGGTAGTGGTACATCGTACAAACTGCCGAAATGCAAAAGACAACGTGAACTGCCATTTGCCTAAGCTCCTCAGGTTCATGGCGGTCTGTTTCCAGCGTCCGCAAACCCAAGCAAAGAAGACCAAAAGGCTATTTCCAGTGTGGTCTGGAATCACTAACTGCTTGTGTATAAAACTATGAGGGCTGGAGGCGTCAGTTTATTGATGAAGCAGGGGAGCAAGTTGGGTGTTTGGACTACGATTGACTAATCTTATTATTTTTTTACATTTTTTTGAGTGTTAGTTTTGATTTATCCCGATCTATTGATACACGGTTATTTAAGGTTTTAAGTTCTAAAAGAAAGATATGCAGGAGCAGGGAGGCCATGGGCAATAGAAATGACATGGAAGGACAAGAAGCAACAAGCAGTTGACAACTTGGAGGAGGCGAGGCGTGCAAAGCAGCATGTGAGGGTAGTATGTATTGTGGAAGTGAGACTAGGTGGGCGGGCTGCAGTGGGAGGAAGAGATCCACGGCAGAAGCTACTTGTAATCACTGGGAAATCTGTCACTGCTCTACAGCAGCAAAGAAGCAAAATTAAAATCGTAGGATTTGCTTGCTGGGACAGAATGGAAAGTGAAAGTGAGCCTAGAAGAAATATGTCCATACAAGAAATCTTGCCACCCATGCAGCAAACACCTTGAGTGTAATTGGCCTGTGAATGGTTTTAAGAGGCATCGTAGTTGTTATGTTCTATTCTTCTTGGGATAGTAACCCAAACACCTAGCTTCTGCATAAGGTACAAAGCCACCTTATGTTCATTTTTGTTCAAGAAAACAGCCTTACAGACATAAATTACAGCTGTATCTACTGTGTAGATTCTATGATACTAGTATTCTTGTGTAAATGTACTCACTTAGACTTCACATGCACATGGAATTTCCTCCATGTGCCTTACTAGATTACATTAATAGCAGAGGAGCAATCTCACTCTTCAGTTGCATAAATATTTAACATTTATCTTTATTAACATTATGTTTAATGTGGATTTTCAAGTAGAGAAATAATTTTTTTTTTAAGGCAACAAAAAAAAATATTTCCAAAGTGAAATTTAGGGGAATTGATACGAGTTTTTATGAGGGAATTATATCAACTTTCATTTGCCCGTTCTTGCTTGGCGTGAAACAAGATCTGTTGTTCAAGGACATATTTCTGCCTATTGATTGTCTTATTGTCTAGGCAGGGGAAGGGGAAGGAATCTCTTTTCTTCCAACTGTCTGGCTGAGCCAGGTCAGTTTGCTAGGCAGAGTATTTGCTGTAGCGGCAATGTAATGTTACGATTCCCCTGTTGAGGCATCGGAACTTTTTTTAGCCTGGTAGTGTGTGTGTGTGCTTGGTATGCAAGGGAGCTATTGCAAGAGCTCATTGGCTAGACTTAGTGACACCAACTCTACAAAATGGAAACGCTAAAATCCAAACAAAAAGCAATGGGTGAGAACCGGATTAACCAACACTGCGGAAAATAGCCACCTTGCTGTGATGGAAATATCTGAACATTCATAGCCCTCTTAGCATATCAATGCATTTATGCTTAAAATGCTAAGTTGAAGTTGCTTACATCCCCTAAACTTGTAAGAAGCTCATCCAAGTCCACCTTGCTTCAAAGCGTGGAAATTCGCGCTTATCCAGAGATAGACTCTCAATGACCAAAATGCATAAGGATCTATACTCAGATAAACAAAACCATAATTTAGCCACCAAAAAAGTAGCCAGTGCACAGCCTCAGGATGTTGGTACTGGAAAAGGAGGTGTTCTTCCCCCATCCGCACTGTTTCTCTGATTGAAAATGGCTCTGCACTGTTTCTAGACCTGACAGCTATATCAGTATTGCTCTGTTTTCTTCCCACTCTTTTATTTGGGCGTAAAAGATGCTTAGAGGAAACAGTTTCAATTGGGAAAAAACAATATGTATGGGGTAGAACAGTAAAGCCCTGCGTGCTATTGCATGGCAGCGATCCATGTGCGCCCCCCCCTCACCCCAGGTTGGGTTTTAAAGACTAAATTACATATCTGGGGAATTTTTCCTGGCACCAGTGTCAGGAGTTGGTTGGCCCTCAAGCTTGTCTATGGGAACCAGCCACAGTGGAAGCAATACGAAAGATGTTCCCACACTTATTAGCTTCCCATGCGAACTGAATCTTCCCAAAGAGTCCTAACCATTCCAGTTAGGTTTTGGTCAGACTTTTTGGTATGGTGAGACAGTCATGCTTGAAACTGTAGAGCGAGAAAGCAAAATATATGCTCTGATTCCCAGTAGGGCATGCACACCTGACAAGGTTTTGCTGCATTGTACACCAACTAATTTGTCTAAACAATGGAGCTGGCCCTAGAAATTATTTCTGGTATGTCTTTCAAACTTCAAAAGATAACACACAAGAAGAACAGAATTGTTTTCAGACACTGAAATCGCTATGGAAGCTAAAATTTACCACTCCTAAATGCAAAACCTTGCTAATGTGAAATCTTATTACATATGTCTTCCATGTACTAAAAAGATCAGAACCCAGAATCGCAAAGCTTAGCTAATTCTTGACATTAGCAGCAAAAAAACCACTCACCTTAATACTTGCTAATAAAACAACTGAGGGGGAAATCAACAGTTTTCAAAAAAAAAAATTTTTTAACAATTTTGATTACCTCAGAGTATTGATCATTTTATTCCTACCCTCTAGAGAAGAGCAGAAGAGAAAAGTTAGTGCAAAGTATGTGGTTGCTGGGGTGATGTAAGAATTCCATAGAAGCAGAAATAAAGGCTTTTGGGAGTAAAGAAGTCAAATTATTAAGACATCTTAGAAGCTCAGAATTACCTGCGCAGTGGCAGGAATGGCACTTCCGCCATGAAACTGGGTTATAACACCATTCACCTGCCCTGTGGAGATGCACTCAAGGTTACTTCACCATCAACACCATTGAATGCTTTACACTCTGCCTCCCTAAAGAGGGCCCTTCCCCAGGTTTTATCTTGGAAGCGCGGTGGAAAGCAGAAATAAGGCCTGCATCTGTGGCTGGCATCTTCAGAGGATCCTCTGAAGATGCAGATTCAGATCCTCTGAAGATGCCAGCCACAGATGCAGGTGAAACATCAGGAGAGAATGCTGCTAGAACACGGCCATACAGCCCGGAAACCACACAGCACCCCAGTGATTCCGGCTGTGAAAGCCTTCGACAATACAATATTCCTGAAGCATTGCAATACCATATAAAGAACAGGTTTGCATTATTAAGTTCAAGTCAATGTGAACCAGAAGCACTATGGGTTGAAACTAGAGATAGTATCAAGGAAGAAGCACTATGGGTTGAAACTAGAGATAGTGTCAAGGAAGTATATGTGCAGACTATCAAAAATCAAATGCTTTAAATGTCAAAAATCAAAATGCATGGTTAGGCATGCTAAAAAAATCAACATGGAAATACATCGACTGTACAGGACAAAATAAAGAAAAGGTGGGAACAATACATTGAAGAACTATACAGAAGAGATGAAAGGATGAAAGATTCCTTCCTAGAAGAAGTCCAAAAAGAGATGCTCAACTAATGATCATCAGAGCAGGCCCTTCTGCAGGTGCCTGCCACTCTGCAAATGGGCAGTATCAACAACTGCTTGGAGACGTGGTCTTCTCTATTGTGGCCCCACCTCATGGAATAGCCTGCCTGATGAGGTAAGAAGAAGAAGAAGAGTTTGGATTTATATCCCCCTTTCCTCTCCTGTAGGAGACTCAAAGGGGCTTACAATCTCCTTGCCCTTCCCTCCTCACAACAAATACCCTGTGACATCGGTGGAACTGAGAGAGCTCCGAAAAGCTGTGACTAGCCCAAGGTCACCCAGCTGGCGTGTGTGGGAGTGCACAGGCTAATCTGAATTCCCCAGATAAGCCTCCACAGCTCAAGCGGCAGAGCAGGGAATCAAACCCGGTTCCTCCAGATTAGAATGCACCTGCTCTTAACCACTGCATCACTGCTGCTCCCATGCTCCTGGCTTTCCACAAACTACGCAAACTGAATTATTCAGGAGTGTTTTTATACACAGGTAGTAGGGGTGTACTGCAAGAAAGATGCTTTGGATATTGTTGCAAGTATGCTCCTATGATAGAACTTCTGCATTGTTTAATGTGTCATGTTTTAAATGCTCACTCTTTTGTTTCAATTCTGTGCCAGATTTCTGCTTGTTTTCAAATTTCTGCAATTCAAGTCTGCATTGCTTATTGGATGTCCCAGCCCTGCTGTTCATGTTTACACTGAGTAATCCATCTTGAGTCTCAGTGAGAAAAGTGAACTATAAACAACAAATTATAAAATCAGCACTCTTGTGTTGGATTCTCTCTTTGAAACTGTTAGGAGAAAAGCAACCTTTTGATCAGCAATAGAAGTTCCCTGAACATTTAAATATTTTTTGATGTTTCAATGTTTAATATCAGAGTTGTGTCCCTTTTTTGATCCCTCAAAGGGTAACTCTCATGTGAAAATGTTGAATTAGGATTCAAGTCACAGCAGAAGTAGAACAGTAAGATGGTACTTCTATAAGTTATAGTCATTTCCGTACCAGTACAGAGATAGTGTTACCGACAGGAAAATAGAAAAAAATATTTTCCTGAGCCTGCCGCTGAACTACACTGGCTAAAGATCAGAGCAAAGAGACCAGTGTTGTCCAAAAACCTCCACAAGGCTTGGAAATAACGTGTATATACAAATGTGCTGATATTTCACATGGTTTCCTTCTTGCCTTTGTCCCTTTTAAGGTTTAATGTAAGCCCCTCAATGTTGAACTTATTAATTGCCCAATGTTTAGGATTATACTTTAGTTAATTTAAGGCTTTGTTACTGTTAATTTAGGATACTCTTTCTTATAGGTATACGTTATTGTACTGTATTGGAGGTTCTTTAAGGTTTCCTCTAATGGTTAAGTTTAGAAATGTTATTTTAAATATCCGTATCTATGGGTAGAAGCAATAGCTTGTAATAGCTGATATTAAGAGCCAAGGAAGCTAGCCTTGGAATTCAGTTTGGGCCAACACCCGGTAGATCTCTTTAGCAGAAATAAAGACCCCTTTGGATTTACAAATTGAATCTGATAACGGCACCCCATATATCCCAGCCGTTGAAGAACGTGCCAAGATCACTATTGGACCATTTGAACTTTCTTTTGTTGCGGGACTAAGGCGCAGAAGCCTCAGGTCATAACTCAAGGAAGAAGCCCATCTGATAACCAGATTCCTGGGTGCGTTAAACAGGCTCACCCAGTTTTATGAATGGATATTCTCTGCTCTCCATTTCAGCATTATCGTGAAGTCTCGCAGGAAGACGCCTGACAGCGAGATTTCATGGTCCCATTCACAAAGTTGTAATTGTATATTTTCTTTTATGTGTTGATGTTTCTGTATTGTTGTACGGTAAGGGACCTGCCCCCTTACCTGCCCCCTTGCCCCTTTTGATGTATGTGTATCAAAGTTCTAGGGCTTGGCTACAAAAGCACGATTTCCCTGCCCGAGCTGTAGCAACCACTTCCGAATAAAATACTTTGCTTTTGAAAAACGCCGGCTTCCTGCGCCTCACTACGTTGCCTGAGCTGAAATCACTTAATGTTACTCAAGCAGCAGCGGTAACAATAGCACCATGTTTCTCCTAAGCATGGCACTTGAGGGTACTTTATTACTGCCCAGTGTTCATCCTGTTTGCAGCGGTGCAGGCATTACCCATCAACTGGCTTTTTTGCTTGCATCGGGGGCAGAGGCAATGTTTTGTGGGTTCTCTATTGTGCATGAGTGCTTTCATTTGTAATATAATCTTTAATTTCCATCTTTAATCTTATCAGTGGATTGATATATCAGTCTAGCCATCTATTGATAGAGCAATATAGCAACATAAAAAAGGAGAACTGTTAAAGAAAAATCTTTGAATATAGAATCTGTATCCGTTGCCTGAACACTGATTGTCTTTTATGGCGGGAGGAGTGTGTGTGTGTGTGTGCTGGGGAGTAATGGCGGCATGCAAACTGCCAAAATGCAAAAAAGACAACGTGAACTGCCATTTGCTAAGCTCCTCAGGTTCATGACGGTCTGTTTCCAACGTCCTGTAAACCCAAGCAAGAAGACCAAAAGGCTATTTCCAGTGTGGTCTGGAATCACTAACTGCTTGTGTATAAAACTATGAGGCTGGAGACGTCCCAGTTTATTGATGAAACGCAGGGGCAAGTTGGGTGTTTGGACTGATTGACTAATCTTATTATTTTTTACATTTTTTAGTGTTCGTTTTGATTTATCGATCTATTGATACGGTTATTTAAGGTTTTTTAAGTTCTAAAGATATGCAGGAGCAGGGAGGCCATGGGCAATAGAAATGACATGGAAGGACAAGAAGCAACAAGCAGTTGACAACTTGGAGGAGGGCGAGGGGAAGCGTGCAAAGCAGCATGAGGGAGTGTGTGTGTGGGGGGGGTAAGACTAGGTGGGCGGGCTGCAGTGGGAGGGAAGAGATCCACGGCAAAGCTATGTCCACTGGGAAATCTGTCCTGCTCTGGCAGCAAAGCAAAATTAAAATCATGGATTTGCTTGCTGGGACAGAATGGAAAGTGAAAGTGAGCCTAGAAGAAATATGTCCATACAAGAAATCTTGCCACCCATGCAGCAAACACCTTGAGTGTAATTGGCCTGTGAATGGTTTTAAGAGGCATCGTAGTTGTTATGTTCTATTCTTCTTGGGATAGTAACCCAAACACCTAGCTTCTGCATAAGGTACAAAGCCACCTTATGTTCATTTTTGTTCAAGAAAACAGCCTTACAGACATAAATTACAGCTGTATCTACTGTGTAGATTCTATGATACTAGTATTCTTGTGTAAATGTACTCACTTAGACTTCACATGCACATGAATTTCCTCCATGTGCCTTACTGAACACATTAATAGCAGAGGAGCAATCTCCTCTTCAGTGCATAAATATTTAACATTTATCTTTATTAACATTATGTTTAATGTGATTTTCAAGTAGATAATTTTTTTAAGGCAACAAAAATATTTCCAAGTGAAATTTGAGGTGATACAGTTTTATGAGGAGTATATCAACTTTCATTTGCCCGTTTCTTGGCAGCGTGAAACAAGATCTGTTGTTCAAGGACATATTTCTGCCTATTGATTGTCTTATTGTCTAGGCGGAGGGGGGAAGGGGGAAGGAATCTCTTTCTTCAACTGTCTGGCTGAGCCAGGTCAGTTTGCTGGGCAGAGTGACCCAACTGTAATAGAGCCATGTAATGTTACGATTCCCTGTTGAGGCATCCGGAACTTTTTTAGCCTGGTAGTGTGTGTGCTTGGTAGCCAAGGGAGCTATTGCAAACTCATTGGAGCTTAGTGACACCAACTCTGAAATGGAAAACGCTAAAATCCAAACAAAAAACAATGGTGAGAACCGGAGCCAACACTGCACTGAGGAAAATAGCCACCTTGCTGTGATGGAAATATACGAACATTCATAGCCCTCTTAGCATATCCAATGCATTGTAAAATATAAGTTGAAGTTGCTTACATCTAAACTTGTAAAGCTCATCAAGTCACCTTGCTTCAAACGTGGTCATGCTGTCAGAGATGAACTCTCAATGACAAAATGCATAAGGATCTATACTCAGATAAACAAAACCATAATTTAGCCACCAAAAAAGTAGCCAGTGCACAGCCTCAGGATGTTGGTACTGGAAAAGGAGGTGTTCTTCCCCCATCCGCACTGTTTCTCTGATTGAAAATGGCTCTGCACTGTTTCTAGACCTGACAGCTATATCAGTATTGCTCTGTTTCTTCCTGCTTTATTTGGGCTAAAAGATGCTTAGAGAAACAGTTTCAATTGGGAAAAACAATATGTATAGGGTAGAACAGTAAAGCCCTGCGTGCTATTGCCTTGGCCTTGATCCATGTGCACCCCCCTCACCCAAGGTGGGTTTTTTAAAGACTAAATTACATATCTGGGGAATTTTTCCTGGCACCAGTGTCAGGAGTTGGTTGGCCCTCAAGCTTGTCTATGGGAACCAGCCACAGTGGAAGCAATACGAAAGATGTTCCCACACTTATTAGCTTCCCATGCGAACTGAATCTTCCCCAGAGTCTAACCATTCCAGTTAGGTTTTTGGTCAGACTTTTGGTATGGTGAGACAGTCATGCTTGAAACTGTAGAGCAGCCAAAATATATGCTCTGATTCCAGTAGGGCATGCACACCCCTGAGTTTTGCTGCATTGGCTACCAACTAATTTGTCTAAACAATGGAGCTGGCCCTAGAAATTATTTCTGGTATGTCTTTCAAACTTCAAAAGATAACACACAAGAAGAACAGAATTGTTTTCAGACACTGAAATCGCTATGGAAGCTAAAATTTACCACTCCTAAATGCAAAACCTTGCTAATGTGAAATCTTATTACATATGTCTTCCATGTACTAAAAAGATCAGAACCCAGAATCGCAAAGCTTAGCTAATTCTTGACATTAGCAGCAAAAAAACCACTCACCTTAATACTTGCTAATAAAACAACTGAGGGGGAAATCAACAGTTTTCAAAAAAAAATTTTTTTAACAATTTTGATTACCTCAGAGTATTGATCATTTTATTCCTACCCTCTGAAGAGCAGAGAAAAGTTAGTGCAAGTATTAGTTGCTGGGGTGATGTAAGGAATTCCATAGAAGCAGAAATAAAAGGCTTTTGGGAGTAAAAGTCCATTTATTAAGACATCTTAGAAAGCTCAAGTACACGCAGTGGCAGGAATGGCACTTCCCGCCAGAAGCACAGGTTATAACACCATTCACCCCTGTGGAATGCACTCAAGGTTACTTCACCATCAACACCATTGAATCCTTTACACTCTGCCTCCCCTAAAGAAGACCCCTTCCCCCCAGGTTTATGCGGAAAGGCGCGGTGGAAAGCAGAAATAAGGGTGGGGGCTTCAATATTTTCGGAATAAACCCATTGATTATACCCAGAGGAATATCCCACCCAAGAGACTAAATATTGCAAGCGTATTAAAGCGCAGAGTCCAGGATAGCCACCTTCGTGAAGTGCTTGTGGCCATCAATAATAGTCGGTGGGGCCTCCATGGTCGTACAGGCATCGGAAGCTGGAGCCTCCTTGCTAAAGCTGGAATGGAAGACAGGATGGATGTTACTAAGAGAGTTAGCAAATCTAAGCCGGCAGCGACATCATTAATCACTCTTCTAGTAATCTGAAAAGGTCCCACAAATCTCGCCAAGTTTGAATATTTATGCACGCCTCTGGAGATTTTTTTGTAGATAAATACACCCAGGAGCCCACACGCAGAGGAAAATCCGAGCGTGTTTATCCGCTTGCAGTTTTTGGGAGTCTCTTGCTTGTTGTACATGTCTGGATCCACTCCATCCTCGCTAGGATGAAATCCATTGCTGCTGAAATTTGCTTGGGGTCCAAAGCTGCGTGGTAGCGTTGTGGGTGAACGGGCGTGGAAGGAGCCGCACTAGACACAAATTTCTTCAAAGGGGGGGTTTCAATTGCATTGTTGTAGGCGCATTCGCGAACGAATGTTTCACTCAATTGTCTTGGTGGTAGTTGTGTAACAACGAAATACTGCTCTAGGGTTCTGTGCTCGCTCTTCCTCGCCTCGCCACTTTGAACGTAGGGCGGCGATTACCGGGCGGCCCCCAACAACCCCAAAACGCCTGCAACTTTGATGAATTGGGGGTCAGCGGGTCGGAGACCACCTTAACGTACGAATGGGACGGGTAAACATGTTGAATAAACACGCAATAACTTAGGAGCCGAGGGGATGGAAGCACACGGAATAAAATGGGCTTGCTTAGGAGAAGTCTACCACCACCCATAAAACCGGTAAGGCTACGACTTTCGGCAAATCTGTAATAAAAATCCATGGAGATGACTTCCGGCGGAGGCTACCGAGAGGTTTCAATAGTCCATGGGCTTCCGGATGGTTTTGGCTTCTGCACAAACCGAAAGCAGCCTTTAATGTATGCCTCATCGTCTTTATGTACATTGGCGCTACCACCAGAACTGCCGTGGGCTAAATGCAGAGTTTTCAAAAGCCAAAATGTCCAGCCGAACGGGCATCGTGGCAAGCTTCAAGAACCTGCTTATGAGGGAGGCACGCACTAACATTCCTCCGCCAAACTCCATATTCTCCAAACGCGAATTGGGAGTCTCCCTTCGCCGCTGAGGTTGCGGCAGCCCCGCCTCCAGTTCCCGCAGAGGAAAGGAGAGACGAGACTGGGAATGGGGTGGCGAAGCACGCTTGAGATCGGGTGACAGCCAACCCCCAACTGGGAGGGGAAAGAACAGTGCGTGGAATGTCTCGTAAGGCAGCTCCACTCTCCCCGGTAGGCGCCAGGAGCGCCAGCCAGTTTGTTGGTTTTCCTAGGGAAAAATGGACTGTAAAAGAGAAACGAAAAGAAATCGCCCAACGGGTTGTTTTTATGACATCTCGAGGGGGTGGAAAGAGCTGCCAGGTTTTTATGATCCGGACTAAACTTGAAAGGGGTGCTTTTAGTCTCTCCAGCCAGTGGCCAAGTGGAGAGTGCTACTTGATGGTCGCAGCCCTTTGTCTCCCACAGTCCAGTTGAGTTCGCCACCAGAGCGTTTTTTCGACAAATAAGCACCCGGCACCAGCCCACCATCTTTATTTTTCTGCAACAGGGCTGCTTGGCAAGCTTTGTCCGAGGCATCCACGGAACCAAGGCCAAACGGAGATCTGGGGTCAGGGTGTTTTTTAGGATAGGTTCTGTGGTAAACGCAGATTTTAATGAAGTTGAAAGGCTGTTTGACATTCCTCAGACCAGGAAAGGGGCCCCGGCTGAAGGACAGTGGATTTTACCCTTAGTGCGAAGAGGTCTGTGAGAGGGAGAGTCAGTTCAGCTTAATTGGGGTATAAAGTCACTTATAGCAGAAATTAGCAAAACCAAGAAACGCATCGAGTTCTTTTATGCTGGTGGGGGCAGGCCATTGAGACCGGATCAATAATTTAGCAGGATCCATTTTAAGCCCCTCGGGCGGTGATCCGTAACCCAAATAGTCAATGGAGGTCTGATGAAAACAGCATTTGAGTTTTGGCAAAGTGAGAGTTGTCAAGCTAAGCCGCTTCTTACCACCTCTCGAACCAATATTTCCCATGCTCTTCTATGGTTTGTGAGTAAATTAAAACGGCCATCTGTTATATACAAATAACCCCTTTGTACAGTAAATCATGGAGAACTTCGCTGGATATGCTTGGCCATAAAAGCCCGGGGCCCTAATTTAACCCGAATGGCATTATTAAATATTCAAACTGTCCAAACTTTGTGTTAAACGCGAGTCAGGTGCGTTCATAGCTCCTTCAGCAATTCTTCTGACTCCCCTGTAGTGCTCTCAAGTCCAATTTAGGTAAAATGCCCTTTGCCGAAAGTGCATCTTAAAGGTCCTTGATCAAAGGCAAAGGATATTTATTGGACAGGGAGACCGCATTGACCTCTCGATAATTCCTGTGCAAAGCCAGAAGACTCCATCTTTCTTTTGACAAAACAAAACGGGAAAGAAAGGCAGGTGTGTTTGGTAGTCCACCGCATGAGAACCTCGCCGAGCAAGGTTCTTGTCCAAGAAGGCACGGTAGTTCCTTCTCCTCATTGGGACTCATGTATGTGATTCTACCTTTGGGTAGTTGTGCCCTGGTTGTATGACAATTTTACAGTCAGTGTCTCTGTGGGTGGCAACTGGATCGTGATTCCCGTCTCCTTGAAAAACTCTGGCTAGATCATGATATGCAGGTGGGATGCCTATAGAATCGAGAGCAATCAGTGAGGAAACCAGGGAGGGGGGTGTGTCAGGAGACGCTGGGTTTTCTCCCAATTCATGTGTTCACCGCAGGAGGGTGGCCAGTGAATTCTGTGGATCCGGGTTTCTTTTTTTTCCAAATGAATCTTTGGTTCTATGTAACAATGGAATCCAAGGCATGCCCCAAAACTATGGAGAGGTTTCTGAAGCCACTGGCGCCAAAATAAAATCCATTTCTTCCCAATGGCTCACGAACGGAGGAGAACCGGCTGTGTTTTTTGTACTGGCCGGGTCCTTCGCTCCCCAGAGGCTGCCGTCCATTTGGGTGAATGGTATGGGCTTAGCCAGGGGAATTCGTCCAGACTCTAGCTCCTCTGCCACCTGGGGTCCGATTAAGCAGTGGAGCAGCCGAATCCACAAGGGCCCCAGGCTATAATGCGGTGCGTGTTTAGCGGGTTGGCCAGAAATGCTTGAACAGTAATGGGGAGCTGCCTTCACCACCGCTGGGCCAGGGAGTCGGGCCCATGTCCGGGGGGCTGAAGAAAGGCAAAACAGCTGCTTCCCCTCCTGGGTCACCTTGGTAAATCAGCTTTAGACGTAGCCTGTGGGAGGCGCCCTGACCCGCGCGGGTGGTGGTTTGGCAGACGGAGTGCCGGAGCTGGAGCGGGTTGGTTTTGCTCTTCTGGGACAGTTACGCAAGCTAGATGACTCCGGGTCTCCGCAGTAAAGACACAACTTCCAGTCGGGCGCAGGGCGCTCAGAGGTGGTTTCGGTAGGGGCGGCTGGGCTTGACTTTGGTGGACACAGTAGTGGTTTTAAGCGGGCTGCCTCCTTTGACGAAGCCGTGATTCCAAACGAGACGCCACTGGGGACCCCAACTGGATCCACCCTGCAATAGCAATGCAGGGAACCCGAATTAAAAAACACCAAGCTTTCACGAAGCTTGTCAGTCCACAGCATCCGAGAGATATTCTCCTCAGATTGGCGCGCTCAGGCTACTTCAGGGAGGAAGTCGAGCAGCCGCCGCAGACGCAAATTCACGGGCAATTCTGCAAACGGGCTGTTGCCTTTGCTGGATGGTTTTGATGGTGCTGGATAGCTTCCATTCTCCGGCGCTTCGATCTTTGAAAGCCTTAAGGCTTGAGGAATGCGGCACTGTGCGAGAGTCCTCATCCCGCAAATCCAAAAGAGTCACTTAACCAGTCGGGTTGTTGCTCCCCATCCAGGACTGGAGCCGGGCTGTCCCCGTGATTTTTCGCCAGCCAGACCGCATATAATCATCATAGTTCCTCTCCAAGTGGGCATTGAGTTGCAAGATGAAGTAGGGAAGTTTGGAAGCGGGTCCCATCAAAACGGGCTGGTATCGGGGCCGAGAAATTCCGCTCGACGGCTCTTGGCGCCTCTGCTGGGGAGGTGGCTGCGCTGGCTGAGCAGGTGTTGGGCAGGCAGCTGCTGTGCACGGGGGCGGAATCGGGCGCTGGCGGGTTGGGTGGCAGGACCCAGGCACGTGGCCCCTGGCACCGGGCATGATCAGTAACAACAGCATAGACTCCAACTTTGGGTTTCCTGGTCTGCTGCCTCCTTAGTTCCTCTCCAACGCAGCGCCAGATCCCTCTCCTTGGCGCAGTCAATGCATCCTGGTGCGCATAAAAGCAGCTTTTTTCTCGCTCCAATTTAGCCAGTTCGTCCCGCTTTAAGGGCTTCAGTGAGCTCACCTTTGCGCAGGCGCAGAGCCTGAACGCCGCTGCCGTTGTAAATCCAGTCTGGAAATGTTCCAGGACTTTATCATGGACTGACAGATTCTGGCACCATTGTCGCTGGAGCGCCGCTCTTGGCACGGTCCAACTCGAAGCTGGACTTCTTTGCTGCTGTTCCCGGGTCCCTCTGCAGGTTTCGCGCTCTGCTGCAATTGTGCTCCGCTCTCCTCCCCATAGCTGGCGCGCTTCACGCAATCTCCATGCCGCTTGGGCATCTCGGCAGTCGCCTTCACTTCTCACATCCCAGTCCTCTCGATGGGAGAGGAAACCGTCCGCTGGGAATGCAGGCTTTCTTCGACTCTTCGCCGCCTGGAAGCTTAGACATCGAGACAATCGTAGAAGCCGCCAGAAGCCACCGGGTGGCTCCTCGAAAATCTCTGGTGCGTCCGCTGGCCCGGATTAGGGGGTCCGATGGGGTGCTGCACGGATACCCTCCCAATTCCAGGTTTAGTCCCGGTGTCCTTGGACGGGCCCTAGTGCAGTGCCACGGTGGCTCCTTTTGGGAGCATCACCAAAATACGTAGTCCAGGAATCGCTCAATGGATTCCTGGGTTGTCGCGATGAAAGGTGGTCAAGCCCGCCTCCTCCATGACAGGTTGCATCTGAGGTTTGTGTAATCCACCTAAAACGGTAGAGATCCGACCCACAGTGGCCGCCGATCCATAGATTAGCGCCCAACGCACTCCATGGAAGTCCCCATGGTCGCTGCCACGCCCCTCGCTCCAACGTGAGGTAAAGGAAGACTCCGTGCTGATTAATGCAGGACGGAAAGAGCCACCAGCGAATTTCAGCAGGCTCAAGCCCTGCCGGGTTCCTCCAGATCCAGAAGGGAAAGGTCGGAGCCCTCTTTGGGGTTACCGCGACTTCCGCAGAAAGTAACATTCAACCTTCCATCGCGAAGACAAGAGGTCCACTGCACAGGATAATATAGATGAATTAGGATTCCTGCCACAATGTAAGGAATTCCATAGAAGCAGAAATAAAAGGCTCTTGGGAGTAAAAGTCCATTTATTACATTACATCTTAGGAAAGCCTGGTACACGAGTGGCAGGAATGGCACTTCCTCACCAGCCACACAGGCTATAAACACCATTCACCCCCCCATCCCCTTCCTGTTTCCCCCATGGGAACGGAGTCTTCATCTCCCGCGCAAAGATTAAGTCTCCGCCGATGCATCTGGCCCATCGCCCGGGCTGTGGAATGCACTCAAGGTTACTTCACCATCAACACCATTGAATCCTTTACAGGTGAACTGAAGTTTACATTGTTGGCTGGAAACTTCACTATTGCTACTGCTTTTTGTGCTACTGAATGCACTGTACACAAATGCTCCATGTGTTGGTATAGAGACTACCTCAAACCAGTTCAGCTAGTAATTTGAGAGATTACATGTTTGTAGAGTGCTGTTAGTACCATCTTCCTTCTCATAAAATTTTATGACATGTGGACGAGTTATGGGCTTTTTCTTACGATTACAGAACTGGAAAACTAAATTTGGAAACTATGTCAGCAACATACAGTTTCTGAGTTCATTTTTAACTTTCCTATGTTGTTTATTTAGATAGTTATACTCAACTTCTCCCAAATGAAGACCCAAAGATGCTTACAACATATTTCTCTGCTCCTTCCATTTTTTTTCTTCATAGTAATCCCATGAGGCATAGTAGGTTGAGAGACAGTGACTGTCTCAAGGAGTTCCCACAGCAGAGTGGAGATTCGAACCTGGGTCTTCCAGATATCTAGTCTAAACTAACCACTAAAAATACTGCTACCCTTCAATTTTTAGGTACCAGTTAACCCTAAATGGGTGCCATGAAGAAGAGCTTCCTGTCATTCAGTTGTCATGCACAGGAACCCTGACACCCTCACATGGTTCAGGAATTGGGTGAATTTAATCATGCCGCTGTCCTGGGCTGTTGGATTCTCCTGGCCTTTACACGTCATTTAATTTAAACCAGGCTGCTGCTAGCTGTACAAAGCTCAGCTTGCTCAGTTTGCACCCTAGAGATCCATAGCCTTTGCAGCTGCTTTGCTGACAAGCTAAGGACGTGTGGCTACTTTGCAAAAGCTATACACGGCAGCACAGTTTGTAAGAGACGCTGAGCCTGTACAACATTGAACAGGAGAGCTTTTTGCCTTGTCAGCCCAACAATTAAATTGGGATCTTTATCATTTGCAAGCTAATATCACACACTTTTACGCGAAAGTGGCTTCTGTGTAGAAAATGTGTAATACACAAAGGAAGTTGAGCCTGAGGAGTGTGGCTTCAGTGTGGCGTGTGTAATACTGCTGCACCACAAACCAAACAGTACGGAGCAAGGAATCACAAAGGTTACTTCATTCTCACATCAGGTGCAAAACCCATCCAATCTTACTGCTTCTTTTCTGAAGAATGAGAGATGTTTCAGTAGAACTGCAAAAGAGTAGCAGTGTTAATTCTGATGCAGCCACAATAAGTCTTATAGTGCCTTATGACGAATGAAATTATCAAACTCTTAACTGGCGTTATACTTCTTGGATGTAAAAGCACTGCGTTTCTTGTGGTGTTGCACAGGGTTATGCAGCGACATGGCCAGCATCAATAGGCAACTGGGGCAGATATTTGCCAGGGCCAAATGTTTTAATGTGTTAATGTGTTAATTTTAATTAGTGTTAATGGCTCATTATCTTCCATGCTAATGTACACATGGGCTGCAATGCAAACTATAAGCAGAAATCCTTCCTGCATTGTCAAAAGGGTTCATGGACAGGATAAACTGCCTGTTACGGAGTATGCAGCTATGGTCTGGTAGTTTTTGGCTCCTAATGTTTTGCCCACATCTATGGCTGGCATATGGAAACATTAGGAGCCAAAAACTACCAGACTACAGCCACATAGCCTAGAAAACCCACAACTGCCAGAAATCCTTAGCTCAATTGAAACAATTGAGTGGGGAGCAGCAGTGGCGTAGTGGTTAAGAGCAAGTCAGGTGTACTCTAATCTGGAGGAACCAGGTTTGATTCCCTGCTCTGCAGCTTGAGCTGTGGAGACTTATCTGGGGAATTCAGATTAGCCTGTGCACTCCGACACATGCCAGCTGGGTGACCTTGGGCTACTAGTCACAGTTCTTCTGAGCTCTCTCAGCCCCACCTACGTCACAGGGTGGTTGGGGGGGGAGGGAAAGGAGATTGTAAGAAGAAGAAGAAGAGTTTGGATTTATATCCCCGCTTTCTCTCCTGTAGGAGACTCAAAGGGGCTTACAATCTCCTTGCCCTTCCCCCCTCACAACAAACACCCTGTGAGGTGGGTGGGGCTGAGAGAGCTCAGAAGAACTGTGACTAGCCCAAGGTCACCCAGCTGGCATGTGTGGGAGTGTACAGGCTAAGCCCCTCTGAGTCTTTTTACAGGAGAGAAAGGGGGGAAATAAATCCAACTCTTCTTCTTCTTCTTCTTCTTCTACATCTCCTTGCAAAACCACAAATGGAGCAGTGGTACAATTATGCAGTTTTGGGCTCTTCACCTACTAATGGTGGTGGGGGGGGAGGGGATTAGATAGTAATGCATACTTCAAATGCAAAGCCACAATCTGTTCTGGGGACCCCAGCTGAGCCCATGAAGGGGCTGAACATCTATCCCAGGACCCACATCTTATGACCCAACTGGCAAGGAAAGGTACTGCTTGGAAGTCAAAGCTTTTTTCCTAGATGCCTCTTCCAGATTTTTGAATGATTTTAAGCTGGCTGTAGCTATGCCACAAGGACACTGTCTTCTGAAGAGTCAAATGAGAACTGGGAGCACTGTGCTGTTCTGCCACAGGGGGCCATAAAAATGCGGCACAAATAATGCACTTTCAATCCATTTTCACAATTGTTTGCAAGTGGATTTTGCTATTCTGCACAGTAAAATCCAGCTGCAAAGTGCATTGAAAGTGGATTCAAAATGCATTATTCTGCATTTGCGGAAGGGGCCTCAGAGGAACTCTGCACATTCTCAGAGGCAGTATCTCCACTGAAGTCCACCCAACAGGTGAGCCCAGGCTCAAAATGCACAATCCTTTGGAAACGACCCACCCTGCCCACAGACGAAGAGCCAGAGGGAGAGAAGGAAACTCCCTCACGTAGATTCCCGAAGCCCTCAGGTGTGGTCGCGCTTCGTGCCTTGGCGGGGAAGGAACGCGGGCCGGAAAGAACGGAGACGGGCGGCGGTTCAACCGCCCTTGCAGTCTGTCATCTTCCCCAGGCGGGCCGGTCCGGAGCAGGCGGCGGGGCGGAGCCGGCCCTGCGGGGGGGGGCCAGGAGAGGGCGGGCTCAGGAGGCCGCGAAAAGTGCAGGCTGGCCGGGCTGGGAGAACCGCTGAGAGAAGTCCAGGAGGCAGCATGGAGCGTGGACCGCCTGTTTTCGACAAGCCCAAGGTGAGCAGCAACTTTGTAGAAATATATGCAAACATGCCTACCAGAAAAGAAATGGCTGGAACCTGGTATTTATCTCCTTCTTTTGGTTTTGTGTACATTCCGGATGAGAATATAGGAATAACCTATTATTATAGTTTGGAGTGGTAATTATCTCAAAATAAGCTTCCTATTCATTGGGGATCAGGAAGCAGACCTCCAGCTATGTATAATGGCTTTCAGCCTCATGCACTAGTCTTTATTGCTTTTCATTACATTTTTGTTGACGGGGGGGGGGGGGGGGGTCTGAGGCGCTCTCTTGTGCTCCCACGAAACCCCGAGCTTCCCTTTTGGGGAAATTATTCTGCCCCAAAACTGAGCTTCTCCCCGACGTCGTCTTTTCCCGCGTGATTTCTCAGTCGCCCCTGCCCAAGAAGAAAATATGGTTGGTCTCTGGGGCAGGAAACCCAAATCCCTCCCCGCCAGCCCAGCACCAATTGGTAAAAAATAGTGGCCCTTTATTGGCATCCCAAGATACTCTCAATAGTAAACCTGACCCTGCCTGCGCTGGACTTCTGTTAAAGCTCCCCCCGCCCCCTTTATTCACCATCCTCTTTATTTATTTATCCCCCTATTTATTCATCATCCTCCCTTTCTTGTCTCAGCATCTTCCAGGCAATTCAGACTGGTGCCCCTCACCCACGGTTCTCTTGACTCTTGCAGCCTCTTACAAATTCTTCTGGCATTTCTGCTTTCCTGGCTATCCTTTTGTTTCCAGCATCTTGTCATTGCTTCTGTTCAAAGCTTTTTCTCTAACCCGTTCTTTCCCATTTTCTCTCTGCAGGAGGGCTCACATCTAATAGAATTCCTGTGTAGGAAACTGCATTTAGCCTTCATGTGTAGATGGTGCTTGTGGTTTACGGGTTTTGTTTGTGGTGGCCTTGAAAGCTGCACGCCAATTGTGGTTTCCTAGTATGCATAAGTGTAAGAAAAATGTCACATCATTCCGTACACAGGTGTGCTTACCACAAAGAAATATTGTAATATGTGGAGAAACTCTCAGTTGCTCCCTATCCACTTTTCAGCCCTTCTAAAAATTATTTTCCTTCTAATGTTCCTACCTGCTCCTATGCATGCAGTCACATTCATTATGGAGAAACCTCAACAGGATATTTATCAGGCTGACTTTATTTAAAGGATTGTTAATTAAGATAATTGTTATATAATTACCTGCAGTTAAACAGCCAGTAACGCCCTGTCCTACTCATATGCTAAATTATTCATATAGGTGTTTATACTAACCCAAGCAGCTTACAACATTATTCTACTCTTCTCCATTTTTTCCTCACTATAGCAGTCCTATGAGATACTTGCCACAAGCTGCTATTTGATACTAAAAAAATACTATAAAAATTAACTTTTCTTTATTAAGATGTTTTTATCAGGCGGGAATCTGGTTTTTTTTGAAGGGGGGCATATAATAAACAACTCTTTAAAACGATAGAATAAGTTAGGTTCACCTCTAGGAACTGTTAATGAATAATTACGCTTTTACATTATTTTATCTATTTGTAATGTTTGAATATTCCCTTAGCCCCTCTGAACACATAACAACCCAACCCAGGGAGAAAGTTTTTCAGCCTCCCCATATCCAGACATTTAAAAAAAGTACAACACAAATTATTTTTACATGGAAAACACCAAACACACTTCATGCTGTTTCGCAGCCTGATAAAGTACAGTCCAAGAAAAGGTTTATCTGATCATTATGCTGCTAGAAGCTAAAATGACTAAAGTGAAGCTACAGTACATTAGTCAATGGAAAAGACTTTCTGGAAAAGACAATAATACTAGGAAATGTTGAAGACAGTAGAAGAACAGGAAGACCCACCATGAGATGAATTGACAATAAAGGAAGCCATGTCCCTCAGTTTGCATGACTTGAGCAAGGCTGTTTTCAAGAGGACAGTTTGGAGGTTATTGTTCATAAGTCAGAAGCGGCTTGATGGCACATAATGCATGTGAGCAGGCCCTCCATTCTTGTCCCCCCATTTCTCAGGGTGTAAAAACAGGCTCTTTGAGGAAGGCCTAGCCTATCAGATGAGGGAGCAGGTCTATTTGTGGCCTTTGGCAAAGCCAAGCACAACATAGCTCCCAGTTTTAAAGTGCGGGGGGTGGGGGGAAGAGCCTGTCCTCCACCCCATTCAACTTCAGGCTTGTCTAAGACTTGCAACACCTCAGCATAAGGCAGGTGGCTGGGGAAGGGGAGTACATCAGGCATCCTAAACTGGTAATGGTCACCAACTGCCAAAATTTCTCTCCCACTGTGAGTATTTAGAGCACACCCTCCTAAGCCATCACAACCTAGTCTCGTATGCCCAAAACCTACCATGGCCACTGTCAGTGCTAGTCCTTGAAAGTGGGAAAATGAGAAGTGAATTGGAAGGTCTTTGCACATGGAAGGGTGGAGGGAAGGAGGGAGATTGGCGAGACCAAAGAAGGTTACCTGGGGTTTATTTCTCCCATTGCATTGAATGTACCTTTGAACATCTCAGGAACTTTTAGCTCCCCCTCCTCTTCACTTGCCACAGTCTTGCTTGACTTACAGCTGCAATTTCAGCCTTACCAAGGGCTGCAACTGTCCTCTAAGGCCTGGAGTCTCCCTCTCCCTTGCTCCCCTACCTACTAGCAGCAGCCTAATTGGGGCAATGAGGTGTGCACGCTGCAGAACAAGACATCTCTGCTGGGCAGTGCGCCTCCCCTATCTCCTTACCGTGGTGGTGAACCTTTGGCACTCCAGATGTTATGGATTACAATTTTTGTAGTCCATAACATCTGGAGTGCCAAAGGTTCGCCACCACTAATCACTGCAGGCAGAACCTGTGCAATTAAGCCTCATTCACTTCCTACCAGCAGTCTTATCAGGGGTCAGGCCCATTGCAAAACAAACCATCTTCCAGACAGTTGAGCCTGTTCCATTTACTAACTCCAGCCTAATCGGAGGAATGGACTCATGCTGCAGAACAAGCCACCTCTTCCAGGCTATTGAACCTCTCCCACCTCTTGCCACTGTGCCTTCTCTTCCAACTGCCCTGGGCACCTGCCCCCTAGATCCAGCCCTACTTTTTATTCTAGATGGTGCTCTTCTCAATAACTCTTGGCCAAGACAAATCAAATTCAGGCCAGGCAAATGTGTCGTAGTTTTTGAGGCCGTAGTAATGCAGTAATAGGAACTGAACAAATATTCTGCTGTTCATGATACCCATGTCTACATAGTTGTGTGTGTGAGGACAGCACAAAGTCATCTTTTGTAATAGGGGTGGGGTATGTTAAAACTGCAGAACTCCCTTGTGTGGGCGTTAACAGATCCTGCCAAACACATTCATTTCAAGCCTTTTCCATGCCCCAGTGGAAGTGTGCTGTACATGTGACTTTCTTTGTCTGATATGTGAATGGAATACGTTTTGCACTAGAGAAGCTGTCAGTTTATAACAGACCTTTTGAACTTTTTGAGAGCTTGAGGAAGCAGCAGCAGGAGAAATGGAACCAGGTCATCATAAACAATAAGTATAATGAGCACACATCCTGGTAGTCTGAGTTTCTAAATGACGGGAGGAAGTTAACTACATAATGCTGACCAGCAAAAATATGGAATGCAGAAAGGTTAAAGGTAACTTTTATGATTTACTGCACAGGATTTTAAAATCTACGTAAATCTGTGTCATGCATTGCTTAATTCTTTCACAGAGGTGGTGCTAGTAATCTTATCCATTACATGTTTGATATTAGATGTCACTGGGAATAATTAGCCTTTGGTACTGTCTGCAATTACATATAATATTGCCGAAGTGTTAAGCTACATTTAAACCAGTTGCTAATTTTAAAGCAAAGAATGTTAAATCTCTACTGTACTACTTACAACATGACCGTAAAAACATTCATCACAAAGTTTGCTAAAGCCAAATGAAGCCCGCCGAACACGCTACATTGATTTTACAATGAGAAAATTAAAAAAAACCTGTTTTGAAAGGTAGAACAATATCTGGTATTCATCAATATGTGTGGGAGATGCTTATCCTCGTGATCATCACCAGTAGGAAAATCTTCAACTCTATTACTACAGTAATGGAAGAAAGACTAGTATGGGAATTTACAATCTCCCAACTGTTAACAATGGCATCATTTGGAACCTAGCTAATATGTATGCTGTCCTTAAGGAGAATTTGTCTAACAGTTAATATGTTTGTACCAAATATATGAAACTAGGGAACAACCCTAAACTTCTTAAGGGATGCCATATGATCTTCAACTGAAAATCTTGGGCCCCAAGATTTTATCTTTTTACCCTTCTAATTAAATTGAAGAAAAAAATCTCAGGGGGAAAAGATCAAATTCTTTGTTGCAAATAACCAATATAATGTACTGCTACCTCTACCAGCATTGTAATAGTATTCCAAATAACACATTTTACCCAACCTTTCATCTAGCATGCAGATCAATTTCTGTTAACAGTCTTTTGGTAATGCCTCAAATTCTGCTTCCAGTGTTAAGAATAAAGGGAGTATAATTGACAGTACAGTTAAACAGTAACATTTACTGAAGTCTAATGAAATGCGCTACTGGTAATCAAGACCAGCAGCATTTACATATCATAAATAGCCCAATAAAAGCAATTGATCACAAATTATTAAAGCATTACAATAGAACAAGTGAAATCAGGGGGGGGGGGATCAAATAAGAACAGTGGCTCCAGAACACAGGAAAAGAAGAAAAATATGATTAATGCACTTCCTGCTCGATGACAGCAGAGTGACATGCTGCTGATCTTGTGCATGTTTACTCAGAATATGTATCATGCCGGTAAGTGGCACTTATTGCAGCTCAGAAAATTGTAGCCTTTGTTCTTTTCCTGATAGAGATGGCGTTCATCTGCACTGCACACATATGAACTTTATGCCAATTTAACTGTTAAGGCTTTCTCTAGAGTGTAAGTAGATGAGGTGGTCTCTAGTTTTTGTTCACAGGCTTTGTTCACAGAACAAAGGACTCTGCCAGGGTTTCCTGAACATGGGTATGACCATTGAGACAGAGGCAGAGATACTGAATGTTGAAAGCATAACTATGCGATATGCCTGTCATGTTGGATCACAGGATGCGACTGGATTTGCAGTCAGACGTACATCGGGGGAACTCACTTTAAAACAGCATTGCAAGGCAGGGCTGCGAGGGAGGAAGAAATCCTGCTTCCCTCACTTTTGCCAGTGGAAAGAGCAGAGGAGCTTTTCGTTATTTTCTATAGTGCCAGAGAAAATGGGTGAACTCTTCCCTCCCCCACCTTTTCTATTGGTGAAAGTGATTTGGGAGGAAAATCAAGAGCACCTTCACTCTTTCCCCTGCAGCACCAAAGGTGAGTTCCCACAGCGTACACCTGACTGTGAGTCCAGTCATTCAACTGTAACGCAGCATGTCAGTCATATTGTCTAGCTCAGTGGTTCTCAACCTGGGGGTCGGGACCCCTTTGGGGGCCGAATGACCCTTTCACAGGGGTTGCCTAAGACTCTCTGCATCAGTGTTCTCCATGTGTAAAATGGATAAATGTTAGGGTTGGGGGTCACCACAACATGAGCCTGGGTCACTAGGCCATAAGAGAAGTCCTAGTTGAATCATGTCAAAGTTCTATTAGTTCCTGTGTCTTGCAACAGCCTGTCAGGTGCCTCTTTTAAACCCACAAGCAGAGACTGAAGGTAAAGGGCTCGCTCCCCTCTTGTTATCCCTAGTATCTGATATTCAGTGGTATGCGGCTTCTGAAAATGGAGGTTCAGTTTAGCTACCCTAATTAAAAGCTATTGTATTTTCTTTTGACAGCATCTTCTGCCTTAAAAGCCTATATTTTAGCCTGGCCTAATAGGCAGGATGCTTCAAAATTTGATTGTTCAGCTGTTCCACTCAGTTTTATGGAAAACCAACCAAGGGCCAATCAACATATTGAAGGAAACCTGGAAACTGTTGTGCTGTTGTAATATTTGAGATATGCATCTATACTACCATGAGAAATATAGGGTATAGAAGAATGTTTACATGTAAAGAAAATAATTTCATTTTTTTCTCTTTTAGAAAATAACATACTGTAAGAATTTGTCTAGAATTCAAAGGAGAGTTTTGATAAAATGCTTGATTAATGAAATTGAGAATAAATATACATTTCTAAATTGATATTTGACAGTAAAATATATGTGCAGTTAATTAGACTAATTCACTGGCTGTATCTTACCAAGCATTCTTGTGCCTTGCTTGACTATTGAAAGTTGTTCAATTGACATCACAGACTGAGAAGGAAACATCTGTTTTGTTCTGATACCGTCTGGGTTGACTGAGCTACGTCAGCTAGAGATGTTAGTTTGCAGTCTCTGTTCACACCAGGACTTTCAGGATCAGAGCTCCCCATTCTCTGCTGTTTTTATGTAAAGCATGTAAGTTATTAATCTGTGGCTCGGCGCTGGTTTATAAAACCAGATCTCTGTTGCCCTGTGTCAACGGTAGCCTCATAATAATGTTTTTTAGCTTTTGGATTTACACAATGAGTGGGTCATCGTTAATTAGAGCCATGAAGAACTGGTGTGGTTTAGGGAGGGGTTGGCAGGTGCTTGGGAACCAAGGTAGTGAAAATACAAAGAAACCTGTCACGTGGGATCCTTACTGCTGTTGAGCAGTTTCTGCAGTGGTTTTGGGAGAGCCATTCAGGCCCATCTCCATGTGAATTATATCAGTCCAAGCCTGGAAGCCTGGAATAAGAATTTTTGACTCAGTGGGTGTACTTGGTTGGAGTGTATAACCTGGCAAAGATCACTTATAAGCTCTCTCCTTTAAAGGACAGGTTCTGTTCTCCTTAAGTTGGTGAGCAGGGAGAATGTTCAGGTTATGATTGATTCTATAAACCCCGACTCTTTAACTGGAACAGTTTAAATTGTTTCCTAGCATAGATTTATACAATTTCAGTTTTAATTTTCAGTCAGGGAAGCTTCTGTTTGTCTTCTAGGATTGAATATGCTACAGTGAAAGGGACAGATAAAATTGATTTGTCTCTACTAGCCAAGGTTGCTAGGACATCCATGATAAGCAAATGCTTCTGTTCCGTACAGAAAGACGTCACTGTTCAGAACGAATACTTTCAGGTGCGACAGACACAAACACAAAAAAAGTAAATTAACTCTTACGAGCACTAGGAATCAGATGGAGGTTACTTTTTTCCTTGTGTGGGCTGCTACACATAAATCAGCCATATTGCTTCCATGACTTTACTTTTCGTCTAGGAAAACTATATAACGAGAGGTGAGAGTGCTCACTCTCCCCTTGAAGAAATAAGAATAAATTAATCATCTCGGACCTCACATCCTTAAGAATTTGTATAACACGGCTAGCTGGGTCATAGCTTTCTATAACTAGGTCCTGGGCTTTCCCTGTGGTAGAATCACACCTTTTTGAACTGCCTACCCGAATGGGTGAGAATGCCTTCCTTGGCTGTGTTTAGAAGAAGAAGAGGAGTTTGGATTTATACCCCACCTTTCTGTCCTGTAAGGAGACTCAAGGTGGCTTACAAGCTCCTTTCCCTTTCTCTTCACACCACAGACACAGTATGTGAGGTAGGTGGGGCTTAGAGTTCCGAAGAACTGTGACTCATCCAAGGTCACCCTGCTGGAATGTAGGAGTGCAGAAACACATCTGGTTCACCAGATAAGCCTCTGCCACACGGTGGAGGAGTGGGGAATCAAACCCGGTTCTCCAGATTAGAATCCACCAGCTCTTAACCACTACACCATGCTAGCAAGGTATGCCATGCAAGATAGTTCAACTTCAGAGGGGTTTTGGTGGTAGATAAAATTTTTGGAAGTTTTAGACCGTATTCTTTAAGCTGTGCATTTTTACTTTGTTAATGAACTGTTATGTTTTTCTGTCCTTGCAACTTGCTGCATTATGAGGTGCCTTGAGTTCTGTTGTAAGATTGTTTTGTGGTGTTTTATGGTTGTATCCTTCCTGGGGACTTTGGTGATGGGTAGGAAGTAGGTACACAAATAAATAAGGTAAGATATAAATGTGTTTTGTAAATAAATTAGTAGAAAGCAGGCGCTGTTGGCTAATAAGTTTACAAGTGGTATAATGTCTGATGTAAAGTGTACACTTGAAGTCACTTTTGCACAGAATAGTATGGGCATTTTTGCAGATGTTGAGGAATGCTTAGTTTAAGGCTCCATGTATAGTAAACAGGAACAACTACAAGTTCTTTTATACCTACTACAAACACCTCCGGGCATCAAACCATGAGGGTGAATCCTGAGTTGCTGCTGCACAGTCCTTGAACAGTGCTAGAACGATATATAAACTTGTCAGATTTTCTTCCTATTTCTTTTCCCATTGCAGTCTCACTTTCTCCACCCACAAAACCTTCTCTCGCAGCCCTGTTCCATCAGAGCTGCCAAATCCATCTGGCTTGAGTATGGGCTTCAGATAGAATTTAGCAACTAGTTTGTAACTCTAGTGATCTCAGAAATAAGCATGCCTTCCCAACAGATTTCAGGAGTTTATTGTGAGGCCATTTATTCATGCTGGTAGAGAAACCAAGTCAGTTATTTATTTAATGCGCAGTACAATGACCCAGTAGTGTATTCAGTTCAGAGTGCAGTAGATCTGTAACAGTTACTAATTTGGGGAGGTTCTTGGGTTCAATCCCTGGCATCTTTATTATTAAAAAAAATAGCAGATGATGTGAAAGACCTCTACCTGAGACCCTGTAGAACTGCTGCCACTCAGAGCATGCAATCCTGATAGACCAGTGATCTCGTTCAGTATAAGGCAGTTTTAGTTTTAGTATTAATACTATTAGTATTGATACTATTAGTTCAGTATTAGTTTGCCGCAGGGAATCCAGGTGTTTTTCTTCAGGGTTGCAGTTTTGCTATGGATATGCTGCATTTTCCCAGAACAAATGTAGCCATTTATCACAGTCAAAATACAATTTATTTACTCCTCCCTCCACCCCAGCTCCAGTTTCATATCATTGCTATTGTGACTAGTCTGTGGAACTTGATAAGATATTAAATAATTCATTTCACCCGTCCTGTACACCTACTACGCTGACTTTTAAAGATTTATGTCAGTGTTTTGGTGGCTAAACATTCCCCTTAGCACCACTGAAGTGTAGGAGCATTTAAAACAATAAATATTTTGACTACCTCTCTCATCCTCACAATCGAAACAAGAGTGGTAGTACCTAGAAAGATAAAAAGCCCATGCAGTAATCTTTTAGTTATTGTGCTTTTTCGCCCCTGTATTGCAATAACTTTAATATCTGTTTTTCTGTTCTTTCCACTTTTTGCAGGTAGAACTGCATGTCCATCTGGATGGAGCCATTAAACCTGAAACTATTTTACACTTTGGCAAGTAAGTGGTATTAGGTTTGGTTGTGTTTCTCTATTTTTTAAAATAATAAAACCATTTATTCACAGCTCTGCAAAATGGCCCAACACTTATAGTTTTAGAATAAGCAAATTCAATGTCTTAAGTTGTGATCCAACTTTTTTTGTGATCTATATTGTGTTGCTCTAAAAAAAATCTTACTAAATTTAAAGTCTTCCCAATGGTTACAGAACTAGCAAAAGGAACTAAATTGCATGTTGTAAAGTTACAGTGGTGACAGGGTTTCTGGCTCCTCTCCCATCCTTGTGTTCAGCAACACCCTCAGCTGAACAATCAGGAGGTGCTCAGGGGAGGGAGGGCTTCTGTTCAGCCCACAGAAAATCCCAGGTTCAGTTCTCAACATCTCCAGTGAGAATCAGATAACTGGATGTCAAGACCTCAACCTGAGACCCTGGAGAGCCACTGCAAATCCAAGCCACGGAAACCTGCAACCCAACAAGATCGACACAGACTTCAGAGAATAATCAGAACTGCAGAAAAAACAATTGCTGCTAACCTGCCTTCCATTGAGGACCTGTATACTGCACGGGTCAAAAAAAGGGCTGTGAAAATATTTACTGACCCCTCGCATCCTGGACATAAACTGTTTCAACTCTTACCCTCTAAACGTCAAGCTTACATGAGCACTGCACACCTAAGACAACTAGGACATAAGAACAGTTTCTTTTTTTTTTCCCTCAATGCCATCACTTGTTAAACAAATAATTCCCTCGATAATGTCAAACTATTTATTATGTATATTTATTATATAATTACTGCACTACTCTTTTTTTTTCATCACTTGGCCCTATTTACTCCATCTCCCTCCCTAATTATGGACTGTATGACTATAGCTCCAGTGCTGACATTTCATTCTTTATTTTTTATGATTTTACATTTTGTATGTTTTAATTACTTCATTGATTGTTTCCTGATTGCTTTACTAGGACTCTATATGACAATCATTAAGTGCTGTACCTTATGATTCTTGACAAATGTATTTTTCTTTTATGTACACTGAGAGCATATGCACCGGAGACAAATTCCTTGTGTGTCCAATCACACTTGGCCAATAAAGATTCTATTCTATTCTATTCTATTCTATTCAGAGTGACAAATGATTGGGGAGCCTGACCCCAATAGCAAAAATTTCACTCAATATTACACATGTTTTATCCAGTGTGAATAAAAGTAGGAGGCTATTAGTATATTAACTAATGGAAATATGAATTGGCTCTTGTTATTGTAGAAAACTGCTGGACAGCATTGAGCTAAAAGGGGCCCTACTGGGAGTGCAGGTTGTATCAGAAGCAGTGGTGGGATCCAAAAATTTTAGTAACAGGTTCCCATGGTGGTGGGATTCAAACAGTGGCGTAGCGCCAATGGGGATGGGCGGGGCACGACGGGGGCGTGGCCGGGCATTCCATGGGCGGGGCATTAATAATTTCTCTGTTACTGTAAAAAACTCTTACTGTAAAAAAAAGTTCCTAATTTCCAGCTGGTATCTTTCTGTCCATAATTTAAACTCATTATAGCAAGTCCTATTGTCTACTGCCAACAGAAACAACTACTTCTCCTCTAATTGACTTCCTGTCAAATACTTTATACTTTCAAATACTTAATTTTGTTTCTAGAAATCAAAAGAAGGATACTTTCCTTAAACAAGGAACTTTACCATATTTTTAAAACATGTTTTTAAAACAGCCCAACAGGGAAAATTATCCCATTTTTTAACTTCGCTAACCAGCCACATAGGAAACAACAGGACTTTATGATTTTTGGACCTAATGGAATTTCTAACGGAAAAGCAGACCCAATTAGTAACCCCCTCTCGACACACACGAATAATTACTAACCCACTCTCGGGAACTGGTGAGAACCTGCTGGATCCCACCTCTGGTCAGAAGCCATGTTGCAAACTGATGTGGATTTGCTAACAAAAACTCTTTCTGTGCAAATGAAAACAGATGTCATATAAGGACACTGTTAAGAATTTCTACTGCAGTGTATTTAGAAAAGGATATTTTGAAGCCAAAACTGAGATATTACTGTTTAGACAGGCAATATTTTTAAGATGCAAGGGAATTAATAATGAATTGAAGGAAAGGGCTAGAAACACCAGGCAGGCAGATAGGTTATTATGAAATCCAGGAAATGAAAGGTCTTTCACTTAGCCTTGTAGCCCTTGATTGTTTTCAAATATCCTGAGTGACTTAAGCTGCTATCCTATGTGTGTGGCCGCAATCCTGAGAAAACTTTCCTGGAAATAAGCCACATTTGATAAAATAGAACTTACTTCTGCATAGATCTGCATAGATTTGCTCCCTAAGTAACACTATGCTCCATGGAATATATAATTCCTAGTTAATTATGATGCAATCAGACAGCAGAAAATCCAAATTCCACTATAAAATCCACCATTTAATGAGAAAACCAACTACTACTTGTGTGTACATATGTTCTTTGTTCTATTAGCACTTGCACATTTCCTTGCTTTTTTTAAACCCAGTGAGTGTGTGTATTCTGCTGAGTGAGACCTGGACCCTACAGGATATAATACTGTTTATCAGGGCCTGTAAGAAAGAGCTGGTAAGCTGTTCTGTTACCAGATTGACCCATGGTGTGTGTTGGGGGGGGGGCATGTTTTCTTCCCACCTCACCAATCTTTGGGTTGTCTGGCATGTAGTAACAAGATGGGTAGCCCGTTCCTGCATGGCCTGAATTACCCACAAGGACAAAATACCCTTCCCCAGAATCTGTCGTGCACATAGCCTGCCTCTCTCTCCATAAAGGGATTGACAGATAAACAGTGCTTGTAGCCAGGAAAGAGTTGCTCCCATCTTCAGCCCTGGATAGGGTACTCCAGGGAGACAATAGGAATGCAAACATGCTAATGTAATCCTATCAAGAAGGTTCCTGCCAAACACAATACTAACCTGATTCCTTCTTCTGCCATTAAATATTCAATACTTAACTCTTGCACCCTCCTTTGTCTTCCCTCCGGAGTACAGGAAATCTCCTTTGTCCCAGGAGATTAAGCTCAGCATGGCTAGAGGGCCCTATAAAATATAGATCTCCCCTATAAAAAAGGCCCTCACTCAACCCTCAGCATTCAGTGTGTCTGGACTGCTGGTCTGGCCACACTGTTCTGCCCAGTACTTCTGAGCCTGCCCTGGAGTTCCATTGTGTTGTGTGCCACCTGCTTTCTACCCCGCCTCCTTGGAGCCCAGTGCAGGTTGCTGGCCTCTGCTTCATGGCCCCGAAGCCCTGTTAGGGTCTGGTACAGTATTACCCCTAAGAATTCCCCCAATTCCTCCACTATTCCAAACCTATCCCCTCAACACTGCTTATATCCTAGGACTGTGTGTCTGTTCTGCCACTCTTTGTGTATCTGTATTTTTATTATTTTTGTTAAACTTTACCTCTCCTGCTGATTTCTTGCAAAAGTTGACCTTAGTATACATAGACCACAAAGATCTTGAGCTTGCCCAACCTTTTGCCAAGTCAAAAGTCTACTCTCACTAATTCCCCACTCTAAAAGGGAAATACTCCCACCATTTTGGGTAATAGTTCTACCAGGCATACAGTTGAGGCAGCTGTAGTTGTCCAACTCGATTTCCCCTTCTCCCAGCTTCCCTTTTTCTTCCTTCCTTTTCCCATTTCCTTTTCCCTTCATCCTCCCCTCAGTGGGGTTAAAGAATTGAGTGCCATCTATGCAGAAGTAATGACTGTGGTAAGTTTTAATTGCTAGTGATTTTAATTGTTATGAGTTTTTAATTGTAAAGTTAGATTGTAAGTTCATGCTGTTTAAACTTGGAAATGTTGGAAACCACACTAAGAAGAAGAAGAAGAGTCTGGATTTATATCCCCCCTTTCTCTCCTGTAGGAGACTCAAAGGGGCTTGCAATCTCCTTGCCCTTCCCCCCTCACAACAAACACCCTGTGAGGTAGGTCCAAGGTCACAGCTGGCATGTGTGGGAGTGCACAAGCTAATCTGATTCACCAGATAAGCCTCCACAGCTCAAGTGGCAAAGCGGGGAATCAAACCCAGTTCCCCAGATAAGCCTGTATGGCGAAGAGCAGTACACAAACCTAATCAACCATGAACCAAACCATAAACAATTATTTCTGTCTGTTGCTCCCCCACCGCCACTTCAATTGCAAATGAATTTTTTTAATGATTTCTGGATCACTTTTAAAAAGGAGGCAACTGTACGGGGTTATAGAAAGCAGTTGGAGAGGCTGCCCTGAATTCACTGGTTTGATTTGCAGGATTCTTTGAATTAATCAAATTAATCATTGTAGATCATATTTGTACATAAGAGAAAAGGAATTTGGACCCAAATAATGATGAACTTGCAACATGTCAAATATACAGGGCTTTCTGACTATGTGATAACAGTTCAGAATGAATCTAAGTAAGCCTTCAGTAGATGATGTAGAGGAAGGCAATGGTAAAATCACATCTGCATCTCACTTGCCTTGAAAGCCTCTTGGTGGGGTTGCTGAAATTGACTGCAATTTGATGGCATGTTATGCACACACACACACACAACATATATGTTGTTGTTTACCTCCTAGGAAAAGAAAAATTTGTCTCCCTGCAGATACTCCAGAAGGCCTCCTAAAGCACATTAGCTACAAAGAGCCACTCAGTCTTACAGAGTTCCTAACAAAGTTTTCCCACTACATGCCAACAATTGCGTAAGTACTGTCCTCAGTCTCTTATCTATGCTGTGGATTGATGTTACCATCATCGGGATGTGATCTGGAGCTTGTTTTGCTTTGCCCTGATTTGATTGATCCTATTAAACAATGAAACACACTTAGGCTTGCCTTTCAAAGCTCTGAACACTAAAATGGAAGCTTCAACTTGTAAACAGGAGTAATTTATGCCCAATTTGTGTGACTTGCTAGTGCTTGGTGACTCTTCGCCTAAGGCAAAATGAATGAAACAGTTTCTAAGGGCATGTGAAAGCTACCCTTTCAAAACATAGGCTTTTCCACAGGTACAGCTTACCATAAATTTTCCCAGTGGTCATATTTTGCGTCTTGGAAATGTTTTCTGTGAAAACATTCATGCTGCATCCTTCTGCTGAAAATATTTCTGACGGTAGAGGGATATCATACATGATACAGAAGAACAGCTCTCCTCTTTTTTTCCTTTGGGGAGGCACTCTAGTATTACTGTGCAGCTACATTTTGAAGCTGCAACTCAAAAACATCTCTACTTCCATTTCTACTGTTGAGAACTCAGAATGGAACCAAAACAACTCCTGGAGCAGATTCCATTACGTGAAGAATACACATAGCCCACCCCCACCACATTTTTCAACCAAATTTGATCTGCAGTAATACATTATAGTTGCAGCAGTAGTTCTGATTGCATGCAGTGATTACTCCTGGTACTATACATTGTTGAAGGCTTTCACGGCCAGAATCATCTGCCTGTTGCGGCTTTTCTAAAAGCAATGGGGCGCCTAGAATAGCATCAGGTGGATCCCTGCTGAAGTAGACTGGGAGAGAAATGCATAATCAGGCTACTGACGCAGGAAAGGCCCCTTCTCTGGGTGGGTTCATATAGGAGCAAATATCCCTTAAGATACCTGGTTCTAGAATAGGGACTGTTTTTGTCATAGTAAGGAATTGTGAAATAATATGAATGAAGCATTTTGAACCCTCTAACGTTATTACTGTTATTGGTTGTTGTGGGTTTTCTGGGCTGTGTGGCCATGGTCCGGTAGTTTTATCTCTTAATGTTTCACCTGAATCTATGACTGACATCTTCAGAGGTGTGCATGGTAAGATGTGTTTCTTTCCATGAAACAGTGTGTAGTTGGGTATTTGCTTTGTCCATGTCCAAGGAGGGGGATGAGGCTGCACTGACTCAATATATATATTGAGTCAGTGCAGGGGAGAAGGGAGGGATGGAGTTTGTGGCATGTGGTGGATTGTTGAATGGTGTTTGACAAGTCTGGTTTTTGTGTTGGCATTTTTAGTACCGGTAGCCAGATTTTGTTGATTTTCAGACTGTTCCTTCTTGTTGAAACTGTCTCAGTGTTTGTGGATTTCAGTGACTTTCCTGTGTAGTCTGACATAGTAGCTGTAGGAGTTTTCAAGATTTTCTGTGTCATCAAATAATATCTTTGCCTAGCTTGGGTTACAGCATGTTCAGCTATGAATAATTTGTCAGGTTGATTTAGTTGGCAGTGCCTTTCATGTCCTTTTATTCTTGTCAGAATGCTATGTTTTGTCATCCTAGTACTCTTTTCAATCACTCCCAGCTTCAAAATCGCTCTTTGCCCTAAAGTTATATTGGCAGTTCAATATGAAATTGACAAAGCAGATCCAGTCAACTATGCTAGTTTGTATCTCTGCCTCTATGTTACATCACTAGTTTGATATGAAAAAGAGAAAAAATGTTTAGAATCCTTTCAAAAATGGAGGAGGAGGAGAGAATGGCTGAAGGGGATGTTGGGTGACTTCACAGGGACATGGAGAAGGGCCAGGTGCTTGGTGGAGAAATGTAGACCTTTTCAACATGATCACATGGTTAAGGGAAGCTGGCTCAGAAATGGATTTTTTTCTTTAAAAAAACTGTGGTATAAGTGCTTTGGGAAACAGTGGAGGAAAAATGAAGGGAAAATATTTCCAGAACCAAATGGAAGAAAAAAACACATGGAATTAAAAAAAAGAAAGAAAGAAAGAAAGCCTTTAGGGGCCAAATACAATGTGAACAACTTGTGCGGACAACACCATTGTGTGGGCTGTTCTAGAATTGTTGTCATAAGGAACAGGATTTGTTGAGATCAGCACAATGTGCATTCTCCATTACGTATTGATTTCCAGGATGGCAAAGACCTTCACGCACAGATCTTTTGATGAGTATCAAAGCTTCCTGTTCTGGGGCTGGTGAAAAGGTCCTAATAGAGTTTTGCTTGAAAAACCCTTCTGGACCATAGAATTCCAATACTTTGGATTAATAGCCTTTTGGTCTATTCTACATTACACAGCAGGGTGACTCAGCCACTGCCATCTCCAGTGGTTGGGCTTCTGTGGCATCTCAAGACAGTTCCATATGCTGCTGCATGTATAATACGGGCATGCATTCCACCACTCAAGTCAGCAACGTTTGAAACCTACCTCTAATTTTTCTTCTTCCTTAGCTGGCTCTTCTGCCACATTAAGAACCATTTGAGCTGGAGGAAGGCTTCAACGTTTGCTGAGCAGAGTTGTGGGACACTTGCCAGTATATCTAAAAGAATTAATCATGTTAGTACAATAAAGTGTTACTTATTATTAAGCAAAGATATTTGAGTGGGCCAGAGGTTATTTATATTCTTGCTGGCTCTGCACAAATGTACCTTGAAACTGGGACTCGCTGCCCTTTTTCTTCCTGTAGCTCAAGCCTAACTTCCTTTTTTTGTAGTCCAGTCAGCTTATTGTATGCTAGTTGAGGAATCTGTTGCCCTCCCATGTACCCTGCTTGAGGTGTACTGTCTGCTTTATTTTAGCCTTTTAATACACAGCCTGGGCCTTAGTGCTTGAACATTTTTCTCCTTTATAAAAGTAAACAAAAATATCCTTCAATCAAGGTATTAAATGTTTACCCCACCCCCACCCCTCCTCAAAAAAAGCATTTCCAGAATGGAGGAGGACAAAGAACATCTTTGACTTCATGACTACAAGCAGGAAGGTGTATGAAGAAGCAAGTACAGAACAGTGTGGGAAATAGCATAAGGTAACGTTTGGCATATATATGGAGTATTTCAAGTTTATCTGTTTCAGTTATGCAGGGCTACTCTTGAGGTTGCTCTGGAAATGGTAACTGGTCCAGAATACAGCAGTGTGAATCCTTACAGGGATCCCATATAGAGGGCATATACAATCTGTGCTCTGTCAGCTGCACTGACTCCAGATAGAATATTGTTTCAAGGTTTTGGTACTTAGATATAAAGCCTTAAATGGTCTGATACCATTGTATCTGTGGGTCCGCCTCTCCCTGTTTACCCATGAACATCTGGAGAGCCGCAGGTTCCTGACCCCTGTCTTAGACCATCCTCACCATTGAGGAATTTTTTTGGAAGCAGATCATCTTGTACATTTAAACTGGATAATTGGTTTTAAATTATATGTTTTAATCCCATATTGTATTAATACATTGTGATTTATTATAATGGAAGCCACCCTGAGCCCAGCTTTGCCAAGAAAGGGGGTAAGTCAAATTAATTAAATAAATAAATACCCTGCCTTTCAATTTCAAAAGTTTCAAACCAGCAAACAGTGAAAGGGCGCAAATAACCCAAGACGCAGAACATAGAATAAAATTCTAGAATGAGAAACCCTTCAGTTTAAATGGAGAGGTAGGTCATTTACATATTCACCCAGAATGCAGAGAAATCATAAGAAATCGGATGCCTTAAATAATATTATGTAAGCAATAAACTTGATGTAATTTGCTTACTGGAAATTAAGCTTTATATGTCCACACTTTGCCTTAATCTTTCAGATTGACATTGAGTTTGAGGTATCAAAACAGCAGTAGCAGCAAATCCTAAAACAAATCATAGCTAAAGTAGCAATGTTGATACAGTTTTTTACTTCTTCAATGGATGATTTTTCCACCTGGTACCTAAAAGTCACTAATGTTGACAGCAGGCATCTCTTGGAGGCCACCACTCATAAGATGTCTGAAAGTAGGGGTTCTAAGAGGAAAAACACCTCTGAAGGTAATTTCAGAAAATCAGCAGGTTCATATAGGAGCTGTCAACTCTTCAATGTTCAAATAGTTTCATACACATGTGAGTCAATAAGTATATCCTGCTGTGACTGCATTTGTTCCTGCAGCCTTCCCTTCAAGTGAAATGTTCTTTAGAGTGCTGGCAAAAACTTCAGTGCATAGTCTGTGCTGCATTACTATTGGATCTGGCAAAACCTACTATAAACTTCAGAGCAGCCTCTTGTTTTATTCATGGGAAAAGGTGCAGGGGTTTAATGTTGTCTTCATGAAATCTAGCAATTCATAGGATTGGAAAGGAAGGGTGATCTGTAGAGCCGCTTTGGACAGAATGTTATGATGGAACATAGGAATAGCTCTGCTAGGTCAAACCAAAGGTCCATCGCCTCCAACAACCTGTTAATTAGAGAATCTTACCTGGTGTTGACACAAAGATTGCTTGAAGGCAATAGCTTTGCTCCATGTTGCCCCTCAGCACCTGGTATTTAGGGGTGAACTTCCTTTGAACATGGAGGTTCTGATTAATTGAAAAAGAGAGCCACATCAATTGCCAACCAAAGAGCAAAAAAAAAAATACTGGGAAAGAAAGTTGTTCATTTATCGTGACAACCCCTACAAATGTCACATGTTGCTTTATCAGAGAATCTGGAAATATGATGTATCCAAAATTCTGAAAGATGATTATACTTCCAGATGTCCAAATTGTCTTTCAGATTTTTGGAGACAGTTATCCTAGGGCCTCTGACAAAGCAGTGTGCAAATTCTTTCACTGTTCTTTGTTTTGGTTCTGTTTCGCCATCATGGTTGATAACTAGAGATAGGCCCATCCTCCATGAATCTGTCTAGGCCCTCATGAAAACCACCATTGCATCCTGAGGCAGTGATTTCTATTGCCAATTATTTTATTTCATTTATGCCCTGCCTTTCTCTCCTGACTGGGAGCTAATGCTGCTTATATTGTTCTCCTCCCCTCCATGTTGAGCTAAATGAAATGGGCACTGACATATTCAGATCTAGATCAGCAGTTGTCAAAGGAAAATGTGCTAGTCAGCAATTTCTCCCACAAGCTGATTGGATAGTGACCAAACTGCACTGTAAATATTTCTTCTGCACTAAGATAAAGCCTTTCTTTGGAAAAGAGCAACTTGTGCTGTTCGATTCTTTTCTCCTGGGCAAGCCGGCGGGGGAACTTCCAGTGCGTTTATATCGCTGCGCTAACACTCCATTCTATCCTCTCAGCAACCCAGAGTGAAGATTTGAATCTGGGTCTCCATGATCCTAGTCTAACACTCCAGGCCACTACATTATACAGGCTGTGTTATATGAAGACATACTTTTTTTTGTCCATCTGAAATCTACTGTCTGTCAGTTTCATTCGTGATTTAAAATTCTGATGATGTTGGGGAGGGAGAAAAAGTTGACTTTAAATCATACATAAATTTCTATAATGTTTTTCTCCCCAGTTTTCTTTTCCCTTCAAGTAAATAACCCCAAATGCTGATATAAGGGTCTACTCCTACATACCTGTATAGCTATTCATGTTTGTGACTCATCTTGATGAGTTTTAGCAGTTAGTTTCAAAACTGGGCAGGTAATCCAGCATGTTTCTTCTGGGATTCATACATTTTTTTAGCCTGTCAGCAACCTGTTTGGACTTGGCTTGTAGCTAGTATTTATGAAGTCCTGATTATGAAGTCCTAGAACTGAATACTTACTTTTGGACACCTTTCAAATTTAGGTACACATGAATAACTGCAATAATAATAGTTTGCAATGAATCATAAGGGACCACTGGCAAGTACAGACATTGCTGGTTCCAAAACAGAACTGATGCAGGCCCCATATTTATTCACTTAATGTGTGTTTATACTACATTCTCCAAGGAGTTGTGCCTGGCACAATCAAGGAAATCCTGTTTTGCTGTGTGAATTTGTGAAATGCTGAAAAGAGACAAACAGAGTTACACCCTTCTTAAAACCACTGGGGTTTAAGAGTGTAACTGCTTAAGCTAGTACTGAAGTTCACTTTCCCCCAAGCCCTATCTGCAAACCTGTCTGGGTGATTTAACACCAAAAGAAGTTTAAAAAATTCCATGCTGCAGCTAATTGACTACTTAATGGTCCCATTAATCAGTGGTCTGCGCAACTGAATTTTAAATAAGGATCATGTGTTCCCCACATTGTTTATGGCAAGCATAGCTTAGTAGTTACATCCCATTTTGGATCTCGAACTGCATTTGACTGCATTTGAGTTTTTAAATGGCTTTAAATTATCGCGAACTTCCTGAAGCTCTTTTTTGAAAACCAGAATATTAAAAGGACCAAATGTTGTTTAGCTGTATCCGTATCAGAGTTGCAAATTCTCAGGGTATTTCAGCAGCGTGCCAGTGAGGGTTGGATTTACAGTCTGCTGTGAAACCATCTTGGGCATTGTGAAAAGGTGGGATATAAATATTTAACATAAATAATTTCACATTCACGTCACAGTGCATATCTTGACTAATGCTTTGGTGGTGGTTTGACTCTAGATTTGGCTTTTAAAATAGCCTGACTTTTTACATTCGCAGGGGAGACCGCGATGCTGTGAAAAGAATAGCTTATGAGTTTGTGGAAATGAAAGCCAAGGAGCAAGTCATCTATGTCGAGGTCAGATACAGCCCTCACTTTCTTGCCAACTGCAAAGTGCACCCTCTCCCTTGGGGCCAGGAACAGTGAGTACCTCTTTAAATGTGTTAGAGATGCATTACAAAAATGTTTTCCTGAGAAGGGCAAATGTTGTTTAAATACTATTGACTGTGGGTGAGGAAAATTGTTTGTGGGTATGCAGTTTTGTGATTAAGGGTCACAACTGCATGCCTGGTATTATTTCATGCCCAGAATCATTCTAGAATCAACACTGATTTTGCAGGCGTCAGGGTCAGCTTCTTGCTATCTGAACAGGAAAGAAGTTCCCCCTTCTTTAAAGGACACTTGCCATATACTTCTCGTTCTTCCTGTTTAGTGCTGAAGTCCTAACGAGCATCTCTGTCTCTTTCTCTACTACATTGTTCCCAGAGAATGTAAAGGAAAAAAATAGGAGCAAAATCTGGCTTAAATCTTTTAAAATAGTTATATATTTGTACTCATGAAGCAATTTGCTATTAACATGTAAAGCAATAATAGATATTAGCAAGACAAAAATTAAGTCAGTAAGATATTTTAATTAATGTTAATTATGCTTAGTGTGAAAGCACCATATATTAGTTGTTAAAAGTGGTTTCAGAGGGTAGCTGTCTCAGACTGCAGAAGAACAGTTGGATTCAAGTTCAGTAACACCTTGGAGACCAACAAGATTTAGGAGGTATAAGCTTTCAAAAGTCAAAGCTTCCTTCATTGCCTTTAAAGGTGAGGACAGATCTAGGTAGCTTTGACTTGTGAGCCCACTGTGGACTCACAATCATCTCTCTTTGAATAGGCATCTAAACTCCCAAATGACAAAACGTAGTGCAAGAACATATCTGAGAACGATTGGCAGGTGATTTTTGTATTGCTTCTGCTTTAAACGTCAGGATGAAAGAGAATATGTATAAAACAATATCCCTGGTATTAGCTCTTCAAAAATTTAATTGGATATTTCATATTGACAATATGTATGCTGAAAGCATCTGCACAAAAATCAGATTTCAAGCACATGTTAAGCATAAGTTCTGGATGTGTTCAGTATGTGTTCAGTTGAGAAATTTTGGGGAAACATTTTGAGTGAAATTTATAATGGAGTATTTAATTCCAAATGATTACAATATATTTGGGAACTTATCAAAGCATGGTTCTTGATGTTCTTAGTGCAGAAAATAAATGTTATACAATTGGGAAAAGGCAGAAAGCTTGGGGTCAAATCCAGCTAAAATCCTTAAGAGTAATATTTCCATTCAGAAAACAATTTACCATTAAAATGTAAAGTAAAAACAGAAATTAACAAGGCAAACATGAACCCAACTTGGGAGACAGCAAAATTATGGCAAACCTGATTTGTTTGTTTGTTGCTGACTGGGGAATGTTGATAAATTTCTGTATTAGGTGAGCTGAAATACTGCTACAGTTAAGTGCTGATACCAGTGGGAGGGGACAACTTACCTCTAGTACTTAACTTTTGGCTGTTGGTTCGAAAATGTCAGGTTAAAAAAGGCATTTGTGATGTTCCTATAACTGCTGGCATAAATTTTTGCTAATTTGAAGAGTTTGAATTATTGAGGCTCATGCTTCTTCTCTGTTTAAAAAAAATCCTTGTACCTGCAGTGGAATATAAAATGCATTTTTTCTATTGACAGATGTAGACTTGGTACTCTGTATCTTTAAATCAACAAACCTATATCCCAATATGAAATATCTCTCCTGTTTCTTTCCTCCATCCATGCTGTAGCCCATTCTTTGAAAATAATTTCATGCATTACCCTATTAATAGGACCTCCAGCCTTGAGCACTTCATCCATCTTGTCTGTTTAAAGTAGCTGGAAGGGAGGTTTTTTTTTTCTTGGCGGTATTTCTTTCTAGAGAAAAAACAGAGTTTTCGTCCCTCTTCCCTCCCCTGGGAAGAAAAAGCCAATAGCAGATTTGGCTGTTGTAGTTAGTGTGTTGAGAGTAACCTTCACAGGATCTTTACAACTCCTGATTTGTTTAGAAGAAATCAGAGCTTTGTTTGATGATACTGTTCTAATTTAAAACAAGTTGTAAGAAACGGCTTTAGGAATTAGAGACAATGACAGGAAGGAAGCCTGGATAGCCTGAAGCTGTGAATGTTAATGAGTTGAGGTAGGGCTGAGAGATAGGGAAGAGCACTCTTCACCAGCTGGAAAAAATCTGTTTCCTTATGGAAGCCAAGGGGCAATCTATTCTAGTATAGCCATTCGAACATACTGTTAATAAGGCAAGCCACTCTACTTTGCAAGGCGAGAGTCATCTTTGGAAGAATCTATAGATTTATCCTTTTTGCAGCAGAAATAGAGCAGTGCTCTTCATTTAGATATTGGCAATAAGAGTTTTATTTTATTTAAACGGGATAGGTTGAAATTAGGGTCTTTTTCTGTTATGCTGATGGTGCTGATGGAATATTTGGGAAAAAACAAGTTTGACTGCACCCTGAAAGCCAGATACCCTGTTTCCCCGAATATAAGACATCTCCGGAAAATAAGACGTAGTAGAGGTTTTGCTGAAGTGCGAAATATAAGGCATCCCCCAAAAGTAAGACGTAGCAAAGTTTTTGTTTGGAAGCATGCCTGACGAACAGAATAGAGAAATATAAGACATCCCCTGAAAATAAGACAGAGCACATCTTTGGGAGCAAAAATTAATATAAGACACTGTCTTATATTCGGGGAAACACGGTAAATTCTTTTGTGACTGTTTATGTGTAAATAGGTGCTGGATGAGGTGCTCTGCAAAGTGATCACCACATGTTCAGATGCATACTCCCTTCTCATTTCTGGGCAAAAATACACATGGCATGTTACAAAAACTGTGTTGACCTTCCTTTTTGAGAGAAGCAATCTAGAACACTTCCTCTTGAAACGGACATGAGAAGTGGCACTAAACGCCTCTCTGCCCCTGCTTTTCCCTGCCACTCTACCACCACCCCTTCCCACCACTACCCTCCCCAGTATCGCATGTGTATTTATCTTCTGCCATCGTAGCTTAATATGTTGGCCTGCCTCACTGAGAAATGTTTAGTAAACAGTTCTGCAATATAAACTCCAAAACTGACCTGGGGATTCAGCCAGCACGGGGGTGTGATCTTCCCCTTCTTCTCCTGTCATTGTCAGGCAGTGACCACGTGCTAACTGATGTCTCTGTGTCTGTTTTGTGCAGGGGAGACCTCACTCCGGATGAAGTGGTTGACCTTGTTAATCAGGGATTAAAAGCTGGCGAGGAGGCTTTCAACATCAAAGCCAGGTCTATTCTATGCTGCATGCGCCACATGCCAAGTAATGTATTACGGCTCACCTGTGCCTCAGCTTCCCTTTACCTAAACCAGGGGTGTCGAACTCATTTGTTACAAGGGCCAGATATGACATAAATGGAACTTGGCTGGGCCAGGCTTTGCCGGGGGGGTGGGGGGGCGCGGCGGCAGCGCAGCTGCCTCGCCTGGCCTCAGAACAGCACTGGAGAGATGCCTGAACTGGTAAGCCTGCTGGGGGGGGGGGGTACCTTGAGAGGGCTTATCAAGCCCACAAGCCTCCTAAGGCAACCCCACACAGTTTGGCCTAGCAAGGGGAGGGGTTGCCTCAGTTTGCTCACAGGCCTAATAAACCCTCTCAAGGGGATAGATCCGGCCCCCAGACTACATGTTAGACACCCCTGACCTAATTCCACCTTCTTCTACCTTCAGTTCCCCACCATTTCTTCCTGAAATCTATCAACCATTTCTATTTAAAGGGTGTGTGCAGGAGGCTGAATCCTTTTTGCCAACCAATACAATCCCAGACACACACACCCCTCCCCCCAGCGGCTGCTATTTATGAAAGTTTAACTTCTCATCTAACCCCAAGTGGCCACTTTTACTATAGACTTGACTGAAAGTACATTACATTGTGATTGGAAAAGTTCATGTATTTCACAGTTCTTTCTTGAACTGCATTGCTCCTTTAAAAATCCCCAAAAGTTAATCCTACACATACAAGTACAAAAACAGAAGTTATTCAAACCCGAAAAATTTGTTTTGTGGAAAATCAGTTCTGTGAGAAGTTACAGTTAAGTTTGGAGTTGACAATCTTATTTTTAGGACATCAAATTTAAAAAATATTTAAGATGTGTAGCCGCAGAGTTATTTCCAAAGGGATCAGAAGGATGCTTAAAAATATTTTGTTGTAGTCAACCTCTTGAACTATAATTTGTAACTATCTTTTCAGTATTTTGGGGGAAATACATACTACAACTTATCTATAAATATAAAAGCTAAGCTATTTTTGACTGATTACACTTCATAGGGAAATAAGTCATTTTAATAAAAAATAAGATCCATAATTTTCCATCCACATAATCAGAGTTGGCAGACAGTTCCTAGTTAATTAAGTGCACTGTTAATAAGAATGTTAGTAAGCTACAGTAGTGAAACACCAGTGGATGTACATTTTCTGCAAGTGTAGCTTTTAATAAAAAGTATTTAAACTAAAGTACACTTCTAGTTTTCAGAGATTCATTTGCAGTTTAGCATTGGTATGATAGTTTCCTTGATAATGTTAATTGTGGGGATTTTTGTTTTATCAGAAGACAGTGGCAATGAACCTTCTAAAACCTTGTGGAATAATGTTCTCCTTCATAGAATAAAAACACCTATGGTATTGAGTGCTTGTTGACCTTGGTGTTTGGAGGAAATGAGACTCTGCAATTAAGACTGCTTAATGTATTTTAAAACATATCTTGGATTAATGTATAAATAATCACTACAAGAGTATGTGAATTGTTAACACAGTATCTTATCTCTGCTTTTGCTTTCTGCCACACTGAAGTACAGCCTTGGTTTCCTTTTCTAGGGTCATCAGTATTCTATCTTGATGATAAATTGCTAATGAGAATTTTCTGTCTCTTGAGTTCTGTGAAATAACAGATAGTGTGAATGGAACTTTGCCCATGCAGAAAAACTTTTGCAGTCATTACAGATTTCAGGGTGCCAATCAAAAAATCAATGCCTGCCATTTAGTGGCCCATGTACAGCAGTGACAAGTGTGTCTAAGGACATTCATTTGAGCAACCTTTGGCTCCTCTAGCTCTGCATAGAATGCGGCTGAGTTTCAAGGAAGCTGCCATAGTGCAGAATCCTGGCATACATCAATCACCAGGGGGGATCTCGGTCCCAGCTTCTATGCAAGGAAGCGGACAGGATCATGTCTTGGGCCGAACAGAATCTGCTGTCTATCCAAGCAGAACACATTAAGGCCATCTCAACATCACAGCCAACTGGCTCAGTCGGAAGACCATAGCCAACACCGAGTGGTCACTGCTTCCAGAAGTGTTCCAGCAAGTCATTGCCAAATTCCCCATGCCAGAAATTGATCTATTTGCAACCCCGGACAACAGCCAGCTCAAGTTCTTCATGACCCGGTATTACTGCCCGACGGCGTAGCAGCTTGGCCCAAAGTCACATTGTATGCCTTTCTGCCCATCCCACTCATTCCGAGACTGCTGAGGAGGCTCTTCAACAAGCAAGCACTAATGATCCTGATCGCCCCTTGGTGGCCCCGGAGGCCATGGTTTTCCACCATCTTAGAAATGGCAATGGGGGACCCGGTTTCGTTACCAGCCAGATCGGATCTGCTAATCCAGGGTCCGATTTGGCATCCAGACCCAGACAAGCTCCATTTAACCGCCTGGCTATTGAAAGGTCGAGGTTGAAAAGGAAAGGGTATTCAGATGAGGCAGCCCAAACTCTGTTAGATTCCAGGCGTAGGTCAACTACTCGAATTTACGACTACACCTGGAAAGTGTTCATCAGGTGGGCTAGGCGTAAAGAGGTCAATCCTGAACAGCCTGGGTTGGTTAACGTCCTTAACTTCCTTCAGGAGGGAGTAAAAGGGGGACTTAGAGCAGCCACTCGTCATAGGCAGCTGGCGGGACTGTCGACAGTTTGGCCTAGGTGCCAGGGGTTCCCCTGTCACTCGCCACCCAGACGTTTTGTGTTTTTTGAAGGGTGTTTCCCAATCTCAACCACCCCAAATTCACCGGTTTCCTTCATGGAACCTCCATACGGTGTTGTTCGCCCTCACTAGGTCATCTTTTGAACCAATCTGTTCTATATACCTTCGTTGGTTAAGAATGAAACTATTGTTTCTGGTGGCAGTTACCTCTGCAAGAAGGGTTTCAGAAATCAGAGCACTATCCATCAGACAGGATTGCTGCGTCATACATCCAGATAGGGTTATCTTGCGGATGGATCCAACCTTTAAACCCAAAGCCTGCTCGGCATTCCACCTGCAGCAGGAAATAGTCCTCCCCTCCTTCCATCCAAAACCATGGAATGAGAGAGAGAGGCTATGGCACAAGCTGGACGTTCGCAGATCACTGCGAGTGTTCATACAATGAACAGAGACAATCAGATCGTCCAACAGCCTATTCATTAATATATCTCACCCTAGGCTGGGACAACAGATGTCGGCGGCTGCAATAAGTAGCGCCCTAAGATCCTGCATAGCGGAAGCTTATGCTAGTACCAGACTATCAGTCCCTTCAGGTATTACAGCACACACAGGTATTACAGCACATTAGGTGTGCAGCGACTAATGCTGCACTTAGACAAGTGCCAGTGGAGGACATATGCAGGGCCGTTATTTGGTCATCGACATCCTCCTTCGTCTGCCATTACAGACTGGACTCCTGGGCAGCATCCCAGATAGTGTTTGGCACCAGGATACTGGAGTTGGTCAAGGAAAACTGAATCCTACACAGGGACAGGAGGGACACTGCTTTGAAAGGTCCCATGGGAGATGCCCCCCACCTGCAGGAGAATCGTCTATTGGACATTTACCGTGAAGGGACTTTCATCTCAGCCCACCACTTACCAGTTTTCCAAAAATTTTCAGTTCGGGTGCCAAACAGTTAAATGAGGTTTCTTGTTCTTGGGCTAGGGGTTACATAGTCAGGTTAACATGGGTTTTGCAGTGTTTTTTCTCTTAAGTGTTGTTTGTCCCTACTACGTGATCAGTACGTTACTGGAGAGAAAGGGGAGGAGGACGGCACAGGAAGTATTTGACTGTTAGTTCCTGGCTCCTAGTAATAGAGTGAAGGAAGAGAAGAAGAAGAAGAGTTTGGATTTATATCCCCCTTCCTCTCCTGTAGGAGACTCAAAGGGGCTTACAATCTCCTTGCCCTTCCCCCCTCACAACAAACACCCTGTGAGGTAGGTGGGGCTGAGAGAGCTCCGAGAAGCTGTGACTAGCCCAAGGTCATCCAGCTGGCCTGTGTGGGAGTGTACAGGCTAATCTGAATTCCCCAGATAAGCCTCCACAGCTCAGGTGGCAGAGCGGAGAATCAAACCCGGTTCCTCCAGATTAGATACACGAGCTCTTAACCTCCTACGCCACTGCTGCGTAGGAGACCCATACGAGATGCCCGCCACCTGCCAGGAGAAAGTCCCTTCACAGTAAGTGTCCAATGGACGATTTCTTTTGATTCGCACTCTAACCATCAGCCCCTCCTTGCCACATCCTATGCCTTTTTGGGTGGACACAACAACCCTGGATGTTGGAGGGCTAATCCCTCAGGTTGCTGTGCTTATTACTGAGCCATAAGTGAGCATGAGTATTTATTTGTAGATAGCCAAAGGCCATTACAAGGTAAAATTAAACAATAAAACAGTGTTATTGCAGTCAGCAGTAGAACAACATGATGAAATGTGTGTATTAGAAGCAATGACGGATTTATCCTGAAAATGTCTTTCTAAGGGAGTCGACTCTTATAAGCCCAGGCCCTGCCAATGGGTCTCTAGTAGCAATTGCATGTTGACCTCTGCTCAATAAATACCACCCCAAAATGGTGGGCCTGCTCTCCCTTGAGCTGTTGGGATTTAATGCCAGAAAGCAGGCAACCTTCTTAAGACTTTTCTTTGGCAATAATATCCTGTGAGGAATATTTTTCTTGTGTGATTAGCTGCCGTTATCAACTGTGACCTGAAAAGAAATTGCTCTAGAAGATAACTGCTCCTTTATTTTTTTTCTTGTTAATAGTTCAGGGTTAAAAGAACCTTTGCAGCTGCAGATTAGATAATAAGTTAAAGATCCTCTTGTTCTTCCAGTGACTGACAGATATAAGCTTCTTCAGGGTAGGAAAGAGCATGCAAGGTGAGCCTGTGTTCAGTTGCCAGTTTACCAAATTCTACCCAATGCCTTTAATGGCAGCTTGATGTTTGAGCGTTAAGGGATGATGCTGTTCTCTAGCTGCTGAAACCTACCAGCATGATGCTGGCAGGGGACGATGGGAACTGTAGTCCATAACATGAGGGCCGTGAGTTTGACACCTATATGGTATAGGAGAAACATACTGGTTCTTTTGTTGTTGTTTTCTTGGCCAATTGCAGCTCTGTTTAAGGGTCACTACACAAAACAGTTGGACCACATTTATTCTGATGCGTGGACCTTTGCAATGCACTTTTTGAGTTGTTGAAATGTTTGGTATTACAGGTGTATCAAGAAAATATTCCCACTTGTGTCTTCCATGTCCCAAATTCGAATGGCCTGCAGAGCACAGTAGTACCTGCCTGTCTGAGTTGTCATTTAGGTTAAACTAACATAGAGGAAATTTCATTTTCACATAGTATAGTTTAATTAGATGTTTGCGTTTAATCTTCCCCTTAAATAATTAGCTTCCAGGAACCTCTAGGGAATGGTAGGATAATGAAACTGCATGTTATCAGGGAAGTTCTGAAGCTATTTAGAAAAGTAAGTCAATAATGACATTGGGTTTTTAGAATCCCCCCTCCCAAGTGAAGTAGAAATTGGGCATTTGGTCTCGCATCGTAATAAGGCTAAAAATGGTTTAAGAATGAAAAATATAATTTGTGAAGGATATGTCTTAGGAACTATTTCGATAAAGATGCCAGAGGCTTGGGAGCAAAGTTCCAACTCTCTAGCTTGGGAAAATCAAAGGAATTTTGGGACAGGTCCAGCTCAGGGACCTTAGCAGGGATGTGATACCCCAGAGTCTGCCTTCCAAAGCTGCCATTTCTCCCAAGGGAACTGATCTCTGTAGCTTGGAAATCAGTTTTAACTCCAGGAGAACCTCAGGCTCCACCCTGAAGTAAACCCGTATTCCAACACTATATTTTAATTTGGTTACTCCCTTCTGTGCTAGTTACTAAGGAATATTCTGGAATTAATCTTCATTAAGCAAACAAGTTGGTGGAGCTCTGCTTGCCCAATTAAAAATAGCCACTGGAGAAGAACAAGTTGGAACTAGCCAGGAATTGATTTATTATAGCTTCACTGAGAAAACATTTACCCTGTCAGACTCTCATCATTGTAAGTCAAGAGTCCCTTGCCAGGCAGTCAGGGCCTATTTGCATGATTCATCAAACCTGTGGCAGCTTCAGATTTCTGTTGTCTTAGCTTATGAGAAACACAGCTGCCAGCTTACACAAAGGCCTGTATGAGTAGGCTCAGCGATCACTGCAGTACACAGGGGGCTGAAGTAAAAAACTGAAGCCGGTTGTATCAATTCCGATAGGACTTGCAAAACAGAAAATTGGATCTGAGGAATGTTATCTGAGGTAATACTGGAGTCGGTTGCACGTGAGTCATGGAGGAGAAATTGTAGGAGTGGGGCCGAGGTCATTGGGTTTTAAAGGATGAAACATCTTTGGACAGATATGGTCAGTTATCCATATGATAGGCCTGATTGTCTCTTCAACAATTCCCAGCAAATGTCTTTGTTGGGCTAGGAGATACCGTGCACATACATGAGCAGTTTGGTAGACTGTGCTTCTCAGTCTCTGACTATTCCGGGTCATCTTCAAGGTGTTGGTATTAACCTTTAAGGCCCTTCGCGGCTTGGGGCCCTCATACTTGCGGGACTGTCTTACCCCATATGTCCCAAATAGGCCACTGCGCTCTTCATCAGCGGAGCTGCTGGAAGTCTCCAGTCCTTCAATGATGCGGCTGGCCTCTGCCAGGGTCTTTATAGCCCTGGCCCCTTCCTGGTGGAACGCTCTCCCACCAGCTGTTCGGGCCCTGCAGGACCTTGGTGAGTTCCGCAGGACCTGTAAAACTGAGCTGTTCCTCCAGGTATTGTCGAAGGCTTTCACGACCGGATTCAACTGGTTCTGGTGGGTTTTCTGGGCTGTGTGGCCGTGGTCTGGTGGATTTTGTTCCTAACGTTTCACCTGCATCTGTGGCTGGCATCTTCAGAGGTGTATCACAGAGAAAAGTCTGTTTCCAACAAAATCCACCAGACCCCGGCCACACAGCCCGGAAAACCCATTGTTCCACCAGGCTTTTGGAGAGGCTGGCCACGGATTGGCTGCCTCCTGGGGAGGCCCCTGCTGTATGTTGTCATCTTTAGCAATGCCTTATGTTGGTACCATCTCTTGGCATTGCTGCCCCTCCCGGCCTTGGGTCCAGGCGCCACCTATATGGGATTTGAGCTGCCTCTGTTTTGGAATTTCTGTATGCTGCTATTGATTTTAAGAGTTGTAATTATGTTTTAACTGTTGTTAGATATTATGTGTTATAAACCGCCTAGAGCCCTTTGGGGATGAGGCGGTCTACAAAATCTAAATAATAATAATAATATGTTCAGACATCCAGTGTGTAAAATGCTGTCATGTCCCAGCCAACTTATGGTGACCCAGAGGCGGTTTGCCATTGCCTTCCTCTGCATTGCAACGCTGGTATTCCTTGGTGGTCTCCAATCTTTGCTGAATTACAATTCATCCTGGAGAAAGGGTGCTTGAAGGCAAATTTGCGATGGCTTTCCTAAATATAGGCAGATCAGATGAACAGATAGAAATGTGATGGTTTGTATGTTCAGGTAGTCTTCTCTTGTGTGGCATGTTGGGGATGAAAGTATCTTAAATCTCAGATAAAAATCCCAGTTACAGGATAGAAACAAATTCAGTTAGGACACCGGAATCCAGATGCAATAACGGAAGATGTAAGAACGTTTTGAATCTCTGTGCATGAGAAGAGAGGACAGAAAGAATTGGTGAGCCTAATTAGGTTCATGCTACTCGTGAACAAACTCCAGTTTGAAATGGAGCTTCCAGAATAACTATGTTCATCTATTCTGGCAAAGTTAAACAGAAGTCCAGTGGCACCTCAAAGACTAGTAACACTTACTTCAGCCTGTTTTTTTGTGAGTCAGAGCTTGCTTCTTCAGGTACATTTTGTGCATTTTTATAAGGAAAATTACAGAGGGAGGAGGAAGAGGAGTTGTGGCAGAGAAGCCTGCTGTAAATCGCAGCATGAATCATTCAGGTGTGATTCTCTGCATAAGAAACTGGAATTGATGTGGTTGTTACCTAGAATGGATGACAACAAAGGCCACAAGTTCTAGTCTCTCATAGGGGTAACTGCAGTTAATCAGAAAGAAGCATGAAATGAAGAGTCATGCAAATAGAGCCTGGTCATTCATGAAGCTGAAGAGATGGGGGGAAATAGTGATGCACAAACCAAGGATGTATGGATTCCCTTTCATGCTTGTGATTGTGCTTGTGAGATATTCCTGCAGGATTTTTAGTCATAGTTCAGCTTTCTTTGTTCCCCTCTGGAATGCAGCCTTATATGCAGCCAACATAAGACATCTTTTTTCCTATCCATTTCTTCCCTTCTGTTTTTCTTGCACCTCCCAATCTAAGACGGATTCTGCACGGGCCGAAATCACCGTTTGGAGGGGGAACTTCCCATGGCTGCTGCCTCCAAACCGAGGAAGCGCCGCTCTTTTCCCCTCCAAATGGTGTTTTCTTGACTTGCTAAGCGAGCAAGTCTATTGAAAAACAGCAGCGTCCACCCAGTGCTGAGCGAACAGCACCCGGCGTACGCCATTGTTTTTCAGTGCGCCGCTTTAAAAAAACTTACCTCATCCCTGCATAGCTCTGTCAGGACAAGGGATCACGCCCCCTGCCCTCCAACCCCTCAGGCCGTTGCCAGGGCCACGGGGGCCTGTCCCCTCATTCTGACGTAGCTATGCAGGGACAAGGAGGTAAGTTTTTTTAAGCAGCATGCCTCGTTCAGAGATGTTGCCATGACCCACACGTGTGCAAACGGCCCCAGGTCGGCACTGGTGTCATGTACACTGGCGCCCTGCCGCCCCCCTGCAGAATCCGCCTAACTCTGCACCAGTTCAGAAAATTCAAGCCATGTGAGGTAATCTTTTCACACTATAACCAGTATTATGTTCTTATGTTCTTATAATGCACGATAATGTGAGGTTTCTGAACTTTAAAATATGATTTTGGAGATTTTAGTAACTGCTAGTTCTGTGTCAATGCCCAGGAGTAGAGTCACTTCTGAGAAGACCGGTGGACAGACTCCAACATCTGAATGTTCTTTCTGGGAAGGCCTTAACAGAGAAAAATCCTGGAAAATGAAATGATTTTGTTTGACAGATATTTTCTTTTAAGCAAGGTTTTAGAGAGTGCCAAAAAGGTGCCTTGTTACTAACCTCTGGTGCTCTTCTTTTTCAGGCTGGTCACCAGAAGTGGTAGAACTCTGTAAAAAGTATCGAAACGACTCTGTAGTTGCTATTGATTTGGCTGGGGATGAGTCAATAAATGCGGAGACCTGCCCAGAACATCGGAAAGCTTATGAGGTTCGTTCGGTTAACATCAAAGCTCAATCAAAATGCCAGGATCAAAGGAGATGACTGTTCTGGGGAAGAATCTCAGAACAATGGAGGATGGCGGAAAACTTTTTGCTGCAGTTCTAAAAATGCTTACTCAGTAGCAAAGTTCCTTGATTTATCTCTCTCGCTCTGGTTGCCACAGTACATAGTATTCAGTATTTCCTAAAGTATAAATGACTAGCATGTTTGTTCATAACATGCAGCTTCCATTTATTATCTTTCCTAGATGCACTTAATAACCTATTAAAGTTCTTATCTAGGCTAATATGCTGACTCACTTGCGCTAAAACTGTGTGGGTTCTTAGTTGGTTTCACATGAGTCAACACTGGCAATGATTCCGAAAGAACAAGGATGGGGAATGTTCACCTTTCTTTTACTCAGTATCAAAGTTCAGATTGCTTTATCTCAATGATAAACAGAACCGACGTAAGCTTGGATCCAGTGAATGAATATTGTGTGTGCTAGATAGTCTTTGCTGTGGAACGTCTTCCACTCCTAAAATTTCATCTTGGACAAGTCCATGGTTTTTAATAAGCCCTTGTGCAAACAGAACTTTAGCAGGAAAGAAAACACATCCTGCAGCAGAGACTAACTAGCACACACAGAACTCATTCATAGGATTGAAGCCGCTGTTCTTTAGTACCTGGTTCTGAGTTCCACCCATTTCTATTCATTCCTTTGCTTGTTGCAAAGCAAGGTTGTATTTTTCTGTCAATACCCCCCATATCCCCATTCTGTGGAAGAGACAAATAAGATACTATATTGTCATTTTATTTTGTTTGTTTTTTCATACTAATCACAATTCTTCCCATGTCTGTCAGTAAAGGAGAATCTTGATCATAATATGGCAGAATGCGTGGAAGGGACTGTGGGACTAGAATCAGGTCTGTAATCTGCGGTTCTCCAGATGTTCATGGACTACAAATCCCATCAGCCAATTGGCCATGCTGGCAGGGACTGATGGGAATTGTAGTCCATGAACATCTGGAGAGCCGCAGGTTGCAGACCCCTGGACTAGATAATGAGGGATTGGAGCTACAAGTCCTAGGCACGTGGTGGCGAACCTTTGGCACTCCAGATATCATGAACTACAATTCCCATCAGCCCCTGCCAGAATGGCCAATTGGCCATGCTGGCAGGGGCTGATGGGAATTGTTGTCCATGAGATCTGGAGTGCCAAAGGTTCGCCATCACGGGCCTAGGCGTACTGGAGATTCCAGATCTCATTGCTACTCTCTATCATACATCCATTGTGTAAGCTCTGTGACTGTGTAGGTTGCTTTGTGTTTTGTCACAAGTATAAAGCCTCCTCTTATGACTCCTTATCAAGTCATTTCTTAAGCAGGGGGTAGTTTTGCTCACTGACTTTGTCAGCTTTTGAATATACAAGTGGTATCAGTTGGTGAGGTATCGTATTCCTGGCACTAGGCAAACCATTCAGGTCCATATGCATTCATCCAGTAGTATATACAATGCAGAGATCACGTACATCTTTTGGGTGATGGATACGTTAACCTTCACTTTCTGGGGGTCAGCTGATTTGTTCCTGTGCCAAGCAATTACTGGTACTTAAATTTCCTCCTTGAAAGTGACTCCTTATGAATAACCTAGCAGTTGAGTTTTTTTCTCTAGCCCTGCTGAAAATTGCAAAAAAGTCACCTATAGCTTTGCATTACATGCTTATAGTATAGTTTCTTTCACTCTTTTGAAGAGAAAGCACCCTTAAATACAAACATTCTGTGCTTAGAATGGACAGTTCTTCTAAGTCTGTGTGTAACGTGCCATCAAGTCGCCATTGACTTATGGCAACTCCATAGGGTTTCCCATTGCCTTTTTCTTTTCAACAACCCTAATATTCCTTTGGGAAGTCTCCCATCCTGCTTAACTTCTGAGATCTGACAAGATCAGGCTAGCCTGGGCCATCCAGGTCAGGGCTCTTAAGTTTATAACCAAGTAGTTAGGAGAGCACATACTGTCCTTTAGAAACCTGTTTTCCTTTGACATTTACACTCTACTGAAGGTGTGGCCTTTTATTTTTTTGTTCATTCATTTTAACCAGGAAGCTGAAAGATGTGGCATTCATCGGACTGTTCATGCTGGTGAAGTTGGCCCACCCCAGGTCATCAAGGAGGTAAAAATAGATGAAAATAGATCTAACTGAAAATGCCATAACTGAAAATGCCATAACTGAAAATGCCATAAGACTACATCCAAGATATATCAAAGAATTGTTGTTTTCTTCGCAAGTGGAAACTCACATACATCAGAATACCGAGAATGATAACTAAAAAGAACATGAGTTTCTAGTCATCTGGTGTATAAAATAAAAGGTTTAAAAGAGGAAAACTGTGGCTTAGATACTAAGCAGCACACTTGTAAAAGGCAAACTCTTTGCCTCCCTCTAGTTTTCTGTGCCCCCCCCCCCCCCCAAATTGTGGCTCTGCAGTTCAGTGGACTCCCCAAGAGTTGGGGATGGAGCAGAGTGGGAGTTTGCTGTGGGACAAAGGAAATCACCTCCCCTCTTTTGGAAATGACTTTTTTATTCTGCTAGTGGGGCTATAATTGTGTTCACTGAATAGGGCCTTCAAACTTGTGCCTGTTCATTCTTAGCAATGTCAAGTGCTCTTGGTGAAGCTCTTCATGTCTGGTTGGAGAAATTCTTCATTTACATCTCCCAGTTCTCATTGCTGGAGTTCTTTTTCCAGATCCACTAACTTGTATCCCTTCATTCCCTGCCACCATTTTTGTCCCATTCTATGGCAGCAGTTGCTAACAAAAACATAGCTATTAAAAAGTTGTAACCAATCATTTATATCAACTTTGGGCCAGAATCCAAAGTCTGATGCACTGGCTTTTGCATTTGCACATGGAGGTTTTTTTTAAAAAAAATCTCCATCTTTCCACATTTTTCTTCATTACTTTTGTCTTCTTGATGTTCAGCTGTAATCCTGCTTAGGCACTTTCTGCTTTAACTTCATCAGTCGTCATTTCAAGCCTGCCAGTACAGTGGTATCAGCTGCATATCTCAAATTGTCAGTTTTACTTTCACCAGTTTTTACTCCACCTTTGTAAACACTACATAGTTTGGGTTATAATTCCCAAACCATTTATGTCAACCCTTTTGTTGTGATGTTTACAGATGTAGCTTGTGAACTTCTTATGGCAGAATGAGTCCTGCAGGAGTCTCATTCTCTCAGAGGAGGAAACATACTGACTGCTCAGGGTAACCTAGTCAATAAGCATTTGACTTGTCTGTTTTTGTCTTGTAGGCAGTCAGCATCCTAAAGGCAGAGCGAATAGGCCATGGCTACCACGTCTTGGAAGATGAAGCTCTCTATAAGCAGCTATTGAAACAAAACATGCATTTTGAGGTAAAGGAATATCTTGCAGGATGGCACCTCTGCAGACAGAACGTATGTGTCCAAAAACAGTTTCCAAGACAGTTGCACTATAGCATGACTAGAACTAAAGCCCATTGTGCAAGAAAATTAAATGGGCTCTAGAAAATTAATCCTCCCAGGGCAAGAGATGTGGATGAGGCATATCTACAGGAAATGGCATACAGCACAAAAACTGAAATTGTGCCCTCCCCCCCACTCAGAAAAAATCCCAGCTTTGCCAAGGAGGGGCAGCAGGGTTCCTGTAAAGTTGGGAGGCCCATTATGTGAAAAAAGACAATGGGTTCTGACAAGTAGGAACCTGCAAGTTGGGACTCAAGAGGACACTACCCCCACCTTTTTTCTTCGGTTCTCCCCCTTGTTCTCTGCCTTTCACTCTCTATCCAGCACCTCTTCTCTATCTTTGCCCCGCTTTTCTAAATCTTTCTGACCCCCAGTTCTCACTTTCTGTCCCACTGCCCCAGTTCTGTTTGTAATTTTCTGCCCTGCTACCCCAGCTCTCTCTCTCTCTCTCTCTCTCTGTTTTTCTGCCCCATCTCAGTTTTCTTTCTGCCCTCCCACCCGAGCTCTCTTTATCTGCCCACTTATTCCAGCTTTTTCTTTCTTCCTATCCCAACTCTATTCTCTATTTCTGCCACCCTACCCCAGCATTTAGCCACCTACTCTAGCTTTTTCTTTCTCTTTCTGCCTCTCCCCAATACTCATTGTCTTTCTGCCCCAGTTCAACTCTCTCTGTCTTCCCTTGCCCCTATTTTTGGTAGCTTGCCTGGAGTGCTCTGAGTTGGGCATGGTGAGGCCTCTCCCCCCACAGCCCTGGTCTCACCACCTCAGCTGGAGCCATTCTGGGTATGGCAAGGCCTTTCCCCCAAAAAAGGCAGGGACAGGGAAGCCTGTTCAGTCCTGGCCTCTAGCGCTGTGCTTGCTGCTGATTTACTCAAGTGTTGCCTCAGGGTAGGAATAGGACAGCCGGGTGAGGACCCTTACTGGAGAGTTCACTCAGGAAAGGAATAGGACAGCCCTGTGAGGACTCCGGAACTGTAAGAAGTGTTACCAGCTGAGTGAGAAGGAGTCTGGGAGTTGTAGTCCCATCAGTCCTTCACTTCTCCTGGTTTGTCGTCAGGAACACGCTGCTCAGTTATCTAGTAAGATGCTCTGCATTGCTGGGATGCTATTACCTTCTAGTCTAAAACTACAAATAAGTTATGGAAATTCTGACATTATTTGAAAACAAGCTCCTTGGTATTTCATCAGGCTGCTTATCAGCTATGCAAGGAGATATGCACAGTATAAATCTGATGTCTCATTTTCCTCAAATAAGTAGTTCTAAATGTAAAGGGCCTGTATGCTTTTGTAGAAAGAACATAGCACTGAAATTGCTGTACATTTATTTGGGACCAGGGGGCATTGCTGAGTAGAATTAAGCCTTAAACCCTTTATGCAGATAGGAAGAGTATTTTTTTGTTCTCCATCTTCTTCCTCCCTCTCGCCTGAGGAGATAAACCCTGTAAAAGAACTGGCTCCAAACCACTGGGGCAACTATGCAAAGGATGTATCCTGAGGTGCGATCTTCTCTTTATGGTTCATTTACCTTACACCTGACTATGTGTTGCTGCAGGAATAGCTTTGGTGTGTTTCCTTTTTCCTGAAATCATTCTTGTATACGTTTTGTTGCTCCCATGTGGCAAGCAGGCCCTTGAGAGACAGCTGTGCACGGGCAGACTAATCTTACTTGCAGAACTGGGTTAGAATGACCGTGATCACAATGCCTACAATTTTATTCTTAACAGTGCCTTATCAAATGCATTCTTTCATTGTAAGGAAAGGAAGCTGATATACTTGGACAGATTGAATATTAGGAGTGATAACTGAGAGAACTGTTTTCATCTAAGTTATGACCTGCTTCATAAGAGCAGAGTCTTGTATGTAAAGTAAACATTGACTTTGATTTTTTTTTTAAATGGCAAACATACAGGTGTGCCCTTGGTCAAGTTATCTCACTGGAGCATGTAAACCCAACTTTCATGATCATCCTGTAGTAAGGTAAGTTGTTAAATGCTTTAAACATTCTATCTGTTTAAATTATACAATTTAATACAATTATTTATTTTAAATAGATATAAACAAAGCAGAATAGATAAGAAAAGATAATTAACAGAAAAAGAAAACAGAATTAACAATTTAAAAACAATTATATTCCAAGGCACAGGAAAAATACACATACAATCCTAACGTATAATTGTCTAAGGCAGTGGTTCTCAACTTCCTAATGCCACAACCCTTTAATACAGACACTTTAATACAGTGTCAAACTCACGGCCCTCCAGATGTTATGGACTACAGTTCCCATCATCCCCTGCTCCATGCTGGCAGGGGATGATGGGAACTGGATTCCATAACATCTGGAGGGCTGCGAGTTTGACACCTGTGCCCAAAGGGGTCACAAACCACAGGTTGAGAACCCCTGGTCTAAGAGGTAGAATGTGTGACGACAAACGATTTTCCACGATGTGGGCCCCTGCTTGCCTTCCCCTGACCCTGGAGCAATCCCAGCTCTGCTGGAGCCCCCAACACCCTCCCCGTTTTCCCCAGCTAGATACAAATACAAAAGCAACTCAAACTGTTTTTACTTGATGGAAAAAATGCAAGGCATAAATGTCCTGTAAAACTGTTCAAGTTTAATTTTTGATTTTCCAGGTTTATGAAGGATGGTGCAAATTATTCTTTGAACACAGATGACCCACTCATTTTTAACTCCACAATTCACACAGACTACAAAATAGCGAAGGACTCCATGGGCTTCACTGAAGATGAATTCAAGAGACTGGTAAGTGGGTTTGTGTTGTTCCCTTTGGAAATGCATTGTCTGTGTTCTTCTCATGCATTTATGTGCCTCCTAAAATCATTTGTTTGGAACTTCCGTCCAAGTAAATATGTTTAAAAGTAAATATGTTTAAAATATGCTAGTGTTCAACTTCTCAAAAAGTTGCATCTTTGCGGTAGAGATGATTCTGTGGAAACTTGCTAAGGCAGGCATACAGCTGTTTTTATTATCTCATAGGATGGTTGGGGGATTTGCCGAAGAAAACTCTTTCCTTATAAAAGTCAGAAATATGATACCAAAGAAGCTTACTGAAATAAAAACTCAAAGTTGTTTTGTCTCTTTTGGGGAAATGATAAAATGAGGTTCGCTGGGAGGTTTCAGAAAATAAACTTGGCTGGTAATCAAACAGCAAGAATGAAGAAACTTGTGATGTTTTTAACCTCAGGCATTTTGTAATCAGGATTACATGAAGTAGTTCACAGACTGGTCTTGACACTTGAAATATACTGAGATAGAGTTCAGTTGGCAATCACTGCATATTTAAACAAACATAAGCTTCTTGAGACAATATTTCTTAAGCTGGAAGAGTTGGGAGCAAGCATAGTTTCTCCCCAATTTTCTTCCCTAAAACTGTTTAGGGATTGTCTCCTTCATTTAGGAGCTATTCCCCATAGAACTGTTGAGGGATTACCCTCTTAGGAGCTGTTTACCTTAGGGAATGACACTCACATCACATTCCTCACATATAGAATCCTTCTTGATCCTAACCAAATTGTTCCTCTCACTCCACCTGCCAGCTTCCATAGTTATCAGTTGTCTCTTTTTAATGTTCTTCCTCAACTGCTACTTGTAGGATTCTTTATTTTTTTTCTGTTCAAACCTCCTGTTACTCGAGGTTCCGTGTTAAAAATCAATAATTCAAGGACTGAATTAGTGAATTTCCATGTCTCTGCTCATTCAACTCTATTTTCCTGCTACAGAAAGACCTTGGTGGGGAGGGTCTTAGAGTAGGACCTTCCGTTTTTTCAAGATGGACATGATTCTTTAGTGTTAGTATTGCACTAAGTTTTAGAGTTTTAATACCATGCAAGTTCTGGCAGTTGAAGAATTCAATTTTTTCTCTTTACAAAGAACACTTTATCATGACCCAATCTGCCAATTTTTGTGCCTTAAAAATCTATTGTATAGGCTGTTGCTTTCCTCTGAAATAACAAAAAGGGTGAAAATATAGGCAGGAACAGCTATCTCTTAGTATTTCAACTGTTTGCCTGCTTCTGCAGCTCATGCAGGCTTTCTGACTGCAGAAGCACTATTGCAAGTTGATGCTTTCCGGAATAAAGTCACCTTTAACTTTTATGTCCTTTGTCTGCCCCCAGAATATAAATGCAGCCAAGTCAAGCTTTTTGCCAGAGAAGGAGAAGAAGGAGCTTCTCTTCAAGCTGTATGAAGCCTATGGGATGGTAAAAAGCACAGAATTCTAATCCTTTCTGTGGCAGCCACTCATGACCTCTTTTCACATTTGCTGTTATGCTAGCTGAAGACCTCTTTCTGTTCCTTGGAAGCCAACGCACAAACTTAGTATTACAACCTTGTTTACTGTCAGTATCCACAAAGTGGTACATGCACTATCTACAAAGAACAGTATTCCCATATTTGTATTATACCTACCTATAGGACCCTCATCCCTTGTCCCGGATGGCTTCTATCTAGACTACCATCCGTTACATTTTGACTGACATATAGGAGTGTTCATTTTTAGATTGTGGACAGTTTTTATTTTTCTGAGAACTGACCTTTCAAAAAGAGGGATTATGGCTCATGGTGCATACTTCATCTCACTTTTCACTTAGGCAAAGAGTTTTTACAAGGTGTTGGTTTTTTTGGTATTGATCCATTGACCTCTTTCACTTGAGGTGACAGAAGGACAAAGAGGGGTATATACTGAGAACCAAACATCTTACCTTAAGAACAATTTCCTTACTCTAGTCATAGACAAATGTCTGTACTCGGTCTGCGCTCTGTGTCCCTACATGTGAAAGACAGAGATGTCTACCACTGATTTTTTTATACAGAGGTTTGTCATCTGTTGGTGATAAAAACTTTGATGAAAATGAATGTCAATTCACCCTCAGTCATCTGTCAGAGTTTTATAACTGATGTCATTCTGAGCTTGTGTTCAACTTTTTTTATTTCACTGAATTCAGTACCACTACAGTCTAATGAAAGCAAATTTCATCCAAAGATAGCTACGTGTAACTAGCAGTCTGAGGGAGTAGCTAGGAATGCACTTTGTCCAAGATGTCTTAAACTGGGTTTGTGCAAAGAACAAAAAAAACCCTTTTTAAAAAAATCACCTGAGTTAACTGAAGAAGACAACCTTTTAATTTTTAGGCATTTGAGGTGTCTTGTCCCCCACCTGCAGTAGGGAACCCCCTTATTTAACAGCAGGTTTGCCCAAGTTATGTTATACATAGCAATTTTTCCTGGCCTGCCATTTAGTGGCAAACTAACACTCTGTAATAATGCTAGATGTGGTTTTTTTACAGACCTGTGCACAATCCAATTGAGTTGAAGCACCAGATTTAATTTTGTTGTATTAGTCAATGGGACTAATTTTGCCTTAACATGCAAGTACTTTGGTTTTACTGATTTAACTTGAGCTGTTTGTCAGTACCTTAAAGAATACAGCCTGATGCTGTTTTGTGCAGGAAGAGTAGGCAGAGTACAGCATAATTTCCATCCTGTTCTCCTTGCAGTCTTGCATGTAGATTGGGCATTCACAGACCATATAGTGGAACATTCTAGGAAGCTCCGAGTGTGATAAAGCACTAGTCCTCTTCCCTTCTTAGTCCAGCCTCAAATATGTCAGGCTATCAGGAGGCGCCATAGTTTTGGGTATAGCTGTAATCTCTTTGAAGATATCAGATCTGATGAAGCCTATTTGGTACTATGAGAAAGCCAAGGTCTTGGCATCTTCCTTTGAAAAAGCTAGATGTCTTTGTCTGAACATTCACAGCCCTCCAAGAATCTAAACAATACACATGGCTCCAAAACATCATAATGGACTGCATGACTCTATGGAGAACATGAACTATTCAGTTTCTAACAGTTCCATCATAAGCAGAGCTACAGCCTTCTAAATCCTTTGGCTTTGTGAAGTGTAACTCTGCTTCGGATGGCACTATTAAATGTGGTAGGTGTTCAGTAGTCCAATTCACAGCTCTAGATCAGGGGTCTGCAACCTGTGGCTCTCCAGATGTTCATGGACTACAATTCCCATCAGCCCCTGCCAGCATGGCAATTGGCCATGCTGACAGGGGCTGATGGGAATTGTAGTCCATGAACATCTGGAGAGCCACAGGTTGCAGACCCCTGCTCTAGATAAACTGAAGCCCTAGGGCTTAACCAGGTTAAGCTCTATTCCACATCTGTAGGACCTAAATTAGCTTCAATGCAAATGTTTGGGTTTAACGGAGCTACTGGCTGAGTTGTAATGAAACTGCAGGTGCAGTTTATTCCTTCATGTGGGTATAGTGAACATGGTGTAGGCAATCGTTCGGTCACAGCTGGGCTGTCAGTCTGATGGTCTGATGTATTTCTGCAACAGCACAAAGCCAGGAAACCTCATTTCCACTTTATAAATACCGGGGTGTGGCTTCTAATAATTTCATTTTGCACTTTTTAAATGCTTGTTGGAGGACAGTCTTAAGATATCCATAAAGCCCCCATACTGCTTAGCAGCACTCTTGGGCTTTCATTTTAAGGAATCTAGGAATGTTGTACACACTCATCAATGAGTGTTTCTGAACAACTCCTCTGTGGACAAAAGGTCTCTGGTTTGATGTTCCCCAAAGCCTATGTCTCATAATATTCTGATGTTCTACATTTTATTGTATTTAGAAAGATGTACTTTAAGTTTACAGTATGCCAAGGATTTTATGAAGTTTGTACATAAAAAGCAACTATAGACATGGGTGTTACTGTATCTCAGAGGGCTGAGAAAGCTGGTATTACAACACTTCAGACTCCAAAATCTGCCTCTGTTTAGTGTCTTATATGAGAGAGGATGAGTTATGGTCGCATATCTCAGAAAAAAGTGAGCCAGAGACTGTTAATGGCTTATATTACTGATAGGAAAATATCTTATTTTTTTAAACGTACATATACGTTTATATACAGATATTATATATATATGAATTTTTGTTATTTTTTATAACACCAATGAAAAATTATCTTGCTTATGAATGGTTCTAATGTTATCATATATCTTTTTGTTTTGTAATCCTTTTGGAATTTCCTTTTGGGGAAATTGTTCACATCTGTAGAATGAAACCAAATGCATCCTTTGGCTGGATGAAATAAATTTCTGCTTTGCTTTATGCGTGTTCTGCGTTTTCCTTGACCATGCTAAGAAAACAAAGCAGCAGTAGAAGGCCATTGCTTTCACCTCCTGCATGTGAGCTCCCAAAGGCACCTGGTGGGCCACTGTGAGTAGCAGAGTGCTGAATTAGATGGACTCTGGTCTGATCTAGCAGGCTCTTTCTTATGTTCTTAACAACAAAGCCTTGACATTCAAGCTGTGATTCAGTCCAAAAACTACATTTCAGTGGGAATTCATTATTGTTTTGGACAAGTAATTTGGGGAACTGGAAGGAGGTAAAAACAAGCAGGAATCCGAAAGCTGGTCTTGTTAGGGGCATTATGAACTGAACTGAAATGGCAGAGCTGTACATGCCCTATGGCTCTATGGCCTTTGTATAATGCAGGAAAAACAAGAACCTGTGATTCTGGTTATCCCTGCTTCCCAATGGTGCACTGATAGAAGAGTTCTTTCTAGCTCAAAAAAAAATTCAACAAAAACAAGAAGGGAGAAAAAATTAAAGGCACACCAGATAAAGGATAAACTAAATAAGGCTGCAGCACTAGGATAAAATGGAGGTTCTATCAATTAAGATTAATAGCTTAAATTCTAAGCAGACAAAGAAATTCTAAGCAGACCTTCTAAGCAAAGATATTCAGTCAATTCAAAAAATATATTATGCATTTAAGAAACTCATATAAAGAAGAAACATGAATACATTCTAAATAAAAAAGCTGGGCAAAATGTATATATGGCAACAGCAAACATCTATAAAAAGAGTTGCAGTTTATATAAATAATTTATGAGTAGAAACTTGGAAAAAGATATATTATCTTGAAATTCAGGCTCCCAGAAGGCAAGATCTACACTCTAGCAACATTATATGTCCCAAATAACGCTAGAGATTTTTTTCTGATCTATATTAGATGTTTAAGAAGGAGAGATGGTGATCTTCAGAGATGAAGATGGGGTAATGGATCATAAAAGTCCAAAAAACCCAAATGAGGCACACTTCCCCAAAATGTGTTTAAAATGTGTTTAATTAGAAGATGTTTGTAGGATCAAAGATCTGAATACTAGAGACTATACTTTCTTCTCCAACAAACACCAAACATATTCAAGGATTGATATGTGTCAGATAAAAATAACATCGGTTATCAATCTAGGGTGTGAAGATGCAATCAAAGACTTTTGCAGATCATAATCCTTTAGCAATAACTTGCTAAAGGGAAAGATGGAGACAAAATGACAATATTTTAGTACGAGAAGACATGGTAACAAAAATGTTAAAAAGATAGAGAAAAAATAAGCAACACAGTCGATATCTCCATTGCAACAATTAGGGAAATCAACAGGGCTTATATGAGAAGGAACAATAGCCTCACAGACAGAAAGAAAGATTGGAGCAAACCAAGAAAATTATGGACAGAATACTGAAAAGGTGTCTAAAATGGAAAAAAAAATAAAGCATCTAAATATATTATAAATAGATAATAATGTTCATATCCAGTGTTTAATATGTGAGATTTTAAAGAAATGTATTATAGTAATTACTTATAAGTTATTTATATCTATGTATTGTCAAAGGCTTTCATGGCCGGAATCACTGGGGTGTTGTGTAATTTCCAGGCTGTATGACCGTGTTCTAGTAGCATTTTCTCCTGATGTTTCTTCTGCATCTGTGGCTGGCATCTTCAGAGGATCTGATGGTAGTAAAGCAAGTGGAGTATATATACCTGCGGAAATTTTTATTTTTATCTACTTCCTCCATTTGTATGTATAACACTGTCTAATACCATTCTCAGGTTTTATATATATTGCATGAGGTATTTCATGCTTTTTGTTAGATTGTAATAATAAGCATCATGCTTATGTAATTTGCCATTGGCAATAACAGCTTTTATAATTGTCTATCATATGCACAATTTCTTTTTTCTTATGTAATTGTAATATTTTCATTGATTCCTATCTTTTTTCTTTCTGTTTTGATTATATTTATAATGAAAATAAATCTTTTAAAAAAAGAAACTGATTTTTTATATCTCCATTGGTGACTGCATGCCAAGACTGGTGAATCATAATCTATAACTTCAGGGACCTTAGCCTAGAAACACTAAAAGCTTTCAGTTCATTTGGTAGGAATGAGATAAAGAGTTTACTTTTTAGAGATTGTTCTTGACATGTTAACTCACCAGTGAAACTTGATGCTGACCTGTCTGAGTATTGCTTGCAATCTTCTTAAGGATTTGGCTAAATATAATGTGTAACTAAGGCATTCTTAACGGGTCTAAGTTTAGCCTGTCTCCTGTAGTATTTAAGTTACCAGCAAATATCCCACTGTCCCCCTTTTCCTTTTTGGCTACATATAAGAGATTGAAACACAAATTTCCTTTAGAGAACAGAAAAATTGCTGTAATATTACAGAAATCTCTTCCATAGTTGAAATTATCTCACAACTTTGCAGCTCGCTTTAATGATATGGAGGGGGTCTTGCACCTCCAAACAGGTGCCCAGAAGTAAGTGCAGAAAGCAAATAGGTGGAATTTAGTTTTGTTGCATTTTTCAGTATATTTCTGACGATATATTATTGGATTATTGGATCTGTGCCCTTGCGGTGGTATGCTGGGCATACTGTAATCATGTGGCAGTTTTAGCAGACAGTGATTGTGAATTTAGTTTTCTGTGGTTCAAAGGATTGTGACTGAGGATGGAACCTTCCTGGATCAGACCTATGGAAACTGCTCTCTTGGAAACAGAAACAAGAGGTGAGAGAGGTGGGTGTGAACATTAATGTCTTCTCAGGAGAAACTGAACTGTAAGCAGAAAGCCTTCTGCCAAAGTGGAAGAGGCCAGGGCTTTTCATATTCAAGCCTACAGCACTGCTGACAGGCAACTGTTGCTTTGCCAATAGGTATGGGAGCTGGTCTTGTTGAAATAGGAATGATCCAGGCTTGGATGTTGAGCTTTTAATTCTTAGATTTGTTTCAGTTTTTACAATTGAAGGTGAGGCCATGGTTAGGCAACAGGGCATGCACAAGATCCAGGGTTTAATGTGTGGCATTTCCAGTTAAATGGTTTCAAGTAACAGGTATTTCGAAAGAACTGTCTTTGCCTGAGACCTTGGAAATCTGCTGCAAGTCAGAGCAGACATACAAAGTTAGATAGACCAGTAATTTGAACTGATACGAAGCATCTCTAAGTTCAGTTGGGCCATTTGCCATACCTTGATAGTGTAAAATATGTTAGGTTTTATTTGCTACTGAGTTGCTTCTGTCAATGTGCTGTTTTGTTTAATTTCTACATCGTGTACAGGGCACTATAGACTGGTAGTTTAAGTCCATTCTTTCAAGTGTTTGCCGTGGTTCAAGAGTGCCATAATTCGGGAAGACAACTGTAATTACATTCCTAGAGATAACTTCAGGTATCCCTGTGTGAAATTGTACAGGTGCAGGAAATACCGAGGTACAAATTTGAGCACACAAACATATAAAAAGGACCTTTATACCAAGTCAGAATGTTGATCTATCAAGGTCATTATTGTCTATTCTGGTAGGGGCTCTCCAGGGCTCTTTTCCAGTGGCTCTCATCTTCACATAATGTGACCAAAGAATGATAGCCTCAGCTTTGTCATTATTCTATCCTGCAAAAGATGTGATCTGAGAAATTTGTGTTCCAGAATTGGGGTGCTTGAACACCTGCCAGTTCAGTTCATTGCCAGCTGTTTTTTCATCTATCCGTTTGGCTGCCAGTGAACAATTAAAACATCTTCATCAAGTTTTACATATTTAAACAGCACAATAGGCAGTGTTTCATGCACATGTGTTGTTGCACAGCCTGAGGAAAGTTCCCCCAAGAGCTGTTGTCTCAATCTGCATTCTGCTTGGCAGCCACTTGTATAAATAATCACTGAATCAGTGAGCCAGCCATTGTAAATGCTGTATTTCTTTTTTTTAACCCAAGTCTACCATTTGGTGTCAAATTCTCACTGTTGATATTAATTTGCACATGTGGATTATCACACAGTATAAGCCCGCCCATCCCATTATTTAATTACCTGACCCAACCCATTCATGACCCTAGGAAGAACCAGCTCACTTACTGTACAGATGAAAAGGCATTTCAAGACAAAGCAGCGAGACTTCATTTCCACAGCTATTGTGTAGCTAGAAAGGTGTTCAACAGCTGTTTGAGGCAGGCAAACAGGCTAGGTTCAGCTCCCAAGTGATCACATCTGTCAAACCAGGTAATGTTGCTGACTGGCCGTGTTTGGTACAAAGTTTGCAGCATCTTACTTCTAAATTCCATTAACTTCTAGTAAAACTTTAATTGGATCTTGGAGGTAGAAGACGACGACTTTGGAATTTAACCCCTCCCCCCTCTCTCCTGTAAGGAGACTCAATGGGGCTCACAAATTCTTTCCTTCCTTTCCTCTCCCCACAGCAGATACCTTCTGAGGTAGGTGAGACTGAAAGAATTCTGAAGAACTGTGACTAGCCCAAGGTCACATAGGAGTGGGGAAACAAATCTGGTTCACCAGATAAGGCTCTGCCACTCATGTGGAGGAGTAAGGAATCAAACTCAGTTCTCCAGATTGGAGTCCACCTGGTCTTAATCACTACACCTCACTGGCTGGGTAGACAACAGAAGAGGTATGTGGTAAGAAGTTTTTGGTGGACTGAGATACAGACTCTCAGCCTCTGTGTGGGCTGGGAAAATTCTCCATTGTGAGCCCCTGGTGTGTGAGGAAAAATTTCAGGGGGGCGAGGTGAGTAAGAATGCCTCTTTCCAACCCAAAAAACCACAGTTCGGGTGGCATTTTGATGACATACACATGCATTCCCTAGTGGAGCCAGGGAAGTGCAGCTCACTTCTTTCCAGCCAAAATTTATTAAGCCTATGCAACTGTTTTGAGTTGTAGACCCCTACACTGCATCTTGCTTCCTTTTGTAGCATCTGCGGGCAAATGCTCTGAGTCACTCTGTGAGAACAGCTCCTATTTTCATATTTAAAAATACCATTCGTCAGGTAGAAAAATTGGCAGCATTTCCTTTGATACCTTAGGGTGCGTTTAGAACAAAGTTTTTTGGATGCTGAGGAGCAAATTCATCTTATCTATTTACAGATAAATTGACAGGTATAGGAGCATAGCCGTTGAAAGGCGCACAGTGACAGCTATCTTGTTCATGCTATGCAGCTGTAGTCAGATGACAGACTACTGGTAACCCTCCATAAACTCCCAAATTCCACACTGGATTGCTGTCTTAGGTTCCATCATGTTATCTGTGAGGGTAGAAAATTGCCCATATTCAGCAGCTAAGATAATAGTAGAAGACCGGGAAGCAGAGTGGTAAGTGCAGCACTGCAGTCAAAGCTCTGCTCACAACCTGAGTTCAATCCCAATAGAAGTCAGTTTCATGTAGCCGGCTCAAGGTTGACTCAGCCTTCCATCCTCCCAAGATTGGTAAAATGAGCACCCAGTTTGCTGGAGTGTAAAATGTAAAATTAAGAAAAGAGGGGACAGGTGCACCCAAAGCTAAGTAAATAGGGGATAGGTGCACCCAACGGGTAAAGTATAGACAACTGAGGAAGACATGGCAAACCACCCCATAAAAATAGTCTCCCTAGTAAATGTCTCACCCTGATGTCACCTGTAACAACCCGGTGTTTTACAGTTTTAAGACCTTAGTACTCTTAAGTGAACTGTGGCCTCCATCCACTACAAGCACACTCACTTCAGTGTTTTTATTCCACCAGAGCCATCAACTTGCCCAGTTTAAGAACTGTGCCATATTTCATGGAGATAAATTTTCTTGAAGTACAGTTGTGAAGTCTGAGCTACTCTGGAGCCAGTGACATTACCTTGACTCAGGAGTCAGAGTGTTCTATCCAGGGCAATTATTTCCTGGCACGCTAATGTATAAGATCCAATCATAATACCAGCTCAGCTGATAATTTTGCATGCCAGGAAATGAAACTGTTGGGAAAGAGGCAGACACATGACAACAAGCCATTTAGGTTTAATAGCTGATGCTTTCTTAAAACAGGTGTATAAATTTGTGTGCAAATCTCAGAACAAGGTGTATGTACTCGCAAAGGGTGCACAACTTGAATAGAGCTGCCTGGATCACACTGAACTTAAGAGTGAGTCTGCAGAAGTATCTGACACAGTTTCAAGGTGTTTTAGAGAATGGGCACAGTGCCGTGTTCTGCAGTGCTCAGCCGCCTGATGGCACAAGGGCATGCCTGTGAAATGTAGTCCTTTTCCGTATACCAGAAAGAACCGAGTTGAACAGCCTCGGCATAGTGGTGCTTCACTGATGATTTTTTCCCAGCAGCACAAAGTGGATCAGATCCCTTGGGAATATAACTCTGATATATTCCCCACAGAAGCGAACTGGAGTGGCACAAAAATGGCTCTTTACACAATTGCCAATGATTTCAACAAGATTTGTTTTTAAGTTCCCACTGGATTATATTATTTTTGTGTTCACCAAATATCTGATGAGTCTAAGGTGCACCATGGGTGTAAAGTGAGTGATATAACGTGACACTTAATAATCTACAGGGAACATGGGAATAAATATCTTTACCGTGACAGCAAAATGTACCTTGTACAGAAAATTCTGGAGCTGATATTATTGCTAAAACTGTGCTTTCCTACATGGGAAAACAATGGCTAAGGCTCTTGGAGTGGCTCAGGTCAATGGAACATATTCCACTTTGTAGCATTATAGAATAGAGTTCTTGGAAGGTGTCCATTTCCCCAGAATAAGTTGGTGAGACCCAGTCGGTCATGGCAAAGGCCTTCAAGTCAGGACTCCTTGTTGCAGGTAGACTTTCTAAGCAGATCGAAGGGTCCCAGTTTCTCACCCCTCCTTCCATGACCTACATTTCCATAACCTAAATCACAAAGATCTCACATGGTGGGGCTGTCATCTTGGTTCTGCTGTTTCATTCCAGATTCCTTATCAGTAGTATCAGTCCCTGCTTGGTTTTCTGTGAAAAGAAATAGTGAAATAGGTGGGTGAGAAATTAAATCATTTTTGGTGTCTTGGAGCCCAGTAAGCATTACTCTCTCACATAAATGCTATTTGGACAGTGGCAGTGATTCTCTGGCAGTGGCAAAAGTGACTCTCACTCTATGCCAGCTGGCCTTTCATTCACAGGGGTGAAAAAAAGATCTCACTTGAGGCACTTGTGTGCAGACATGCATTCAGACAGCTGCCTTTTAAAATCCTGCACATAAGCTACCACTGTGGGGCAAAGTGTGTCCTGATCAGAGAATTCAAGAGGCCTCATAAAAAGGGAAGTGTGGGTCTGAGATTAATTAGATAGGTTTCAGATTGTGTGTATATGTTTTCAGAGAGCCGGTGAGGTGTAATGGTTAATGGGTTGGACTAAGTTGTGAGAAACCTAGGTTCGAATTACTGCTCTGCTATGGAAACTTGCTGATGTCTTTGGTCTAGTCGCACACTCTCAGTCTCCGCCCTGGCAAGTATTTGGATGAGAGACCTCCAAGAAATACCAGAGGTATGGGGCAGAGACAGACAATGGCAAACCACTTCTGAATTTCTTTTACCTGAAAACCCTAAGGCTCTGACTTGATAGCAGGTGTGTGTGTGTGTAATAATAGCCTATTATTTCCAAAATTTTTAAAATAGGAACTCTTCTGAACTCCAGTACAGTTAAAAAAAAGAAGAGGTCTTTGTAACAAAAGCTAGTTTATGCTCATGAGCATGATATTGGACACAAATGTGCAGCCACTCTGGGAAAAGTAATAGAGGGCACATCCAGCAAAAACACATCGTTCAGCCACACATACCAAGATTTTCTTCTACAGCAATGCACTGTTATGATGGGCCATTATGTTGCTGGGGACATTGGGACACTATCATACAAGGAGAGAAGGAATAGGTCACAATTCGCAGGATTCTCCAGAGAAGCCAACGTTTATACAGAACATACATCTGGGCTTTCTGGATCAGACCAGCTGTTTGGGAAGCTTTGGTTAGACTTATGCAGAAGGAATAACTCACCTCCCTCTGAAATAGCAATGTCGCTCATGGTGCCCGCCAGTTTCTGCAGGTTAAGAGAGGCATCTCCCTGAAGGTCATGGACTGCGTTTCTTCTTCCACTGCGGTCAGAGGTGATGAAGTCAGAGTAGTCTGGCTCATTCTCCATCACCTCCTTTTCATTATCTGTTTTGGAATCCCTGTATAATAGACATAGACATGGCTGAGAAGATGTCCAGGAGCATAGGGCACATTCCTAGGAAAATTCACCAATCATCAGAAGGCACCATATTTAACCAGCATGAAGGGGGAGGGGGCCATTTTTAAATATTAGTTTTCAGCTCTTGCCATAGGCCAAGATTTTCTGGTCATGTTCACTGATGCAAGGAAGCCTATTTTGTCAGACCAACTGTCAACCTATCTTGGTTTCTACCAGCAGGAACTGCCAGATATTTTATGGGAAATTAATAGCTTCACTGGATATCATCAGAACGAACAGTATCCTTCACATGTATTAAGTCAAACAGGTGTGTAATGGAAAGCTCCCAAGGATATGTTTTTTTAAAAGATGAAAAGCCGCCATAGGAGGCTGTAAACAAGAGCAGAAGACCATCAGGAGCAAAATGACTGAATCCTTTCTTTCCCAGCTTAGTGCTTAAAATCACTTTCTGCTGCCTTCCTCCAGGAAGTGAAAAGGTTAAGCATCCCATCTCCTGCTTCTTATTTCAACCTGTGATGGCTACTTTAAATAAATAACTGGTTGGACCCTATCACAAACTAACCATGGCCCTTTCCCCACTTACCTTAAGCCCCGCGCTACTCTCTTCAAGTAGCGCGGGGTCCTTGGGCACTCCCCACGACATGGGTGGCCACAGCGAAGCTGCCCCGATGCTGCCGCGGTCGCGCCCCCTCAGCGCGCGGCATCCCTGGCGCTGGAGAAAACGGCGCCTGTTGATGACCCCATGCAGAGTGCGGGGTCGTGGGGACGCCCGGGTGCGCACCAGGGATGCCGCGCGCTGAGAGCAGTGCGCGGCATAGGGGGGATCGCTTCGAGTGGGGAAAGGCCCCATGTTAGTTTGTTGCAGTAGAACAAAATGCAAATCCAGTAGTACCCTTAAAAGCGAACTTTTTGAGTCAAAGTTCACTTTGTCAAATACCCCCCTCCCCATATCTGATGAAGTGAGCTTTGACTCACGAAACCTTGGTTATTCTTTGAAAATATTGTTGAACAAAGGTCCCACTAAACTTGAAGCCTGGATCCTGTGACTCCCTTCCACCAGATCTTCCTCCAACAACAAGAGAGTTCCTTCAACAAAGAATTACTTTTATTCATCAGAGGAAGCCTGACAGAAAAAATCATTCTCTGTTGGAGAAAGACTTGGTGCAAAACAGGCATAGGGTCCAACTTAGCAAAAAGAAACCAACCCACCATCAATTAGAAGAATAACAGCACAGTCCACCACATATCATCTAATCCTTGGCATCCAATTCATGGTGTGATTGGCCAAATTCTGTCACAGGAGACAAAATGTGCACTTGATACTTGTCCGCATTCCTCCTATAGCAGTGGGTTCTCAAGCTCAAATGCATGCTGTGTAAATATTGAATGCAATAATCTCTTGCAGTTCTTTGGTCAATGAAATACAGACCATTTGGTTCTGGACCAACTGGGACCCCAGGAGCATCCTCTGTCTCTCTGCCATCCAATTTGGTAGCCTGCATCAGTGGCCTCTAAGTACCAACCTGAAGACAATCTTTCACAGTGTCTTGGCAGAAGATGGGATTAACATAGTGATCATTTATTTCGGTGTCTGGCCTTTCAGTGTTCGAGTTGATGACTAAGAGAACATCTTAGCTCTCTAGCTGCAAATGTCTCCAGTGCTGTAACACTTTCAGATCCACAGATGGGCTGGGTTGCTTATTGCTCCGAAGTGCAGGACTCGTATAGCAAAGGTCATGCTGTAGTTATGACTTTTTTTTCTTACCCTGCAGAATTGCCCTTCAGATGAGACTGAGATTAACTCTCATATGAGGAGGAATGAACTCTGCACAGCCATGCCAAGGTACAATACCTTTGCCAGCAACCATGTGTTTTCTTCCCCCTGGGGGTGCCGACACTAGGTTGGAAAATTCCTGGGGGTGGGGTCTGAGGAGGATACTGTTTGAGGAAAGGAAGGAGTTCAGCAGGTATATGAAGGCACAGAGTCCACTCTCCAAAGCTGCCATTTCCTGCAAGGAAACTCATCTCTGTTGCTGGAGATCAGTAATTCTGGGTGGACTCCAAGCCGCACCTAGAGGCTGGCAGCCCTACTTCCACTTCTCCTTATAAGGTCCACAAAGTCTTCCCCCAAAACAAATTCAGCTGCAAGGTCCATTACGGATGAGATGTCAAAAGGTCACAGAGCTAAAAACTGATCACCCTTGAGCAAAACTTTCACCTTCACCCTTTCCTCCAGCCTGGGCAAGCTCCCAATGCAAGAAATATCTTCTGTCTCCTGGCCAGAAGGAAGTGGCTGAATTCTTGAAGTTGATGGGATCTTTTCTGTCTACTCTTGCCCAGGTTTGGTTGTGATCATTTTTTCCTCCCCTGAGACAGAATCTTGACACCATTTACAGCTATTTTCTGAAGCAAAACTGTCTATATTAACCTGTACAGAGCTAATTAACAAGCTGTTTTTACAAGCTGTAATTAACAAGGAAGTAGGGCTGCCAGCCTCTAGGTGTGGCTTGGAGTCCACCCTAGACATTGATGCTGTTGGAAGAGGTGTTTTGTTCAGTTCACATGAACAGCTGGATTCAAGGGCTGTGTTATCCGCCCACCAAAAGTGGCTCTCAAGTACCATTGCCTGCTAGTCCAATTCACAAAGTGTCAAGAGCCCCAGAAAATTGAGAAAAGAACCAGTAGGATGATGAATAGTTGTGAACCTCTGCAGAAGTGGTGTAGTGCCCAGAGGGTGGGGGCGTCTTGCACCGGGGACGCATCAGGGCAGGGGTGGGGCGGGGGTGTTCCAGGGGTGTGGCAGGTGCACAGGTGCACTGGGAGCAGTTTCCCCTCGCAACGGCTCTGCTCTGCAGAATTAAGACATGTCAATCTGTACCCTCAGATACTTTTAATTTTTCACAGCTGTAAAAGATAAGGACCCTGAGCCTGGCAGCCTTATTGGCTTGTTTTGGGGGTAAGTTTTGCCATTCCTCTGGTCTCAATTCTGTAAACACCCTGCTCTTGTTTGACCCACCTTCAGTGCCACTGTTCTCAAACTGGTCCCATAACCATCATAGAACTTTCTTCTTGAAACCCCAGATGCTTTCTTCCCAAACAGCTTGATTTTGCTCACTGTGGGAAAGCAAATGCGTGCGCCAAGACAGACGGTGCTGTATTCATTATGCCTTGATGATTCCCTTTTGATGCAAGTGAAGAATTTTCCATTTTGACTAGCATTTTCCTGACCGGCTTTCTGGTTTTGTGTCTTATTTTGACAGTGTCTGTGTTTAAGCAATTAATTCAATAGATGAATCAACTAAAATATTTCGCTCAAACTAAAAGCAGCCCCTGATTAATTAGGCAATGAATTTATGTGTAAAATGAGTATGTATATGCATCTGTCTCTATTTATATATTGATAAATCTAATAGCCAACAGTGCCCTCTTTTCCCCGGTTTAAATAATTAAACCCACACAATAAGTGCATCAACAGTTAACAGTTAATATGTAGTGCATCAACAGTTAATATGTAGTCCCCTAATGTGGAGTCCCCAAATGTTTTGAGCTTGTAAGCACCTTTAGAATTCTGAAATATTATAGGAGCACAACCACAAAATGGCTTCCACAGGAGGTCATGCCATCCATAAAATGGATGCCAAAGGAGGTGGAGACAACCACAAACTGCTAGGGAATAAGGTTATGCATAACTCTTACAGTAACTCCTCAACATTTTATGAAGACACCCTTTAGTAGGTTGCCTTTACAAATGAACGTATTATTTAAGAATATTTTCTTACACAGCTTACTTTCAGTCACACAGTGAAGATCATGCTGTGGTGATTTTTTTTTAAATCCAGGTTGCCAATCAGATCCAACAGCCAGTTAGAAATCTCCCCCACCCGCCAGGCAAAAGTCCTGGCCCCACCAACTTTCTAAAAAACACTTTGCAGGCACCAAAAAAAGTGATGCCCATAAATGTCACACTGGGAACCCCTAACATAGAGAAGCCTGTTTTGCAGGAAAATCTAAAAATAAAAACCCCCACACATAAATAGGGGGAGTTTAAGATGTAGTTGTGGGGGGTGGGGTGGATCTTGACTGGAATTTAGCCAGCATCACAGGCTGCCATAGCAACTGCAAAGCATGCCAAGGACCAAGTGACTGCAGAAGCAAATGCAGCCAAAAGTAGGTGAAGGAAGTGGGATGGAAAGTGGAGATGGAGAAACAACACCATGAGGGGAGGGTGGGATCAGATTTCTAGTCTCTGCTAGTCCTTGAGGGCCATCCTCTTGTGTGATAGAATAGATTAGTCAGACAGATATAGTAATAAAAGCTCTATTGACTGCGATGTATAGCATCCTTGTGGACCCAGCAGGCCACTCCCCAGCAATTTCAGCTCAGAAAAAAACCACGTGAAGGGAAAGCTGAAGACCCTGCTCACACAGAATTGCCAACTCCAGACCAGGAAGTTCCTGGAGGTTTTGGGAACTTGGGGAGGGACCAGCCTCCAAAGCAGCCATTTTCCTCAGGGGAACAGATTTTTTCCTATATTTTAGACATCTTTTGTAATTCCAGGAGATCTTTAGGCCCAAGTGAAGGTTGGCAACCCCATCCTCATACCACACCATGCCGCAATCATGACCAAAACTCAGCTCCAGAGTACTGTGCAGGCTGGCCAGGGCTGGTATGCTGCCACAGCAACACACAGCACTGAGGAGGCTCAGCAGTTTAGCCAGTGATCATTCCAAAGATACTAAGTCCTTGAGAGAGTCCAGAACAATGTCGATCAAGTCAGGAGTAAAAAACCAGGAACGCATACAGCAACGAGAGTTCAAGAATCAGTCCGTGGTCAGTCAGGGTCTGAAGACAACAGTGACGTGCAGGCAAGGTCAGGAAAAAACACACTTTGCAACCACAACTGCAGTTCCTGCCAAAGGCCTTTTCTTCCTCAGAGCTGCATGCCTGATACTGCTCCTGCAAAGATTCTGGGCAATGCCTAGCCTGCAGTCGTGCACAGCAGCGCCTCTCCTTTAAGGCCAGTCTCAATCTCCATCTGAAATGCTGACTTACATCTGGAGACCCAAAGCTGTTAGAATCTTCCTTAGCCCTGCTAATTAGCTCTGAGCCAGAAGACTGGCTGGTTCAGGCTCTACTGAGTCAGCTGTCCTCTCTCAGTTAACTCCTCCTTAGACGAGCTGTCAGTTTCAGCTGGACGGACCATGACAAGTACTTGGGAACATATTATTATTATTATTATTATTATTATTATTATTATTATTATTATTATTATTATTATTATTATTGTTATTGTTGTTGTTGTTGTTGTTGTTGTTGTTGTTGTTGTTGTTGTTGTTGTTGTTGTTGTTGTTGTTGTTGTTGTTGATAATAATAATAATATTAATAATATTAATATTAATATTTATAGACCACCCTTCCCTGAAGGGCACAGGGTGGTGAACAACCACAGTAAACAAAGCATTAAAACACAATAAAACCAGTACAGTACCCCCAATAATTAAAACAGGAACCATATAAATATTAATATCAGATGGTGTAGGACTCCCCCTCCCTCCCCCACCCGTTCATAAGTTCATCTTTATGGCTTCTGTGCAGTCCCACATTGGGATTGTGTGTGCACAGGCCAGCCAAGGAAAAGATTGCCAACGGTTTCTAGCAGACTAGGAGCGCCCTTCCTCGTTCTGGGTGCTTTCCCGCGAAAATGATCACATGACCAGGACTTTTTCACTACGACTGAAAAGGAGCCTATTCGGGATTGTGCCAACTGTGGTGTTATGTATACTGTGTGTCAAGCCAGGAGACCAACATGGGTCACATATAATGTTAATTCATCCTGGTATGATATACATTTTTACTTAATTTTAAATGTTCTTACCTGATTGGGTAAAAAAATGGCATTAAAATGTTTTATCATTTATAGTCATGCACATTTGATCAATTACTGTAGTTCATCAACTAAACTAATTCAGTTAATCATCAAATGATTTATTTGTAACTATGTGGCATCTCTAATTATTTTCTCTGTTAGGATACATTTTAAAGTATTTTACATGCACTGAATTTTTTAGTTTTGCATTTTGCCTTGATATACATTTTAAAAAACAGGGCTTGTGGATCTGTGAATAATATAAACATCACCTGAATGTTCTGCAATGAAAATAGAGAAGCCCTGTTGCCCTTTATGATCCTGCACACTGCTTGTGGCTCCAGTTTTTGTGAGCTAGAACCCATTTTGTAATATGAATTAAATATCAGATCTTCAGGCTGAGAATGAAACTATACTATAGCAATCCCTGTTGGAAATCCTTTTCAGGATTCAGTACGTTATTTGACCGGTAGAGGGAGCACTTGAGTTATATTGGAAACCACTCCAGCAAAAAGTGTTTACATTCCTTGACTTCATCCCAGTTCACACATTCCACAGCAGGCCCATCATTCTTCACGAGCAGCGTAGCTGACATGGGTCGAACTGTGTGGGAAGCTCCTTCACGCAAACAGATTCCCACAGGAAATAAGTGCTTTATGGGGGGCCAAGTTGATGCTGCAAAATATTGTTATTGGGATAATAACATACAAAGGGATCAATGGGAGAATGTGTATTTAAGGGTCTTAATTTTACATCACGTTCAACTCTCAAAGAGCATTTCTTTAAATGATGCAGCGTTGATATTTGTCACTGGAGAAATTAACAAAAATCTATAAAAATGTTACAAATGTGTGTTGGAAATACAAACATCACGAAGTGCTGCTTTACCATTTATGGTGGATGTGATAAAGCTAAAGAATTTTGGATATTAATATATTAAATAATCCAGAAGATTTAAAAACCAATATATAAATGAAACCAGAGGCTTTCCTTTTGGGTCTAATGCACAGTTCAAAAAAATGGATGCAAAGGCACCCTCAGGCACCATGTTGGGGATGCCTGCTTTAGACATTCATGACCATACAAAGATTCAGAAGCTGCAGTTTGGGTACACTTGGTGAGCAGAGCAAATTCAAGATGGAAAGTCATCAGACCCCACGTATGTCAAAATAAGTTGGTTTGTAAAAATAAGTTTGGATCAAGGAGAGGTTATTGCTTTGGTAGCACTCTCAGAACCCATGTACTGGTGTCATGTAGTGATTAAAGTACCACACTAGGATCAAGAAGATGCAAGTTTGAATATCCACTCTGCCATGGAAGCTTGGGAAGTGACCTTGGGCCAATCACACTCTCAACCAGATCAACCTTATATTAAGGTGACCAGATTGTCACCTTTGTAAGCCGGGACCCGGGTGGCTGGCCAGCCGGCTGGCCGGCCAGCCGCGCGCGCACATGCGCGCACAGCCGCAGGAGCGCACTGCCTTCTGGGGCGCTCCCGTTTCCCGCCCTGTGATAGGCGAGGAAGCGGGCGCTTAAGGCAATCTTCGGCGCCACAGCATCGCCAAGAAGGCAGTGTGGCAGCCTTCCGAAAACCGGGAGAGTTCAAAAAACCCACGGGATGCGGGACAAATTGTTTTAAGGCAGGACTGTCCCGCCAAAAGCAGGACGTCTGGTCACCATACCTTATATGGCTGTTGTGATGATAAAAAGGAGGAGAGGAGAATGATGTGAGCTGCTTTTGGGGATAAAGGCAGGGTATAAATGGAGTAAATAAATACAACTTTTGCCTCCTAAATCCTCCTTTTTCATGCTGCCCAGTTAAGTGGGTTCAGGTGGCCAAACGTGCATCTTCTTGATCCTAGTCTGCAGCCGACTTGTTCGCTAGTTTAGCATCCTCAAAATTCGATTGGTTGGGCAGAAATAAAATGTCCTGAGGATGTCTTGGGAAAAGGCTGTGCGGAGTTCCTCCCCAAGACTCTTTTTCCCCCCTCCTCGGGATGTTTAAAACCAGGGCATGAAGGCAAAGCCCTCCCCAGTGTGGTTCATCACCAGTACTGGTTATTCTGCTTCAAAACACAGAAGTTCCATCATTGTTATGGATAACAGCCGTTGAGTTCTGGCTTGTGCCAGCATTTTCCTAAAACAATCCACAGCCAGTGGTCCCCCCCTCCCTTACCTCTTGCCTTTCTGGTTTTTTTGCTGCTCTTCTCTTTCTTTGCTTTTGCAGTGAAGACACACACCCTGCACATCTAACATGTCTCCATTCATTTCCACTTCGCAATTCTTGCACTGTTTTAGGAGGGTTCCCTTTCTGCTCTCAGACTTGGACATTCTAAATGTTAAACTGTTCAGCACAGCACTCCTGGACTTACTGTAGTGTGGAGGGAATTCAGAAAAGTGTTATCAAATAAGTTTGCAACCAGGTCGGCATTTCAATCAAATACATACTTTCCTTTTTATGGTGAGGAGCTGAAATCCAACACTGAGCTAAAAGTGATTATGCCCTCTGAGACCCCCTTGCCATAGATACTGCTCCCAGGTTAGGGTTGTCTACTCCTGCAGGTTTGGAGATGTAACCTAAACAGGGGTAGGGTTCGGGGAGGACACAGACCTCAGTGGAGTATAATGTAAGAAACTCCACCCTCTAACACAGCCATTTTCTCCAGCGGAACTGACTTCTGTAGCCTGGAGAGCAGTTGAAATTGCAAGAGATCTCCAGGTCCCACCTGGAAATTGGCAACCCTACCCCAGGCCCTAACTGGCTCACAGAAGCCCAAGCCACATCCAGCTTTTGAAGCCCCTTGCCATAATAAAACAACTTAAAATGATAGTACACAATACAAGAACAAAGCACCAAGAGATATAACTAGGGAACATTAAAAACCGTAATGTGTTCTGTTCACATAAAATTTTACCCAGATCCAAATTCTGACTGATCCACTTGCATTACACTCCTGCTGACTCCCCTCTCTTCAGGTTTCAAGTGACAAGGAGCGTTTTGGTAAGGTTGCCAACTGTGACTGGGAAATTCCTGGAGATTTGGGAGTGAAGCCTGGGAGGGGGAGACAGAGTTTGGGGAGGGGAAGGACATAACTTGGACACAATGTCATCCAATCTACCCTACAAAGCAGCTATTTTCTCCAGGGGATCTGATCCAGAGGTGGGATCCAACCAGTTCTCACCACTTCCCTAGAAGTGGTTACTAATTTTTTCTGAGTGCCAAGAAGGGGTTACTAAAGCAACCTCCCTGCCCAATAGGGACTGGAGCTGCGCGTGTGCGGCGGTGCCACTGTTTGAATCCCACCACCATCGGAACCTGTTATTAAAATTTTTGGATCCCACCGCTCATCTGATCCCTGTAGTCTGGACATCAGTTGTAACTCTGAGATGCCTCTAGCTGCAGGTAGGTAATCCTGTGTACAAACCAGAGAAAAGGCACCCTAATACAGAAGAAAATGGCAGCCAATGTCTTGGGCCTAATGCCTTCTTTTGAACTTTCAGTATCTTGTGGGGAATGAAAGTATGACCATACCTCCTTTCAGTCACATACATACCTCCAGATTTCCTATTGTAACCAATGTCACCCCACTCCTCCTTGCTCCTAGAACAACCTTCCCTATTAAAATGACAGTTGGGATCCAACAGCCTCAACTGTGATGATAGTGTGTGTTATTCCGTCTCTTCTGGGAGTTCTGAAGGGAATCTTTTACCGTAGCTGTGGGATTGAGGAGGGAAATGAAGGGTGATCCACTCCAATTGGGCCTGTTTACCCCAACCCAAAAGAGTGTGCTGAGGGGGGAGTTATAAGTGCCAAGGAGAGAGGGAATCCTGCAATAGGTGAAGGTTATTCTGGCTAACTTTGCAGCCACTGTCCCCTCCAAAGAGTTTGGAATCCTCCAGAAACCTGGAAACTTTTTACGGACTATCTATTGAAAAAATATGGTAGAAGAGAAATAATAGTAGGATTTGAGATTTAAAAGAAAACAGCAAATTGAATTAGAATGTTCGTAACGATACAGTGTGCAATTGATAAATTGTTTCATTTTAAATAGCTATGCGAACCTGGAATGGATTAGAATTCAGCAATGAGATAGTACTTGTGACCTTTTGTTTTGTTTGGTGTTCCCTCAGTAATCCCACCTTCCTGGTCAATGGCTCCTTCGGCACACGCAAAATAATGCGTTTTCAAACCACTTTCACAACTGTTTGCAAGTGGATTTTGCTATTCCGCACAGCTTCAAAGAGCACTGAAAGCAGTTTGAAAGTGCATTATTCTGCATGTGCGGAGTGAGCCAATGTTTTAATTGTTTTTATGTCTTTGTATGTCTTCTAGCTCTATTTTTGTTTTAATGCTGTATGTTTCTGATAGGTCACAGCGCATCAGGTCAAATAAGAACAGCGGTGCACAGGGAGAGGGGGCTTAGATCTTCCCCTGTACTGCTTCAAAAAAGTCCCCAAAGACCAGTGTTTTCCCCAATGGGGACATTTTCTTAAATTCATCAGTACATATGAAGCTCCCATTGAGGAAACAATGCTGCCCAAGGCTGTTTCACAGCAGGAAAATATCCAAGCTTGCCCCTTTTCCTCACATGTCATGGTCCCAATCCAAATTGGGCCTCATGTGTCTGAGAACTGAGTTCCAAGCAGGATACTCTCAAGCACACATGGACTGCATAGACCCAGGTGGGAATGTAAGTTCTAGTTAGTTAGGCCCACATCATTTTACCAAACTATTTCCCTGGATTCTTTGGTAGAAGCCATGTCTGTTAAGACGATATAATACCAACATAACTTACACCAATATAGGTCTATAGTGTAGATAAGATCTTCGTGCGATACCTTCAGGAGGATGAGCTTATCTATGCTTGTCTGTGAAGACTTATTTTATTTATTGATTGATTGATTGATTGTTTAGATTTGTAGACCACCCCATCCCCAAAGGATTCAATTGGTTTCCAGAATGCTCTGTGAGATTTGACTGGATTTGCTGGCAGTGCTTTCATGGGCTGACAGAGGCCTGGGATTTAGGTCTGCAGGAAGCCAGTGACTGAGTTGCTGTCCAACACTACCTATTCTCTCAAACCTCTGTAGTCCATTAGTATACTGAGGAGTTGAGGGACACAAAGAGAGTCTTTAGACAGCTAGAGCAACGCTGGCAGCAGATTTGTGACGAAGCATTAACACTATATATACCTGTTTCCCCAAAAATAAGACATCCCCTGAAAATAAGATGTAGTAGAGGTTTTGCTAAAGTGCTAAATATAAAGCATCCCCCGAAAGTAAGACGTAGCAAAGTTTTTTGTTTGGAAGCATGCCCGTCGAACAGAACACCAGAGCATGCAGCTGTGGAGCAGAAAAATAAGACATCCCCTGAAAATAAGACATAGCACATCTTTGGGAGCAAAAATTAATATAAGACACTGTCTTATTTTTGGGGAACCACGGTAGATCATCTGAAGGCCTATGAAGGTGAAGGCAATGAAGAAGCAGAAGCAGAAGAAGAAGAGGAGGAGGAGGAGGAGGAGTTTGGTTTTTATATCCCCCCTTTCTCTCCTGCATGAGACTGAAAGGGGCTTACAATCTCCTTGCCCTTCCCCCCTCACAACAAACACCCTGTGAGGTAGGTGGGGCTGAGAGAGCTCCAAGAAGCTGTGATTAGCCCAAGGTCACCCAGCTGGCATGTGTGGGAGTGTACAGGCTAATCTGAATTCCCCAGATAAGCCTCCACAGCTCAGGCGGCAGAGCGGGGAATCAAACCTGGTTCCTCCAGATCAGAGTGCACCTGCTCTTAACCTCCTACTCCACTGCTGCTCCACTAGTTTGCACCCAGCACAGTTCTTTAGACTAATTCCACAGCTGACTGACCACTTATGCAGTGGTTCCTGAAACAGAAAACAATTTGGCTGTTAGATGTGACTCTTTTGTGGATAAAGTTTCTTCCTTCCGCCAGGTTTGGAACCAGTAGTAGACTGGAGGCTCCACCTACCCATGTTGGTTCTTTTTTGGAGTACTTCACCCTGCTCTCCAAGCTGCTATCAGCAGTGTCCTGTCTGAAGTTTGACCTTCAACATGCTCCTTGGATCACTGACCTCAGTGGCTAGTGAAAGTTTGCTAGGGGATGGCAGGAGGATCCCTGAGAGAAATCTTTCAGGGCTCCTTCCCTAGGTCCCTTAGGTGACGCTTGCCCTCACCTCCTTAGATCATCATCACATGGCTTTCTACAGGTGTCTGGCCCATGAACTGCCTGCTTGTCAACCACCAGGACAAGGGTATTTTCAATGGCTGCTTCTTCTCTATGCAGGGAGCATCTTGGGGAAGTTTATGCCCTGCAAGATCTTTCATCATTCCATAAGGCATATGAGACCGCTTTGTTTTGTACAATCTTTGGTTAACATAAACTGGGGAGGTAGCCAGTTGTTTTAATTTCTCCAAGTGATTTGCTGTTAATTTGATGCTTTAACTGGTTTTCTTACTCTGTTTATTACATTTATTTGTATTTGCATTGTATTTGTATTTTTAAAATGTTGCAAGCCTCCTGGAGTCCCTTGTGGGGAGAGGGCATTAAACAAACACCACCTCTGATCTTTGGAAGATTCCTCCTCTGGAAGATCCCAACAGACAGAACTATGGCCATTTCTGCACAAACCTTTTAAAACTCTTTCAGGCAGGAAGTAAAATGTTTCCTCCATGGAGTTCCACATTATTTTTTCACACTTTGGTTCCAAAAGTTTTTATTTCCAGTCTGAAATGTTTTATCTAAAACCCCTTTTAAAATGATTCTTTGGTTTGCTGTGCGGGTTTATTTTAAAAGTTTGTCATTCCACGGTGCCATGTTACTGCAGCCTTGAGCTCGCTCTGTTCCCCCTTGCCTCTTTATTTTCATAATTTCGGGGGGGGGGGGGTCCTCCTTTTTTTGGGTCAAATAATTAAACCAATGAATATGTAGCTGCAGAGACTCGCAGCTAGAAAGCATTGAAACAATGAACAATCAATTCTACAAATAATGAAAAAAGGGGGAGGGGGAACCTCATGGCGGCCATGAATTATTTTGAGGGCGTGAGTGTGGACAAACATCATTGTAAAGGGAGAGGGACTGAAAACATTTTGCAGACGTTTCAGGTAACTTGTTCAGATAGGGCCTATGTGTCAGTCAGTGCCAGATCTCTTTAAGGCACTGTTTAATATTTACATGGTTCTGGTTGCTTAGCTGGCTTTTCAACAAGGCAGGTTTCAATCAGAAACAAAGGCTCCTAGATGCCAAGAAGAAACAAGCAGGACCCGGAAAAAGCTCTATGTATCACCTAATCATGTGTGTTCAACAAAATGTCATAGGCCAAAGTCTCACTTCAGTAAATAGCAAAGGACACAATTATTTGAACAGCATTTTGAAAAAAAAATCACCCCTGCCCTTTTTGGTCACAATGTACACACTATTATTAGAACTTCCTGTCAGACTGAGATCCCCAACAAAAGAAAGCAATTCCTAAGGAGCTGTTAAAATATTTAAGAGCTTAAAGATTATGTCTGAGGTAGTCTTGTCCAACACTGGTAGAGACTATATAAAGCTTTGGCTTTCCCTTCATTGTTTAGGTGAAAGGGCCTCTTCTGCACAGCGCAATCCCAAGCAGGAAGGGGCAACAACATAGCAAAAAGCTTCATTACTGGCTTAGTAATTTGCCCTTCGCTTTCCCCTGCAAGATTTCACCACCAGCAAAAGATGGGGGGAGAGAGAAATCTGAATTTTAATCCTACCCACACTTTGCTTTAATTATTTGTGATTTCAGATTTGTTCAATTTACCCTAGCCTACAAGTTGTACTACAGCAGCAGAAATTCTATACACGCATCAGGTTTCTTTTGGAAAACCTTTCAGTGTCCTAGAAGAAAAAGAAGAGTTTGGATTTATACCCCCCCCCTTTTTTTCCTCCTGTAACAAGACTCAAAGGGGCTTACAAATTCATTTCCCTTCCTCTCCCCACAACAGACACCTTGTGAGGTAGGGGGGGCTGAGAGAGTTCTGAAGAACTGTGACTAGCTCTAGGTTACCCAGCAGGAGTGGGGAAACACACCATCATATTGGGTGTACAGATTGCTGCCCGTAGCCCCGCCACTACAAAGCTCTTGCTGATTGCCAGGAAGGACCTAGACCCAATCCAAACCACTTCTGAGTTTGTGTTCAATTTACCATTTCCAGATGGATAGAGTCACAATCTTTGCTGCAGTGTTTTGGCCCTCAACAATCATGGCTTCTTCCACCCATTTCACTCCTCTTCCTTTTGTTCACTCTCCCCCTCACTCCAGTTGATGTGCGGCACAACTGAAGAACTACTCACTATGAGAGGCAGGGGGATGGGACTGCAGAAAAGACTGGAGGGAAATGTGGGGTTTAATTCCTCACTGAGGCATTTAAATGTAGAGCAGTAATCTCTGTGTTATAATCTGGCAATTGTATTGTACCCTATGCCTATCAGAGAAACGGGCACTGTGTGCTTTAAAAGGTCTCATCTTATTTCTGAGAGATTTTGAGATCTTGATGTGTCTCTACGGGATGGGAGTCCCGTACTTCTGGGACCGCTGCCAAGACAGCCTAACTGCATGCCTTTGTCCTTCACATGATTAAAGTGGTTCCTTTGGGCCTTTAGTACATCACCCCCCAGTTAGAGATGGAAGTGCTGCACGTCCACTGCTCAGTTTCTATAGGCAATGAGTGGAATTTTGTCAACATTAGCCGCTGAGCATTAAATCGAAGGCCAAGCCTTTGTACAGCTGTGTGCCTTGTGACATGCACTCAACCTTGATTAGTGATTGGGTGTGCATGTTGAATTTAAGGAGACATTTCTGATTGCATGGAAGAAAACCAAGGAGCCGTGGTGCAACAATAGCGCTGAGCTCCCACTATTTAGAGCACTTCAGTTCTGATACATTCAGTAGTCCTTATAGCTACTTGACCCATGACTTGTGTTAGTGGTGCAAGCTTTTTTTAGAGGCTTGTTTTAAATGGCATCAGTTTGGTTTTAGTGACACTTTAAAATGGCATTTGTCTTTTTCTCCAGGTCGTTGGAGAGGCAGTATTTACATTTTCAAAATAAATAAATAAATCTGGCATAAAGGGGAAGGCAGCCTGAATAGCCCAGAATAGCCTGAGATCATCTGAACATGAGCAGTGTCAGCCATGGCTATATTCTGTCTCACTAAAACGTGTTAGATGATTGTATATTCCTTCGCCACAGAACTCAGCCTTCTTTGTTGCCGGACCTTCTTTGTTGCAGAATGCTCCATCTGGGTACTAATGCCTCCTAAGCTCTGCTCCCCCAATCTGTTTGAAAGTTTATTGATAGTTGTATAAACTATAAATGTTCTTGTATCAAAGTACCATGTTCAATAATGCACAACATAATGGTTTTGACAAAGGCAGCACATAAAAATGAATGATAATTTCCATATTTGTTCGGGACTATATGCTAATGCGGAAGCATACAATTTTTCTCAACCACTGCACCTCAACTGACTGTACTAACATCTTTATATGAGACAGCGTATAGTATTTGAATGGGAGATCACCAAGAACGCTCAGGGCTGCTATGCAGCAGCAGGGAATGGCAATCCACCTCTGTTTATCTCTTGCCTTGAAAGCTACATGGGGGTCTTCAAGAGTCAATGGCGCTTGATAATGACATTAATGATAATAATTATTATTATATGGCAAGGTGGCTGAGTTTGAAGTCACCTAATATTTTGTCACAGCACCTGCAATTTGATTTCCACTTTTGGAACTTGCCCTGCTCTAGTAATTTGAACATCAGGGCAGCAATAATTCATCCCACTCATATTTGGTCATTGACCGTAAATAAAGTCTTCTTCTTCATCCCACTCCTCATACTTCTGGCAAGATATGATATCTGCCTTGCTTTTTAATATTTTGAAGAAATGCATATTTGTTTAGAAGCATATCCCTTCAATATATAAATATAATGGCACAGTATTTTTCCAGGAAAGCCAGAGAAAATAATTAGTTCCAATGTGAGAGAAATACTTTTTTAAGGAGCTGCTTTCCCTGAGATTTTTTGTGACAACACGACGTAATTGAAAAGGAGACCTGGCTTCTTCCCAGCCTCAAAAGTGAACTGATGGTCATGCATACTAACAAATCAAATAATTGCCCGTCCCAACATACCGCCACTTTTTAATTAGTAAAAGTGCTGCATGAATTTTCATGCATTTATATCGTACAGGACATAGTCTAGCAGCATCCTAAAGATTCTGCAGATTTCCAGAATTCTGTAAAACTCATTTGCTGCTTTCCAGCAGAATTGCTTTCCTGCATAGGAAGCAAGTTTTAAATCAGTCACAGAAAGTGACTTTCAGAGGGTGCAAACTCCTTCAGCTCTGAGATTTTCTCTGTTAACTTTGACTTTCATAAACAGAAATAAAACAGGACCCAGGAGAGTGTCACTATGGAATGAAGCTTTGTTAAGTAGCAACAGGGAGATCTCTTCACTCCCAAGATACTTCTCTTTTTAAACAAGAAGCCAGAAAAACAATGTGTTCCATTTGTTTGCCTTTGAAGGAGATGCAAATAATCCGAGGGTTTTTTCCAGAATTCTAAAATGGTTGAATTAGACCCCCCCCCCACACACACACAGAGTCTCCCCAGCAGTGAAGCTGCTCTACATGGAAAACACTTAAAAGCAGAGTTGTCAAGCAAAGATGGGCTTTGATCTGGTTTTGTCACACCACACAGTAGACTATTCATAAGGAAGAGAATTCCAGATTATATTTAGATCAGTTCTCAATGCAGCTTCACAATCAATGGGACAGATTTGCCTTGGCAAGGACTGTTCGATGCAGCATAACAGGGAACAGGATTTGCCTGCTTTCCCACCCATTTTCTTTCACACTGGATCATACTCAAGTTACACAACAGCTTGTTAAAGATGCAAAGGCTGTGGAACATGGATTCCACTGTAATATGCAACAGCATGCAGTACTTCTGTGTGGTTTCCATGAAGTTTCTTTGAAACTCAGAGGCAATCCTTTGAAACTTGCAAACTGTGCAATCCAACAGGGTCTATATTTATTTACTTTATTTTATACCCCACCTTTCACCCCAAAGCAGACAAAAAACAGTTTACAATCATTCCTTCATGTTATCCTCACAATAACCCTGTGAGGTTATGCTAAGAGTGTGTGAGTAGCCCAAGGTTGCCCGGCAAGTTTCCATGGAAGAGCAGGAATTTGAACCTGGGTCACCCAGATCCTAGCTCGACCCTTTAAACACTACACCACACTAGTTTATGGTTTTAAAGACATGCATTTATTATGTGAGGGTTTCCGTCAGTCAGTTGCCTTGATAGCCCTGATCAGGGCAAAAAGACAGGGTATAAATCTTGTAAGTTAATGAACACAGTGCACAAACAGTGATCTCTGTGTCACCCATGTCATTTTCACTGTAACACTTTATTTCTGTTAAAAGTTTTAGAATATAGGGCCTAGGGAGTTAAAAGGTCATAGACCATGAACAGTTAGTAAAGTTGCTCACATATCACCAGCTACAAGAGCCCTATCACTTCAATCTGCCCTGAGGGAGCACAAAGAGGGAGAAGGCCTAGAGCTGAACTAGGGTTGTCAGAGACCCCACTAGGGGCATCCCCTGCTTTGGGCCCCCTCCCCATGGCACCAGCCAGCTGGCCAGTGGGGTTTTTACCAGGCATAAAATGAGGTCTAGACCTCAATGTTGAAATGATGCCAGTGGAGTTCCGGATTGTCTTCAAGGTGTTGGTATTGACCTTTAAGGCCCTTTACGGCCTGGGGCCCTCATACCTGCGGGACCGCCTTACCTCATATGTCCTGAGTCGACCTCTCCGTTCGGCAGAGGCAAATTTACTGTCCCTCCATGATGCAGCTGGCCTCTACCCGGGCCAGGGCTTTTACGGCCCTGGCCCCTGCCTGGTGGAACGCCCTTCCTCCATCTGTTAGGGCCCTGCGGGACCTCGGGGAGTTCCGCAGGGCCTGTAAAACCGAGCTGTTCCACCGGGCCTTTGGTGAGGTTGGCCGCTGAGTCCGCCCTTCTTTGTTGCTCTTTACAGCTTTGTCATCTGCTGACTGAATAGCGGCCAGTCCCCTCCCAGGGGGTTAATGCCGGACATCATCTACTTATTTTAATTGTGGAAGATCACTGCTACTAGTGTTTTAATGTTTAATTTATTTATTGTTTTAATTGAAACTATTTGATGTATTTAAATGTTGATTGTTTTGTGAACCGCCCTGAGCCCTTCCGGGGTAGGATGGTCTATTAAATGAATAAATAATAATGACAACATTATTATTATTATTATTATTATTATTATTATTATTATTATTATTATTATTATTATTATTATTATTATTATCGTTATCGTTATCGTTATCGTTATTGTTGTTATTGTTATTGTTATTATTTTCAGAAGTGACATCATCACATTGCCAAGGATGAGGGAGATGCTCTGGTCAAAATTTTTTGGGTACAAACACTTCCTACCATAGGGGGTTTGCCTAAATGCCAGACTGTCTTCCTCATTATTGGTGACGGGATGATGTCACTTCCGGAACTGATGTCATTGCGACATCAAGGTTCAGGCCTCATTTTATGCCTGGTAATATCCCTGGCCCTCTCATTTCTTTGCAGAACAGGCCAGAAAAGTAGCATCAAGAGCAGCAGCAGAAAGACCCATTGAAAGAGCATATGGGGAGAAGCAGTCCTACCTACACGTCTATAAACTAACATTCTGGACTTTTTCTTTTCCTTGTGTTACAGGGCACTGTTTGCTTGGCTTTGCCTTTGTTCTGAGTGCCCTTTCTGAACTGCACTGAAGATCCAGTCCCTACAAATGTTGCTTTGTTCATAGATTTAAAGTTGCTTCAGTTTCACCCCTAGTTGTAAAGTTGCTGGGTTTTTGATCAATGTTGTTACCTTGGAAACCATACTACCTGGATTTTTTTTATTTTTGAAACAACTTCACCTTTGCTTGTGAAGCCACAAGGATGCTGTCATTTACTGATGAGAATCCCCACCCTCCAACTCTACAACTAGAAAAGGTAATTTAGGAGAGGGATCCATGCAGTTGGGTTACGACTGGATCAGGAGAAGCAGTCTAGTTTTCTGGGAACTCATGAATATTGCATAAATTCATAAATACATTCATGCCTTGCTATCTAGTGCTCAAAGTGCTTCCCACACATTACTGTGTAATCTTTACAATAGGTCTTTAAGGTAGACTAGTGTTACCGTCTTTGTATTTCAGGTCTTGGACTGGGGCAGAGATAGCTTGCCCAACACTACATGGTGAGTTTGTGTCAAAGAGGAGTTTGGAATTAGGGGCCTGTCAGTCCACAGCTTATTCTATTTACTATGTTAGACCAGCTCCTTCTGCCATTCTATAAAAAACCCTCCAAGGGTATAATTGATCCAATGTATGTGAATACTAAACAAAATCCTAGATTTTTTTCTGGTAATCAGAGGGTTGACTTGAGACCTACCTGATTTAATTCATGTTCTTTCTGTACAGGACAGCTCTCAAGATGTTTAGCTCCACACACCAGAGTTCTGAGAGGGGAAAATGAAGAGAAGGATAAACATAATAGGATTGGTTGGGCCTTTAGCAATGAGCAAACCCCAGCTCTGGAGTTGGTAATCTGCTTTGTAATCACAAGCATGAAAGTGAAGCAGGACTGAATGTATAATTATCAACCTCCAAGTGGAGTCTGGAATTATTACCAACTGCTGGACAACAGAGATCAATTTTCCTAGGGAAACTTCAGCTTCAGAATGTGGACTCTATGGAACTATACCCAGATGAGCCCCCATCCCTCCCCAAACCCTGCTCCCTCAAGGCTGCAGGATTTTCTCAACCCGGACTTGGTAACCATAATTGAATGAGCTCTGTCAAGGTGAAGTTACAAAGAACTGTGAATGGCCACAAACAGCATGCAAAGAGGTGAAATATCCTGAATTTCCTGTTGACACAGATCAGAACTGTTACCTTGGGACTGCAAAATTAGAATAATTATATCTTGTGGCAAATCTAGCCAACTATAATGGCCATGCTTCTATTGTGAGGATTCCACATCCAGACTAACAAAGAGTCTTGGGGCCCCTTAAGGACTAATTAATTTATTATAATATACACTTTAGTGAGCCAGTGCCAAGAAAAGTGCTATCTTTGTCCTCCTGATCTTCTGAAGAGTACAGTGGATAAATATGACATATCTAAACATGTATGCTATGTGGAATGTAGTTTTTGAGAATGTCATTCTCAAAATCACATGCTATAGAGCACCTATTGGACAATGTGTGTGATGTCATTAGTAACTAACACACAACCAGTGGTGGGATTCAGCAGGTTCACACCACTTTGGCAGAACCAGTTGTTAAAATGGTGCTTGTAAACCACCAGTTGTTAAATTATTTGAATCCCACCACTGCATACAACCTTCCTAAATCTACCTCATTTTGTGAAGATTTTCTCTTGCTATGCAATTCAAGTGCTGGAAGATCAGAAAGGCTGTATTCTTCATACACACTAGTACTATACCGTTCGGTAATTTAAAAAAATTCTTTCCTTCGGGGGATTTCAACAAATACACACTTTTCCTCTCCAGTACAGAAGTAAATAACCCCCAGGTTTTTTAATAACAGGAAGCAAGTGTATGCAATGTTATCTCTCTTTATATGAAGATGGGGCATTATACTATTGCTACCAAATCAGGGCTACTAGAAGCCAGTCTAGGAAATTTCTCCAAACAGATTAGTTGACCATTGTGTTATACTTCTTCTAAAGAATCTTGGGAATTGTAGCTTAGTGTGATATTGTCCACTGTGTTAAGCACCTCTGGCCCCATATATAAACCCCAGAGAATGGATATTAAACTTAAAATTTGCATAGTACATATGCTATAGCATTTTGGGAAAAATAGTTTCTTCTACTAATCCTGTGTAAAGCAGTACATTAAGAAACAGTGTAGGAAGCCTCTTCCGTAGTCCTTTCTTCTTTGTTTAACTGCATGCATATAGTGGACTCAATGTTTATATCTCACAGGATTTCTTACAAACTATGTAAATAAATCTGCTTCCAGCTAAGTTTTTACTTTAAGCCCTGAAGTTTTCCTGATAGATGAACTAAGACCAGACCAGGAAATGTCTTTGATATGTCTGTTGCAATTCACTGTCCAGGAAAGCAAAGGGCAAAATTCCCAATGGTTTTTAAATGATTTTGGACTACATCCAGTTTTGGAAGCTTCTCTTGCATTTCTGAGTCTCTTTGCCATTTTCTGCAGCTGCACAATATTATCTTTTTGTTCCTAACGTTCAGTCAATGCATTTCCTTTGGTTTTCGACAGCTGCTGGAGTGTTCTGTTCTGAAGATGAGGCATTATTAGCTGTTCCAGCAAGGTTGCCACGTCGCAGTCTTTATTTTAAAAAAAAGTTTAATCTTAGAAACAAGCAGAAAACATGAAAAAAAATCTCCCTGGGCTTCAATTTACCTATCTGTAAATGTGCCCAATTTCATAGAAATGTTGCAAAGACCTGATCCAAATAAAGTTTGTTGATTTGAGGATTGCAGTTATATTTCCATTTATTGGAAATAAGTCCCTTTGAACTATGGGGAGGAACCACGATTCTGCAGCAGAAGATCTGTTTTGCACGCAAAAACCCCACAGTCAATCCCTAGTGTTTGCAGTCAAAACTATTAGGCAGTAGGTAATGTGAAAGACCTCACCCTGAGACTTCGGAGAGCTGCTCCCAGTTACAGCACTGCTCTTGAAAGACTAGTGGTCTGACTCAATATGGCAGCTTTATATAGTCATGAGACCGCACTACTGTAAATTCTTTCAAAATGAATAGTCACAGAACGCATAACCATCATTTTCAAAGAAAACAGTAAACCACACAAAAGGTCCACTGGTTTTCTGTTGACTAACAAGAAGCTCATTGCATAGTTGTTAATTAATGGCCAAATGGATCACTCCCTTGAGATCTAGTGCTATTCCCTTGTTGTCTTACCATCTCTAACCCCCATACCAATCTTTTCAGAACCTAACAAAGTTGTCCTCAAGAAACAGTGACTTGTAAAAATGCAAAGTACAAAAAGCCTAGTCATAAAATTGGCACTACACCAATCGCATTGAAGGATGTTATGGTCCTCTGCAGTTCTACTATTAAACTCTTCACCTTTGTGCCAATGTGCCAAAAGTGCAGCTATTCAACAAAAGCTGTACAGACTAGTTCTTGTTCCAGTCCAGAGAGGTTTTATGGTGATGGCTATATTTGAAAACAAATTAAAATGTGAAGGTCATCCTCCTGACATCTCTAGATGTGACCTGCAAGACCCATTCCAAATCTGTGGTCCTAAATACATCAAATGTCTTGGCTACTACTGGACATGGTGACAAATGAGAGCCTCCATGTTCAGAGGCAGTCAACCTCTGAATACCAATGCTAGGAGTTAACATTAGGAGAAGGCTTGGCTTTTATGACCTGTTGCTGACCCTCCAGAATTACTTGTTGGCCACTATGTAAGACACTAGACAGAGTGCTGGAATAAGAGTTATGAACCTCCAGGAGGGGTGTGGAAGTCTCCTGGGATTACAAGTGACCTTCAGACAACAGAGATTGGTTCTCCAGGAGAAAATGGCTGCTTTGGAGGGTAGACTCTATGGCACTATAACCCAATGAGGTCCCTCCCCTCCCCACACCCTGCCTATCCAGCCTTTACCTGAGAATCTCCAGGAATTTCCTAGTTTGGAGTTGACAACCTTGGCTGGATGGACCTCTTGCCTGATCCTGAAAGGCTGTTCCTTTGTCCTTAGGATTTGTTGTATACACAATGAAGTAGACATGAACTTTGGAACGGTTCAGTTGCAATTAATCTAGAGCTCTGCCCTTTTTTGCAATCACAATTAGTACATTGAACATCAGAGGAAGAGCGTAGCTATCACCAGTGACTTTCTTTCTGCTTTTTTTTCATAGGAAACCCTGGGTATAAGAGGATCCAGGAACCTCTTGTAGATAATTCTCAGCATTCCTACCAACATACAGTTCCCAGCATTTTAAAGAGGTAGGGAGCCATGACAGCACAAAGAAGTGCATTTGTAGGGAAAAATGCCTAAAAGTTGCTAAAAATCATATAACGTCTTATTATGGAATAACTGCCATACAGTGACAATTCCTCTAAACCAGGGGTAGGGAACCTGCGGCTCTCCAGATGTTCAGAAACTACAATTCCCATCAGCCCCTTTCAGCATGGCCAATTGGCCATGCTGAAAAGGGGCTGATGGGAATTGTAGTTCCTGAACATCTGGAGAGCCGCAGGTTCCCTACCCCTGCTCTAAATCTTTATGAGCTAGGTGTGACTGATCTGCTTCTTTATAACTTGCCTGCCAGTGATTGAATTTTTTCAGAACTGTGTGCCACAGACCAATTAAACAAGCTTCAGGTGATTATGGACCCAATTACCTGTGGGGGAGGCGTGGGCTCTTCCTTGCTAGATACTTTCAAGCAGAAAGTGGGCGGCCATCTGTCAGAGGTATGCTGCTATTAGATTTCTTGCATTGAACAGGGAGATGAACTAGATGGCTTATAAGGGTCTTTCCAACTTTAAGATTCTAATTACATCAACAAAGCAATTAAATAACGTAGGCCACTGCGTCCTTCTAATGAAGTTTGTGATGATCCATCATAAACGCACATGAACATACATGAAAGCTGTCTTATGTTAGATCGGGGCCAGTAGTACTTTGAGACCAACAAGGTTTTGTTGGACATTTAGATAGTCAAAGCTCCCTTCACCTTGTTAGTGACTAAGGGGCTACGGGACTTAAATCCAGCTGATCGACAGCAGAAGAACACTATTGTCTTCTGTTGAGTCAGACTTGGTCCACCAATTCTGGCAGTGGTATTTTTATTGGAGGTGCCAGCCTCCAGGTAGGACCTGGAGACCTCCCAGAATTACAGCTGATCTCCAGAGATCAGCTCCTCTGGAGGAAACAGCTGCTTTGGAGAGTGCCTTCTATGGCATGGTACCCCAATGAAGTCTCTCCCTTCCTCAAACTCTGCCCTTCTCAGCCTTTACCCCCAAATCTCCAGATATTTCTCAACCCTCACTTGGCAACCCTAATTCTTATGCAGAGGTCTTCGAATCTTGATCCTCCTTGATCTGAGATTGCAAATGTCTTAGCAGAAGTGGTGCTCAGGAGCAGCAGCAGCAGCAGACCATTGCTTTCACATCCTGCATGTGAGCTCCCAAGGGCATCTGGTGGGCCACTGCGAGTAGCAGAGAGCTGGACTAGATGGACTCTGGTCTGATCCAGGAAGGCTCGTTCTTTTGTTCACATAAGACTGCCAACTCCAGGTGATGGCTGGAGATCTCTTGGGATTACAACTGATCACCAGGAGTCGGAGATCAGTTCACCTGGAGAAAACAGCCACTTTGGAAGATGGACTCTGTGGCCCTATACCTCGTTGAAGTCTCTCTGCTCCCCAAACCCCTCCCCCCTCAGGTTTCACCCTCCAAATTTCCAGGCACTTCCCAACCTTGCAGCCCTATTTTCACATCCCATAGTACCTCATCCTTTTGGTGATATTGGAGACTGAACCCAGGACCTTTTGTACAGAAAGCAGATGCCATACCAGATGCCATACCACTGAGGCACGGCCTCTTCCCTAAAGAGATGCAAATGTATCTCTCAGATCACTGAAGTGGCCTAAGGCCAGAGTTGAAGCACTGGCTAGTTTTCTCTCTTTTAAGGAGCAAAACTGAAAGAAAACTGCCAAACTTGTAACTCAGAGAATATCAGCCACTAGTCACAGCCGATGTACACAACCAGCAGGCCTTTGCCACTGAGGAGTTTTTCCAGTTAAATGTTCCAGACTTGGTTTCTGTCCATTTCTGTCCAGGAGTATTTTTTGAAATCATCCTGGACAAACCCCTTACAGAACGTTATGCAGTATTTCTAGACCAGGAGTTAGCGCCACAATCTATTATTCCCACTCAGTGAATAAAACAAAGCTTTTTAAAAGTTCCACAATCAACTGACTAGTTAACCAAAAAAACAAAATGAAACACCCTCAATGCTGCATTCTTACTCATAAAGTTAAAAGCCATCTCTTTACACTCCCCGCCCCACCCGACCCCCATGGGCAGAATATGCTAAAGAGTGCTATGTTAAATGCAATATCCCACAGATCCAACCAATCATGATCTCTTTCTGCCACATACACACGCACACAGACGCAGGCATGCAATAATGAAACAAGAAGTGTTGCCCACAGCAACTGACTTCAGATTGTCTAAAAAAAACCCCAATACCCCTGAATCCACTTTATTTCCCTTCTGCAATGTCCTATATGCAGTTCATGCCTAACAAGATTCTGCCACACACAATGCTATTTTGCGAAAACAAAGCGCACCCCTTGTAAAAAAAAAAAAAAGGTATTCTTCGGATTCTCTGCCCCCACTCCAAAGGGTCTCTGATGCGGGTCATCAGCTCTTCAGGACAACTGCATACATAAAATTGTTCTTCCTGCAGTGCCTTTGCCACACCGCTTAGCACGTAAAAGTATACTTACAGAAGATGGCTTCGGCAGCTCTCGGAGTAGCAAGTTAGAGATCGTGACCGTTCAAACTCGCTCGGGGCTCCGCCAGATAAGGGGCACGAACCTCCCGAGCATTGTGTGCCTGCAATGGCAGGCAGCCCACGGAGCCAGCTTCAAGTCACACAGTCAATTTCAGACCTGCCTGTTTCCCTGCAGGAACGAAGTTGTACTTCTGGAAGGCGTTTCCCTGCTCCCTCGCCAAGTAAGTCCCTGTTTGTTGTAATCCAATGCTCAGCCTCGGTGATGTCAAACAGCTACTTGCTTGGCTTCCAGCGCGCTCAGCCTAGCAGGGATCTGTTTCCTCTGCTTTGTTCAGCTCCGCATTGTAATCTCGTCTCCCAGCGGCTGTGCGCATTGAAACATCCTTCCTCCAATTTTCTGTTTGTCGAGAAGGAGCTTCCGACTGACGCCCACCTGTTATTGAGGTGCAGCTGTGGCTCGCCTGGGGCCAAAAGCGCTCAAACGCCGGGTGGCCGGACGGCTGTGCAAACACTGGACCTTGTGGCCATTGCACAGAGCGCTCCCACAGGGGAATTCCCTCACAAGTAGGGTTGCCGGCTTCAGGTTGGTTGGGAAATACCTGGAGGTTTGACTGGTGGAGCCCGAGGAGGGAAGGGTTTGGGGGGGGAACGGACTTCAATAGGGTATAATGCCACACAATCCACCTTCTGAAGAGGCTGTTTGCTCCATAAGAACATAAGAACTAGCCTGCTGGGTCAGACCAGAGTCCATCTAGTCCAGCACTCTGCTACTCGCAGTGGCCCACCAGGTGCCTTTGGGAGCTCACTTGCAGGAGGTGAAAGCAATGGCCTTCTGCTGCTGCTGCTCCTGAGCACCTGGTCTGCTAAAGCATTTGCAATCTCCGATCAAGGAGGATCAAGATTGGTAGCCACAGATTTGTCACCCGGAGATTAGTTGTAATAACGACAGATCTCTGGCCACCCCCTGGAGCTTGGCAACCCTATTCACAAATAGCCACTGAAAAGAGTACAGGAGAGAGTACAGGATAGCAGCAGTGGCATAGTGGTTAAGAGCAGGTGCACTCTAATCCAGAGAACCGGGTTTGATTCCCCGCTCTGCCACTTGAGCTATAGAGGCTTATCTGGGGAACTAGATTAGTCTGTGCACTCCAACACTTGCCAGTTGGGTGACCTTGGGCTAGTCACAGCTTTTTCTAGGTATCTGAGTGCCACCCACCTCACAGGGTATTTGTTGGGAGGGGGGAGATTGTAAGCCCCTTTGAGTCTCCTTGGATTTTTATCTTGCCCTTCCCTCAGAATGGGGTTCAGGGCAGCCAGCGACACAACAGCACAATAACAATAATAAAACCATAAGTTCAATAAAAACCAATCAAAACTGCTGTTGGCTACGAGGAATGACATGAATTTTGCCACGAACATAGCAATCTGCAGAGTGGGCCATTTTCTCCATCCCATTACAGCCTGTCCCTCCAAAACATGCATCATAGTGTGGAGAAGACCACGAAGTATAATGAGTTTTGTATGATGTGTAATGCAAAGAAATTACACCATCTACACATGGAGTCACACCGTCTACACATGAGATTCTAAGTTTTTTTTAATCCCTCCAGAATGTTTTCATTTATTTTTTTTACAACCAATTGTGAAATGTGGAGCACAAAGTCCACATCATCAAACTGTCACGCTGGTTAGAAAGAGTGGGAAAATCTGCAACATTTAAACAAAACTTTGCATGATGGGATCTCTTAGAACAGGCAGGGGGAGCGGGAGTAATCTGCTGCATTCCTTTTGTTTATGACTTCAGAAGTTTCATTGTGTCAACCTATTCCAGCAGAATTCACCATAAACTTTCACAACAATGTTGTTTCATATTATCTGCCATTAAATCTATTGTTTTGCTCAGCTTGTGAATTTCCCAGGGACATGTGCCTTATTGCTGCTGTCAGTGCTGGTTCAAGTTCGCTGCCCCAAGAAAGACTGTGGTGTGTGGGAGGGGGCATTGGGCATAGCCCGTCCTGCCACACCAGTGCCAACTGGAAAGAATGCACAACCAGCACTTCTGCCTGTTTTTCTAGAGTTTGTTCCCTCTTGGGTGGTTCAGGCTGAGGAGGTGACAAAAGTACCCTACATCTGGTATCTCCTCCCACACGGATGGCAAATTGGAAGCAGGTAAGCCCCAGCTGCTTAACTGATGTGGCTCACTTTGTACCCCAGCAGCAACACAGTCTGCGAAGAAACGATAGGTACACACCACACCTCCTGTTCGCCACTGCCCTCCTCAAATTGTGGTCCTCAAGCATATGCATCAGTTACACAGCTAACTCAGCTGGATCTGGTTGTTGTAGACAGAGTACTGGACAAGATGGACCTTCACCCTGGTCCAGTACAACCAGTTACTGTGTCTGTTTATTTCACCCTCAGGGCAAGTATACACATTTTGTTGTAAATCACAACAAAGACAGAGGCATCATAACCTTTGATTCTCTGCACAAGGGGTCCTCAACACAACACCTAGGGTGCCATGGCACCCGCCAATGCCTTTCCTGGCACACTCCAAGTGTTTATTAGAAAATGGACCTTTTGTCCAGCAAGGCTTCTGATTGGCCACTGGAAAGCTGATTATCTGTGCAGATTTGTAAAAAGATGCTTCAGCAGCAGCTGCTTCTACAACACAGGGATCTCCATTAAGTGTCTAAAGATAAGTTGATGCGTGCGCACTTCCCCCTCGCTCCATCCCTGAGTGATGTGTCATCTCACTCCTTGACATTTTGTGGTTGGCTCCACCTCCTGTGACAGCTATTTTGTGGTTGCGCACCCACCACCCCATGTCAGAATTCCAAAGGTTTTCCACAGGATCAAAAAGACTGGGGACCCCTGCTCTACATATACGTGGCCAAAGTAGTATCCATGAAAACTAGCATTGAAAGACATAAAATGAACCCAACCATTGCACAGGAGCCTCCTCAACAAAGGCCCTAGGCATAGTGGCTGATTGTGCACAGCAAGGTTCCTGTGATTTCACAGAGAATTAGCCAGCATGTTCGGCATTATTATTCACCACCACCCTGTTTGCAAGCGGGGCAGGCATTACCCTCCACCTTGTTTTTTTCATTATTGCATTCACATTCATTCCCTTTGTTCGGACAATTTTCCATCTCATTCCTCAACTTACAGTTTTAGCAGCTGATACTCAAGATCTGTGGTGGTGATTGGCCTGACATACTGCAGCCAGCCAATGGAAGATGAGAAAGTGGGAAGATAAATCTCTCCCTCTGGTCATGCCCAGCATCTCAGATGATGTTCCAGGTGCATCCAAGGCACTATGTCTTAGCATACCCTGAGGACTACACTTTCCAGGATATACCAATGATTAATTTAGGAGGCATGAAAAATAGTATATAAGGTGCCTGGAGAACTGGAAGAGGGAAAAGAGATTCTCTTGAGAGCCAGCGTGGTGTAGTAGTTAAGAGCAGGTGGACCCTAATCTAGAGAACCGGGTTTGATTCCCCACTCCTCCCCATGAGCAGCGGACTCTTATCTGATGAACCAGATGCGTTTCCCCACTCCTACATTCCTGCTGGGTGACCTTGGGCTAGTCACACTTCGTTCAGAACTTTCTCAGCCCCACCTACCTCACAAGGTGTCTGTTGTGGAGAGAGGAAGGAAAAGGAGCTTGTAAGCCACCTTGACTCTCCTTACAGGAGAAAAAGGCAGGGTATAAATCCAAAAACTCAAACTCACACTACCCATCAGCTATCTGCCTCCTTGGTAGCCAACTAGGGGTACCATCATAAACTAGGTGTTTGACACAGTATAAGGAACAGCCATTGCTGGCAGTACAGTAAGGAAGGGGAGAGAGGAAGCCCAAGTCTCTCCTCTTTTGTCAGATCCCTTGAATCCTCTAAACCTGATTCACACATTACTGAGTGCACAACTTGGGGGTAGTGTCCCTGCCGTCTGCCAGATGTAACATGAATTATGAGTTCTCATTTCCCACAGGTATGGCACCCGATTCAAGTCAGAACCATGACACATGAGAAGAAGGAACTTCTGGACTGTTTTCTTAACTTAAAACACTCCCAGGTGGTGCTTTATGGGTAAACCCCCAAGTCCCTTCAGATATCAATGGGTTTCCCCAACAGGCCAAAGTGTTCCCTGGGACTATTTCAGGCAGGGAAAATAGCATTTGGGGGATGGGGAATGGTCCCTTTTTCACTTGCACCATGGTCCTGATTTGATTGTGCTCTGGACAACAGGTGTACAAATAGAATTAATCAGTTTAGGAGTATCCCCCCCCCCCATTTTAGTGTGATTTCAGTTGATAGCATTGTGGGGGCTTGGGTTTATTTTTAAAATTCATTTGCAAATGAATGCTCATTCAAGTTATTGATTTCTGCAAGATTATAATCCCTCCAATATGTATCCACCCGAATAATTAAAATGTTCCAGATGAAGAAGAAATAGGAATTTTTTAAAAAAAATATGGAACCTGGGTGAAGCTTAAGGGTAAAATCCTCTAGGTTAGGAGCTGAAGATTTGGTGGTGGAGCCATCATTTTGAGGAGGAGGCCAATTGTTTTAATGGAGATGGAGAGTCTGGGCTGAATACAAAAACATTCCGATTGCTCATTCATGAGGTGCAGCTAAAAAAGAAGGCTTGTTGGACAAAACTACCTTTGCATTTCTGAAATAGGCTCAAGAATAGCAGCAGAGCACAGATAGGGGTTTATTTTTCTGATTGGCTGCTACTCAAGGCGGCTCTGGGATTCCCAGGTACCCAAGAAGAATCCTGACTGGTGAAAAGTGACTTGAGAAGGATGCCATATCAATCACTGGGTTTGTTGTTTTTTATCGCTGGGGATGTGTTGACATGCAAAATGAAAGGAGCCGCTGAATAGCAAGACAAAGAGCTGTCCCAAAATGTTTACTCTTAAACAGCTATTTCTAGCTCTAGTCATCTGCGCATAGACGATAAAGCTTTTGGGAGCCAAGTGAGAGCTGGCCCCGCTGTCTCTGGACGATCTCATTCCAGAACTGTTTCCTAGCTGTGTCCAGGGAATCACTTATCTTCTGCCCCTGCTGCTGGTTTCAAAATGTTGGCTTCACTTTGTTTTGCAAAGAGAATATGATTCTGAACACTTTAAACAGAGAAACATTTTTGCTACCAAAAAAGTAGTGAACTTTTCAAATGTCACGGTTTAACATTCATTTCTGAAAGCATGACTCACAGTAAATGACAGTGTATTGTTCCACAAGCTTTCAGCATAGCACTTTGAAACGAAAGACTTCACAAAGCTAATTAGAAAAAAAAGACAAATAATAGATGATAATGAATCAGTGGATTGAATCCAAGGATTTTCTTCTGCTAAGTATCCTCTGATGGAGAAAGTCTTCTTTCTTCTTCTAAGCTATCAATTGGCCCTAGTTCTGACAGATGGGATATGATGAAATTTCTTATCCTCAATCATAAAAGCTTAGGGTTTTTGTTTGCGAGGGAATGGGGCCAGGAGGTTTAATCTTCATTTCCACTTCTGCTGCTTCTGCCTCCTCCTCCTCCTCCTCCTCCCTCTCTCTCCCTCTCTGTCTCTCTTTCTCCCTCTCTCTCTCCTGATACCTGTTGAGAAGACATAGCATTACTGGAACTGCTTCAAGTACAAAATGTTCAGGAAACCATACAGCCACAGACATTTTAAAAATGATCTGCCTGGAGGGCTTCCAGCTGTTAGCTGGGAAATACCTGGAGATTTTGGGGTGAAGAGTGCAGGGTTTGGGAAAGGGAAAGAACTTCAGTTGGATTTAATGCCATACAGTCCACCTTCCAAAGCAGCCATTTTCTCCATGAGAACGGATCTCCATCATTTGGCAATCAGTTATAATCCCAGGAGATCTCCAGCCACCACCTGGAGGTTGGCAAGCCCTATCTATCTGGGTGTAAACATTTGGAAATTGATGTGTTCCTATGCCTCGCCCCACAAAGTTTTCTATTAAGCCAGGTTTCCTAATAACAAATGTATGTTATTCAGTGTATTCTTATGTCAAGTGAAGTGAAACTCTGTCCAGTTTACTCTTGCCTGTGATTCACTTGTCACCTATACTGCTATGCCACAAAACTCTGGGATATTATACTCTAAAATGGTTTTATGTATTGTTTCCTCCCACTGAACTATTCACCTCAACAATCAGTTTAGTATGAATCTTCCATCAGGAATGCTGTGTTCAAGGGATTTTCGGTTTAGTGTCAGAGAGACCCAGAAAACTGAAGTGGAAGTTCTGGGCAAGTGTCCAAATTTATGCCCTCAGCATAGGATAAGACAGTGAACCTTGGCAAGGCAGCAGTGTTTTGGTTACAACACTATTAATACTTGGCTTGGGGTATAGCTTCATGTGGGCCACAGCTTCACCCAGGAACCTCCTGTCGAGTTTACAGGCATTTTTGAAGACGAGGAAATTATGTGCAGTCCAGTGTTTAAGAACGCATACACATTTTGGCATTAATGCATTTTTATAGAAATTGGAAATAATATGTTAAAATTGGAAAAAGGTGTAGAACTTAGAAGTACTTAGTGAATGTTGTGGATCTTATGTTGTACACCACCCAGACCCCTTTGGGGATAGGGCGGTATACCAAATCAAACAAACAAATAAACAAATGCTGCCAGTAGCAAACCCAAAGGTGATGCCTCCTGGGCTCAGCTGAAGCACAGCCGAGTCCAGTGAAATGGCAGAAAGCAAGGACTGGTAGAGGTGGAACTAGATGGAGAAGAAATAAGTGGGCCCAAGAGAGATTTTGGATCTGCACCCAGAGATACCACACTGGGGATCACGACTATAATGGTTGATAAATACAGATTTTAAAGAAGCTCTTAGGCAGAGGCGTAGCTAAGCCAGAGTGCGCCCAGTGCACACTCTGGCTTCCCCCCCCCGCTGACCCCGTTATGTACCCCAGTTGCCCCACTGACCTCTCATGACCCCCCCCAAGGCACCTTACCCCACTTACTTTTAGGAAAGGAGCAGGCCGAAGAAGCCTGCCTGCGTTGCCTGGGCCTGGTGGGAACTACGTTTCCTAGGAGCCCCTGGGAAATGTAGTTCCCACCAGACTTAGGCTTTAGCCTGGTAATTAACTTCTCTAGGGATGTTCCATTCCTAAAAGTAAATGGGGGGTGCACCATGGGGGGTGGGGGGCCGCGGGGGGCAGGGGGATTTTCCACCCCTCACATGACCAGAATCAGTGCGCCGGTGCGTTGCACCCCCTGTCCCCTGGTGGCTTTGCCACTGCTCTTAGGCCCCTTCTGCACATGCAAAATAATGCACTTCCAATCCAATTTCAATGCATTTTGCAGCTCAATTTTACTGTGTCAAATAGCAAAATCCACTTGCAAATAATTGTGAAAGTGGATTGAAAGTGCATTATTCTGCATGTGCAGAAGGGGCCTTAGTGATAGTGGGAACACACAGTCTTCTTATCTTTGCTTGCATTAATTAATTGTGTGGCTACAAAGCTATTCTTCAGTGCTGTCCTGTGCATTTATTTTTATTTTTGCTTTTATGTAAGGGTCTTAGGTGGCTTCTCTAGATACTCAAAGGGCAGAGGGTATACAGAATATAAATATGTACAGAGTGTAACTAGATTATATAGAGTATAATTGATTAAATAGTAGTAGGCCTGTTTGGGTTGTCAGCGGAAAATAGGAAAAATCCAGCCATTGGCACAGTTGTTGAAAGAAGTATTAAGAGAAAAATCACAGTGATATTCTGTGATAGTATATAGGCCTGCAAAGACACTTACGGTATGTTAAAACTAAATGTAGGAATTGCATTCTGGCTTTGGCAGATCTGCTTTCTTTGCAGCCTGGAACAATCCTGGTGCCCATTGTGTTTTCTGTGTTAAGTGCCACACCGAGTTGCTTCCGACTTATGGTGACCCTACAGATTAATGACCTCCAAAATGTCTTAACCGTCTCACTCCGGGTACCGCCGTGGCTACCACGGTATCTGGTGATAAATCTAAAAAATACAGTGGCCCCTAGTGGACAGTATGGAAGATTCTAATGATAAAACAGCAAGACTGTTAACAAGACTTTTTCTGATAAGGCTTTCTGTGTAAGCCTTGATTGTGTTTTAATATTTATGCTCTGAATACCTTTGCCCTGATACTCACTAGACCCTTACTGGTGAAATCACAACTGAGAGGGGATGAGTTAAGCTCCCCAGGCAGCACAGATACAAGCTAGATCCCTTTGTAGCTGCTGTTAGTATTGTTTATATACAGAGCGGATGCAGTCCTGGATCTTCCAACTTTGCCTCTGTTTTGACCATGAATTATAGCTTGACTCTCCTGCGGGTGTCACTAAGTAAACCTGGAAGTGGCTTTACTGAAGGTGACTAGTGGCAAAACCAAAGGGCAGCCACCCAAGGTTGGGACGATGACTCTTGGGACGATGACTTTTCGATGACTCTTCCTGACCTAAATCCATTAGCCTATTTTTCACACCTGTGGTATCTTCTTTGAGCAGTGAGATAAAACGGGGATTGTTTGAAATGCTGAAGTGTGAATAGACGACTACCAGACAATACTGGTGAAGACGATTCCAACAGACCCAAGGTTATCAAGGTGGGAAGTGGGCATCCCTGGGAGATTACACGCATAGGTGTCCAACTGCTGGCAGGAGATGATGGGAACTGTAGTCCATAACATCTGGAGGGCCGCGAGTTTGACACCTGTGGGTTACAGGATACATGTGTTAGCTCATTCTCCGTTTCTCACTCCCACACACACAATTGGCCTTTGCCATGTTGTATACTCCTTGAGTTTATTAATTTATAGAGAGTAACGTTGTGCTTTTGTAACTGCTTATATTTGTAAGCAGTAGAAAATTCCTGAAAGGTGGATCAATACTCCCATCTTGGTGTAGAAAGATTGTGTAACATCTGCTTAATTAACTACCTGCATGGAATGTTCCATTACCACTAGGTGCATATTTCACTACTGCAATATACACTATCTTGTAAAATGAATTTGGCAACATATGGATTTCCCATGTGGGCACAGCTTCCATTCCTGTGTATCACAACCCTGGAAAATCAAGGTTGTTTGCATGGAAAAATCCATGTACTGTCCAGTTAACATATGATGGGATTGCATGTCTTGGGTGCTTTGTGGGGACCTGTGTGATACCGTTATGTGTGACTAGTGGGTTCCCATGATGTGTGACAGAACACCACTGTAATGTTTGTGGAGGACTACAATTTCACTGTAGACTGCAGACTGTATAATGCAGTGGTGGCGAACCTTTGGCACTCCATATGTTATGGACTACAATTCCCATCAGCCCCTGCCAGCATGGCCAATTGGCCATAGCTGGCGAGGGGCGATGGAGTAATGATCCTGCTATGGAGATATAAAAAACTACCACCGCAGTATAATGTATACATGTTACATGAAATAATTTCTTCCTGAGTTTTGCTTGGGTCTTATCCTTGAGATTATGCAAGCCACAAGGCGTGTTTGAAAGCTAAATTGGTTAGTCGCAAAATATGTGCCTGTAGCCATATTAACCATACTTAAACAATCTCACAAAAGTTTCACGCCAGAAGAACATACCAATCCAAGCCAGGGAATCCATGAAATATGAATACATAATTGCCTTTCAGCGACAGTCTCATGGATATATATAGACCCCTTTCCTTGTAAAACCAGACATATATGGATTAAGAGCAGGGATAAGGAAAGACGTTTAGTTGCCAGATAAAGGATTTTCCCATGTCCTTTAAGTGGGTCTGTAATGCCACTACATGCTGATAATGCTTGGAAATTCAGATAAAGGATGCTTACAGCAGGAGAGACTCAGCACTTGGGAAATTTAAGGGAACTGATAAGGAAGTTGTTATGTGTTAACGTGACGTACGAGACAGTCTGCTAGTGCAGTAGTAATATAGCTGCAGTTGTATTCAAAGATAAGAAACTAAAAAGTCTTCAGAAGTAACTGGTAATTCAGTTTCCCCTTCCACAGCACAAGTTGTTGGCTTTACCTATAATCCTTTTAGATGCCTGAACCACATTAGCTGGTACTGTTTAAAGGCAGTACCCACAAGAATCTGTCCACGCCCCAAACCAGAAGGCCAGAAGTAATGAGTTTTGCTTGAAAGAAGAGAGCATGTACATAAGTTGTAGACCAGGTAAACTCTCTCTCCCCCCCCCCCCTTGAGAAAGAAGAGAGCATGTACAACATTTTAGCCCATTCTTCTTGCTGCAGGCTTAATGGACAACCATGTTAGCATGTACTGACTTGTTTACAATACAATATGTGACATTAAAATCTAAATATTGAAAATCTCCTCTGAAACGGTCAGCATCAATAGGCCCCATAAAATTTTGCTTGTTCCCTAACATAATAACGAATGCCTCCCTGATTTAAACATTAGGTCAAATAAAACCAGTGAGCCGGGGCTGGGCAGAGGGGGTGGCCACGGCATGAGAGGTCTGCCCGGGCAGTGCGTGGCTGCTCTGCACTGTGGTTGGCTTGTCGGACGGCTCAGCTGCTGCCCGAGAGGCAGGCTGAGCCAGAGGGGACGGCCATCATGCAGAGCAGCCAGGAATACCTGGAGCAAGGTTTCTCGATCCACCAACCTTAGGCAACAGCTGAACCAACCAGCGAGACCGGAAGGGTTGCTCCCGGCGCAGACCAGACCAGAGGGGGCAGCCACGCTCCATGCCAGGCACCGCCCAGACAGGCCTCTCAGCTGCCACATGACTCAACGGGGGCCATCTGAAACGTTTGTCCACAGGGATGTCCCCATTGCAGCTACGCCACTGTCCTAGTTTGACATGATTGTAACCACTCCTCCCCACCATTTTATCCTCAGAACAACCTCCAATTTACCACTTCCAGTTTCCAGACTTCCCGTGAGTAAAGTTTCATTCCATTGCCAATATTACAGGGATTCTCGGGGGGTAATCTGGGCCATGATATTCCAATTCCTTTCATCTTTGTCACTGCAACTCCCATGATCCCAATTCTGATTCTCCTAGTTTCATTTTCTGAATACTTACACCTGCCACAGACACATGGATGGATGGACACATCCTTTTATCATTATAGATATGCTGTGCAGATTAATTAACATCCAGATTTTAGAAGCGTGGCCATTCTTATATGGTTGTGCATTATAGGATAATGTAAAACTATGGCTGTTTCTGCACGGGCGGAATACAGTGACCCAGGGACACTAAAAAGAGCGTCCCTGGGGAGGGGTTTACGCGACGCCCGCCAGCTGCATATAACAGCGGTGACCTTACGGCCTCCGAACAGCACTGATGCTGCTGTTTCTGAGACACAAACTCCCTGGTAGGTTTTCCAGAAACAGCGACTTCTTAACGCTACCGTTATCAGGCGGCAGCTGGAAAAGCCATTCCCCCCGTTTCCCAAACGCCTTACCTTCCTTCCAACCTTCCGGGGTGTCGCCCAGGCCTGGGGACACGCCCCCCCGCCCTGCGACTCCAGAGCTGTCGCGCAGGGCAGGGGTGCATGTTCCCTGGCCTGGGCGACGTGCCGGAAGGTCGGAGGGAAGGTAAGGCGTTCGGGCAAAGGCTGTGCCGTCTTCCCCACCCCTACCGGGACCGTTCGTGCGAACGGTCCTGGGGTGTGTGTGTCAGCGTCATGTACGCCGATGCACCTTCCGATCGTGGCTGTGAAGAAACGGCCATTGACTAACAGCCCAATCCAGATGGGGGAAGGGCAAATTGTCTTGTGGAGGCGATGCAGGATCACGCTGGCAGATTTGCCCTCCTCAGGGCACTTACCCTGGTGGAGAGCCAAATACACCAACGGGCAACTACCATGTTCCTCTGGGATGCCTGAATGTGGTGCTAAGCACTGCATCAGTTCTCCTGTACTGCTGCCAGCCATGTCAGCGTGGCAGGAGTGTTGCTGGGAGTGGAGTCAACATTAGTCGACTTCCACCCTTGGTTTGCAGGGAAGTGTGAAGCAACCTGGGTCTTGGATTTATGCCACCCTTTGGGGTGGTATAAATCCATTGAGCCCTATGGAGGTCTTCCTGGCAGTGGAGAGGTTTTTTGGGTTTTCCTTCCATCCTACGCTGCTGGAAAGCCCTTTTGAGGCAGCAGGGCAGCACTGTATAAGTGCTGTCCCCAGCTGCCCGGGCCTCTGGCCTGCCCAATGGATAAAAGGGCACTCACAAACTGAAAGGAAGATGTGAAAATAGAGTTTCAAACAGCCACACTGGCCCACACAAAATGTACGTAACACCTTTTTATTAGGACCAATTAAAATGTCACAAAATATTGTACAAGCCTTTGAGTTCCTATGAATCCTTCATCAGGCAGATGTTGAAAACATTTTTTTTTTTAAAAAAACCCCTTAAGGAGTAGGTTTTATTCTCGGAAGTATTTCTGGAACTTGCGCTTTGGGACCGGGCCAGTTTTGAATAAACAAACTGAAGGAAAAATGGTTTGTGTTGATGTTGTGGTCAGGAATGTTTGGCTGCTCGATCTTTCTTAAGGCCTTTAAAGGTTTAGATTTTAATCTACTTAAGTTGTTAAATGAAAGGGACAAGAGATTAGGAAAAGTCAAGCAATGCAGATGTCCTTTCCTTCTGTGACAAATATTGTTCAGTTTTGTTCAGTTTAGCAAATTAAAAGACACAGGTCAATTCCCCACTGAGGATTAGATATGTGCTCGTCACACAAAATATCCAGGTTTCTAGTAGAACTCCCCACTGCACCAGCGGCGAACACACGTTCATCCCATTTCTGGCGTTCCCCCCTCCCCGAATGTGTTATTTTAGAACCTGCAAGAAAGTAGACCTTTTCAAAAAACGCATGGGGAATCTGGAGCAGTGGGGAATTGGTGTGTGTGTGTGTGTGTGTGTGTGTGTGTGTGTGTGTGTGTGTGTGTGAATCCGGATTCATTTTTCCCGCCACTAGTAGTGATGTGGAGCCTCCCATCCAATGAGAATGCAGTGGGCTGTGCGTGAGACGCGCGCAGCCTTTTCTTAATTTCACGGACCAGAGATCCACGTGGATACAAAGCAACATGGGGCCAGTTTTGACTGATTGACTGAGTAGAAGGCAATACAAAGCAGTGCTACACGTCATATCCACATGGATCCGACTACATGGAGGCGCGTGGAAATAGGGCTTCTCTTTAATCACCCGTTTCTTCATTTCTTCATAGGGTCATTCTGCACATGCTATCAGAAGTTTTAAAATGAAAAAAAATTCCCGCCCCAACACAACGCAACAGCCAATCAGGATAGCTCCTGAGTGGATCGCGTGTTCAATCTGCCTCAGTGGGGAATCCTTCATTGCTGCTGCATTTCTGGGAACAAGGATCGTTTGTGGGGCAGAAGCTGCAGTGGGGACGCTGAAACTATACTCAAAAGGTCCTGGTTTTTCCCAAACCAGTTTGTATCTACATTCATTTTTTCGGTGGGGAATCGACCACAGAAAGCGATCTGTTTCACAAGGAACCAAGAGAAAAGATTCCTGCTGAGTAGAAGTGTGCTCTCTTAACCAGGGGTACTCTTTTGTAAAATAACATAAACAGCATAAAGAGCCACAACATTATTGTTGTTGTTGTTGTTGTTGTTGTTGTTATTATTTATTAGGTTTATAGACCTCCCTCCCCCAAAGGGCTCAGGGCGGTGAACAGTATAAAAAGAGCACAATCAAATTAAAATACAGTATAAATATAAGTTAAGATGGCTCTAATAAAAATAAACCTTACCCCATTAAAATGCAGCATCAATTCATTAATTAATTAACTCAATTAATTAAGCACTTCATAGAATTCAAACAAACATTTGGAATCTAAAATGTCAGCTGCAATGTCAAAGAAGAATGTACTGGTACATGATTACGTAATTTACAACCAAATCCAGACCCTGCGGTGACTGAGGATGGTGCTGCCACCACCCTGCTTCTAGAGGGCTTCCAGGTGGCGTAAGGAAGCAGCAAAAAGCTGAAAATCCTCAGCTGCCTGAAAACCCTCCATAGGGCTTTTGGTGGCATAAGTCTGTTGACTGTCCTGCTGGTGTTCCTGCGGGAGTCAAAGCCCAGTGGAAGTCAACTAGCATTGGCACCGCCTCTGGGAACGCCCTGGAATTTCCCCAGCTGGATCAGTCTTCACATTAGGCCAATGCAGCTGTGGAAGGGATGTCTGCAAATGTGCTAGGGCGGCTCTGTGGAGGTCTGCAGTGCCCGCCTGCTTCCCCCTTTGCCCTCCCAGCCAGTGTAAGTGCCACTTACACCGGCTGTGAGGGGAAATGCATTAGCATGAGCCCACGCCACCCCATGGCCATTCCACCCCCACATCTGGATTGACTCGCCCCCTCAAAACCTATTGAATTCTTCAATAAGTTCTACTTACAAAGCTGGGAATAGACTGAAAAGCATTGTTTAGGAGAAATTGCATGCCTCAAGGCTAGATCACTGACCTATGTCCATCAGTTCTATATATGCTGTAAACTGACACTGGTCCCATACTCTTTTCCATAGAAGGATGATAGATTGCATATTCCTCCACCACAGAACAAAGCATGCCAGACCTCCTTTGTTGTAGAATGATCCACCTGGGTCTTAGTGCCTACCCAGCTCTGCTCCCCCCACCCCCAATCCGTTTGAAAGTAAAAATACATTTTGGTATAAATGCTCTTGTATCAAAGTACCATGTTCAACAATGCACAAAATAATGGTTTTGACAAAGCCAGTGCATAAAAATGAATGATAATTCTCATTTTCATTTGGAACTATATTCTAATGTGGGAGCATACCATTTTCTCAGCTGCTGTACCTCAACTGACCAAACGACCATCTTTCTGTGGAACAGAGTATAGTTCTTGCCGCACAGAAAATCAAATGCCAGGAAGAAGGAGTCGAGCCAAGTCTTGCTAGTTTTCTGTGTGCAGTGACTTTTGTATGGAAGAAAAAAATAGTTGTAAACAGCTAGCCATGCTGGCCCATGCAAAATCCAGCCTAAGAAAGAAAATGCAGAAAGTGGGTCTTGTGCAAGGAGTCCTGGAGTCATGACAGGGGGTTAGATGGTATTCTCCCCCCTAAAAAAGTTTCATAGGCCCCCACTTTTAAACTATATTTGAACACTGTGAGATTTCTGTTGCTATCTGGTTTCCTTCTAGGCTCTGTTAATCGTTTCATTACTTGCTAGATTGCAGTACGGTTTAGTTCTGTACATGCTGGTTTCTTTCAGAGTTTTGACATAGCTCCAACTTTCACATTGGTTAACATGACAAAACTCAAGTGAATAAATTAATTCTGACACTGAAACATTATTTTGTTCCAAATTGTACATGAAGGAAAATAACGTTAACGTAAATTTTGAACTCGTTTGTTTTCGAAAAACAATGTATGATGGATACATTCCAATTGTTTATAGTGCTATTCATAACAGATTGTAGTGTTACTTCAAATTACCTTCTAAACATATGCAAAATATTGTCGAAAGCTTTCATGGCCAGAATCACTAGGGTGTTGTGGGTTTTCCGGATTGTATGTTACTGGAATGCTGCTGGAGCACGGCCATACAACTTGGAAAAACCCACAACACCCATATGCAAAATATTTAAAGTATGATGTCACAGGGAAATCATTGCAACTATGTAATAATAAAGTAGACATATTGACAATGCTTCTCAATTGCCCAGATAATAGTACCCAAATGACACAGCAATAGGGTGTCATCACATGTCTCTGGGATTGTAGTACAAGACATACTTACGAATAAGTTCAGTTGAACAAACAGGAGCTTCATGAATGATTACACTTTTATTGTACTCTTCCCCAACAAGTGGAAGATAGTATACATGGTTCCCTGTGATTTCCTCCCAACAACTTGTCATATAAGCTGGATTGTGACAGAATGACACAAGGTCACTTGTGTCTCATGTCAGCTTCATGACAGAATGGACATTTGAACCCAACTTTCCCCATTTCTATTCCATACGCAAATAAATAGGCTATACCTGCTCCCATATTCATATATCCAGAGGTGTACATGGTTTTTACAATCTTTCATATGTAAAAACACAGAAAAAATGTATGCCCCTGCCCCCAGTCTTACAAAATAAAATCCACGTGAGATGTGGGATGGACAACGTATTTAGTACTTACATCTGAGTTAATATACATGAGACTAGGTTACAAGATGGCCATCTATTGGTTGCTTCCCTACTTCTGAAATTCCACAAATATATGAAGTTGATTGCCTTCCTTTGACGCTAGTTGGTTTAAAAAGAATCAGAAGAAAAATGGCTGGGTTTCAGGAGGAACTAGGATTTCACAAACATTTACATTTTAAAAAAAAAATCAGTCTCAATGGCAACTATAATCTCAATATGCATAAACGAATCAACATATCCAAGTAATCCATTATATTAAACATTTTCAGCGCATGGGCATACACATTTAATTTAAATTCAGATTCACCATTCTAGAATCTTGCCATTTATTTGTGTGGTATGTATAATGATCAATAGATTTAAACCTAGCCATATTCTCACACTGAAACAAACAAATAAAAAATCCAGCATAATATTTTTAAGCCGTTTAACTTGAAACTGGGTTTAACTTCAGCCTGCCCCCTGGAGCATGTAGAACGCACCTTTGAGCAATATGCTTTCCCTAATCCAGTGGTGGCAAACCTATGGCACTCAGAGCCCTCTCTGTGGGCACATGCACACAGAGTTTGTCATGTGGGGGGACGGAAAACCCCACTGATTTTCATGGGAAGAACTAAAGCATGACCTGGGAGTAAGCTCAGTTGCTGGCAATGGGGCTTGCTTCTGAGTAAACCCTGCTAGGGTCGTGATTCATGCGTTCGAAGCGTTGCATGGTTGCTTCACCAAGCTTACTCCCAAGTAATGCGCGCCTCAGAGCCAACCGTTTTTTCTTAACTAAAATCTCAGTATTCGGGTTAAATTGCCGTGTTGGCACTTTGCGACAAATAAGTGGGTTTTGGGTTGCCGTTTGGGCACTCGGTCTCGAAAAGGTTCGCCATCACTGCCCTAATCCATGAGTGAATCTCAGCCAGCCCTGACCCCTATTAATGGATTAGGAAAAATAGGTTTCCTTGGTTGCCAACTCCAGGTTATGAAATTCCTGGAGATTTTGGGGGAGGACCTTGGGGAGGGATCATAGCAGGGTACGATGCCACGGAGTCCACCTTCCAAAGCACCTATTTTCTCCAGGGGAACTGATCTCTGTAGCCTGGAGATGCATTATAATTCTGGGAGATCCCCAGTTACCACCTGGTGGTTGGCAACCCTACCATGTCCGAAGGTAACTGCCAAGCAGGCTTTCTGCTCATTACTTTTTATAAAAGTTACTCTTACAAACAGCAGGAGAGGCATCAATACCTATGATGCTATCTTTTATTTTATTGTTATGTTCTATAATCCAAATATAATCAGTCTTATCCCCCATCCACTACTTTCTGTAAAGGAGATGGGAGAAGGTTTCTTAAAACGAATTTACGTTTAATGAACTCATTAAAAAGGGGAAAAAATACGGTCATTGACATGGAAATGAAGGAGCAGCCGTCAAGCAATAAAACAAAAGCTGCTCAACTATTAGAACTCGGCCTGGGTTGTTGCTATGGCAACCGCTCCCGGCGGCGCTGTGGGCGGCTGACCTCGGGAGGACCAAAAGCCCCGCCCCTCAGAATACGTCATCGCCAACTTTCTCTTAAACTCCCTCATAAACTGCCCCCGGCTTATGGCACAGCCGCCTTAAAAAGTTCCTGCCCAATCAGCACCTTCTGCTCCATGACATCACCAACCAACCGCCTCCGCCTCCTCCCCCCCTCCTTCGCTCTTTCTCCGCCTCACCAAGTGGCAGACTTGGCCGCGCCGCCTTATTGGCCAGCTCCTTAGGCCCCACCCACTTCCTCCCTCCCGCATGATCAGCCTTGGCGGACGGCCAGAGCGCGGCCATAACAACAATAGGTGGCTCCTTCTGGGGCTTCGAGGGGGAAGGAGAGGCGGAGGGGCTGAGCGGCCGTCATGGGGGCAGCGCTGGGAGTCTGTTCGCTGGCCAGCTGGGTAAGTGCGGCGAGGGGCTGGGGTTGGGTTGGGCTTGGCTGGCCCAGCGCAGCTTAGGCTTCCGGGTTGGGTCACAAAGGGGATGGGGGTTAAACCTTGATCTGTCTGCCCCTCATTTCTGCTCCGGGAGGAATAGTGAAATGAGGAGCACACAGATCAAGTTTAACCCTTCCCCCTTTTGTGTACCGCAGATGGAGCCTCCATGTTCAGGAGCAGGTTACCCCGAAATGGCAGATAGCTGGAACGGGCGGTGGGGGAAGTGTTCCTGTCTTGTTTTAGGGAAAGCGTTGGCCTTCTTGAACTGTTCGTTGCCTTTTTTGGAAAAATGGTTGGCCATTATTTAGAACAGGATGCTGGACTAGATGGACGACTGGGCTAAACCATCAGAATTCTTCTTATTCAACAAGGGGAGTTTCCTTCCAGAGCTGCACTGATTTGTTTTTGGTCTGATCGAGGGAAGTTAGTATTCAAATATAAAAAACAAACAAAAGAACAGGGTTTTTTTCCTCTCTTCTGCATTGTTCTGTTGAATTTATGTAGTTGCTTTATATTAAGTCAGGCCATTCCCAGCAGTGTCTGCTCTGACTGGCAGGCGTTCTGCAAGGTCTCAGGTGAGTCTTTCCCATCACCTGCAATCTGATCCTTGTAACTGAAGATAGTGAGATTGAAACTGCCCGTACATCTCATCCTTTCCCACTATGAATGCACCCCTTAAACTGAGTATGTTTCTTTGCTTTTCTGTTTCCTTTAACAGCTTTTTGGTTTCATGTCACTTCTCCTCCTCCTCTGGTTTTCCCTATGGTTTCATTTATTTTGGAAGGGGTTTCTCTCTCCTTCCTCTTTTTCTAGTGACTTCCATTCCAGGAATGATGTTGATTGCTAGCCGGAAGTGACAGCTGAGTCACAGCTAGCTAACCCTACATTGACTGACCAGGTTAAGCTGAAAGGTCTTAAGGGGTGGGTGGGTTTGCCCCTTCTTTGCCAACCTTGCTATGTTACTTGAATGACTTCTTGTTAAGAATTGGCAAAGAAGAGTCATCTTTCTACTGATAAGATGGAACGCTCATCTGTTAATGGGAACAAAGGATGCTTTCATATTTCTCCTGTTTGAGCTTTCACTTGTTTATAGCTGGAGTGAATGTTCAAGGATATTGTAAAGGGAAAACTCATCTCACGTTTAGCAACCATTTCATGATCTACTGACAGCATTATGGTAATCGTTATTAGAGGAAGTTCCTTCCACAGCAACTGTATGAAGACACTTAACCTGTGTGGTTTCCCAGAGCTGTTTACAAATGTGTGATCTGCTTTCTTCTGTTTTGTTAAAAACTACCACTATCTTTTTTCCCCTTCATAGTTATTTGGAGTTAATCACTAGCTTGGGTGTGTGCACACAAGGTATCGTGCTCCCTTGTATCCCGGCATGTGTGTGTGAAGTATGTATTTACTGAGACAGATACGCTTGGAATCTTGAGTTTTGAAAGCACGTGCAAATGAGTAACACAAACCTGGCATGCAGTGATTACAGCAGTGATTAGCAGCGAATAATTTTATGTGCTTTGTCTAATAGAACTGCATCTAGACCATGAGAAATTACTGTCATTCTTATAGTGACCTACTACTATGTCTGTGCATGGTTCCATTCTTTTTCTCAACATCCCTCCACTGTGAGTAGGCATATCTTTGGAAAGCGTGTCACTGAATTAGGGTTTTTGATGTTGGGAATGGTTTTGTAGTCTCAATTAAATTGCTGTTTTGGCCTAGATTATTTCCCCATAGTATTATACTCTTTAGATTTTTTTTAAATCTATGTCTGACAGAACAGGGGAGTTTGTTCCTACCAAGAATTGCCGTAGTTTCAAACTGGTCAACTGTATAGCCTTTTTTCCCTAGGGGACTAGCCCAGAAAAAAAGAGAAGAGACTTGCGGACCTTAGAAACTGACTCATTCATTGCTGTGGAAGTTTTTGTGGAGTTGAGTCCGCTTGTTGGGTGCATAAAGTGAATTCTCAGAAAGCAAGACATGCTAGACAGAAAAAAAATCTGAACAGTATTTTAAGAGAAAGGTAGACTTTTAAATTGAGAACATAATACATAAAGGCCTAGACATCTAAAACTACATTAAATGCATTATAAATTTAGATTGTAACCTTTAAATATAAAATCTAGAAAAGGTTTCCAGACTGTTAAAAGAGTGTGATGCTTCCTCCCTTCAGTTTTATAGCTGAAAATACTGTCAACGTTTCTGTTTTTACCACATTCTCAGTTTTAATATTCTACACTTCAAACAGTGATATCTTGGATAGGTAACATTTGGTGGTTAAAAATCACCAGGAAAAGTATATATAAAAATTAATTAAATTCTTCCTAACAAATTCTGATGTGCTAGAGAGCAATACAAACATGTTAATGGTAGAATAGAGCCTTTAAAATTTTTCAGAGTACATTGAACATTTTTAAAATATTTGATTTAATTGTCCCTAGTCTAGAAAAGTCATGCGGTTCATTGTTTATTTTCAGGTAGCTTACTCATATTATTATAAGCGTCCTCCCTCATTGAGAGTTAAGATGGATTTCACAATGCAGTCAGGAGGATGAGACATCTGATAAGTAGTGTAATAGGACTAAGATTGCATGAATCTGAAAATTAGGGGTTATGTTCCTAAACAAAGTTTTCTGGTGCAATTTTTATCCAGTGCTTGAAAGTGCTATTTCCCCCATGTTTCTTTCTGCAGTAGGAGTTGGATCTATTAGAACCCACTAACAGAAGTGTTTGACTTTCTTGCCTTTGCTGTAGCCCACAATTCCTCCAAAATGCTGTTTTCCTGCAGGTCCACAGAACCTTTCCCAGCCTAGATCCAGTTCATATATATACAGGAGAAGATGATGGGTTTGAAAGTAGGAGAATGGAGTGTGTCATTTCAGATGGGAGAAAGAAGGATAATCTAAGTTCACATTTTGGAATCCTCACCTCTGTTAAAAACTCTGTGCAAATAGAAAACCAGCCCAACAGGGAAACAGTTGATGGAGGATCTTCTTCTCATACTGGTTTTCTATTTGTGTTCTATTCTTTAGTGAAGGTGAAACCTATCACCTCCATTCTGAAGTATTGCAGCCTGATCATTCAGTCCACTCATTCTTTGAGATTTAGCTTGAGGCTAAATCTGCCCTTTTTCCTTTGTCATGTGATTTCTCTGCTTTGCCATAACCCCAAAAGTAAATAGCTCAACAAGAAGCATGTACTGGTAATTAGTTGCTGGGTGCACAAATGGGTCCCATAAGATGGAAGTTAATTGCCTGCAATCATTGGTAGTTAATTAGAAAGCACTGAGTTTCTAAGGCCCCTTCCGCACATGCAGAATAATGCACTTTCAATGCACTTTGCAGCTGTGCGAAATAGCAAAATCCACTTGCAAACAATTGTGAAAGTGGATTGAAAGTGCATTATTCTGCATGTGCAGAAGGGGCCTATGTGTCAAGAAGGAGTGAAAAGTCACTTTGACTTATCAGTAGGTATCAGTTTGTGACTGTGTTTGGATGGATTTGCATTCAATACTGCTGCTGCTGCAGGGCATGAAAATGTGAATCACTCCCTGCACTGATAAACTCCACCTGCAATACAATACTATCAACCACATCTTTGCATAACAAGTTCCACCCAAACACTTACTAATTGTTTCCCTGCTTTGGGACATGGACAATATATACCCCAAACATTCCCTTCTCTCTGGACACAGTGTGTAACAGACTTCCCTCTGTGATACACCTCTGAAGATGCCAACCACAGATGCAGGCGAAACGTTAGGAACAAGATCCACCAGACCACCACCACACAGCCCAGAAAACCCACCAGAACCAGTTGAATCCGGCCGTGAAAGCCTTTGACAAGTTCTTTGTTTTGTTTATGGCTGCCCCAAGACTTTATTTATTTATACTTTGGATTTATTAGCTGCCCTCCCCTGGAGGGCTCAGGGCGGTGTACAACACAATATAACAGTTAATAATATTATATTAAAACTAATAGCGATACAACATTCTAATAAAACCAGAAATAAAATGCAGATGGCGATAAAAACCCTCCCTTCCCGCTCCCCACGACAAGATTGTTCTTACCGTCCTCTGCATGAATCTTCTCATAAACCTTCTGTAGAATTTACAGATTTAAGTTTCAATAAAAGCCACTCAACTGTATTGGCACTAGTATTTTGTACAAGATGTGCAAATCGGACTGTTGATCTAATCATGTCTATAGACACCTGCCCAAAGCATCTCTAGTTTTCTTAGATCTAAGCACTGTCATAACAGGCCTCTTTCACAGAAGAACTGTTTGACACAATGGATCACTGACAAATTCCAGCCAAGGCTGCGTTTAGATTACTCACGAGAAGGAATATAAATACACTTTTAGAAGAGAAGGGGGGAATTTGGTGCACCCGCTAAGTGTTGTTTTTTTTCAGACAGATCTAGGAAAATACAAAAAAATTCTTGTATGCACATTGTAATAAACGTAAAGGAATGTCACCTCTGTAAATATAGAGTTGGATAGAGCAGGAGGCACACTTGTTTGGTAATCTAAGCTTGTTGGCCTTTAACTTAGAAAGATGCTGTAAAGCTAGGGCGGGAACGATTGGCAAACAAATCGTATCATCTGTTGTGAAAAGAATCTTGGGTGGTTAGTAACTGGATGTCCTTGGGCTGATGGTGTCTTTCAGCCTAACCTCCTTCACAGGATAACTGTTTGAGGATGCTATGGGGGAGGGCAGAACAATGTTTTAACAGTCTTTGAATTCCCATTGAAGAGAAAAGCAGGGTATAAATAGCCAAGTAAGCAAAGTAAAAACCTGCTGCATGTTTGTCAGTTTTCTGTGCCTACAAAGCCAGCATCTTATTAAATGAACAGAAATTCCTTCCTAAAGAAGCACTGGATGCACAGGGATTCCAAATGTGACATGTAATTTGTAGGCAAGCGCTCCCAGGGATGGTAGAAGGCCCTCATTCGCTTCGGCTTGTTTTGCAGATTCCGTGTCTGTGCAGCGGTGCATCATGCCTGCTGTGCCGCTGTTGTCCCAACAGCAAGAATTCTACCGTCACGCGTCTTATTTATGCCTTCCTGCTTCTCCTGAGCACTCTAGTTGCTTGCATCATGCTGGCACCAGGCATGGAAGAACAACTGAAAAAGGTAATGAACAGTTGTGTGATCGGTCGGTTCTCGCTCACTTGTGGTTGTTCCTGTTCCTTTATTTTCTCTCATTGATTTAAATTCCGTGCCCCTTCTGAGCCACGAGGCTGTCATTTTGTTCTTGATGTATGGCATGGGGTAAAGGCAAAGAGTGGAAAAGAGATGGACACTGTACAATGTATGGCGTGCGGTAAAAGCAAGGCGGAGATGCACACTGTATAGTGTACTATTACACTGTACTTGTGTCCAGAACTGGTGCCACCAGCCAGCCCGTACTTTCCTGCCCTGTTGTCGCTCATCTGGGGAAAAATGGGAATGACGTCCTCAGGCCCGCTGTAGCTGTGGGCCAGCGCTTCAATTGGCAAAAATTAAATACACTTGTACTAGGATAGCCTAGAGCAGTGGTTCTCAACCTTCCTAATGCCGCGACCCTTTATACAGTTCCTCATGTTGTGGTGACCCCCAACCCTAACATTTGTGCATTTTACAGATGGAGAACACTGATGCAGAGAGTCTGAGGCGACTCCTGTGAAAGGGTCGTTCGACCCCCAAAGGGGTCACGACCCACAGGTTGAGAACCACTGGCCTAGAGAGTGTTGAAGTTAGCAAGTATTGGGTATACTTGCAGTTTTCTTATAAAAATGAAGATATTTATACTTTTAAATTCCACAAATATAGTACATTTTATATGCTACAGTGATAAATAATGCTGTTTAGTGTTGTTAAATCACTGAAAGAAGTTTTAGTTTGATAGGAAGTAAACACAGCATTTATTCCATTCCTCCCAAATGTTTATTTCCCTCCCCCCCAGTCTTTTCATGGCATCTAGATATTCAGACATTTTAAATCTCTAGATATTAGACAGCTAACAGCTTAGCTTCAGCAGCAGGAGTGAGCCAGAATAGGGAGAAGTGTACTTGAACCAACAGCATACGAGGAGGGAAAGGACAGTTCTGTATCTTCCTAAGTTTAAAATCAGTACCAATTCTCCATTTCATTCATGCACCTGATTGGTTGAAATATAAGCAAACTAAACTATTCTATCACTTTGAGCTCAACCTATATGTGCAGATATAACTTTAGAAATGTAGTAGGGCAGCTGTTCTCAACCTGTGGGTCGCGACCCCTTTGGGGGGGGTCGAATGACCCTTTCACAGGGGTCACCTAAGACTCTCTGCATCAGTTTCTCCATCTGTAAAATGGATAAATGTTAGGGTTGGGGGGAACTGAGGAACTGTATTAAAGGGTCGCGGCATTAGGAAGGTTGAGAACCACTGTGCTAGGAGATATCAGCAGATCTTTGCTTATCAGTTCTAGAACACTTCTATAGAGGAAATGGACTGTGGATTGAAGCTGTTATGTTGAGGGTGGGGGAATTTGCAGAGAGAGCCATATTGCACGCAGTCTGCCTCTGACCAGGTCCCATGGATTTTTGATCTGTTCTTTCAGGTGCCTGGATTTTGTGAAGACGACCATCACACTCGCCTGCCACACTTTAAGGGTTTTGTTCACTGCGAAGCTTTGGTTGGTTATAGAGCCGTCTACCGCGTCAGTTTTGCTATGGCTGTGTTTTTCTTCGTCTTCTGCCTCCTCATGATACAAGTGAAATCGAGTAAAGATCCAAGAGCCGCTGTGCACAACGGGTACGTTGTAATTCAGGATTGGCCTCTTAGTCTCTGCTTTGCTTAGAATGCCCACAACACGAACTGTGTTTAGGCACAAAAAATTGGAAAGGCATAAGAACCACAAAGGAGTTTACCATCCACTTTTTACAAATATTGTGTTTTATTTATTTGTTTGATTAATTTCTCCCCAGTGTGCACTCAAAGCAGCTTACATCGATCTCTGTTTTATCCTCACCACAATTTTGTGAGGTGATCAAGCTGAGAGTGTGTGACTGGCCTGTTAACCAGCAAGTTTCCATGGCATGAATGAGGATTTGAATCTGGGTCTCCCAAATACTCGTCCAGCAACTACACCCCACTGTATCTTTCCTGTTACGAGGTCATTGGCTGTATAAGTGTACCTCCCAGGGTACAGTAGAACCATAGCCACTTCTTTCAAATGCTTGAAAAATATTGTATTGGGGTTCATTAAGGAGATGCTAAGCATAGAATAGTTACAAATATTTCCAAACCCTAGAGTAGGAAACTTGGGGAGGGTTGGCGGAAGAGAAATGCATTTAAGGCTCATTCCGCACATGCAGAATAATGCAATTTCAAACTGCTTTCAGTGCTCTTTGAAGCTGTGCAGAATAGCAAACAGTTGTGAAAGTGGTTTGAAAATGCATTATTTTGCGTGTGCGGAAGGGGCCTTAGTAAGAACATAAGAACAAGCCTGCTGGATCAGACCAGAGTCCATCTAGTCCAGCACTCTGCTACTCGCAGTGGCCCACCAGGTGCCTTTGGGAGCTTGCATGCAGGATGGGAAAGCAATGGCCTTCTTCTGTTGCTGCTCCTGAGCACCTGGTCTGAAGTAAAATATGGTTCCTTTTTTGAAGCTGGATGAAGAATATCATAGGGTTTTTAAAAATGTTTTCTTGTACTTAGCAGAACATCTAATTCTATGCAACAAAGCATTCAAATCCAACATTTCCCTATAAAAGAACACATTTGACTTGAAGAATGCCTAAAATCAATGAATGGCCATCAGCTATAGATCTTTGCCACATAATCTGGTTAATCTTTCCCCACTCTCTTCAATCTGGATTGCGGAGCTGTCTTGCATTCCCACAACATATATGCTAGGCCTGTAAACAGCATGGCTGCATTTAAATGTGACATTTTTACTGCTGTTTAGTAAAATTGTCCACAGGTCTGGCTTATTGCTGGACTTGTGGGCTTATCTCTTCTCTCCCCCGTCCCAACCTTTCATTCAGGTAACTGGTTAATGTTCCATGTGAGGAGGTAGGAAAGTAGAGCAAGGTGGGCACATGTTTCTAGGTTTATTCACACGTCTACTTCGATAGTGGTTGTTAGGATTGCCAGCGGCCTGGAAAAAAAGAACCTGTTCCTTTAATAAAGGCTAAATGAGATGGATCACAATGAAAAAGCGAGCTGTGATTTACAGAAGCTCATATTCTGCCAGAAATTTTGTTAGTCTTTAAAGTGCTACTGAAATCTTGTTCATTTTTATTGCTTAACAAGATATTATTTACCTTCATGCCGTAAAAAGCTTCAGCTGCCCATGTAGCCTTCTTTTAAAGGGGCAGGAGATGTTTCTTGAGGCTTGCTGGCAATGCTAGCTGTTAGATATGACTTCTGAGTGTAGCCAGAGCTGCAGGTGCTGTAATGGAATGCTTATTTACTGCCTTGTCCATTTTCTCATTAATACTTTGATCGTTTTGTTGAAATCACCTGTAGATCACTATGTGTGACTTGGAAACTGACAACTCTATGTGACAGCTAATAGATTCTGCTTCCAGATAATTTATTTACACTTGTGTGTATATGTCTTTATAAACTTTGCAGGAAGGTTTGAGATCATCTCACCAAAAAAATCACTTTTGTCAGAGCGCAGATCCTGCATACTTTAAGAAGTGTCTTGGGTATAAACCTCATTAAGAAATGCGTGTTCTAGGAGTTGCCCTGACAGTATTGTAATGAGGTCAGGTAACTTGCTAAAGAGGTTTTAGTGAGGGGATGTTGTGACCACCGAAGGACAAAGAAGTGGACCAGATCTGAGAGTCCTTCTGCTCTGAGCCTAAAGGTCATTCTTGGATCAGAATCAGTAGGCAAATCTCTGCTGGCAGATGGGGTAATGAGGAAACATGAGTGCTGTTGCTTGAGTATTTTTTTTGGTTATTAATAAATACAAGATAATTTACTGTGGGCAAAAAAAAGATCAACTTTTTTTTAAAAAAAAACAGGTTTTGGTTCTTCAAGATCGCTGCAATTGTTGGCATCATGGTTGGAGCATTCTACATTCCAGAGGGGCCTTTCACAAGAGGTATGCTCATATGGCTAAAGAATTAAACGTCTTGTTTTAAAAAATCATTACTAAGTTCATGCTAGGTCTGTTAATGTATCTGAGGTTTCCTCCAGAGTTTGGTGTTCAGAAGGTATCTTCACTGAAGCTCTAACCCAGGGGTCTGCAACCTGTGGCTCTCCAGATGTTCATGGACTACAATTCCCATCAGCCCTTGCCAGGGGCTGATGGGGATTGTAGTCCATAAACATCTGGAGAGCTGCAGGTTGCAGACCCCTGCTCTAATCCTAACTTTGTCCCAGCTGAATGGCAGAAACCAATCAAAAGGAAACTGGATGCTTTTGTGCCAAATCTTTTGTGTTTTTTGAGTTCAGCAGTTTGAAGAGTGCTTGAGGGGTATTTTTTAAAGGAGGAGGGAAAAAAGCATGACTGGAGAAAACATCTGCACACCAAGGAAATGCGGGTGGCTTTTAGGGCTGTCAAGGGCCAAGTAACTGACAAAGAACTCTTTATCCCTTTTCAGCATGGTTTGGCATTGGCACTGCCGGTGCTTTCTGCTTCATTCTCATCCAGCTGGTACTCCTTGTAGATTTTGCTCACTCCTGGAATGAATCCTGGGTTGAAAAAATGGAAGAGGGAAATGCCAGGTGCTGGTATGCTGGTAAGTGGCATTTAGCCAAAAGTTGAGGTATATTCTTAATGTGAGATTTATGGTCACATCACGTTGTTTATCAGGATGGTTTGCAGTCTCAAACTCAAAAAGCATAGGGATGTGATTCAACACAAGCTGCGTTGGTAAGGAGGCTTTGCGCCTTGAAGAAAAATCCTTGAAGGCGGACATCTTATCGTGAATAACTGCCTGTGCTTGGCTTCCAGCGTCTTGTTTACTATTGGACTAATTATGCTTGACTTTCAGTGTATTGTTTATAATGAGCATAGAATATGATGAGAACTTGTCTTAAACAGGGATGTGCTTTTCTTCCTGTGTTTTGATATCTATTGTATTTTGAGTACTTAATATAGCAGGTGATTTTTGTTTTTAATTGCAGTGTGACACTTTATTATGAGTTTCATAAATAGACATTTGGCTTTTTTGTATGCAGCAGGGAGTGAATTATACTTGGATTTCATTGTGGTTGCCACTCCCAGGTTTAGTGTTATCTTTATTTAGCCATAAGAACATAAGAACAAGCCAGCTGGATCAGACCAGAGTCCATCTAGTCCAGCTCTCTGCTACTCGCAGTGGCCCACCAGGTGCCTTTGGGAGTTCACATGTAGGATGTGAAAGCATGTAGGATGTGAAAGCAATGGCCTTCTGCGGCTGTTGCTCCCGAGCACCTGGACTGTTAAGGCATTTGCAATCTCAGATCAAAGAGGATCAAGATTGGTAGCCATAAATTGACTTCTCCTCCATAAATCTGTCCAAGCCAAAAGTTAACAAGAAGCTGATTGTTTGCTGCTTCGTGTGGAACCCCACTTTATTGGCCAGCTTTATGACACCCAAATGATAGTGTAGACAATTCCTATTTCACAACACTGGGACCAAACAAAATAAGGTAAATCCCAGTACTGAAGTGTTACAGTTAGACCAGGAGTATTCAACCTGCGGCTCTCCAGATGTTCATGGACTACAAATCCCATCAGCCCCTGCCAGCATGAATTAGACGAAGGAAGGATGTTCTCATCTGAGCCCTGCTTTGCTGGTTATTTCCCTTTGCTCGGGCATATTGTACAATGTGTTTGTCTTTAGGCATCCTCTTTGGTTATGAGATCATCACTTATAAGATGTGTTCAGGACTGAAAAGTGCTTTGAAGACCTACAGTGATATCCTAAGCAAGCTTTACACATCTATTTATGTTGGAGTGAATGGGTTTAGCAGGGTGTAACTCTGCTTAAGTTGGCACTGTTAATGTGCTTAATATTCAGAGTGCTGGAGTCAGACATTTGAGAACACGGATTGAAGATACATTTCGTGATTTCCCCTCTGGCTTCTTGATTACCAGATAAACCTCAGAGTCCGATTTCAGTGCTTAGTTTTGCTTATAGGAATGGAGCCAATATGAAACTAGCCGAACCCCTTAGGACAGGGGTGACCCACCCAGTGTTTGTAAGAAGTGGGCGGAGCCAGGTAGGCTTCTGATTGACTATTAGAGATTTGAGCGACTGGGCGGATTTTTAAAAGCATCGCTTTGACAACAGCTGCCACCACGACACAAGGATCTACACCAGCGATTCCCAACCAGGGTACCGTGGTACCCTGGGTGCCGTGAGCATGTCCCAGGGGTACTGTGGCAATGCTACAGACCCCCCTCACATTTGCAGTGTCTCCCGCTGGCACCAGCAAAGATATGGAGCTGGCCCAGGGGGCAGGGCCTGCCACAATGTCAGCAGCCACCCCACACCCACACCCGTGCTTCCCTTCATCCTGGGAGGGGAAGGTGGTGGTGGTGGGGGGGGTGGCAAGCAGGGGAACTGGGAGAGGAAGGTGCAGGGAGGATGGCAGGGGTACCGTGAGATATGAAGAGTGAGGTCAAGGGTATCAGGCTGTCGAAAAGGTTGGAAAACACTGATCTACACAGTTACTGAAGTTAAGCTGTGGCAATCGTTTTGTGGCTGGATCTGCCTCCTGTGGCCACAGTTTTGAGTACTTGCAGGCTCTAAAAGGTTGAGGACCCCTACCTCAGGCCACATCCTGAAACGTAGCCTATGTGCTTGCTGTCGGTTCTCATTTTCACGTTGTAATTGGAGTGTGCTTTTCCCTCAGCCCTGCTGTCGTGTACTGGCTTAAACTACATCCTCTCTCTCGTTGCTGTTGTGCTCTTCTATGTCTTCTACACAACGTCTGGTGGCTGCCCTGAAAACAAGTTTTTCATCAGCTTTAACATGATCCTCTGCATTGCAGTCTCCATCATCTCGATCCTTCCCAAAGTCCAGGTAGGTTGCATTCAGCACAGGGTTCCTCTTTAAGGGCCTTTTTGGTTTAGCCAGCATGGTATAGTGGTCAAGAGCTGGTGGATTCTAATCTGGAGAACCGGGTTTGATTCCCCACTCCTCCACGTGAGTGGTTGAGGCTTATCTGGTGAATCAGATGTGTTTTCCACATTCCTACATTCCTGCTGGGTGACCTTGGGCTAGTCACAGTCCTTCGGAACTCACTCAGCCCCACCTACCTCACAAGGTGTCTGTTGTGAGGAAAGGAAGGGAAAGGAGCCTGTAAGCTATCTTGAGTCTCCTTACAGGAGAGAAAGGGGGGGTATAACTCCAAACTCTTCTTCTTCTTCTTTATAAGCTATGGTACTTTTTATTTTAGATATTGGTGCTATTAAGAGAACGTGTTGTGGAAGTGTACAGGATTAAATGTGGTGGCGTAATCCTGTAACGTGATCGAGCTGCTTGCTTTGTTTAAGGCAGGGGTCCCCAAACTTTTTAAACAGGGGGCCAGCTCACTGTCCCTCAGACTGTTGGAGGGCTGGACTAAAAAAAAACTATGAACAAATTCCTATGCACAAATGATTGTAAAATGTTTGATTTCACCTTTCAGCCTTTCTGTCATGGTCTATTTTTAGAACAGTGACCAAAGTATGTCAAGTACAGGGTGGGCTCCAAATATTGTTGGGGAGGCTGTGGAATACCTTCCCCTGTAAAAAAAAAAAAAGAACTTTCCCAATGAAGCATTCCATCTAACCCAGGATCAGGTATCTTCCTGGGTTCTTTCCTCCCTAGCAGCCAGCGAGCGATTCGCCAGCCTGGCTGATGCCAATGGGAGTGGCCGGAGACAGAAAGCCAGAGGAAGCAACACATGGAGTAGCTGAGAGGGAAGGGCGGAGCAGGCATTGCCACATTAAGGTTTCCAACTCTGGGTCAAAAAATTCGTGGAGATTTGGGGGTGCCATCATGTAACTGCAATCAACAGCCGTTGGGGCCGGTTCCTCCTCTCCCTCGAGCCCCCACTGCACATGAATGAGCCATCGCCGCCATGCCTGGCGGGCCGGATAAATGCCTTCAGGGGGCCACATTTGGCCCCCGGGCCGTAGTTTGGGGACCCCTGGTTTAAGGTGTTTGTGTTCTACTGGGAGGGTCTCTGACTCAGCGGTGGAGCAGGTGCTTTGCATACAGAAGGTCCCAGGTTCTGTCCACAGCATCTCATGTTAAGAAGATCAGGTAGCTGGTGACATGAATAACCCTGAAGAGCCACTGCCAGTCACTGAACTCCACAGATCTGAGGTGTATAAAACCTAGCTCCATCCGCATGCCCTTCTCTCCAAAGGGGTTTACGGAAAAATACTGATGCACAATTTAAGGTGTATAATTTGTTTGAACACATCTTTATCTACTGGGCTCGCTTCATGCGGGTTCCAGGGCATAGTCTTCAGGGAGTGAGACAGAGTGCATGGCCTTGCCCAGATTTAAGCCCTGGTAAACATACGGGAAATAAGCTTAGCACACATCCTACTCAGCTACTTCTAGCCAGCTGTCACAGTCTTCCGTGCTTCCTGATACTGTTGCATGGTTTGCTGATCAGACAGTCTGCTGTTTCTCTGACCTTGAGATACAAATAGCTGACATCCAGACTATCCTTTTTCAAAAAGTCTGGTACGGATGATGTCAAAGACCTGACCCGGCCTTTGGAGTGGTAGCATTCCAAGCACTGTGGGCTTTGAACAAGGAAGTCCAAGAAGAAAGAAATATTTTAAAATTTATTGAAATAAAGTTGTTATCCCCCTCCGGGGATAGGGCGGTATATGAAATCTAATTAATTAATTAATTAATAAATACATACATACATACATACATACATACATACATACATACAAACAAAACTAAAATTGCAGTGACATGCATAAAAGTGCAGACAGTTACACACGCACACACCCAGGCTAGTTTCTACATATCACAGTGAACTCTTACAAGCAGAAGGTACTAGATGTCTCGAGTACATGTACAGAGTCCCAATAGTGTTGCTTGCAGAGTAGAGGGCAAAGGGAAGAAAGAATAAGGAAAAGATATCAGCTAAGACTGTAGGTGCTGATTTATGGCTTTGGTTGACTGCAGCAGGTGACCAGTGAGACACACTTTGACCATACCTTTCTCGATCTCACTCACTGTGAGCAGGTTGCCCACTCCCATACAGAACGAAACTTTCTCCAATGTCTCGGGACAACTGGTTTCAGCAGGATTCCAATGAACAAGGTTGACGCCACTAAACTCAGGCGTACACAGTAATCTTGAATTGATAAGCACTCACATAAAATATAATTCTAAGATCCCTGCAGGTATAGGGCGGGATATAAATTTGAATGAATGAATAAAAGAAGTAAACAACACTTGCACTTTCTGACTTCTGGTATACATGAGAGGAGACTGGATTTCTAGGCCTTTAGTTTTCATAACAGACTCTCTCTTGACAGTTAGCTACCTTAAGATGCAGTCATTTCCTTGTCAAGATGGGGTGCTGCTGGCTATGTAGGTGGGAGACTTGTGAATGATCATGAGAGCAGGAAGAAGAGTTGGATTTATATCCCCCATTTCTCTCCTGTAAGGAGACTCAAAGGGGCTTACAAACTCCTTTCCCCCCTCACAACAAACACCTTGTGGGGTAGGTGGGACTGAGAGAGCTCAGAAGAACTGTGACTAGCCCAAGGTCACCCAGCTGGCATGTGTGGGAGTGTACAGGCTAATCTGAATTCCCCCAAATAAGCTTCCACAGCTCAAGCGGCAGAGTGGGGACTCAAACCCGGTTCCTCCAGATTACAGTGCACCAGCTGTTCACCACTACTGCTCTCAATTGATCTGGGAAAGAAATCTTGGTGAGTAGCTGTTGTGGGTTTTCTGGGCCATGTGGCCATGGTCTGGTAGTTTTTGCTCCTAGCATGTCGCCCCACATCTATGGCTGATATCTTCAGAGGCACGTCATGGTAAGATGCATTTCTTTCTATGGCATGGATGTGGAGGCATGCATGAACATTGCTTTGAGACTTCCTTGTGTCTCTGAGCATGTTTGATACTGCATTTCATGCCCAACCTTTATGAAACTTGTAATATAATTCTAAGATTCCAGAGTCAGGGCTTCAGGATAAGAACAAGTAGCAAATCTGATAGACCACTGTGTGGTTCACTATAAGACACCTTTGTGTGTGTGCGCATACTTGTCAAGGTCCAAGTGACACTGATATAGTACTAGATTTACAGCGGTTCTCAACCTGGCTTAGTAATGCGTGTTGGTGACCTAAAGTTCTCTTACAGTCCTCCTCCTATGAGGCCCCCATTTTTTTTGATACATACTGTGGGAAACTACTGGAAGTAACAACAGTAGAACAAATGCATGGCAAAGCATGGTAACTGGCAAGGAGAACCAGTGGGATGTAATAGTTAAGAGCTGTGAACTCTAATCCGGTAAACCAGGTTTGTTTCTCTGTTCCTACGTATGAAGCCTGCTGGGTGACCTTAGGCTGGAGAGAAGTAGTTTTTGGATTTATACCCTGCCTTTTTATCCTGTAAAGGGTCTCAAAGCGGCATACAAACTCCTTCCCTTCCTCTCCCTTGTGAAGTAGATGAGGCTGAGAGAATTCTCAGAGAGCTGTGACAAGTCCAAGGTCATCCAGCAGGCTTTGGGTGGAAGAGCGGGGAAACAAGTCCATTTCACCAGATAAGAGTCTGCCACTCATGTGGAGGAGCAAGGAATCAGACCCAGTTCTCCAGATTAGAATCTACCACTCTTAACCTCGCTGGCCCCGCTTAACGACTACGACATTCTAATCACAGTTCTCTTAGAACTCTCGTGAGTCACAATGAAGTGTAGCATGTGAGTAACAACACAGGGGTTGCCTAAGACTCTCTGCATCAGTGTTCTCCATCTGCAAAATGGATAAATGTTAGGGTTGGGCGTCACCACAACATGAGGAACTGTATTAAAGGGCTGCGGCATTAGGAAGGTTGAGAACCACTGTACTAGAAAGTGCTTGTGTCTGACGAGACACCTTGTGTTTAAACAGGAACACCAGCCTAGTTCGGGCCTTCTCCAGTCCTCCGTCATTACGCTGTACACCATGTACCTCACTTGGTCCGCCATGTCCAATGAGCCAGGTAAGTGTTCAGACGAGCTGCTCAGCATTGCTTCAGAATGTTAGGTCTTGGTACAACGATCAATAAATTTGACTCTGCATATAAAATCAGAAGTCCTTATTGGGTTGTCAGCAAGGACTCAAGCGGCAGATCCAGATCCCCAGATCTGGGGATCCTGGCTCCTGGAAACACATCTTTTCCCACTGGAACACCCTCTCCCATCTCCCCACAGATTAATAGAACAACAAGGTGTGAAAAGCTTTGGTATGGAGTTCTGAGTGTCTCAAGGCCAAGTGATAGTCTTCTGCCTCCATCTTTCTTCCTCCCCCCTTCCGGAGGCCCTTGGCGAGGTTGCCTACCTAACTATGTTACCAAGCACAGTGATGAAGAACAAAAGGTCCATTAACATATGACAGATAGGTATATGAAAGGATGCTTCCCCCTGCCCAGGTGCAACCTTGGAGCCTGAATGGTGTGATGCCAGGGAGGGCGGGAGCCGTGCCTGACACAGAATGACAACGGCAGTGGAAGGAGCTGCTAAAGAAGGAAGAAATGGTTGAAACCTCTCTGAAAGACTTTAGGACAGCGGTTCTCAACCTGTGGGTCGCAACCCCTTTGGGGGTTGAACGACCCTTTCACAGGGTTCACCTAAGACTCTGCATCAGTGTTCTCCATCTGCAAAATGGATAAATGTTAGGTTGGGCGTCACCACAACATGAGGAACTGTATTAAAGGGCTGTGGCATTAGGAAGGTTGAGAACCACTGAATTAGAGCAGTGTGAGCTTCAATTGAACAATTTAATTGAACAACGGAACAATTTATGGCAAGGAATATTATTATGAGGAGAAACGGAGACCAGTTGCACTTTCCATCCACTTTGCATATGTGGTTTTTCCAGGGAAAGGTAAACTCATGGAGAGGAATTCCCACTAATGTCAGAAGTACTTTGTTGATGGTTTCCTGCAGAAACAAACACATCCTCGGAATAGCTCCCAGTGCAGGCAACAAACATTTCTGATGTTCCCCAGACCTGGTTTTAAGACCCTGAGAGACACTTTGGGCTTTTGGGCTTGATCTCTGGAAATTATCTTTCAGATCGCAGCTGTAACCCAAGCCTTTTGGACCTCATCAGCCAAATAGCTGCACCGACTGTGGGTCCCACGAACGCCACCACCGTGCCTGCTCCGACTCCTGTACCACAAAAATCCTTGCAGTGGTGGGATGCCCAGAGCATTGTTGGACTGACTATCTTTGTGCTTTGCCTCTTGTACTCCAGGTGAGCTCTGAGAAGCAGGGTTGCTAAACTGCAAGCGAACAAAACCTTTTCATAGCATCACTAAGGCCGTTTCCAATAAACCCAGACTAACCACGTGTTGGGGGGGGGGGGACTTCGCATGGATCCCGCTCCCAATGCTAGTCCGCTCTGCATCCCCCCCCCCTTTTTTTTCAAGAATCGCATTGTGATTCTTTTGTTATAATTCGGATTAGGCAGCTGCTCGCCTTGCGAATGCACGACAGCAGCCCGCATTGCTTCCATGGGCTTGAATCGCTGCCTGCATGGAGGCATGTGAGTGGGACAGGAGGGAGAGTTGAGTTCCTTTATCCCACCTGCAACCTTCTCTCCCAGTGCTGTGCGGAAAGGGCTTGAGTGTTTGGCCAGGACGCAGCTTGAAAAATGGTATCTTACATTGGGCAGGGGGAGGCCTTCTCCAATTACTTTAATTTCCTTTAGTTAAAGGGAGCATATGGCTGTTTTTTTGCAATCCACCTGAGACCAAACAAACTGAAACAAAGGGACTGCTGGCAAATAAAAATACCGTAGTGCTCCTGCCTCTAGAGGGCTTCTTAAAGGGACAGGGTCTAACTAAAGTTCCCTCCCAAAGAATACTACACAAAAACAATTAAGCCCATTCCACCTAAAGGTATAACTGAGACCTAAACAAAGAAAATAGGGAGGGCGTCTCTAGCGGCATGACAGGTCATGAACACTTCTGGGACGACCAGACTAACCGTTCTGTGACTAGTTGCTGCTTTGCAGTTCGTAGATTGAAATTTTGAACCTTTCTTTCTTGGATGGTTTGCCAGCATCCGATCTTCAAACAACAGCCAGGTGAACAAGTTGACCCTGTCTGCAAGTGACAGTGCCATCCTGGATGACGGCGCAGGTGCTACCGGTGACGTTGAAGATGGAGAAGTTCGGCGCGTCACAGACAACGAAAAGGATGCCACCCAGTACAGCTACTCCTTCTTCCACTTCATGCTGTTTCTTGCCTCCTTGTATATCATGATGACTCTCACCAATTGGTACAGGTAGGTGTATCAGTGGGAGTTTTTAATTGGGGAGGCTTTTTTTTTTACCATTCTTCTGTAAAATGGGTTCATAAGCTCAAGTGGTGGAAATGTATGTCAGATAGTGCTTGAGGTGAGGTTCTGCCTTCCCCTCTTGCTCCAAACCATTTTACATGTTCTCAGCAATCTTTACAACAGTCCTACAATCAAACTTTGTGGGGAGCTGGAGAGGGTGGCTAAGCTAGAGCGAAATGGAAGCTTAACCAGTGAGTTTATGAATCAGGACCTTGTAGCTAGCAGTGGACACTTCCTTTGCGTTGCCTGTTCAAATCAGTTGCGTTGTCACTTTCAAATCTGAACCGTCATCCTTCTTCCATCAAGCAAGAGATGCTAGAGCAGGGGTGTCCAACTCTGGCACTTCAGATGTTCCTGAACTACGATTCCCATCAGTCCCTGCTGGCATGGCCAATTGGGAATTGTAGTCCAGGAACATCTGAAGCACCAGAGTTGGACAGCTCTGTGCTAGAGTGCAAAATCTTTGCCAGTTTGGAGTATGGAATGAGACTCTCTGATCAGTTCTGTCCATATCCGGAGTCAGAGAGGGATGCCATCGCTATTAGGCATTCCTGTCTTAGTAATGCGTGTTGGTGACCTAAAGATCTCTTACAGTCCTCCTCCTATGAGGCCCCCATTTTTTTTTAATACATACTGTGGGAAACTACTGGAAGTAACAACAGTAGAACAAAGCATGGCAAAGCATGCTAACTGGCAAGGAGAGCCAGTGGGATGTAATAGTTAAGAGTTGTGGACTCTGATCTGGGAAACTAGGTTTGTTTCCCTGTTCCTACACATGAAGCCTGGGTGACCTTAGGCTGGAGAGAAGTAGTTTTTGGATTTATACCCTGCCTTATTATCCTGTAAAGGGTCTCAAAGCAGCATACAAACTCCTTCCCTTCCTCTCCCTTGTGAAGTAGATGAGGCTGAGAGAATTCTCAGAACTGTGACAAGTCCAAGGTCATCCAGCAGGCTTTGGGTGGAAGAGTGGGGAAACAAGTCCATTTCACCAGATAAGAGTCTGCCACTCATGTGGAGGAGCAGGGAATCAGACCCAGTTCTCCAGATTAGAATCTACCACTCTTAACCTCGCTGGCCCCGCTTAACGGCTACGACATTCTAATCACAGTTCTCTTAGAACTCTCGTGAGTCACAATGAAGTGTAGCATGTGAGTAACAATGGAGATAGCAAGGTCAATAGGTGAGGGCATCTGAATAGAAGTAGTCAGGCCTTTGTTCAGGGAAGGACAGCCAGTGGTGGCTTGGCTCCTGCGAAGGATTTCTAGCCATAGAATGGGACTTCCCACAATTCAAAACTACATCTTCCCAGGAAGACTGGGGGGAGTCTGGCATACAGCTGGGGAGGGAGCAAAAACATCATCTCTCCCCACCAGCCCCCAATGCAATTCTGGCCAGTAATTCGGCCTATTGCTGTTCTTCTGCTCAACCGAGCGGTACCAAAAAACCCAGAGCTAGAAATTCTGTGGTGTTCTAGTTTTCTTGAAGCTTTCAGCACGGCTTAATACCTCTTCTGTTCGTTGCACAGCCCTGATGCCGACTTCAGAACCATGACAAGCAAGTGGCCGGCTGTCTGGGTGAAGATGTCTTCAAGCTGGGTCTGCCTCGCCCTTTACGTCTGGACACTAGTTGCGCCGCTTGTCCTCACTAATCGGGATTTCAACTGATGGAAACGAAACTCCTTTCTGCTGAAAGCCAAATGTTCTGTACTGCTTCTTGGGAGTTACGGCTAAAGCTTTGTCTCCTGCAGTGTACGGTGGGTAGAAAGCCGCCAACTTGCCTAATGCTTGATGCAAGATCTAAACTATGTCTATTTTGCTGTCTTTAATAGTCAGGCTAGCTTGGAATTTAATCCACTACAGCTGTGCTGTTAAAGTTTTGGAAAACGCCTGTTGTGTCGTTCTACACACCATGTTGGAAGGTTTTAATGGAACAGAAAGTAATATATTTTAAAAGTTCTTCTCATGCTTCAGTTGATGGAAGTGAAAGCCATTCTGTAACTTTGTACATTCCACTTCAGGAAACCGGAATCTGTTGTTGACAGAATAGCATGCTAACGTGTGTGGTCAGTGAGCTTGTTAAAATAGCAACTGTTTAGAATTAAGATGATCATCGTAAGGAACAAAAGAATAGAAATCAAGTGTTGTGCTGAAGTCATAGTGTTTCCCCGTAATTTTCTACTTGCATGGTATCCTAAGTAAGCTTTAACTGAATTACGTTATAATGAAGATTTGCCTCACTGCTGTTTTCTAACACAAGCAATCTTTATAAATGCCAGTGTATTATTGTCAATCTTGGGACTTAATATTTGCACTATAAACCTGTTTGATTAAAATGAGCTGGTTAGTGTCATTTTTCTAGCTGTTTTCCAGAGGAGTCTAAACAGGTCAAGAAGGACTGACTCAGGCTGTACATGCTACGGAAAACTCACGGTGTTCGGTACACTTCCCCATTTGTACTGCAGAATACAGCATTGCTAAATTGAAAGGATCAGGTCTGTTGTGCTGCACCTACTCCTTTGGCATACAAGTCAAACACTCTGGAGCCCGTTATCCATGGAACGCTTACTTCAGGGCTCTTTGCGTTGTGGCGAGGTCTCCTTGCGTTTCTGTCGCACGGCTTGTCTGCTGAACACTTTCGCATCTACTTTTCCTGTTTTTCTTAACTCTGCCCATTAACTCGCTCTTTCTTACAGGCACACATTTGAAAGATTGCTGGCTTTGGTAAAGCTCTTTCAATTACTGTTATAATCCCTCCCCCAAATGAAAGAGGAACAGCAGTTCTCTGGACCACGCATTCTGCTGAAGAAGGGGACCATATCCTGGAACTGATATTCTCCCTCCACCCTCATGCTTCCTGCCGCTACTGCTGCTGCAGGAGGAGAGAGTCTTGTTATTTCACTCACTATTCCTGGATATTTCAAAATTCTTGTATTAGATCCATCATCATCTTGATAGCTCTAACATGGCATGCTAGAAGTTGAAAGAAACTTTTTAAAAGCCCTCCTGATCATCGAGGAGGGGGGAAGTAGAGGAGGGGTGTAGCAAAAAATTCCAATGCCAAGAATAAAACAGGGCCGTTTGTTCCCTCTTCCCTGTGAAGCAGAGATTATGGGATCTGCCACGCAGCGAGGGGGTGGGGGGGAAGGCATTCATAACAAGTTCTGCCCTGAAGAGAATCTCCCTTCAGCAAGAGGCAGGGCACCAGTACATAATCAGCCTGGGCCTCAGTCAGCAGCTGCCACTCACGGGAAGGACCTATTACATCATATTCTAAATGCACACTGGCTGACCATCCTCTACTGTTCAGCCCTCAGCACCTTCCTTATGAGGAGAGGCTGCAGCGTTTGAGACTCTTTAGTTTGGAGAGGAGGTATGATTGAAGTCTATAAAATTATGCATGGGGTAGAAAATGTTGACAGAGAGAAACTTTTCTCTCTTTCTCACAATACTAGAACCAGGGGGCAGACATTGAAAATGCTGGGGGGAAGAATTAGGAGTAATAAAAGGAAACATTTTTTCACGCAACGTGTGTTTGATGTTTGGAATATGCTGCCACAGGAGGTGGTGATGGCCACTAACCTGAATAGCTTTAAAAGGGGCTTGGACAGATTTATGGCTACCAATCTTGATCCTCCTTGATCTGAGATTGCAAATGCCTTAGCAGACCAGGTGCTCGGGAGCAGCAGCAGCAGGACATTGCGTTCACATCCAGCATGTGAGCTCCCAAAGGCACCTGGTGGGCCACTGCGAGTAGCAGGGTGCTGGACTAGATGGACTCTGGTCTGATCCAGCTGGCTTTTTTCTTATGTTCTATCTTCAGTAACCCCAGCCCCACATTATTTTAAAACGACAAGAGTCTGTTTTGAAGTAGGATTATTTTAATATCCACTCATGCACAGAGTTACTTTCACCACTTGTTTTATAAAATGCAATATAAAAATAAATTCTCAAAAGGTGTATACTAGAACCAAACACCTGAATTCTACGTAACAGCAAAAGGCAAAACAAGTTAGTCTGAAATCTATTACCGAGTAAAATGCCAAAAAGTCGTTGACGGACAGTATAGTACAAACAAAGCACCTCAACCACCTTATGGGAAAAAAGTCTCGGGCTTTATAAATGCACGTTTAGCTGCAGTATAAATTCAAGTATTTCAACTTGCAGAAATAGTTATCTTCCTATGTTAGCAGTGTTAAAGGCAATTTGATAACTGTGGTGTGACTACCATTGTCTCTTATGGCAATGAATAGCTCTAATGCAACTGGTCTGCGTGGATTTGGAAAATTCAATACTGCAAAAGTACCTTATAATCCAAGGTCGTAAGGGGACAGCAGGTTTGTTTTCCTCTCCACCCAAAATAATCCAATGCCCTAATGGGGGGTATAATGCCTTAAGCTGTTATCACTATGCTAACACCTCAGTGGTAATACGGTTGCTCTCAAGTGCTGTAGGCGGCTGACTGTTCCTTGGAGGTACCTCTGAGGCAGCTACTACAGAACAGATGTGAGTCGCAGGAAACACAACCGTGAGGTCTGAAGAGGCATGGGTGGAAGATGGTTCAGAGTAGGCTCCATTAATAAGACAACACCTACAAAAAATAACCAGATACAGGTAAATACAACCTCTACAAGCCTTTTGTTCCAAGTACCAAGGTACAGTACCTGAAAAGTTGAAAGAAAAAAATCTAGCCTCTAACAGACCCATAAAGGCTGTTCTCAGTCACCAAAATGTATGAACCTTACAATGATGCAAAGGTTAGTAGGATTTAAAGAACTCTCGCACTCATCTTCCCAAGGATAGAGTTTGCAGCGTGAAAAAAGGATGCTAAAACTCTGTCCTCAAAGACTTCTAAAGGAAACACATTGGGCTTGCAATTTCTCTTCTGGACCAGTTTAAATGTTAATCAGAGCAAGGACAGCTGACCCGCATCTACCCAGCATCTCTTAACAGAGGCTTGTGCCCATGCAGGGCAGCTGACTGTGAAATGTTATCATGCTGCAAATCCACCACTGGACTAATAACACACATGAAATGCCTCCCTTAAAATGAGATACCGGGCATATGTCTAGCCACACGGTAAATGTCTTGCTGGTCAGCTTTACATTTAATATAATAGTAAGGTTTCAAGGAGGCTTCACTAGTCTTTTTAATAGTGGCTCCCTCCCCCAAAACACACACCTCTTTCCTTTTTCAGATATTAGCTTATGCTCTGGTCTAGGGAGACAGTTGTAGGCCAATCCTTTTTTACTATTCCAAAGGCATACTAGAAGGGCCGTGCTTATCTGAACAGTGTTAGACTAGCGGAGTTTCTTAATACTTACTAAAATTTCCTTTCCTCCCAACAAGTCATCTGTGCTTGTAAGACCCACTTACTGAAGGCCAAACATCACAATCCAGATAAGCATACATGGATATTCCACGGAAAAAATGGTCAACCCCCTCATGGTAGTTAAATGCAGCTTTTTTGTGGGTTTTGTTTATACAGCAAGCACCATTTCTGGTGATATCCATGCCATTCTCCATAGAATGACGGACATGTTATTGTTTCAGAAAGGGGGGGGGGGTAGGAAAGGATGAAAACCTCTCATCCACCTGCAACCTCAAGGGAGTTCCAATCAACATTAGAGAATAATTCCCTGTCTTGCTTTGACACTTAAAAGTAATACTATACATGAAAGTCACAGAAGGGGTTGGGGGGGGAGGGGGAGAAAAGACTAATTCAAGCAGTACATCAGAGGGAAAATGAACTGCCTCCCTCTTTTGGCAACAGCGGGAACCTTCTATGAGATCTGGAAACAATAAAAAGGCAACTACAACTTGGCACACACAAGAAAACGGTCCCACTTCTGAAGACCCTATTTTGTATTTACAATAAGCACCAGTTTCTGGTCTGTAGTTGGCACTAAGTAAATGCCCCCCCCCCACATTCCCTTCTCTCCCCCCCCCACTCTACCACATGTATTTTAAAAGTGCTACAAGTATGAGGTGGTGAAAATAATCTTGACCTGCTCCCCTAAGACTATAGAACAGCAGTCAGTGCATTAAGATTTCAATCTGTGCTTTCCCATGTTCTATTAATCATGTACTTCACACAGATCTACAACTCAATTCTTCGAGCAAGAAGTCAGTTCCATGTGAGATAACTCAAAGGGAGGGTCCGGGAAGGTCTAGGAAGTTGAACTTCAACCATACAGAAGGCTCTACGGCACTGCTGCACAATAGGATATGGTCCTGGGGACGAGACTAGTAATAGGTTTCACCAAGGAAGTCAAAGCGAAAGTAGCATTGAGATCTATGTGACTAATCGGGAACATTTAGAAACCTGATAGTTGTGCTTATAGAATACCCTGTCTACACTTGGTTTACAAAGACTAGTTCAAAAATCCTATCTCCCAAAAATAAAGGTAACTAAAACAGCATCTCCCTCGACTTTACAACTACAGCTATTAACAGTTCTCTGCACGTCTCCCCTCTGCAAGACCTACCGTAAAAGGGGTTATTCTACAACAGTGACAGGGCATTAACTTACAACGGAACAACTGTGCAAAATATCTCTCCCTCCAAAGTTGGTCCTAGCTGCTGAACAAATTCAAAAGTTAGCAGGGTTCGCAAATGCTTGCGTTTTATTATAACTACTGGCATTTGCTAACCCACTAATGCAAGGTGCAATTTAAGTCCCCCCCACCCCGGGGTAATATTCCTTGCAAGCAACAAACCTCTGTTGCATTTAAGTGGTGAAACCACTGAATAGTTGGGAAAGTGACAACTGGGAGAAGAGTATGAATTCGGCAACCGAAAGGGGTCTCCTGGAAGCTGCTCTGCTATTTGGCACCCCCCTCAACCAATGTCAACTAGCAGAGGCTCAAGCTTGAACCTCACTGCTGGCTGCAATTCCAAGGACTTTTGTCCATATGTCACACCCCCACAGTGGCAAATCCAGCACTGTGATGCTAACTTATGTATTTGGGGAGCAAGACGCCCTCCATTTCCAATGCGACTTTCTTCCAAATCAGTTGCGTTTAGGAGCACAGTGTTAGCAGGATTCCTCAATTTGCATCAGTATATGTTATTCTTTTAACAAGAAGGGTCACTAAGCCCCAAATTTCGAGGAGGCTCAAACCGATCGCCATCTACCACATTCCCACAGAACTCTACCTTGCCCCATTTCCTCTTCCTTTTTAATTTGCTTTGGTTCCAATGTAAAGTGCCTCAACAAGGCTCCAGTTTCAAGAACAAGGCAGAGTTCGTAATCTCTTTGTGACCCGGGAGGGGACCCTTGGGAAGCGTTCCCTGCCCATTTAATAGCAGTAATAGAGCTGCGTTTTCAAGCTTCGCAAGGAGTCATCGCACTGCTTCTCGTCAACCTCTGCACTCATTAACGGGGCATCAGGTGAAGGGTCACTGGAGGGAGCCAGGTGGGCAGCGTCATACAGGAAGTCACTCTCTGAGGCCAGCAGCAGGTCATTCCAGGCCGAGATGTCCAGGCTCCCAGCCGTGCCCCCGTATTCTTCAGGGAGGATCCTGGGTGGAAGATTATGATGGAGAGAGCTCACGTCTGATCCGTGGAGAAAGAACTGAAAGAGAAAACCCAGACCCTTCAGTAACACACCTATTCAAAAACTGAATTTACTATCAACTCTACTTGGGGCAGGGGGAATTAAGTAAGATTTTAGACCAGTAGCACCTTAGAGAGCAACCAGAGTTTCAGGGTGGAAGCTGTCAAGAGGCAAAACTCCCTTTGCCAGACACAGTAACCTCTGTTCTACTGAAGAGAGCTTTGACTCTCGAAAGAGATGAAGAGAGCTTTGACTCTCGAAAGTGTACACCCTGAAACTCTGGTTGCAGCTGTTCTCAAATCTAACTGCTCTACTGCAGGCAAACATGGCTACCTTTGAGACTATCTACAACTGGGGAGAGGGGAAGTGTATCAATTTTAAAGAAGTCAGGCTGCAGTTCACACAACCTGCCCTTGAGTACAAACTGACAGTGGTGACAAAAGCAATCAGCCTCATATCCCTGATCCCGAGACATTCAGTACAAGCAACATGTTCCAAAACAACCTTGTTCCGCCAAGAGAAACTGTCCCTGTACTCTTGCCTGTGCACATATTCAGTCACCAGCTCTCGCCAAGGTAAGTGATGTAAGAGCACTGACCCCGTTGGATTTAGGACATAGGAGAGATCAGATCCCTTGCTGAGCAGAAATCTATTAAGCCATTGCATGCCTTTGGAGAAGGAAGGGGCTACAGTTCTCTTCAGGGGCTTGGGGCAGCTAGAAAACCTGAACTGCAACTTAACTGCACTGTCCTGTGACCGGCTCAAAAAATGAATAGGACTCATGTCCAGGGAAAAGAGGTATCTGAGACCATCCTCCCGATAATTCATAATTCCCATCACTCCTGGTTATGCCTGTCTAATATTATAAAAATCACCTCTTGGCGGAGGATGTTTGGAATGGAAACAAGTCCTAGAGTAAGTCAAATCAGGTATGCCTCACTCAGTTTGGTTTAAATAGGAACAGTCTTCACGCTTGTCACTTACCCAAAACATGCTGCCACTTACCCGATTTGCTATTTTCTCTTTCAGAAAAGGTTTGATGATTGCAAAAATGCCCTTGAAAATGCGAGGTTCATTTATTATGTTGACAGCTTTTATTCTAATGGGAAAGCCATCCTAATGGGAAAAAAATGCAAACAAGATTGATAAAGAATGGTCACTTTATAGATAATAACATTGGGGGAAGTGATATAAAACAAGCCCGTTGTATCAATGGAAGCCTAATTTTCAATTATTAATATGGACTCAAAGTTGGGCAGAACTGAAAAATATTCTGTGTGGCCAACAGTGCTATATTCAGAAATACCAACAGATATGAAAAGAAAATCTATTTTGCCCAACTGTGGCAGGTCTCCTTTAATGAAGAGATGGCAAAAAGTTAAATGCTGGGTGAGAAGATGGGTGAGAAAGTATACAACCTTCACAATAAACCAGGTTCAAACCCACCACAAAAGAGATTATCTGCACTAGCTTTAGTGAAGGCAACCCTAGCACAATCCTTTAGCTTCAGGTTAAAATGCTTTGCTGTTGATTTCTTCCAGTTTTATTATTATTATTACTATGGTAGATTTCACAGTTGCCAGATCTTTAGCTGGTTGTTGGTCTTTTATTACAATTCGAGCCTCACCCAGAGGCCTAGGAAGTTGTAATGTATTGGCGTAGAATTCGTGCGGATCCCAACAGGGCTGTCTTCTCAATTTGACAGAGGCTAATTTTGTCAATTTGAAGATGTTTCAAGTGCTGCCCTAGTGTTTTCGGGATGGTGCCCAGTGTGTCAATTATTACTGGGACGACCTCAGCTGTTTCTGCTATATTATTATTATTTATTCGGTTTGATATACCGCTCTATCCCTGAAGGGCTCTGAGCGGCGTACAGCTGATCAACATAAACATATCCACTGTTGCTGGACCCAAAGTGAGGGAAGGGGGAGATGGCATGGGTAAAATGTGGATCCGTGTCTAATGAACCCAAACTTTCGAGGCAATCTGGATATTCTCAATATCAGGAATTCAGGAATGTCTGAGTTTCCCCAAAAATGTCAGGTCCATTAGATGGGAATCCAAATTTTGCCAGAATTTTTTTTTTGTTGCACACTCCTATTTACCACTACCCTTGTCCAAGCAAATTGGAACAATAAACTTTTAAAAAGAAGAAAACTTCATAAATTATCTCTATATACAAATAGAGAAAAACAAAGCAGCCATTTTTACAAGAAAACTGATTTCTGTTATCTGGAGTTCAGTTGTAATTCTGGGAGATCTTCAGCCAGGCCCCAAGGTCAGTAACCCTAGTACGTAATACCTTTATTTAATGATCCCAGTTTGCCCTAGAAGATAGGGCATCTTATAAATTGAACAAAATAAATACATTAATAAGAAGTATTGGACAGATAATTGCACAGTGTCTCATTCTTGGACTGTGGTCATTTCCCCCCTCTTATTCTGTGACTTTTATTGCAGCACGCTTGGTATAGGTTTTGGTCTAATTCTACAAATACATTGAGCAAAGACCTTGCAGGAAGCTTATTCCATTCCTCCCTCATTTGGTTTCATCCAGTCAGTTCAAAATGCACGAGATAAAGAGTACCCCCATCCATAACATTCTTGTCTTGGATGCCCTTCATCTAAATATTAGACAGCTCCTTAAACCAGTACCAACTAACTTGCCATTCACCAATTTTATGCAACGTTTTCTTCACAGAACAATACATTCCATCTCTTCTACTGGACACTTCTTTAGGCAGGGACTGGTTTTACAGCATTTTATCTCCAGTATTTTAATTGACAAAAGTAGTTCACACTGAACTCCACCCCTCCCCCAAATGTCGGGCCTTACCTGAAGAATTCCAATCACCTTTTTGGCTATGAAAGGACCAAAATGGGAGGCCTTAGATAAGCTGACTCCTTTGTAGTCTGCAAGGATCACAATTCCATTCACCTGAGTCCCTTCGGACTGGATGAGCTTTTCTAGAGTTAAGTAAATGGCACGGATGTTTTCAGTAATTGGGTAGTTACTTGGTGTCCAGTTACCTATGGTTGTAAGAAAAAGATGGTAAGTTGCAAAGCTCATGAGAAAACAAACAGCATCCTCTACTTGCCTTACAATTATTAGCTTTGCTTCACAATTCTCAGCCCTTACAATTGTTCTTGCTTATGAAAAAACGCCTGTTAATTTAGGGAAGAGACATCATCAGTAATACTGGAGGCGTTCATTTTATGAGAAGACAAGATTTGTAGTCACATACACGTGTACTAGCTTATTATTATTCTCTGCATCTTTATATTTATTTATTTATTTTATTTGTTAGTTAGATTTGGAAACTGCCCACCCCTGAAGGATGGTGAAAAAAGGTGTAAAATTGAATTAATGTAGATACAGGAACTACTGATAAGCCAAATATAGTGACTGGATTCTACCACCTCACTGCAGACCCATATTTAAGCCACTTTCCATGCTTTTTGGGGGAAGCTGGGGGTGGGTGGGTACCAACCTCTCAATTCAGGATACTAGGGACACAGCAGACAATGGTGGATAGGGAGAGATGGGAACGGCGGCTTCCGCAAACACCGCTCTCTCAGCCTAGGATCATTAATTTCTATAGTAGTTCTTTGACCAATGTTTTCATGGAGATACACCTTTGTAAGCAAACCATGAGAGCCAGTATGGTGTAGTGGTTAAGAATGGCACACTCTAATCCGGAGAGCCGGATTCAGCTCCCCATTCCTCCACATGAAGCCTGCTGGGTGAGCTTGGATCAGTCAAAATTCTTTCAGAACCCTCTCAGCCCATGCAGAGGCAGGCAATAGCAAACCACCTCCGAACGGCTCTTGCCTTGAAAACCCTGCAAGGTCACTGTGAGTCAGCTGTGATTTGTCGGCACCTTCCACCACCAAGCAAGCCATGGATGGAGAAAGAAAGAAGAGTCTGGACTGGGTGGCAACACTGACAATGGTACTGGTGTGTGTGTGTGTGTGTGTGTGTGTGGTGTGTGTGTGTGTGTGTGTGTGTGTGTGTCAAAATGAAGGCATTCCTTAATCTCTGCACTGGCACCATATGGCCTTGGCCTTGGTTCAGGACTGGGTTGGGGATAGACCAGAGAGCGCTTGCCTCTCAGCATTAAATTGGAAAGAAGCCTGGTTCTACTGGAGTCCGTTCCAGGTAAGTTTATTCATTAATTCATGTCTGGACAACTGTCTTAGCCTAATCTTTTCAGAGCCAAACCACAATTGACTAATGGTGGCAAGCAGGGGGTGTGTGGGGTGTGTGTGTGTGTGTGTCCATCTCAACCTCTTCTAAACTTGACCACCGTAAAGTGCCAGGATACAGATGCTGGGCAAAACTGCTGAATTAAGCAGATTTAGATCTGGTATGATCAGTGCCTTGATGGAAGATCACCTGCAAACCCTGTTTAATGCTATTCTGAGATCCATGCTGGGATATAATAAGGATAATACTATTATTATCATTAGTTTAAAGATACGCTTTCTATATAAATGTCAAATTGCCCCTTTTCTGGTCCATTTCACATTCCAGGTCTGAACACAGATACCTCTGTGTCAATGTAAAAACATAAGAACAGCCTGGCTGGGTCCGACCACTGGTCCCATCTAGTCCAGCATCCTGTCTCTCACAGTGCCCCGGATCACAAATTTAGTTCAGTTTGGAGTATTTACAACTACATTAATTTTACCAAGATAACATGTACATGTGCAAGCGGGGAGGAATAGAATAAGACACCAACAACATAAAGCAACTATTATCCGTGTATTGTCGAAGGCTTTCATAGACGGATTCAACTGGTTGTTGTGGGTTTTCTGGGCTGCATGGCCATGGTCTGGTAGACCTTGTTCCTAACATTTTGCCTGCATCTGTGGCTGGCATCTTCAGAGGTGTGTCACAGAGAGATGTCTGTTACATACTGTGAATGTATCACAGGTGTATCACAGAGAGAAGTCTGTTAGACACAGTGTGTAACAGACTTCTCTCTGTGATACACCTCTGAAGATGCCAGCCACAGATGAAGGCGAAACGTTAGGAACAAGATCTACCAGACCATGGCCACACCGCCCGGAAAACCCACAACAACCAACTGTTATCCGTGTTTTCAATACCTACTAAATTTCTGTAGCACTGTTTTAAAAGTTAAGGAAATGAAGTGAGAAGAATAACAAATGTTTTCAGAAAACATGGTAGTGACAACAGATGGGCAGCCTAATCGCAAGGGGGGGGGATCTCCTTCTTGAGCTGGCACAGCCCTGTGCTGGCATGGGGGCCCATTCTGCCAGTACAAGGTGCAAGTGTGCTGGCTGAGGGCCAAGCACCCAACCCAGAAGCCATTGTCCTCGCCTAGGTTCACCAGTGCACAAAGCTGCCTGGGGGTATTTCAGGGGCAAGCAAGGGGGTAGAGTCAACCTTACTCAGCTTTCACTACCTTTGGAGCCACTGCGCCCTCAGTCATATGCTACTTTTTCGTGGCTTATCGCCGTAATCCCCCATGGGGCGTTGTTGGTGAGAGATGGGTTTTTTCTGGGCGCTGTGGGAAAGCTCTTTGGAGAGGGCAGAGTGGTGCTGGAACGGTGCTGTCCCCGCCCACCCTTCTGCTCTGGATTGGGCCTTTAGGAACAGAATAATAAAATTAGGTGCTCCATCTGCTCAAGGAGAACATGACACTGATACAAAATTGGTTCTGAAGATGGCTCCCCCCTACAAAAATAATATCGCCCATATTGTTGCCAGATCATTGATTCTGCTGTCCCAAATCACTGTGGTTTAGTAGAACTCCAGAATTTCTAGTACCACACTGAGGGAAATGAAACAAAACGCCTCAGTTTCAAGACAAAGGCAGACTTTGGCTCAAGCAGAAACGCATGCAAGACACAAGAACTACTAGAGCTCCTAAATACTTAACCAAGCTCACACAAATACCTGGGCGAATGCAGACTACGTGACGTCCTTCAGAGTCTAAGTGAGGAAGCACAGTGACAAACCCAGATTCTAATACAGGCTTTATAGCAGACGGTCTCAGATTAGTAAAGACTTCAGGCCAGCTGCGCCTACAGCAGTGGTAGTTCACAAGAAGCTGTAGCGCCCGGTCATAATCAAATTTCCGGGCTCTAAGGAACCGAAGCAGGAAAGTATCATCTAGACATGTCCCAAGGTTAGGATAGTCTTTGCACACCATATCTCTGAGAGCCTGTACATCTCGAAGTCGCCACTCCGGTTTTTCCTGCAATTCTTCTCGTGCCTTGGCAATAAGCTCAGCAGACAGCGTACACACATATTTGGGCTGCTCGGGCAGAACTTCAACTCTGGGCAGAGTTGCCTCAGACGGACTTGTAACTGTGCCATCACCATTTCCGGACATTGGTTAGTGGGGAAGTCTGAAAAATAAGACAAAAATAAAATAAAATAAAATATATAAGTAAAGGTAGTCTCCTGGGCAAGCAACGTGTCATTATTAACCCATGGGGTGACATTTACTAGGCAAACTATGTTTACAAGGCAAACTATGTTTATGGGGTGGTTTGCCGTTGCCTTCCCCGTCATTGACAATGTTTACAATGTTTACAATGTTTACTAGGCAAACTAAGTTTATGGGGTGGTTTGCCGTTGCCTTCCCCTGTCATTGACACTTTACCCCCAGCAAGCTGACCAACCTCAGAAGGCTGGAAGGCTAAGTCTTGAGCCAGCTACTTTAACCCAACTTCTGTTGGGATTGAACTCAGGTCACGAGCAGAGCTTTGACTGCAGTACTGTAGCTTCTCACTTTGTGCCACGGGGCTCCTATGTTTATCTACAAACAAACAACAGCGCTTAGCATCTACAACAGCACTGAAACTAAGAACACCCACAGAGGCAATTCACCAATTCAAAAATCATACCAAACATAATACAGGCAGTTCAGTTGGGAAATAATAACCTCTTTGAAGGAAGACTTGTTCATCAGCAATGAGTTAAGATGATGTAATGTTCTGTATCAAAAGACACCCGTTTATTCCAAGATAATTACTTCACAGCTTATGATGCAGCGCTATTAACCTCATATAATTTACAATGTGCATGTAAGAGTCCTTTCTGACTCATGGGCAGATCCTTCCCTTCTCCCTCCTCCTCTCTTACTCAGTGAATCTGCCTGAAATTCACTCCAGAAAGAAAGCCACTGCCCATCACAGCAAAACAATACTGACCAACAACCAACTGCCTTGCCTTGTTGTTACAAGGCAGCCTCGTGCAATACATTTTAAATGTCAAGTGGTTTGGGAAGAATAAAAACACACTAAACAATCTTGCAGCGCAGATATTCCAAAACAGGCACTGCAAAGAGAAGCGGAGTAAGTATCAAAGGGGAGGAAGCAGCTTTCTGCCATATAGATTTATGCTCACCCACAAAACAAAACAACTTAAAAGCCCCTTTGAAGTACCCCCCACCCCAAATGAGTGGAAGAGAGAAGAAAGATGTGTCCGGGGAATTAAGCAATAGTTGTTAGAGTCACCCAAGAGTTACCAGCTTTGGCTTCTCCCAGGTATTGGATGCGTCGAAGATCAAGGCAACCCTACAATGTTAGTCCCATTCTTCGTGCCCAGAGAGTTTCTGAACCGAGTCCCATTGGGAGGGTCGGGGAAAAGATGATGGGGAGGAGGCAGCCAAGTCGCCTTCCTCCTCCTCCTCCTCCAACGGCACTTGCGATGGATAGAAAACCCCTCGATACTCACCACGGTCAAAGCAGAAGCAGCCGCTTCCAGGGAGGAAATCGGCTGTGATCCGGAATCACTCGAGTGAAATAAGCCTCTATGGATCAGGGCATAGAGATCAGGCGGCGAGAGAAAGAGAGAGAGAGCGGCCGGATTTTCCTTATTTAAAACATGCCTATGGTGAAACGAGCATGCGCATTACTGCCATGAAGGCTAAGGGCTGCAGTCAAAGGGAGGGTATTTAGGATTCCGGTTCCCATTGGCCGCGTGTTGAATTCTCCATGTTTGGGGTGAAAATTGCCATTTTTCATAAGCAGTGACACTTATCGGAAAGTATTTCACTCTCATTGTCACAGCAGGAGATAGATGGGAAAGGCTGTAGTCAGGGGGCCAACTCGGACTTGAGAAATTTGGGGTTTGTCAGGTGCCTGGGATGGAAAATTGCACAGAGGGGATGTGATGGCACAGAGTCTACTCTTCAAAACTGCCATTTCCTCCAAGGGAACTGATCTAGGCTAGAGATTGGTTATGATAGGTGGGTTGCCAACCTCCAGTTGGAACCTGGAAATCTTCTGGAACTGCAGACTGCCACTCCCTTGGAGAACAGCTTTCAAGGGGGGATTCTGGCATGATCCCTCTCTGAGATCCCGCCCCTTCCCAAACTTCACCCCCAAATCTTCAAGAGTTTCCCAAACCAGAGGTGGCAGCCCTACGTGTGTAGCTTAACATCTGATCCATGTAGAAGATTCTATCTTCAACCTCCAGTCAAAAGGACCAGGTAGCTGGTAGGGTTGCCAACAACCTGGAGCAGAAAATATTCTGTTCCCCTTAACCAACACTTAATGGGATGTTATTTAACGTGTGATGTTAATTTACTGCTGTGCCATGAAAACCTTCACTGGCCTAGTTCCACATGTTATGCCTCTACTAAAGAGCCTGGACATTGTTTTCTTCAGGCAGTTGGCAACCACCCCTGCCCCCTACCAAGTGCCACAAGAGCTGCTGAGAAGAGGGGCATTTTTGCACTTGATAAGGCTAGGGGAGGGAATAGCCCCCCAAAGCAGTCATGCTTGCTGCATTTTAAAAACCACTTTAAAATGACAGTGGTATTCTTATAACAGCCACAAGGATGTGATGATGGGCCTTTCCCCACTTACCTTAAGCCCCGTGCTACTTGAGGAGGGTAGCGAGGGGTCCCCCGGCACTCCCCACGAGAGGGGCGGCGACAGTGCAGCCGCCCTGACGCTGCCGCTGTTGCGCCCCCTCCGCGCGCGGCATCCTTGGCGCTCTTGCAAAGGGGGGGGGGTCGTGGGGAGGCCCGGGCGCACACCTGGGATGCCGCGCGCTGAGAGCAGCGCACAGCAAAAGGGGGATCAGGGGGAGTGGGGAAATGCCCTATATCTACCGTGTTTCCCCGAATATAAGACAGTGTCTTATATTAATTTTTGCTCCCAAAGATGTGCTATGTCTTATTTTCAGGGGATGTCTTATTTTTCTGTGTTCTGTTTGTTGGGCATGCCTCCAAACAAAAACTTTGCTATGTCTTACTTTCAGGGGATGCCTTATATTTCGCACTTCAGCAAAACCTCTACTTATGTCTTATTTTTCGGGGATGTCTTATATTAGGGGAAACAGGGTAGTTTGAGCCTAAGATAACCTGTACAGGGCAGTATTCTGTATTCCTAGGATGGTTACAATACTTGTTAGATGTCACATTTTACTTACTGTATTGATTTACAATGTATAATCTGCCTTGAATCTCAATGAGATTTTTAAAAATTCCAATATTGTAGAAGGGAAACTGAGGCTGAGTGGGCACTCAGAATACCTAAACAGGAGTCCATTGGCACCTTGAAAATTAAGACCATGTAAGCAGAATTATTCTCCAGTCACGGATTTACACAATTACCATCAGGAATTATTCAGAATAAGATTTAAAACACAGACAGAATCAGACCAAATAAGATGCTGCTATTCATTGCAATGCTTTGAAGTATAATATCCTCTAATCAAATAAATAAACACATAAGCTGAGCAAGGAGGACAAAGCTTACAGCTTTGTAAACCTTTCATGCCAGGTTTCACCTATTGAATTTCTACATGACGTTTAGGCCTTGAATTTGGCAGTTCCTTGCCAAAATGGAGAGCCCATTCTCTGCATTGGATAGTGTACCCACAAGGACAGTACAATCTAGTCTGGACTTGCCCTCACCCATATCTGCCTTGTGAAATACCTGGCTCGCAAAATACCTGCCTCACACCCTTATTAAGGGGATTAAGAGGAAACAATGCCTCTGCCTTGGAAAGAGTTCCCATCTCCAGCCCTGGACTATCCACCCCGCAAAGGCAAAGGACTTGCTAATGTATATGCCCCAAGTGTTCCTGCCATTATTGTACTAATTTAAAGTTCTTCCTCTGATTAAACTCTCTCTAGAGACTGCTTTATTTACATTGTCATTGTTTTACAGCTGTGATTTAATCAGGTGGCTTCCCCCTTTTGGGCATTCCCAGTTTAGCCACATAAGCCAAGTGCTCAACCCATGGGTCTAATGTCCCAATACTTAAGTTTTATCTCTCTCTTTCGCTTGTCTTTCCATGGAAAGGCAAGTATCTTCTTTGTCCAGGGAGATTAAGGCTCTTTTTAACATGGCCAGAGGGCCCAACCTTCCCTATAAAAATAACAGCCCCTTTGCCTCCAATGCCTCCAGTAAGCCCAAATACTTCTGGAGCTCTGCCTTTGGGCCTGTTCACAGTTAAGCTGCTGGCAAGTGCCACCTGCTTTCTACCCTGCTTTCCCAGAGTCCAGTGCAGGTCACTGGACTCTGCTTTACAGACCCAAAACCCTATCAGGATCTGGTACAGTATTACCCCTAAGAATTCCCCCATTTTCAACCTACCTCTGTATAACTGCTTTTACCCTAGGACTGTGTGTGTTTTCTGTTGCTTTGATCATTACATGCTTGTATTTTTATTATTTTTCCTTTAATAAAATGGTTAAACCTCACTCTTCTGCAGATTTCCTGCAAAAACTGACCTTGGTAACAGGCAACAACGATCTCTAGCTTGCCTGACTTTTTGCTAAACTAAGAGTCTGCTCTTGCTAATTCCTCTCTCTAAAAGGGACAGACTCCCACTATTTCTGGTAACTCCATGTAGTTACTCCAATCTAACCTTTTAAAAATCATTTTTTTTTCATAAGACTGCATTTCTTTTCTTTCTAAAATTGTATTTTAAACAAAGCAAATACCTGAACTCTAGACAAGTACCTCTAAACCTTGGCGCTGTGGTCTTCCTTCCAACTGTCTTGCTATGTTTTGTCCTTTTGAAAAACAAATAGATCCAAAGTTCTGTTCTAACAGCCAATGAGGGAGCAGGCTTCATCAGTGAAGCACATGTGTAAGGTGTTCTATGAACTGCAATTGGGAGCTAGCAATAATGTTCTGGTCTAGTTGATATATCTGCTAAGAGCTTGTTTCCAGGGTTGCCAGGTGCCTGGTACCAGTGGGGTACTCAACAGAACAACAGGAGGAAAGGTGGGAGAGGGCAGGGAATGACATGACCCCACTTCTGTTTCAGAACCAATAAGAGACGTTAGCATATGATCTGATGTTCTAGGCATTTCTCTTCTCTCAATGCTTTTTAGCACAGAGTTTTGGGGAAATCCTAGAGCCGTGGTGGCGAACCTTTGGCACTTCAGATGTTAGGGACTACAATTCCCACCAGCCCCTGCCAGCACCATGCTGGCAGGGGCTGATGGGAATTGTAGTCCATAACATCTGGAGTGCCAAAAGTTTGCCACCACGGCACTAGAGTGTCATGCAATGCAGTGACATCTCACTTCTGGTTATGCAGCTGGAGGTGGTGCTGCAGCATTGTGCAATGCCATTTCACCAAGTCCTTTCTCACCAGTGTCTACTTGTTTCCCAGCAGGAATCACTGCCTGACTATGAGCATAAATATCCAGTGGACATCAGAGAAGCTGACCTTTCCTACCATGTGTGTCCACATGGGGAAGAGGGGGCACCTGGCCCCAAATCCAAAATCTACTGATATAAGTACTGTAAGTGGTCAGGTTATCTATAATTACAATTAATAGACAATTAAATTGTGATCTTTTATGTGTTTTTTATAAATGTTGTTTTACTGTCATTATACGCCACCTTGAGTTCTGCAAAGTGGAAAGGCAGCTAATAAATGTTCTAAAATATAAATTACCAGACCCCCGCAATAATTCCTGACTCCCTTGTTTCTTACCTGGAGTCAAACACTGACATTTCTTGAGGCATGCAGGTGGATTGAGCAAATTCTCTTGCTGTCTAATTCCAATGGTCAAATAATTTTTGTAGTGTATATGTTTGTTTGAGATAATAGCTTTAAAAATCCTGCTAGATAAGATGCTGAGGAAAAGGCTGATGTTTTCACCGTTCCTAAAGTATGTTGTAGTAAGAAGTCCCATTCAAATGTTTGGCCAGCAGAGGGAGCCAAATACACTCTGGCAAACTGGAGCTAGCTGTTCTCTAAACCTCCTAACTGGCAGCCTTCTGCATTAGCTGTAACTTCAAAACTGTTAGCAAAGGTAGCTCTGTGAAAATGTGGTGGCTGCTGTGAATGGGAATTCAGATCTCATTAGTGATTGTAAACATAAAGTCACTAATTTTATGTTTATGTCAGAATGACAATTTCTCTCCAGAATCTCTGTAACCAGTTCCCCCCACCCCACCCCAAGGAAATGTGTGGACTCTATAGTATAGGATAGACTCCAAGGGAAACGAAAGATCTAGAGTGACATCGTATCCTGCTGAGTTCCCTTCAAATCTCAAGGAATTTCCCAAGCTGTAGTTTGCAACCTTAGATTTTGGATACAGGAAAACCTCCTCCATCGCTTGGATCTAATTCTAAACCATTCCTTGGATAAACAGAAAGGCATTTCCACAGGGCAGGAGGCAATTTCCACTGATTTCACCCTCTTCCGCCAATTTTCACATCTACATTTCTTTGTGAGAAGGGATTTCAAAAATGTTTTGGAAGATTTCCTGCAACTTCCCACGTAAATAATGGCCTCTTATTAATCATCTATCAACTTGCTAGCCTTCTCAGCCATGATACTGTTGCATTTCATGCAGGATGCAGTGTCCTTATGATCCTGTGATACTGCCCTGGAAACCAGACAGCATTCCAAACTTTTCCAAAACATGACAGTACCATTTTCCAGTTTCAGACTCATTTACTGACCACAAAAAGCAATCAGAAGCACCAGGGTAGAGTCAAGAGCTGACTTTGTCGCAGCCATGCCACCGCCTTTTAAATAAACAGAAGCGAGAGTGGGGTTTGGCTGGGTTATCGTTAACCATCTTCAAACTCAGACATCTTCAGAGGGTGAAAGAAAAATGGCCCATTTTGTAGCCAAGCTCAGCTTTTTATAACTTCCCAAAATACCTTCATAAATACATTCAAACACCCTTTGGCTGTTCATGTAGCAATGGCATCTTCTACCATCAGTAAAGACGTCTTTCAAAAACGTCCATAACATTTTTTAAAGTAATACGAGTAAATTGTATTTTTAGTTTCAGAGGGCAGCCATGTTGATCTGCAGTAGAACAGTAAGGCTGATTATTCACTGGTACTCTGCCCTGCAGTGAGGGTACGTTTTCTCCAGGGCAGAGATTTCAGTTCTTATGTGATCCCACTTATGGCGCTGAAGATCCCAGAAACCCCATGGTTAGTGAAAGTAAGGTAACCGTGATATTTTCCCCTCACTTTGGGGTTTTGCTCCTTCTGGATTGCTCTCCTGTCCAACACAAGATTGAAGATTGCCAGGGTTTTTTTAGCCCTTTACATGTAATATCAATATTCCTTATATTGATATTGTGTGGACTGCTATAATTGTTTTTGTTGTTTCAGGGAAATTCTGGGATCAACAGCCAGCATTTCCCTTAAAAAGAGAGAGAGAGAGAGAGAGAGAGAGAGAGAGAGAGAGAGAGAACGAACAGTCTTCACAATATCGAGATAAGGAACATCAATATTACATTTAAAGAGGTAACACCTCCCCACACCCCCCGGCAATCTTCAGTCTTGTGTTGGACGGGGGAGCAACCCAGAAGTGGGAGCAGGCAAACTGCACAAGCCATGCAGCAGGGAGTGGGGCATCTCCTCGTGTGTAAACAAGAAAATGCAAGGAGACCCCACTGCGAAGGCACTGCGAGGTGAGGAGCATTGCAGGAAGAGCTCCATTCATAATGGGCCTAAGATTTGAGTCCAGTAGAACCTTCAAGTCAAAGCTCACTTCATCAAATATGAGCAGGATTGAAATATCTGAGTCTTTATATCTCAATCAGAAGATGAGTGGGATGTTGCAAAGAATGCACATAGTAATTACCTTTATTAGAACAGAGGGGATATTTATGTTAGCTTCTATAGTGAGATAAGAAACCACAGCAACCAAGGAATATGATGCGTTTCTTGCGAATAAAGAGCAGGATGTTCAAATACACATCAAAATGATCAATCATGTGAGGAAATGATGAAGAGGACACTGGCCTTGGTGCCCTTGGGTTTTTTTTTCAAACTGTATTTTTGAAACTCATTTTCACATTTTTGAAAACAATCCTGTAATGTTTTTGGTCTTTCTCTAGTGAGCGCTTTATGTGTAACTTCCATAAAGGCACGTCTGAGGTGATGTGTGTTATGTTGCTTTCTTGCCTACCTTATTCCTACTGCCATAAAAGGCTTTCCCCTTAAGAATTCTTAATTGGACCCCAAGGATGGGATGGTTTAATCATATATGATAGAATGACAGCATGGTTAGCATGTGGGGGTAGCTCTGAGGCAAAAGGCGATTCTTGCTCATTAAGTTGGGTTTTTCCCCCCTAGATATGAATAGAGTATATTGTCAAAGGCTTTCACAACTGGAATCAGCTGGCTGTTGTGGGTTTTCCAGGCTGTTTGGCTATGTCCTGGTAGTTTTTGCTTCTAACGTTTCACCTGCATCTATGGCTGGCATTTTCAGACGTATGTCATCTTATCATGAAATGCCTCTGAAGATGCCAGCCACAGATGTGGATGAAACGTTAGGAGCAAAACCTACCAGACTATGGCCACACAGCCCGGAAAACCAAATGAATAGGGTTTATTTATAAGTGAAATAAGTGAAATGGTGGCATTAGGTTAAGAGAAGATTAAGAGGTGACATGATAGCCATGTTTAGATATTTGAAGGGACATCATGTTGGTGAGGGAGCAAGCTTGTTTTCTGCAGCTCCAGAGACTAGGAGCAGGAGTCATGGATTCAAGGTGAAGGAAAAGAGATTCCACCTAAACATCAGGAAAAACTTCCTGACAGCAAGGGCTGTTCGACAGTGGAATGCACTATCTCAGAGTGTGGTGGAGTCTCGTTCTTTGGAAGTTTTTTAAAGAGAAGCTGGATGGCCATCTGTCAGATGTGCAGGGGGTTGGACTTGATGGCTCTTGGGATCTCTTCCAACTCTATGATTCTATAATTATACATAAGCATAATGGTTTGTTAAATAGACCTAGCCACACAGGCTTATTTCCTCATTTGCCACTTAGGACAATAACTTCCACACATCTCAACTTCCCAATTTGCCACCCAGTCTAATAATTTCTGCACAGAACACGGATTTCTCTCACAGCACCACACTCAAGCTCCTTTCTCCACACAGACACTCTGCTAATCACTCCGCATTTCACACAAAACCTGTCTCTCGACAGAACAGTCATCTCCACCCTCTGGGGTACAGCTGCCATCCAGCCAGTGGTGGGATCCAAAAATTTTAATAACAGGTTCCGATGGTGGTGGGATTCAAACAGTGGCGCTGCTGCACACACGCACCTCCAGTCCCTATTGGGCAGGGAGGTTGCTTTAGTAACCCCTTCTTGGCACTCAGAAAAAATTAGTAACCACTTCTAGAGAAGTGGTGAGAACTGGTTGGATCCCACCTCTGCATCCAGCCGTAAAACAGTTCACTCATCCACCCACCCAGGCCTCTCTCTTACTCTACAGGCCTACATTTTAGATCACAGATACATCCAATTAAGACTCCACATTACAACACAGAAATAAAACCACACAAAGTATTTAAATGGCAAAACTCCACAAATCCTTTTTAGTTTGAAAACAAGCACTGGAAGGCTTGAAAACTGTTGCACACAGGGCTAGATCTTGCAGGTCTGTTCCATTCATGGCAGTGTTTTCTCCGTGAGCAGGTACCCGCAGTGGAAAAGCCTGTTAGCAAAAGCAGTGGAGAAAGGTACTTCCATTAGTACTTCCATGAATTCAACTAGATTTTCCATTGGTTAAAAAGGGAGGAGAGGTCCCCCTTGACTACCAAAAGGGCTATGCTGGTGACTTGCATGGACAAAAGCCATACGGAATGGAGGCTGTAGTAAGGAATTCAATGAGGCTTATAAAAAAACCCTGACTGGATCCAACCCAATGAATATTGCTGTATTAGGATTCCATCTGTGAGAAGTAAGAGTGTTGTTCTTAGGTGACTAGGATTTTTTTAATACTTTTCAGTTCCATTGGAAAGATTTGTTAGTCCTTCTGAAAGAGGTGCTGAGTTTGATGCATGATTTAAAAATGACGTACTTTGCGAAGATTTATGTGTCCTCAGAAATGTTATTTATTTGACGTTAAATATTTGAGATCAAGTGGTATTTGCCAAAACTTGTTTCTGGAAAATGACATCATGACGCACCCACCCCCACACACATACACATTATTGCTGCCATGGAGTGCCAAAAACACATGCAGTTTCTATGGTTTATTACAGTTTGAAATCCTCTACTCCACAATATGTTACCTACAAAATGTTACAAATTTATAAGCTACCACTCACTATGAATCCCTGCAAAATATCCATTTGTCAGTACTGCTTTATTATGTATTCTGCTAGAAAGAAATCTTCTGTACCGCCTTCCCAATGCTCCTGGTTGACAACATTAAGAAACCATTGTTAAAAATCAATAGTCATCATTTATCATAATTAAATGCCCTCCCTAAATATTTTTTCATAGGTCTGACCCTGGGTTTTGCAAAAAACCCAGAGAAAAAGCTGACCTCTTGGAGAAGGCAAGAAGTAATGCATGTATCTCATTGTAAAAAAAAAAAGATTGGCAGAAAAATGACAAGCATTTCAGATGTTTGTCTTTGCAGCTATTAGAGCTGTGGAGCTGTGATTGTGGATTGTTTACCTAGAAGTTTTTTGCACACTCTGCATTTTGGTCTGTGATACTACAGCAGTGGGCCATACAATATCTGATAAACCAGGCCTTTCTTTCTAAAAGGATTGTGGATGGGGTTTGTTTAAAGTTGCTGGTCAAACAGTCTCCATGGGTGGGGCCACTACTGCCTCTGGGATTCCAGCTCCAGTTCACTTCATACACTCAACTATTGCCTGATCTATATATGCTGCTGAATAAAGTGGTATAATCCTGAGGCAGTGGAATGGACTGTACCACTTCTGGCCAAAGGTGAGGGAGGTAATTTAAACCCTCTTAAAAGTATCTTCAGGGCTTCACAGGGCTTCACAGTGAAAGCTGCCAACTTTGCTAATTTCTGCTTGCAGTTTTTTACTTTGTTTATGAAGATGATCATTTAAACTGCAATCTCGCCCATTTACAGTCTGAAATGGCACAGTCTGACCAAACAATTCAGGACTGTACCAACTCGTTGCCACCTTATTCAGATTCAGGTATAGGCTAGTGACTAGTCCTTGAGCATCTTCAGGTATAGGCCATCCGAGGTGATTGCTAAAGTCAGCTGCTGTTTGAAACAGATTGTTTCAAACTCATTTTTTCAACTGGCCAAAAGTAATTTTTTGGGGTTGAAAGAATTGTTCAAACTCTGCAATAGATCTGACACTGAAGGAGGTAAATTCTAAAGCTTCCCTTCCTGTTTTTCTGTTCAACCACAGTATTTTTTAAAATGCTGGTTTTGGTACTGGCACTTATAACACAAACTTGTAACACAAACTGTGTTAACAATGAAAGGCAGTTGGAACCAGTAAATACTTAATAGCCTCCATTTAATGGTCTTCAGCTTCTTCTGTCACGTTCTCAGCCTGGGAATATGCTTTTTTAAAATTATTATTAAAATCTCTCATTAGCAATAAAACTTTTTTACAGTCCCAGGAGAAGTGTTTGATTTGAACAGTGCAGAAAATGGGGCACAGCTTTACAGTTCAAGGAGTGGCAAAAGCTTGGAGCAGATATTGATCATTATGCTGAACAAACAGAACAGTCAAGCCATAAAGATAATTGCCGTGTATTGTAGTGAGTACCGGGGCCCAGGGAAGATTCAGAGCTAGGGCTGCTTGGTCCCCCTGGCCCCCAGCAGGGGAGGGAAAGAGGGTTGCCAGATCTAAGTACTGGATATTTGGGGGTAGAGCCTGGAGAGAACAGGGATTCAATGCTGTACAATGCCATGGAGAGAGTCCACCCTTCAAAGCATCCATTTTCTCCAGGGGAACTGATATTTATAGGCTGGCGATGAGCTGTCATTCCAGGGATCCCCAGGTCCCACTTGATGACTAGCATTCCTATCTTAGATCCCTCAGTTTGGGCAGAAGGAGGTTTCTTCTTGACCTAGGTCGATTCCCCACTTACCGTTCGCTGCGTGCTACTCTCAGCGCACGTCATTTCTGGCATGGTGGTCATGTTCCCCGGGCTTCCCCACTGCCGTTTTGCGCCGTTTTGAGGAGCGCCAGAAATGACACGTGCTGAGGTGGTGCTAGAGCGGCAGAGTCGGGGCGGCTGCGTTGTCGCCGCCCCTGTAGTGGGGAGTGCCGCTGGACCCTGCGCTACTTTGCAAGAGTAGCGTGCAGCAGATGGTAAGTGGGGAATCGACCCTAGACAGTTTATTTTGTTCTGTATCTATTGCTGTGATTGTGAACAGAGTTTACTTTTCTAAGCCCATTGACTTCAGCAAATTTAGAAGGGTGTAACTCTTGTAAGGATTCCACTGTTAGGCTTGGCATTCCTGTCCAAAAATTAACTCCATTTACAAAATTTACTCCATTTATGATTGTTCAGATGTGAAACCACATGCCAGGATTATTACAGAATTAAGGACTTTTAAAAGGATTATTTAAAAAAACTACCCACAAATATAGGGGAACAAAGCTGTATGGCCACATGGAACTCTACCCAGATACATTTTGACAAAGTTCCTCATAAGAGAGTATTGAGAAAACTCAGCAATGGAATAAGAGGGGAAGTCCTCCTATGGATTAAAAACTGGTTGAGGAACAGGAAGCAAAGGTGGGTGTAAATGGGAAGTTCTCACAATGGAGAGATGTAGGGAGTGGTGTCCCCCAAGGATCCGTTTTGGGACCAGTGCTCTTTAACCTGTTCATAAATGACCTGGAAATAGAGGTGGGCAGTGTGGTGGCCAAATTTGCGGATGATACCAAATTATGTAGGGTGGTGTGAACTGCAAAGGATTGTGAAGAGCTCCAAACGGACCTTTATAAATTAGGTGAGTGGGTTAAGAAATGGCAAATTCAGTTCAATGTAGCAAAATGTAAAGTGATGCACATAGGGGCAAAAAATCCAAACTTCACACACATGTTACAGGGGTCAGTGTTATCAGTCACAGACCAGGAAAAGAATTTGGGTGTCTTAGATGATAGTTCCATAGGAATGTCAACTCAATTTATGGCAGCTGTGAAAAAGGCAAACTCTACAGTGATGCGACCGCACTTGGGAGTACTGTGTTCAGTTCTGGTCGCCACATCTCAAAAAGGATATGGAGGAGAAATGGATCTATGGCTACCAATCTTGATCCTCCTTGATCTGAGATTGCAAATGCCTTAGCAAACCAGGTGCTCAGGAGCGGGAGCAGCAGCAGCAGAAGCAGTGGTGGGATCCAAAAATTTTAATAACAGGTTCCGATGGTGGTGGGATTCAAACAGTGGCGCGGCCGCACACACAAACCTCCAGTCCCTATTGGGCAGGGAGTTTGCTTTAGTAACCCCTTCTTGGCACTCAGGAAAAATTAGTAACCACTTCTAGAGAAATGGTGAGAACTGGTTGGATCCCACCTCTGAGCAGAAGGCCATTGCTTTCACATCCTGCATGTGAGCTCCCAAAGGCACCTGGTGGGCCACTGCAAGTAGCAGGGTGCTGGACTAGATGGACTCTGGTCTGATCCAGCAGGCTCTTTCTTATGTACTTATGCAAATTCACCTTACACCACTCCTATCTGAAACACTGAGAGGTGGACAAAACAGATATCCAGCTATGCAAATCACTCCATACTGTGCCACGGAAACACATCTGTAGATGCCAGCCATAGATGCTGGCAAAATGTTAGGAACTAAAACTACCAAACCATGGCCATGCAGGCTGAAGGAAAGGTACACATCAGTGCATCCAATGAAGTGAGCTCTGACTCACAAAACCTTATGCTGCAGTGCATTATTTTAGTCTGAAAAGTGCCACTGGATTTGTTTTGCTGCAATGGTAATGAGGTAGAAAAACTGTTTAGCCACTATGGGGAGCTGTGCCAAAAGCGGAACAGAGTACCTTTTCAAGGAAACATGGGGTTTGGTTCTTGTAACAGCTTTGGAGGGTAGCTGTGTTCGTCTGCAGAAATGCAGCTCTCAGAGACAAGTCCAGTAGCACCTTTTTCAACAGGGGAAAGAGGTAGGGCCCCCTCCGCCTTCTGAGTTATGGATCCACATTCCTTCCATGGTTGCTTATAGGGGCCAAATTACCTGTCTGCAGTTCCGGTCACCAAAGTCCAGCATTTGGGTATCTGTGTGAGCAACTGGTTGTGCCCTGTAAGCATATCTGCCTGATAAACTGATATATTATTCTACTATAACGTCACGGCATTTAGTGAAATGTCAAACGTTCTCTGTTAGAAAGCCAAGCCATTCGCTACAGTGCCCAGAGCAGCAGTGGTGTAGTGGCTAAGAGCAGGAGCACTCTGATCTGGAGGAACCGGGTTTGATTCCCAGCTCTGCCACTTGAGTTGTGGAGGCTGATCTGGGGAATTCAGATTAGCCTGTACACTCCCACACACGCCAGCTGGGTGACCTTGGGCTAGTCACAGCTTTTCGGAGCTCTCTCAGCCCCACCCACCTCACAGGGTGTTTGTTGTGAGGGGGGAAGGGCAAGGAGATTGTAAGCCCCTTTGAGTCTCCTATAGGAGAGAAAGGGGGGATATAAATCCAAACTCCTCCTCCTCCTCCTCCTCCTCCTCCTCCTCCTCCTCTTCTTCTTCTTCTCCTCTTCTTCTTCTTCTTCTTCTTCTGCTTCTTCTTCTTCTTCTTCTTCTTCTTCTTCTTCTTCTTCTTCTTCTTCTTCTATGAAGAAGGAATGGCAATTAGATCAGATTTAAATCTGATGTGTGGATAGAGGTTTACTTGTGAATTAACCAAACTCAGTGCGAACGTGCCAGGACCATGTACCCATGCCCTCATCCAAACCAGGAATCAGGCTGTGACTTTTTTTGGCCTGAGTTGCCGCTTATATTTCCAGTAGGCATGTTTAATGTTGAAAGCATTGCACTTTTCCATAAAAGAAGGAGGAACTTGAAATGTTACATGCAGTACCTGACTTCTGACCATGGTTGCTTGAGTGGGAAAGGGCCTTCTTTTTCCTTGTCTCCAGGCAAGCTCTCCAAAGAGAATTGCTTTCAACCTTGAAGGAACTGATCGGGCTGGCACGCAGAAACCCCTGTCTCAGCACTGCCACGTCGCCAGCCGGTCTCCACAGCCTCTCTTTTATGGCTATCAGGCCTTGGAGTAGGTGTGTGTTTTTACAGCAGTAATAGCTTCTTTTGTCAAGCATAATATACAGGGCTATAAAACTCACTCAATGGTACTGTTTTCCACAGAGATATCAACACTCTTTGAAAAAAGGTGGGGAAAGTTCTGAGGCCTTTTTGGCTAGCTTGTGAAAGTTTACATAAGAAAAAAAAACCCGCAAGGCTGTGTGTGTGTGACAGTAGGGTGTGCTCCTAAAACACTACAGGCACAAATCAGTGAAAATGAAGCATTTTTAAGACTGTGTGATTTCAATCTCCCACTGAAATTGATAATATTTTGAAATGCTTAATATTGACTAGGTTGTGCTTCTGTTCACATGTCCTTTCACTGGGGATTAACATATTACTTAATTCTTGACCTCCTGCTGGGGATAAAAGAGTCTTTATTGAGTTTTCAAAGGAAGGAATGACAATTTAAACCCAGGAGATGACACGGGTCCAAAACTCTCACTCTTACACTGTCTCTTACAAGCATCCTTAGGGAAACAGCATTTAATTATATTCAATGTGATGTGAAAGTTAGAATAGTAAAGTAGGATTGGGAGACCTGGGTTCGAATCCCTATCAGGGCCAACCACTCTTTTTCCAGGCTGGCCTACTTCACAGGGTTGTTGTGAGGATAAAATATTGGAGGAAAGAACCTTGTACACTGTCTTGAGGAGAGCCAGCGTGGTGTAGTTGTTCACTGGTGAACCAGTTCCCCCCCCCCACTCCTCCACATGAAGCCTGCTTGGTGTCCTTGAGCCAGTCACAGTTGTCTCAGAACTCTGTGAGACCCCACCTGCCTCACAAGGTGTCTGTTGTGGGGAGGGGAAAGTAAGGTGAGCGAAAGCCATTTTGAGGCGCCTTAAAGGTAAAGAACAGTGGAGCATAAAAACCAGCTCTTCTTGAGAGGAAGGGTGAGATATAAATATATTTTAAAAAATAACAGCAGCAATGCAGAATGAAATTATTGCTAGTCACCCATGTACTATGGCAGTAGGTTCACGACTAGCAGAGGCAGTGAGAATGAGGGGCAGCAGATGCATCCCCAATCCTACCCTTTGTCTGCATTCTTACGATTCAGTGCTGCGCATGTTTAGACATGCCTGGCTGCCACAGGGTCTTGTGATCGGGGTCCATGTGCGCAGAACAGTTTACAGACTTTTCCTAATCTCCGATTTTTTTTCACTGTTACAACCAGTAACAAATTAACTTTCACTTTATCTTTCTTTTGTGCATCAGTAGCTCTGTCCTGCCTTTGGTTTCGCTTCCCTTGCTGATGAGATTACAACAGCAGGAAAGTGCCTTCAGTTTGAAAGTCTGGAGCCAGCCTTCCTCAGTAGGAGGAACTGCTGCATTTTCAGGATGGGCAAACTGGTGCTCTGGGTGGGGCACGCACTGACCCAACTCTGGTGACCGCCTTGTTGACTTGGGCCAGCATTACCAAGGACTGGTTTCTAGCTGATGATATTTGAAGCCCACCCATCTTCCAGAACGTTCAGTGAAAGACATATGATGTTTCTAGGTCAAGTTCATCCATGCATTAGTCACACCCAAATTTACTTAGCCTCACAAGAACCACACACGTTCTGATTATGTGCTGGGATTTAGCAAGGTAGGGCATGGGGAGAATACTTCAATACTTTTCAGGATATCAACTTTCATGTAAGAAAAAATATTTTGTGGAAACATCAGTATGCAGTTTACAATTGTAACATACCAGGCCTGTTATAGAGCTATGAACCAGAAGGCCTGTTTGCTTGTTCCAGTGAACTCTATTATAGAGTTCGATCCAAGAGTGTCACCCTGACATGGTGACATCACTACCGACTTTATTCTGGAAGTGAGGTTGCAAGTCTCCCCTCTTCCCCCCTCTATTTGTGGTGACATATTCCTCTAGTTTACTGTGGGACTGTCCACTGGCGTAATGCCCATTGGGCAAGGTGGGCAGCTGCCCAGGGCATCACCTTGTGGGGGGGCATCAAAATGCTGGGTTCGTTTTTGGGTATTTTAGTGGTTTTCCATTTTTGGCCTGCAGGGGACGCAGTTTTTAGGCTAGCGGCACCAAAATTTCAGCGTATCATCAGGAGACTGTCCTTATACTACCCCCCAAGTTTGGTGAGGTTTCGTTCAGGGAGTCCAAAGTTATGGACTCCCAAAGGGGGTGCCCCTATCCCCCATTGTTTCCAATGGGATCTAATAGGAGATAGGAGCTACAGTTTTGAGGGTCCATAACTTTGGGCCCCCTGAACCAAACTGCACCAAACCTGGGGGGTATCATTAGGGCAGTCTCCTGATGAGACCCTGAACGTTTTGAGACTGTGACTTCAGAAATGTGCCCCCCACAGCCTGCAACCCCCATTGAGAGCAATGCAGAAAACTCAATGCAGAACAAAGATTCTTGGGCAAATTTCTAGGATGTTCCTGCAGGGGGTGCATTTTTGGATGTATTGGCACCAAAGTTTCAGGGTATCATCTGGAGATGATGGCACCCCCAGAGTTTGGTGCAGTTTGGTTCAGGGGGGCCAAAGTTATGGACCCTCAAAACTGTAGCCCCCATCTCCTATTGGAAACAGAAATTTTGGTGCTGATATGTCTAAAAATGCACCCCCTGCAGGCACCAATGTCCTGGTGCAAAATTTTTTTGTCGTGGTGGAGTAGTCGCCCATGGGGTGGGGGCATCCAACTCAGGTTTTGCCCAGGGCTACAGTTTGCCCAGGGCTGCCTCGTTACGCCCCTGGGACTGTCAGACTAGACCATTCTCACAATAGAATATCAGGGAGTGAGGGCCAATCTAGGAATGGGTTAAATTATCGATATTTTAAAGTTAAATTGTGGTTTTAAATTTAATTGTTATGTTACGTATATACTGTCATGTTGTAAGCCCAGCTTGGCCAGGACAGGGCGGGATATACATTTTTAAAATTATTATTATTATTATTATTATTATTATTATTATTATTATTATTATTATTATTACTACTACTACTACTACTACTATCATCATCATCATCATCATTATCATTATTGCTGAAGAGCCCCCTTCATTTCCACCCTGTCAGCCTGTTGAGCAGCCGCAGCAGGGAACAGGGGGCCCAGATCAGTAGGCCCCTTAGGCCCTTTACGCACACACAAGGCGACTCAGGTTTGACTTGTGTCCGCGGAAATCGTTACCTGAGCTCGACTCCTCTGTTACTCCGCACAGCAGCTGAGCTCGTGTCTCCGGAGCCGAGTTCAGAGGGTGGGACCACCTCCCTGCACTGCATCCCGATTGGTTGCTGAGTTACCTGAGCTCGACTCTGCTGTTACTGGTTTTTTTTAAGGCGCGCTTCTCGCCGCCGCAGTCTCCTGTTCTGCGCATAGCCGAAATACTGCACTGTGATTGGCTGGCTGGCAGAGTCGAGCCGAGGGAGATTCCGCACTCCACCGGCTTCGGCTTGAGTGCAACCTGAGTTCACCAGGAAGTTGCACCTCCCAGTCAAGAGGGGGGGAGCAGAGTCAGACATGAGTCGAACGCTACGGCTGTGCGAAGTACCCGGGTCGGACCTACGTCGAACTAAGGTTGAATTCTACAGTGCGGAGGGGCCCTTAGTTTGACTTGGGCCAATCATTGCCTCTTAGTCTAACCAACTTCACAGAGCTTTTGTGAAATTTTGAGAGTGGAGAAGAGAACCATGAATACCATCTTGAAATTCTCTGCTAAAGGATGAGATGTCAATGTAAAAGATACCTGTGAATTTCTGCTGCCTGGAGATGCTCCATTACTTTACAGTTGGGTTGATTGTCCAGGAACAGACCAGAGCCTGCTCCAGATGTTCAGGATTGCCAAATCCCATCAGCCCCTACCAGCATGGCCAATTGGCCATACTGGCAGGGGTTGATGGGATTTTTAGTCCATGAACATCTGGAGAGCCACAGGTTGCAGACCCCTGGTCTATAACAAAGGTCCCCAAGGCCCACTGACACCTTTGCTCATATGCCCCAGGTGGTTATTAGGAAGTAGGCAAGGCCAGGTAGGACTTTTGCTCATACCGTTGCTTATTGGTCACTGATAGGGGTAACTCCAGGCTGTGAAACTCCTGGAGATTTGGGGGTGGAGTCTGGGGAGGAAAGGGACCTCAGGGAGTTACAATGCCATGGAGTCTACCTTTCACAGCATCCATTTTCTCCAGTGGATCTGATGTCTGTAGTCTGGAGATGAGCTGTAAGTCCAGGGGATCCCCAGGCCCCATGTGGAGGCTGGCATCCCCATTTGCCCAGCAAGGCTTCTGACTGGCTTTTGGAGATTTGATTGGCTCTGCAGATTTTTTCCAAACGTTGCTTTGGCAACAGCTGCTGCCACAAGGAACTTCACTCTGTGACTGAAGTTAAGCTGCGGCAATCGTTTTACGGCTGATTCCGCCTCCTGTGACAGCCATTTTGGGGCTGCATTCACCACACTGCTTCAGAGTGCCAAAGGTGCCCATAAGCTAAAAAAAAAGGTTGAGGACCTCTGGTCTACAAAAGTGCATTAATTTTGGTTTATCTGATTCCCACTCATAATGATTATGAATGTAAAGTAGATTCAACCCTATTGATGTTTTAGGTCTGAAAATGATTGAAAGCTCTTGTTTAGGAAGACAACTAGCTGGATCTTATGATTTCATTCTAGTTAAGGTGGAGCCTTCTCTGGTACATGGAAACTTCTACTGCTGTTCCGCTGGCAGAAGGCTCCCTGAAGTGGCAGAAAACTACTGTTGGTGGAAGGTGTCCACAGATCGACATAAATACGCAAATTCTGGTCTTAATATGGCCTGGACAGCTTCACTGCTTTTACTTTAGCGCAGAAAAGAAAACACTCGTCTGAAAAAGATTATAAAACATTTTTTGTATTTTCAAAAACACTAAATAAAGAAATACAGCTCTGTTTCCATGGGAAGGCAGTAGTCGGCAGAGATTAGTGTACCATACTATACTTTTTGGTATGAGGGAACTCTGTGGCCCAAACACCGCCCTCAAGCTATCGCTACATACAGAAAAGGAGGGCGCGGTTGAGGCAGCAGTTTTTCAGAATTTCTGTTATTCACATTCAGTTTTGCAATTATAATCAATGTGATTTACAAGATAATTTGCAGGAAAAGCGATTAGATCCATCATGGAAATAAATTACACAGCATAACATAGTCCTGTTTGGCAAATGTTACAATACTTTGACACCCTCTGTCTGGGGGCAAAATATGTATATTTCTGCATCTGAAGTAAAGAACAAAGACCCCCCCCCCCCCCCACGTAAGTGTAAATAATGTGAGGTCTGATAATCTCAACAGTCTGGTCACTCTCCAGTAAAGAATCCGACTGGAATTCTTTTGGCAGTTATAACTTCAGCTGGCCCTCACAGTCCAGAAATGATGCTCCAGTGTTTGTGGTCATCGTGGGCTAGTAGTTCCCCAATGTATAATTCCACTTCTTAAATGCAAGGAGATGGCAGGAGCTGAGTCTCATATCCTCTAAAGTTTCTTTACTTTTGGGGGTTTCTGAATGGAAAGGTCAGAAACAGCAAAAGAGGGCAATATTCAGTAGCAGAGCATTGTACCTTGAGTGAATAAAATTCCCAGGTTTGGTTCCTGGCTAGACCCAGGTCTTTCCTACCAGCAGCACTATACATTCCCTGAAAGACACTTGTCTGTCAGTGTTAAACTTCCATTGCAGGGTGGAGGAAGGTGTGTATTTTTTATGGTCCATCCCATGTGGGGTATTGGTGAGGCACAAGATGGTCTGGTCACTATACCATGTGAGTTGTAAGCAGTGTACAGCTCTTCTCCATTCCCAGAATCCTCTGCAATACATAGGTGCTGTGTGGCCAATGTGCAACTTTTTGACAGATGTTGACGTGGGAAGAAGTTTTGAAGCTGGGACTTATCCAGATCACAGGTACAATGTATATGACAGATGTTCCCATTTCTCTTTCCTGCTCAGAGTACTTTCAGCAAAGGCTGCCTTTTCATCACTTACAGGCATGGTGTAGTAGTCCGATCTTGCCAAATCTCAGAAGATAAACAGCATTGGCACTTGGAGGGGAGGCTGCCAAGGAAGACTTAGCAGAGAAAGGCAATGACAAACCACATCTGTTTCTCTCTTGCCTTGAAATCCCCATGTGGAGAAGAGCTTCAGCAGAGGGGACTGTGGTCCTTAAAGATCCTCCTAAATACTTTTATTAATGGGGTCCTCATAAGTCTTTCCTTTGATATAGACAGCAAATCAAATTGTTATTTCTCTTGCAAAATTAGGGTTTATTCTGGCTGTTGTGGGGTTTTTTTTGGTTCTGTGCCCATGGTCTGGTAGTTTTTGCTCCTTACATTTCACCTGTAACTATGGCTGGCATCTTCTAAGGCATGTCATGGTAAGACATGTTTGATCTTGTTAAGAAAGACAACCAAGACCACTGAGAAAGTTGCCATGTAATGGCAAACCACTGATTGTCTCTTGCCTTCAAAACCCTACCAGGGTTGCCAAAAGTTGACTGTGACTTGACAGCCATAAAAAAAAAAGAAAAGGCCCAGGCAGTCAGATCACCCTTGTGTCTGCATCTTCCCCACTAGTATGCACTCATTTATCCTTCACAATCTTCAAAAAAGTAGCACCTGGAAAATATATAACATTTTTATTTTGTCTCTTATTCAAGTCTAGAAGTGGATGGAAAGTGGATGGGCTATGGCTCAGCGATAATCTCCTCGTCAAGTTCAACTCCTGCCATTGCCAATTAAAAGCATCATGTAATAGGTGAGGTTAAAGACCTCTTCCTGAGATCCTGGAGAGCTACTGACAGTTAAGGTAGACAACCAATGGTCTGAGTCAGTAAACTGAAGTTACGTGGAGCTTGACTTGTTTAACTTGATTAGGATATTCACTGAAACACAGTTGCCATCATATTTCCATTCTATTCCGCAAAACAGTTCTATTTTGGATGCAGAAAGGGAACAAGGGCACTTAAGCCACTGAACGTCAACATAGATGAATCCCCCCTCCACCCCAAAATAAACTGACCTGCTCCAGCAAACCAAGTTAGGATTCACTAAGGGGAGAGCTGTATCAAAGGGCATGAATTATCTTAGCTACATGGAACCTTCATGGTCACAAGTAGTACACTTAAGAGAAAAATTTCAGGATTGAACCAAGTGAAGGAGGACATTTTATTCCCATGACGTTCCACAGTAGAAGGATAGATGACCCTTGGTCTGAAACAGCAAGGTAGTAATTTGTTCAAATAACTCCCCGGGTTCCTCATTTCAGTCAAGAACTATCAGCTGTGTGATCCATTCTTCAGGAGAACGTGGTCATGTCTCTGAATTTTGTTTTTTGTTGAAGGTCACAGGAAGCATTACAGTCAGGCACTCAGTTCATTTTGTCCTGAGGCTTGCAGCGAAACTGGAAAAAGCATTATGTAGGCTTCTGGGTCAATGGCAGCCAGTTCAAATTCAGCATTTTCCTCCCTGGGGAACATGCTCATCAGGGAATGTATAATTCCTTGATGTCTAGGAAGAGCGTGGAGCTATTTACAGATGCCCCAATGTAGGTATGCCCCCCTCCCCCCGGTCTGATGCCATTTTCTCCCAAATAGTCAGATTGGCAGAGAAATTGAAAAAAAAAATGAAAACTCAGTGGCAGTGAAGAAATAGGCAGATCAGTGCAATTTTTGAAACAGTCCACCATGCAGCATGGGATCCTGCTCTGCAAACAAGGTGTCCATCAAGACCAACGCACCAGTTCTGCAGGCACAGATGTTCTATGGCTGCATCAGAGACATCGTTTGCATGCAGTGGCCACCTGAAGAGTCCGTGTCTCTGTGCCTTCGGATTTCTCAGTGGATATCCCATGTCCAGAGTGATGAAGATGTGAACAAGTGGGGTCCTTCCCCCAGTCCCCTTGCAGGGTCTTTGTGACAACGAGTGGATTCATTCAGTTGGATGCTAGATAACCTCTTGCTTTGTGATGGTGGGTTGAGGGATTGAGCTGGGCTGTTTGGCTACAGCTGCAATGGCTCCAGGAAGCAGTTTGTATTGTTCGACTCCTGACCCAGATGGTGGGGAAGGTTGGGGAGTTTCAGGAGTGGCTGTCAGGAGAAAAAACTATGTTAAATAAGCAGCTGTGTAGTCAGTGCATACAAGTGAAACATAGGCATTTTAATGGACAAGGCTTACGCCATGGACAAAGCAGATATGTTGGAAGACAGACCTCTAGCAGTTTCTAGAGCCCTTTAGGGGTGGGCGGTCTAGCAAATTGAATAAACAAACCAACAAATAAATAAAGTTATCCCTATTCAGTCATTGTATTTTCCCTGCTCCTATATGTTTACTGGGAGAAATCCAGCCAATATGTGTGGTTGCCATTTTGTTACGAACAGAGTGGCGTGGGTATTTGCAAGCTTCAGCCCACAACAAATATGAGTTTCTAACTGCAAACCAAAGTTTGAAAATGTTGCGCACTTTATTCGCTGGCAATATTTTGGGTAGCTGGAATCGCGTCTAGAGCAGGGCGGGCAATTTTTTTTTTCATGGGCCGCATGTTAAGAAACAGAAATTGTCGGCCAGAGGGTCAAGCCAGCAGGGCGAGGGTACTCTTGTGAGTTTGCAGTCGCAGCCGGGCAACCGCTTCTGTGGACTCTTCAAAGGCTACCGCCCCCCGTGGTAGCATAACGGCAGGGGGGAGGGGGGCCAGTCAGGGTCATCTGGCGGGCTGGATGTGGCCCCCGGGCCGTATAATGCCCAGGTCTGGTCTAGAGGATCACACAATTGTGCTTGGTAAATTTTGGTTTTTTGGCAATGCTGGATGAAGCCAATACCCACCGCTTTAACTTTTTAACAATTCTTTTTGGGTTTAAAAAACTTGAACTGGAAAAAATTCAGTTCTCCCCACTGCAGCTTCTCAAGTCCACATGGCCGGAGGGAGAACTTCTCCCCCTTGCTGTTTCCCAAGTCCATGTATCATCATCAAAAGAAATCCATTTCTTACTAAAATTCACCTGATTTTCAGGAGCTAATGAAGCCGTCTGGCGTGGAAGTTGAATCGGTTTCATTGGCTCCTGAACTATTCAGATTTGATTTTTTTCAGTAAAAATTGGTTTTTGGGTTTTTCGGTGATTCAGTTTTTACTGAAACACTACTCTTAGTTCCAGTAGGCCAGTGATGGCAAACCTTTTTGAGGCCGAGTGCCCAAATTACAGCCCAGAACCCACTTATTTATCGCAATGCCACACGGGCAAATTTAACCCTGAATACTGAGGTTTTAGCTTAGAAAAATGGTTGCTCTGAGGCATGCTGCTATCGAGTAAGTTGTTGTAGTCAGTGGCTTTGCTTTGAAGCAATTGTGCAACGCTTCTAACAGGTGAATCACAACCCCAGCAGGGTTTACTCAGAAGCATGCCCCATTGCCAGCAACCGAGCTTACTCCCAGGTAAAGGATCGTGCTTTAGTTCTTCACATGAAAATCAGTGGGATTTAACAGCGCTTAACAGGGCTACCTACACTGCTTCCCCAAAACTAGGTCTTAGATTTAATGAAGCCCAGCGGCCCGGGCCAGCCTAGATGGGGGGGAGCCATTTCCACATGACCAACTATGCCCATAGACAGGGCTCTGAGGCGCTGTTCTCTGGCACTGCGCCATAGGTTCGCCACCACTGCAGTAGGCAAACTAGGAGTGCCAAAGACCTAACTATTGAAAAGAGCCCTTGTTAAATAGCAATAGATTCATATTGCAGCTATGACATTCTCAGTGGGCAAACACATGCATTACTCTTTCCCCTTAGGCCTGACTTTAATTGGTCTCCCCAGAGCTCCTATTTACTTATCTGGTACAAACAAACAAATTCCCTGAATATTATTATATAATTCCTCAAATACAGCAAATAGCAGCTTGGTCATATAAATAACATGCAGGAAAAAAGTTCTAGCTATCCATGCATTGCACCCTCCGGTGCAGAACCCATGTCCTCTGTATCCTTTGCACAAGAATATTATCTGTACATAGCGTAACTCATTCTAGGTATCATGATTTATTGCAAAGACAAGCGTTCCTGGAAAGACAAATCTGTTGTGCAGAGATACTCACACAGCTGCCCATTGTGGATCTGAGCCGGCATTGTGTTGGCCACAATGACGTTTGTACCTAGATTCTCCTGGATAAGGTGTGGGTGCAGAGCATGATGGTGAGCATGAGGCGTATCACTCGACGACCCTGCAATTATTTACATGATTAAAAATAATTGGTGAAGTGTTCTTTGGCAATTTGAGATTCTTTTCTCACTTGCAATGGACTTCAGTTTCAGTAACCACAGAACACACACATACTGTAGAGCCTCCATTTGCCTCAGGGCCATGATGGAAACAGGGAGGGGTTTTAACCCTTTGACTTCCACTTCATTTTGATATTGGGAACTGGCTCCCTCAATCTACTAATAGCGTTTTAAAAGAGAAAGACATATCTCAGGATATTTCCTCCTTCCATCAGCTGGTGGTAAAAGAATGTAAATAGAATGATTTCAATGAGCAACATCTCTATTATATGCCAACCACACTGAGAGGACTAACTAAAGTGTTTCTTTAGCAGGGAGTTCTGAGTTCAGAGATGAAGGCCAAGGGCTCCTTCCAGCTGTTTCCTCCTCCCATTTAAAGTGGGACTGATGCTTTCGCCAGCACCTTCTTTGCAGCTTAACACCTAAAGTCTTGAAGGCCAACAGCAGCAAAGTTCTCAGTGCCAGTACTCACCGCCCAGCAGCATCTCCTGCAACAGGTTGTCGATCTTAGCCATGCCAAAGAGTTTGACGAACTGAATCTGCTCTATCATCTGCCAGGTGATGCTCTGGAGGGTCGGCAGCAGGAGAAGCAGCTCTCCAAAGCGTCCCCGGGAGTCATACTGCCGGTCATTGATGTAGTCCTCCAGGCTGACTTGGACTTGGTACCGCATCCTTTTGATCTTGGTGGGGTCGCTGAGGCCTTTAGCATCTGGAGATAACCAAAGACGTTAGAAACTGTACCGTTTCTAAAGGGTGGGCAGAGCCATTGAATGTGACTTCTGGATTCAGTCTGATGCCTTTGTGCTGCCTTAGTCAACTGACTCCACAATCAGGATTAGATGTCTTCTAAAGACTACCCAGCTCTTTTGCTTTTGCCTATAAATTCTTTCTCTTATCTGTAATATCTTGTTGCTACAAATCTTTGAACATTCAACTCATGCCCCTCAAACTGTACAAAATGATTCATTTGAACAAATGATTGAGGACTATGGTCTACACTACTATGTATAGATAACTTTGTGTAGTATCATAGTATGTAATTTTGCGTCATTTAATGTATCATGTTACTTTGCTTCAAACTGTTTTTAGACTTCTGGCGGTTCTACCACCCTGACATGACCTGGATGGTCAGGCCATCCTGATCTCATCAGAACTCAGAAGCTAAACACAGTTGTCCCTGGTTAGCATTTAGATGGGAGATCACCCAGGGACTCCAGAGTTGCTCTGCAGAGGCAACAGAGTTGCTCTGCAGAGGCAACAGCAAACTACCTCTCTTGTCTTGAAAACCCTATGGGGGCATTATAAGTTGGTGGCAAACTTGATGGTATTTTCCATTACCATTATAACCCTAATCCTATTGCACTGTTTATTGAATATCCCACCATGTTAATTGTATTGACTCATTCTGTGCAATCCACCTTGAGTTCCAGTAAGAAAGGCAATCAGTCAGTCAGTCAATCAATCAATAGCTGCTAAATGCCAGTGTGGTATAGCGGTTAAGAGCGGTGGACTCTAATCTGGAGAACAGGGAATTCCCCATTCCTCCACATAAAGCCTGCTGGGTGATCTTGGACCAGTCACAGTTCTCTCAGAATTCTCTCAGCCCACAGAGAGGCAGGCAATGGCAAACCACATCTGAATGTCTCTTGCCTTGAAAACCTTATGAGGTCACCATGTCAGCTGTGACTTGACAGCACACGCGCGCACACCAGAACTGTTATCTCAAGGAATGAAAGGAGAGGGTGTATTCCCCTTTCCGAGCTCTCCATCTTCTGAAGCACAGGGTGGGGGAGTGATTTGTTGCCTGATCCTGGCTGAATGCAAAAAACAGGAAGCAGCAAATCCACTGCTGTTGCTGGTAGAAAATGCTTAACTCCCTTCGCCAGTTTTGGGGTTACCGGAACCCTTCTCTTACAAATCCAAGTGAGGTCACACACCATCAAGCTACCAGTCATATTTGTGTGATTCATTTTGGGCTGGAACAATAAAGTAAATGCCATGTAGCAGTGGCGTAGCACCAAGGGGGACAGGGGTGTGTGATGCATCGGCGCACGTCAGTGCGGGGGGCTGCATGGGCACAGGGCTTACGATTTCGCAGTTACCCTCACTCACTTGCTTGCCATGTAGTGGCTAAGAGAATAATACTAAGGAGGTCTGTGCCCCATTTTATTTAATGGGGCTTAATCCAGTGGTGGGATTAAAATAATTTAACAACTAATTCCAGCAGTGGGATTCAAATAATTTAACAACTGATTGTTTACAAGCACCATTTTAACAACTGGTTCTGCCAAAGTGGTGCGAACCTGCTGAATCCCACCACTGGCTTAATCCCAGGAAGGACAGAGCTGTGAACCAGACAGTTCTCATTCAAATTTCTCTTCTGCCATGACCTCACCAGGTGATCTTAGAAAAGTCACTTTCTCTCAGGCTTGGGATACAATGTTCAGTACGCTCATATGAACCTACCATACATCCTGGTTGGTACCTATGTGGGAAACCCCCAAGGAAGTGCAGGCTTGCTATGCAGAGACAAGGAAGAGCACATAGGACAGTTGCAAATTGACAGCACTTTCCACCCTCTTACTGCCATAAGGACTATTGAGATACTAGTTCATTTGAGGCACTTTAAACAAAGTGCATTTCAGGCACTTTAAACAAAGAGCTACACACACCAGCTGTGTCCAGTACAACTATTGTCTCATGTGCCAGCAGGTTTTTTAAGAATCCTTTGCCAATACTTCCTCATAGTATAACCAACTAACCACCAAGAAAACTGAATTCAGTGATTAAACCTATTTTTAGTTGTTTGATTCTTTTAAAGTTAGTGAAAAAAATTGATTCTACCTGGATCAAAGAAGATGATGGCTTTCAAACATGCATATTCGTTGTCATCAATCTGCAGTTCCTGGAAAGGCAACACGAGTTCATCCAGGATCCGCACGGCCACACGGCTGACCTCCATCAATTCCGGACAGTTCCTAGGGATTATGTGATCATTTCCTGCAGACAAAAGTGGTATTTTTAAAAGATCAAGTGAGATGCCTTCACTCTTCTGTACACACTGCAGGTTTTATAATAAACTGTGCTAATATTTCCCATACATAAATTAGTAAGCAGAGAAAATTTATCAGTGAAGCTATCAGGCATTCCCTTTCTTTATACATCAATTGATGGTGCCATATTTTATATGAGGTTTGATTACTGGCCCAAATAGTTTATACTCTTTTCTACCAAAACATCTTAGTGGAATTGTGACTTCATCCGCCATGTAGGCCATCTAGATGCTAGACCCGTGGTGGCGAACCTTTGGCACTCCAGATGTTATGGACTACAATTCCCATCAGCCCCTGCCAGCATGGGCAGATGAGAATTGTAGTCCATAACATCTGGAGTGCCAAAGGTTCGCCACCACTGTGCTGGACCATCTTTGTTTTAGAATGGACCCCTTGGGTTACAGTGCCTACATAGTTCTATTTGGTAGACACTAGGACCCTAGCAGACCATTCTGAAACAAAGATGGTTCAGCACGTGGTGGATGAAGTTACAATTCTACTAGGAGCTTTTGGTGGAAAAGAGTATAGAATTGTCTCATTTGACAGCAGTAGCTCTTCAGGGTCCCAGGCAAAGAAATGTCTTTTCCAGGTCCTCATACCTGAGGGCCTAAGTGATCCTGATCCTTCAGTCAGATATCTACTTGTTTGTTTCCTGCTGGGAACTGAACTTCCAGGTGCATGGGAGCTGTTCAGGAATACAGCACAAGGCAAGAGGGTGTATATGCTTTCCCAACCCCAAACAACCATGAAGAAGCACTGCTGACCCCATTGGGAAACCTTTATGCATGGGAGGGGCCATGGCTCAGTGGTAGAGAATCTCCTTGGCATGCTGAAGGCCCTAGGTTCAATCCCCGGCATCTCTAATTAAAAGCATTAGATAGAAGGTGATGTGAAAGACCTCTGCTTGAGACTCTGGACAGTTTGAGTGCATAATTCTGACTCTGATGCACCAATGGTCTGATTCATCGTAAGGCAGCTTCAAGTGTCATTGGTCATGCATCCCTTCATTTTACTTACTTGCTTACTTACTTACCTACTTACTTACTTACTTAATATACCGCCCACCCCCCGAAGGGCTCTGGGCGGTGTACAACATCAAATGACTTAACATAACAGGAAGAGCACAATCATAATCTCAAATATAAATATTGCTCTAGTCTATAACATTAGAATAACTAACCCATCTAAAATGCAGCATACAATATACAGCATCCAACAGCTTAAAAACCCCTCCTGAGAGGGGGAATGGAAGACCCCATAGGTGTAATAGGGACCACCTAGGTTAAAGGAGGGAGGGGTGCGATCAGTGGCCAGCTTCCCCAAAAGCCTAGTGGAATAATTCAGTCTTACAGGCCCTGTGGAACTCACCAAGGTCCCATAGGGCCCAGACGGTTGGAGGATGAGTGTTCCACCAGGCAGGGGCCATTGAACGTGTGGTGTCCTCAGGCCATGTCAGATTGGCAAAAAGGATTCGGAAAGAGAAGCTGACGATTGCATTCATGCCCTCCTTGTGGGCTTCTCTGCTTATTGGACTGGACTCAACAGAATGCTGAATTAAATATACTTTGGGTCTGATTCAGCAGGACTGTTAAAATATTCTCCCATACTTTCACCCCTAGGAAACAGACCTTCTTTGCTGACTTTTGTATTGTTTCAAACATTCATATCATTAAAGAAAAACATGAGGATTGATCCTCTCTCAGCCTACTTTCAGCTCTTGTGAAAACTATGCTCTTTTTCCCACCCTCATTGTTCAATCAATTGCCAATCCAACATTTGAATCAAAACAGGATGCCAGTGCCCCCTTCCTTCCAAATTCCCTCAAAGAAAACATCTCAGATGGGAGCCTCCTGAGATATTGGCAAAGGTATACTTTACCTAGTAGCAGGATGTCTTTGAAGATCATTGACCGCTTGGCTGCTCCTAGTAAGAGGTGCTCCCCTGCATGTGCACGTAGCAAAGCCACCTGAATGAATGAAAGTAACATCATTATTCAGATGACATAGGAAGGGCAGAGCAAAGGGCTCTAATGAAAAGAATTTGGACAAAGCATGTCTTCCTACCACCTTCTGTGAAGACGAGAAGGTAACTGTTGATGTTAGATATGCTCTCGGTATTAGGTTATGGGCCCAGATGGTAATGAGATCATGTTAGAAGCTGAGCAACTATCACGTTGCATACCACTTAGCTTTGCATTGTTGGGACAGCCTCATTTTGAATGAATGAATTATGAACATGAATTATATTTAGAGGTGATTCTTTAGAATTGGGGGCAGAACTCTAAGAAAAATGCTATATTGTTGAACTGGACTAAATAACATCATGAAAAGAGCAAAAAGGAACCAGGGACCTCATCTAGGGCCATTTCTCTTCCTTGTTGGGGTTGCACTGTCTCTAACCCTTTATGATCTACTCACATGTTAAAGTGTATATGTTTTCACAGAGACATTAAATGTTCATGTTATCTGTTGTACTGCAATTCATGGTTATGTTTAATATTGTTGTAGATAAGCTATAGCTATTTATATTGTTTTGGTTGCTTGGGCTTATTTATACCTGTATTTTTTGTTGATCAAACAGTGAGCTTGCCAACCTCCAAGTGGTAGCTAATGATCTCCTGCAATTACAACTAATCTCCAGGCAGTAGAGCTAGTTCATCTGGAGAAAATGGCCACTTTGAAAGGCGGACTCTATGGCATTATACTTCATCAAAGTCCCTCTGCTCCCCAAACTCCATCCTTCTCAAGCTTCATCCCCCAAATCTCCAGGTATTTTCCATCCCAGAGCTGGCAATCCTATCAAACAGTGGGACACCCTCCCTAAGATTATCATTCCTACCCTTATGCCATGACAGAGGCGTAGCTGAGCCAAACTGCCCTTGGCAAGATTCTACTTTTCACCTCTAATGCCCCCCCCCATGGCACTCCTCCTTTCTCAAGCTCTCTGCACATTTACTTGAAATTTTTTTTTTTTCAGAATCTAGGCTGCAAAGGTTTGTTCATTAGTAAAATGGCCTGATGGGAATCTACTTTCCAGGAGACCTTGTGAGTCTCAAGGTCTCCTGGGGAAACTGTAGTTCCTCAGGCCATTTTACTGCAAATAGGCCTTTGCAGCCTGAAAAAGTTCTGAAAAAGGAAAGGAACGAAGGTAAGTGTGGAAGGTGGGGGATGGGGAAAGGGGAGGGACTCAAAGCAATTTTCAGGCTCTCCTGTGATGCTCGGAGGCATGGCACCACACCTCACTCTTGTAGCCCAGACTGTGCCATGATTTGTCTGGTGTGCATCTTGTTGTAACAAAGGATAAAGGATATAAGGTTGTTGTTATTGTTTTATTTCTCTCTGTGCCCTGTTGTTAATGACAGACAGTGTCACTTTGTACTGTTCAGTGGTTCGCAAGAATGTTCCGAATCTCCTGTCCTACTTCTCTTAAAAAGCTCTGTAGAAACAAAGGTCAACGCAAAGATGCAGCATGACACAGATGCTTCTTAATGTCCGACCAGGACTGAGCTATGTGGCAAACAACCACTAAACATTAACCGAAGGGTTTGGGGAAAGGATTTCTTTACGGGGATGGGCCAATTTGTACATACTGAACAAACAGAGAAGGAGAAATATCTTGCAAAGAAAGAGCTAAGGAAACGGAAAAGTTCTCAAAGGCTTAGCTCACGGTAGCGAGCCAAAGAAGGGGAGACATATTTGACAGAACAGAGCACTGATGTTAATAAGAAAGGGACCAAGTCTTCAAAACATATATATAATATAAAGGCATTCTACTAATAAACCAGAGCATGCAACGGGAAATGCAAATACCTCCAGTAGCAGGGAAAATGCAGGGGAAATGGAAATGTAGGAAAAATGGTCCATGTTGTATGCAGCAGAGCTTGTTTTCACCAGCCTTGTTCATGGTCTGGATAGGTTCTGGTGCGCAGCCATCCCCCACAAGTAAAGCAACGTAACGACATAACATCCTCTGCTGAACTAGACCATGCAGCAGGGTGGTTCACTGGTAGAGAATGGCTGGTTCAACTGCCAGCATCTCCAGTTAGAAGGATAAAGTAGTGGGATGTGAGAGAACTCTACCTGACACCCCTGGAGAGCAGCTTGCCAGTTCAAGTAGACAGTACTGACCTTGAACTGGGTTTGTTTCTCCAGCCCTCCATATGAAGCCTACTGGGTGACCTTGGGCTTGTCACAGTTCTCTCAGAACTCTCTCAACCTCACCTACCTCACAAAGTGCTCCGCAAATCGGATTATAGTTATTAGGTCGATGTTCATGGATTATATTCTTATCAGCCTCTTCCCAGCATGGCCAATTGGCCATGCTGGCAGGAGCTGATGGGAATTGTAGTCCATGAACATCTGGAGAGCCGCACGTTGCAGACCCCTGGTCGACTCTGGGCCATCCAGGTTATAATCATTAGTCCCCAGGGATATCCACTTTGGGGATGGATGAATCCAGACAATACAGCCAGCCAAGGATATGGTTTAGAGTTGTGCAAATGTAAAACCACCCCCAGATTCACTTCTTTAAAAAAGCACATTGGGGTGCTTAATGCTCCCTAAGTTAATAGTGATCTTTTTCCATGTGTAGAAGTTAGATGAAAGAAAGGAAACCCTGCAAGAGATAGTATTTCAGTATTGGGATAGTATTTCGGGTTGGCATACCCCTGATCAGGATAGCCCAGACAAGTCTGATCATAGATCCCCCATTTTTGTATCTAGTAATACTGTCTCTGATTTGAATTTACATTGACACTTTCAGCAGAAGCGTAGCCAGTGTGGTACACAATTGCATGGATCAATACAGTGAGCGTTATCTTCTCTAGTGTGTTCCCACATTCAATGAAAAATTAGCCCCCTGGCAAATTTGAGCAGTGCATGAACTTCTCTTGGGGGCTGAAATGTGAGGGACTATTTACCTGGCTGCCAGCGAAGGTTTGTGAAGGGCAGGATTTGGGTGTTTTGAAGCCATGGCTCTTTTCGGCCGCCATTACGCATGAATAAATGCACTTTGAAACCGGCTTCAGTGCTCTTTGAAGTTAAAAGTGCGAATGGCAAAACTAATTTTGCAAACAAAGTTGTGAAAGTGGTTTGAACGAATACTCTTTAAGTGCAGCGGAAGGGGCCCATATTGAAGCCAACAGGTCTTTCATTCTGAGCCAATTTATCTTAACCAAGTTCATTTAGTTCACTGAACCTGCTGCCTTATAAGCGTGCACAGAATTGCGATCTTCAGTATTTAAATGTACATCTGGCAGTCCAGTCCCGCACAGAATTCCTACAATCTATGTCCATGTGCTGGAAGTTCCACTGGCATTAAGACTGTTTATATGAGCCTGATTTTTCAAATCATGTCCAAAAAACTGGGTGAGTGGGAATGAATAATAATAACTATGCTTAACTGGGTATCACAAAGTGCTTGAAAAGTCCTTACAACTAATTGAGGAATGTGAATTTTTTTCTGAAAAATCATAGTATACTTTCAGATTAAAACTGAACAGAGAACCAAAGAACTGGAAAAGAAGCTCACCTGATCATCCAAAGGAAGCTCGCAGAAGGCTGGGATGTACTTGGCCCACTCCACCAGCACTAGCAACTGCTGCTTCATAGACTCACACACGTCCGCAATATTAGCAATCTTTTTCTCTGATATCTCCACTGATCACAGAAAGGGGCAATGACATCTGAAAGAGTGAGAGGCACTTCGTATGACATTGCTTGGTGAGGTAAGCTGCCTTATAAACCATGAGGCAAAGTAGGGTTTAAATAAATAAATGTTTAAATAAATAAATAAACCACCAAGGACTCCAGTCATTACATCATTCTACCTTTTGACTTAAAACATTCCCCCCCCCTTCACTATTTTAATGTCTTCAGTTTTACTTTTGCATAAGGTTCTGACAGGTATGTATGCTTTGCAACCACCATTATGTCACTACTGGAGATTTTTAAGCAGAGGTTGGATGCCTATTTAAAATTTGGTTTTATTTTATTAATGTAATCTATTTTATGTATGATTATTATTGTAAGCTGCCTTGGCCCTGACCTGGACAGAACCTAGAAGCTAAGGAAGGTTGGCCCTGGTTAGTACTTGGATGGGAGGCCACCAAGGAACACCAGGGTTGCTATTCAGAGGCAGGCAATGGCAAACCACCTCTGAATGTCTCTTGCCTTGAAAACTTTACTGGGTTGCCATAAGCTGACTGCAGCTTGACAGCACTTCACACACACACAGAAGCTGACTTGACAGCATAAGGCATCCGATAAACAACGCCATAGGTCTAGGATTGCAGAATTAGAAAACAAGGCCAACACGAAATGGTCTAAGGCGAGACATATTATAAACAATGTACTGAGCAGATTACAAAAGCAGAAGACAGGGCAGTAAAAGTAAGATTCATGCAATAAACATTGTGATAGATTACAATCCTATTCCTTTGTAAAACCGCATCATTTGATAAAATGCTGCACAGACTCAGTCACAATTCTGCCTTTTCCTGAGTAGTAACACTTCAGCAGCACTTCTAGATTTTCGTACAGACAGGACCCAGGTACCATTTTTGGAATTCTGAGCAGAGTAGTTTAACCTGGCGAAAAGCTGACAATCACAGCACATCCACTATTTCAACTGTGGGATCGAATATGATAGCCCAGGTATTTTAGCTTAATTCAGTCATATTGTGTATTGTCGGCTTTCGCTTTTGTCGAATACTTATAGGCAGCTTAGGCTTCCGGCAGAGATCTCGCCTGCATCTGTGGCTGGCATCTTCTTCAGATCCTCTGAAGATGCCAGCCACAGATGCAGGCGAAACGTCAGGAGAGAATGCTGCTAGAACACGGCCGTACAGACCGGAAACCACACAGCACCCAGTTGGATATTCCCTGTGCTGAGTGATACAAAATAGATTGCCAAACTAAAAACTCTTTTTTTCTAGACACTAAGAAATAGAAAGAGAAGGACTTACAAAATTAGCTTTCAGTTTACAGATGTCAACTGAAAGGAAGGTGACAGGGAAAGAAAACATTAAGATGCAGTATTGCTCACTTTTTCACAGATTGAGAGAAGTACCTGTTGTGAAAGGACTTCTGCTTGCAGTAAAACGTTAATGGAAGGTGAGCTGCTGTCTTCGTAGCTGGAGCGACGGGTGCTGATTCGATCACGTTCGTTCTGTACAGCTACAAAAAACAAAATGAAAAAAAATCCTTCTAAATTGCTCTAAAAAGCTCATCACAACAACAAAAAAAGGCTTCAAATTCTTCAGCATTTGGAAAAATACCGTTTTAAAATTTACATCACTTTTAAAATTCATCAACAGCCATGCATGAAATAGATGTCTAAAATTACATTTCATCTTCACTGAATTTTATCTGTCAGCTGTAATCGTGTTCTGTCCAAGGCATATTTTTTTGTCTTCCACTCCCCATCCTTGGCAAATATCTTAATCTCTCTTCCTGGTATGGATGAGAGGAGAAAAAAAGCTTTTGTTTTAACAATGCAGATTTACTTCATTGTCCCCATCCTCTGTTTGCCAGGAGAAAGCCTGTTTCATGCATGTCAAGTTCCTTCCTCCGTGGTTTGAAAAAAAGTCTTGACGCTTCTGAATTTACTTAGGGAAAATGTTATTCGTTTAACATTAAGCTCTTTTTCTGCTGTTCCGAGGAGAAAGAGGAGAAACTGGGGACAGTCATGTAGGTGTACTGTTAGTACAGGCAGTAATGGTCTAATCAAAAATAAGAAACCGGTGAAACTGCAAAGGTTGTACCTAGCATTTGTCTATTTCACAGGTGAGCAGAGGGTGAGATGGAAGCTAGCTGTGGATCAGGATGGGGCACCTGTGGAACTGTATTAGCCAGAAAGAAGTAAGGCCACCATCCAGAATAAGCAGGTGGTAAGGTGTTTTCTTCTGCTCTGGTGGTGGTAGAAAGTGCAGTCAAGTTGCATCCGACTTGTGGCGACCTCATAGAGTTTTCAAGGCAAGAAATGTTTAATTTGCCATGGCCTGCATCTGCATAGCAGCCCTGGACTTTGGTGATCTCCCATCCAAATGCTAACCAGAGCTGACCCTGCTTAGCTTCCAAAATCTGATGAGATCAGGGCTAGTTGGTGACATTTAAAGCACAAAAGGCGTAACCTCTGGAATGGTGGTTTTAAATAGTAACCAAAAGAGATGCCGCAGCTGTAGTGTCCTGTGGCCCCAAGGAAGTTTTACGGTGGCGTGGGGAAGCAAAAAAGCTTCCCTGCCACTGGGAAGCCCCTATTGGGTTTAATTGACTTATTCCACTGAAAAGGTGGCATAAGTCCTAAGGCCTGGCTACTGGGGCAATGGCCAGGTGAGAGCAGACTACTGTTGGCTCCCCGCCCCACTGGCCAAGCCTCTGGACCACCGGTGGTGGGATGTAGGGATGCTGGCATGGCATACAGCACCGTGTCCCACCACCAAGGAGGGCCATAACATAAGGTGACCAGATGGTCACCTTTGTGAACCGGGACGGGACGGGGGTAGGTGGCTGCACGTGCAGCCACATGAGCGCACGGCCTTCTGGGGCTTGCCGTTTCCCGCCCTGTCACAGGGTGGCAAACGGCAAACCCCAGAAGGCCGTGTGCTCCTGCGGCTGCGCGCGCAGAAGGCTGCCGCACTGCCTCGCGCCCCAGAAGGCAGTGCGGCAGCCTCCTAAAAATCGGGAGAATTTGAAGAACCCGCGGGACGCGGGACAAATTGTTTAAAGGCGGGACTGTCCCACCAAAAGCGGGACGTCTGGTCAGCCTACCATAACAGGTACATGGAGGTGGATTCAGCCTAAGGAGGTCAAATCCGCCGGTGCAGCTCCACACCATTCCCAATGGCACCACATTCCCCCTGCCCTCGGATGGGGCTGTAAGGATTCCTGAGTGATAAATGAGACTTGTTAAAATGCATGTGAGATTTAAACCCAGGAAGCTTTGTAAGAGCTTCATCTCAGACAAATTTGTAACGATCAAACGGCAATAATATCTGTGAAAAAAATCCTAAACAGGGCAGTTCAGAATTTGTCTCCACTCAGTTGAAGGGGTCTTACTCCTACAAAAGTGTTTTTAGCATTGTATTGTGTAACTGTAATATATTAGTAAGGATTTTTTAAAAATCAAATCAGATTCCATCCAAATTAGGGAAATTAAGCAAATTTGCTTGGATCTATTTCACCTACTTTATTCTGAGTTTAAAATGAAAGAATTTGATCTGGGCTTGAATTTATAACCAAGGGGAAAGGAACAAAATAACCAGGGACTGGGCTTGGATTTATAACCAAGGGGAAAGGAACAAAATAACCAAAAACTTTGCTAAACAAGAAAATTATTAAATTAACGATGCAAGAATCATAAGCATTGTAGGCAAGGCAATTATAATCAGTCATAAGACACAGAAATGTACACATATGCCTTGCAATATACATGTAGATTCATGATAAGAAGATAAACAATAGAAAGACAGCAACAATTAGAAATAATGGCCACATTATACAAAGAAACGGCTTCCCAATAATCCCACTCTAATGTTTTTCTTTAGATAATAATTATTTCTTGCTCAGTGAAGCTTTTGACTATTTGTCAATACTATACAATGACTATACAATACAATGACTATACAAAATGTATCAGCTGTTTTAGTTCTGTTCTCTTAAAAGTATCACACAACTTTCTGGACAGAAACTACCCACAACTTTTCATGCTGTTTTTTGAAGCCACAAAGGCGAGATTGCTGACTTTTTAAAGGCAAAGGTGTTCTGAGTATCAGTGGGCTAACTAGGGATATGTCAAGATTGAAATGTCAAGATGAAATCAGAAACAGGCAGAACTGTTGACCGAGAGGTGGAAGTAAGCATTTGGTTTGACCTGCGAGACTGCCTTCTCCAATATACCCCCAAAGGGCATGACGCTCTGCAAATAACAACTGACTGGTAATTGACTGGCCCAACAATTGACTGGAAATTGACTGGCCCAAAAAGGGTGCAGCTGTCCTCGTCTAGAGCCAGAGCCTTCTCAGCTCTGGTCCCAGCTTTGCCAAATGAGACCAGGGCCCTGTGGGATCTTGCCCCATCTGCAGGGTCTGTAAGTCAGAGCTGTTCTGCCAGGCCTACAGTTGAGGACAGTGATGGCATATATCCATCGTTGGCTGGCCTCCCATCCCCTTTTTGCTTCCCTCTTTCCTCCCATCCTCATTGACTTTTATATTTTACATTATATGATCGACTTGTGTTGTGTAATATTTTAACAAATTCATTGTATGAAGGAATAATGATGTAAATCATTCCGAGCCTGTGCAAATGGGGTCTAACAAATTGAATAAATAAATGTTATCAGTCTGTGTTCAGTAGGCCTAGCTAAGGCTCATTCCGCACATGCAGAATAATGCACTTTCAAACTGCTTTCAGTGCTCTTTGAAGCTGTGCGGAATAGCACAATCCACTTGCAAACAGTTGTGAAAGTGGTTTGAAAACGCATTATTTTGCGTGTGCGGAAGGGGCCTAAGATGTTTTTCTTTATTGCCTTATCCCTGTGAAGAGGTGGTTATAAACTATGGTACTGGCTGCAATTGGAAGATTTAGGAGTTCTACTCTGGTATCTCCTGACAGGATGTGTGGTCCATTTGTGGCAACTACTGAAGTCTCGAGATTGCCAAATCATGCATTCACCTATCATTTGAGGACAACCAATCTGCTCTTTGGCTAATCACAAGAATATCTGTGTGAAACAATATCTGATTGTTGATATTATACTTGTAGCTCTCCAGATTTATTTTCCGGCCGTATCATTCAGCTTGATAAAAGGGCTATAATGAGGCTGTACAGAAATTAAAACCATGTAGTCAGCAGCTGTTAATAGGAGTGCTCAAGGTTACACAATTTGTTATCAGGATCCCTCCCCTTCCCTCGGCTCAGTCACGGCATGATGTTTTCTAAATGTTTACTCAGTATTTAGCTGGTCATGGACCTAATGTAACTTCTATTGAATATTAACAGACAAATACAAAATGGGCTCAGGGAGAGGAGAGGATTGCTGTTTTCTTCAGGCAAACTTAAGCGAAGTTTGGAAATACCGGTGCTTATGGGAATTATCAGTATTCAGGACAGGATGTAGGAAAAGCTCTCTTGAAACTAACCGATGGCCTATGACAGTGATTCCCAACATGGACCCTGCAAGAGCCATGGCACCCACTACTGTATTTACTGGTGTCCACTTCTTTCTTTCCCAAAGCAGCAATCCAATCCTGACCTTCCTTTACGTCACTAAAACAGGAAGTCCTTCATAAGAGCAAAGGAGACATAGTTCTTACGTTTACAAGAAACAACCATTTGGAAACATTCGATCATAAGAGAATCCTTTGCTTAGAACCAGCAATACTTTGTGATTAGCCCCAACCTCCATAGCAGCCATTTTGGGGTGGTGCCAAATCAGAGTTGCCAAATGGCCTGGAGAAATATCTCCAGTCCCATTAATTGAGGTTCATGAGATGTTATTTCTAGGTGATATTATTTATCTCACTGCCACGTGAAGTTTTCCTTGCCGATTTTCATACATTAGGCCTTTATTAAAGAGACACGGTTTTTTCCTTCAGCCAACTCTTTCTTACATTCCAAAAAGGCTCAATAAGGTTGGTGACACTGACATAAGAACATAAGAACATAAGAACTAGCCTGCTGGATCAGACCAGAGTCCATCTAGTCCAGCACTCTGCTACTCGCAGGGGCCCACCAGGTGCCTTTGGGAGCTCACATGCAGGATGTGAAAGCAATGGCCTTCTGCTGCTGCTGCTCCTGAGCACCTGGTCTGCTAAGGCATATGCAATCTGAGCTCAAGGAGGATCAAGATTGGTAGCCATAGATCGACTTCTCCTCCATAAATCTGTCCAAGCCCTTTTTAAAGCTATCCAGGTTAGTGGCCATCACCACCTCCTGTGGCAGCATATATTCCAAACACCAATCAAGCACGTTAGCGTGAAGAAGTGTTTCCTTTTATTAGTCCTAATTCTTCCCTGCATTTCTCAATGAATGCCCCCTGGTTCTAGTATTGTGAGAAAGAGAGAAAAATTTCTCTCTGTCAACATTTTCTACCCCATGCATAATTTTATAGACTTCAATCATATCCCCCCTCAGACGTCTCCTCTCCAAACTAAAGAGTCCCAAACGCTGCAGCCTCTCCTCATAAGGAAGGTGCTCCAATCCTTCAATCATCCTCGTTGCCCTTCTCTGCACTTTTTCTATCTCTTCGATATCCTTTTTGAGATGTGGCAACCAGAACTGAACACAGTACTCCAAGTGCGGTCGCACCACTGCTTTATATAAGGGCATGACAATCCTTGCAGTTTTATTATCAACTCCTTTCCGAATGATCCCCAGCATAGAGTTTGCCTTTTTCACAGCTGCCATGCATTGAGTTGACATTCCCATGGAACTATCAACTAAGACGCCCAAATCCCTTTCCTGGTCTGTGACTGATAGCACTGACCCCTGTAGCGTGTATGTGAAGTTTGGATTTTTTGCCCCTATGTGCATCACTTTACATTTAGCTACATATGAAGTTTTGAATCATATTTCCCTCAGCAGTCAATCACAAGTCCCCAGAAAGCGAAAAGCAGGATGAGGGGATCAGCTCTTCCCCTCAGTGATCAAATTCAGAGGTATACTGCCTCTCAGCATGATTGTTCCTTTCAGCTATCATGTCCAACAGCCACTGATATATTTATTCACATTAATATGTATAATCCATTCCATAACCATGTAAGCTAACAACACGAATCGCAAGGCATGAATCTGCAGAATATAGGCTAATTCCACAGGAGTGGTTGTGTTTGTCTAGTGCAACCAAAACAGAAAAGAATCTCAAAAAGATGCATCTCAGATGTGGATCAGGTTGGATTTGTATTTATATAGAAAGTTTTGAGTTTTAAGCTTCACATTCACTGTATTATCTGTCTTTTTCATGTTTTCATGTTTTAACTTTTGCTGTCATGCCACAGCTGAGTTAAGATAACCCCATACTGTAAGAGAGATGGTTTGCCATTGCCTTCCTTTGTGTTATGACCCTGGTATTCTGTGGAGGCCTCCCATCCAAATACTAGACAGGGTCAGGGCTAAGAAGATTACTCAGCAGACTTGCAGGGTGCAAAGAGGGGTGTGAACCTGGGTTTCTCAGGTCCTAGTCTGAAACCTTAACTATTACATCACTCTATCTTCTGCTGTTATTAGCACAAGTCAGAAGAAAAGTGCATTTTTCTCCCACCCCTCCTCCAAGAAGGTCAGAGCAGCTCATATGGTCCTCCTTTCCCCATTTATCCTCACAATAACCCTTGAAGATAGATAAGGCAGACAGTGAATGACTGCCCCAAGGTCACAATGACAGATGGGCAGAGGACTTGCCTTTTTCTGTCAGTCTCCAATCCCCCTATTCCTGTTTGATGTGTGTGTAGAGGATAACAGCCAATCAAGACCTAGGAATGGCTGAAAGCCAAACAGAAGGGGGGAAGAGAACATCTGTTCACTGTTCACTCTACCACTGAATACAGTTGGAGCCCTCAGAAAGGGAGACTGAGGGATTCTGTCTCAGACATTGAAAGGAATCAGCTAAAATAGTGAATGTTTTCAAATAGGGAAGCCTCCAGAACAGTAGGTGGGAAGAAATCCTTTCTCAGGAGACTTTGTATGCCTCAGGCTTTTGGGATATAAAGCAGGCTAATTTCAGTGAAGATTTAAAAGAGGAGACTCAGGATCTAGTGTTCAGAGGTTCCAGGCTAAGTTATTAGAATTTCCAGAATTACACTTCTGCTGCAAGATTCTTAAGGTTGGGGAAAGGCTGAAGATTCGCTTGTAACTGCTGTCTACAGTCCTACTGTGCTAACTGAAACATTAGAACTTCACATTAGAACTCCAAATGCTGCGTGCCATAAATCGTTTTAAGCCAGTTTACTGAAAAAGTACATGTAGGGGTGTAGGTAGGACAAAATCACTTTGTAGGACAAGATCACTTTGTCCCGTTGTGCCATGGTGGAATTTTGAAATGGTCAAATTCTTCCCTGAAAGGGTTATGGGCCAATACATTGGACCCTTGGCCACGGTAATGTTTTGTTTGGCTCTTAGGGCAATTGGGATCATAAAGAATTTATGATAATGAACTAGTCAGATCTGGGTTCCAAGGACTTATTAATTTTCTCCACAGCCTCACAGGAGCTTCAGGGAATGGTACTTTAAAAGTCCGTAGGGACCCAATTTGGTTCAGGGTCAAAGCATGTGGAGAGGAGGATGACTTCTCCCCAAAGTGTTTTCCCTAGCTGAAATGGTCTGGGAGAGGGGAAGTTAATAGCCCCAGCTCCCATGGCCATTTCAGCTTGAACCTGGACTCAGCTCCTTAGAAATCATAACATGCAACTTTTATATTCTGTTTCACATAAAGATGACAATAGATTATATATATCCCTCCACCACAGAACAAAGCATGCTGGGCATTCTTTGTTGTAGAATGCTCTGCCTGTGCCTACCTAGCCCTGCTCCCCTAATCTGTTTGAAAGTAAAAATACATTTTGACTTAAATGCTCTTGTATCAAAGTACTACATTCAATAATGCACAAAACAATGGTTTTGATAAAGGCAGCATGTAAAAATGAATGATAATTCTCATATTCATTCAGGACTATATTCTAATGTGGCAGCGTACAACTTTCTCAACAGCTGTACCTCAACTGATTGAACTATCATATTTCTTTGGAACAAAGCATAGTTAAAGGGAGACAAGTGGTGCTTATATTCTAGCAGTTGCAGTAGCAGGTGTTCTAGTGGGCAGGTGAGACTAGCCATGGGGTAGGAACTAGATAATTAACACTAAATAGAGATAATGCAAGTTTAACTCCAAAAAGTGATAGTCCAGAACAGCCCAGGAGTTTCTTACTATGTAGCAACAGATGAGCCCAGAAAGGAACTCAGTGATATACCTTAACATGTATGGACTTAATCAGAAACCTGGTTAGGGAGAAGAGACCACACGAATCCTCATCCCAATCAAGATAAGCCCAGTAATTAAAAACAACAACCCTAGGTTAGGCAGTAGTTATATAAAAAAATCAGATAGACAGCATCAAATATGAAAAAAGCCCCACCAATGAATATATATTTGAGCTTCAAGAGACGGAGTTACATAAACTCTATGTGTATGCATATATTTTTCATGACTACAAACAGGCAAATATATGCAGAGGGTGTGTATCCAACCATTTTGGAGCAAGATTTTTCCACTTCTTTCCTCCTCTGTAATTTACTGGGTCACCTGATTATTTGTTCCTGGGTGTCAGCGAAAGAGTAAACATACGGTCGAAGCAGGGTCTACAGTGGGAAGATTTCTGTCACCCCTTCCACAAATGGAAGTGCCATTTCATTACAGGAGCTGAATGTTTGGATACATGCCAGAGTTTTTATGCATACACGTATTTGATCAACATTTCCCTCACACAGACTACAAAAGTATCTTCTGTCTACATAGACACTTCAGTAAGGGCCAGTCCACCTTATTTATGTTATTTATGTTCCATTCCACACAAGCCCCTGAAAACGTTTTGCAACTGTTTGCAAAACATATTCAAAATCCCCTGTTCGTCTGCACTCACTCCCTCAAAACAATTCCTGGCCACCATTTTATGGTCGATCTGTTTCTTTTCTAAAAACCTCATGGATCCAATGCTATGAGGCTTCAAAACCTCATACTGCTATTCTTTAGGGATCATGTCTTTGTAGCCTTGAAGACACAACCCTGAAATTTAAAAGTACCCTAATGAAAATACAGCGGCAGACAGCTTGCACAAGCTCAGAAAACAGCGCCAATGAGAAAGTCTGGGAGGTGTGGGAAACATCTTAAGCAGATCGTACAGCAAGTGAAAATATTGTCAAAACACTTCCACCAAAGAATTGCTCGGGAACAGCATGCAAATTAAACATCTTCAGGTTGGAAATAAAATGTTTTGAGCTAAAAACATTGTGGAACTTCATGGAGAAAACATTTTATTTCCTGCCTCAAAATATTTTATTTGCATTGTGAAGAATGGACCAAAGTCTTGTTGATCAGCACTAGGAGTTATATGCTTAGAATTTAATACCCAGTCATTCTCTGGCCCCATATAACCTCCCCACTGCACTGTTTCTCTGATCTGGAAGAGCCCCAGGGATCTACGAAGATGTGCATTTGCTGGTAACTACATGTAAGTTTTCCAGTGGAGGAAAATACCTCCTTGAGCTGTGTCCAGTTGGGAAATAGACACCTGTTTCAAATAGACGCCTGTTAAGATTATATTGAAAATTACACCGCCCAGAGCCCTTCGGGGGTGGGCGGTATAGAAGTTGAAGATATAAACAAACAAACAAACAAAATAGTATGAGAAACAGAGTTTGAGCCCCCACACTCGATGCACTGGGATCCTGATCCAAATTGGCCCTACGTGTCCCTCAGTTCCAAACTCAGAACAGCCAGACCATCTCTTTTGATCAAACACGTGGGAGACTGAACATTTTGCAACATGTGAATTTGCCATATAATCCTGGGTGCATGTTCTCATGAGTGGAAGAGACACGCAATATACAATCTCATGGACGTGCTTGGCATAAGCACTGCTTGACAGCATGACTAGTGAATGAAAGGTGTACAAAGAAGGAGATTCTCTGGTCAATGATACAAGAAAATGAGTGACCTCACCTTCTTTCTTCATTCCTGCTCGAAAACATTTCTTTAGCCTGCAGTATCGACACTGGTTTCTTTTGTCCTTGTCCACAACACACTGCCTGTTAAACCTGGGGGTGAAGTGAGAGAGACTCATGAGTTTTTTTAAAAAATGAATTAATTCAGAGCCTCACCAGAGGATTTATTAAGTTTGATACCCTAGTAGCCTAGACTAGAGGCTGTTTCAGCAATAAATCGTAGTTCCTATCAGCATTCTGAGCAAGAAATAATTAAAACCTTTCAAACACTCATGGCAATTTTAAGACTTTCAAATAGACGCCTGTTTAGATGATATAAAAAAAATTACTCTTGTTGTATTTCCAGATATATTTGTCATGATATATCCTATTAGTTTCTCGGTCTGTGGTCAGGACCTATCTTTCATTGTGTTCCAGGCTTTGTTTTGACAGCACCTTAGGAACAAGAGATATTATTGTACTTGAAATACCTGGGATAGTCAAGGCCGCATTCCAGGTTTTGCAAAAGGAAAGCGAGTGCCTCATCAAAAAGGTACCATCCCCCATCCTCACAGTGTAATATGTGCAGTCAGGCATCATGTAGCACTGTGAACATCACCCCCCCCCCCCAATGAGCCTGTTGATTAAAATGAAAAGCCAGATAATAACTTCAAAGGCAGTTAACACCCCTGTCCCCTTTCCAGTCTATCATTTTTAGTGGCTGGTTGGATCTACTGCTTGTGGTCTAGTGAATTTTAATTCTAACAGGAGAATCCCTAGCAGATTGGGGGAGGAGTGGGGGGGAAGTGAATTGATTAGGCCAGGAATTATCTGCTTATTGTGAAGAGAGCAGATAGCTATTATACCTATATTGCTCTTTGCAGTGTGGATTTCAGATAAACCAAGAATGAGATAGGATCTCTGAAGGATAAGAAGGGAGAACAAGAAAGGAAATAATCGCAAACAAAGGAGCACAATACTAGATTTGTCCTGCTATAACTTAGAAAATGCATCTTTATCTTCAAAGCGTTGAAAAGAGAAGGCATTCTTCTGCCTTTTGCTTCTTCCCTATCTGTGACACTTTCCTCTCACTACACTACCAAGCAGAACTCTACAGCTGCCAACTGGTGTGGAGAAAAAAAAAAGTTCTGTCCCTTTAATAGACGCTTAATGTGATAGTTACCATATGATGCTATTTACCTCTATGCCATGAAAACTTCAGCTGCCCATTCACGCCTCTATTAAAAGGAAAAGGTGTTTCTCTGGGCAACCCTTGTCCAATCACAACCTGAGTACTAAAGCTGATGCACATAACATTCAGAATCAGCTGCCCTGGAGAAGATCTACTGACCAAAAACAGGTTTCGAAAAACAGACCCACTTTTTGAGACAGGATGCTGGATTAGGACCACTGGCCTGATCCAGCAAGCTCTTCTTAAGTTCTTATGATTGGGGATAGGTGAGCCCCTGAATGTGTCCATAGCTCAGCTGTCAAAGCATAGAAACCATGCCGGAAAAATGCTGGCACCCTGAGGCAGCAATTTGTGTTCGTAGGTGCCATATCCAGTCAGACAAACGGAATCTGTACAGAGAAAAGTGACTTTGGTGTCTTGGGGGGAAAAGTATACGAATAAGCAACACGGGCCCTTTCCACACAAACCTTTTAAAGCGTTTTGAGGCAGGAAATTAAACATTTCCCCCATAGAGTTTCATATTGTGTTGTCCCTCCTTACGTTCCTGAAAGTTTCATTTCCAGCCTTGAAAGGCTTTAAATGAATCTCCTTTTAAAACAGTTCTTTAGCCTGAAACTTTGCAAAACATTTTCACTTGTGGTGCAATATGTTTACTACATTTTCCACACCTCCGGGCTGTCCCTAAACTTCCTCCTTCGCACCATTTTATCACGTCACTGAGCTTACCCCCTTGCCTGTTTATTTTCACCATTTCTGTGTGGGTATTTCATTTTTTGTGGGGGAGGTGGGGTAAAATCTTCGAACCATCAATTATATGAGCTATAGAGAATCACAGCAAGAAGCTCTGGAGAACTGATTCAACAAATAATTCAAAAAGGGAGGAAACCCCCTCATGGAAGCCATGAACTGTTTCAAGGGAGTGAGTGTAGTCAAATAGTTGCTTAGGAACAGGCAAAAGTGCCACCTGTGCCCACACACACCTCATTTTCATGCCCCTTCATGACAGACTTTCTTTTGGGAGCAGCAGTGATGCAGTGGTTAAGAACAGGTGCACTCTAATCTGGAGAACAGGGTTTGATTCCCTGATCTGCCACTTGAGCTGTGGAGGCTTATCTGGGGAACTAGATTAGCCTGTGCACTCCAACACATGCCAGCTGGGTGACCTTGGGCTAGTCACAGCTTTATGGAGCTCTCTCAGCCCCACCCACCTCACAGGTGTTTGTGGGGGGGGGAGGGAAAAGAGATTGTAGGCCCATTTGAGCCTCCTTACAGGAGAGAAAGGGGGGAGGGTATAAATCCATAACTCTTCTTCTCTTCTTCACTTGTTCCTGCTACCTTTCCCACCTACACCTTCCCTGTCACAACTGCACAAAAGTGCAGACATGACTGCAGTATCACCAGGACCCTCCAACACACACACACACACACAGAGAGAGAGAGAGAGAGAGAGAGAGAGAGAGAGAGAGAGAGAGTCCCAACCCCCCTTCCCCTAATGTTTCATTAATTTGTCAAGCTGTGCTGTAGCACTAAAGTGCAGCTCAGCAGGGAAGGGCAATATGGTTCTTTAAAAGGTTAAAATGGGGAATATGTTACACAGCAGAGAAAATGAAGCTTAGCTTTGACCACTACCTTTAATAACCATGTAAGGAAAATCCACAGAGATGCTGATCCCATAGCTGCTCAAAAGACTCCTCTTTAAACAAGAGGCAAATCCCATTGGTTTGTCTCCAGATTAAAGGGGGAAACCCCAGGAACTCCACAAGTCATGTTTAGAATGAGCACTATTATATCACGTGGATGTTCACTTTTAATCTAGTGGTTTAGTGCATTCCAAGCAGGGGAAAGTTCCCATGTGAACACAGATGTAGTAATTGTACTGTGGAGATATATAGATAGGCTCAGCTAAACCTTATCACTTCTTCTGTGTTTATTTAGAAGGACTTTTTTTCCCCTGTGGCAGATTTAGCTGCCTGATTGCTATATCAAGAGAAAGAGAACAATCAGAAGAGTACAAAATGTTAACCCCTCTCTCTCCTTTTGTATTTTCATTGAAAAAAACTACAACCCAAAATATGAGGAGGAGGAGGAGGAGGAGGAGGAGGGGAAGGGGAAGGGGAAGGGGAAGGGGAAGAAGAAGAAGAAGAAGAAGAAGAAGAAGAAGAAGAAGAAGAAGAAGAAGAAGAAGAAGAAGAAGAAGAAGAAGAAGAAGAAGAAGAAGAAGAAGAAGAAGAAGAAGAAGAGGAAGAAGAGATGTTAAGCTTTCCCAAGAAGAAGAAAAAAAGTGCTCAAAATGGAAGGGGAAAGGGAAGAAAGGGTCATTAGGTTGCCAACTTCCAGGTGGTAGCTAGAGTTCTTCCGTGATTAGTATTACAGTTGATCTCCAGACCACAGAGATCAGTTTCCCTAGAGGAAATGGCCACTTTGAAGGTAGACCCTGTGGTATTATACTGGTAGGAAAAACAGTCTTGCCCCCCCCCCCCTTGCTTACAAAGTATTATTGCTCAGCTTTAAGGATCTACTCAATTTCCCTGCACCTGCTTTACCTGCAAGAGTACATGTGGTTCTTTCTGACGCTTCTCCTGAAAAACCCTTTGCAGCCATCACAGCTGGAGGCTCCATAGTGCTTCCCGGTGGCACGGTCCCCACAGATGGCACACAAGGCACTGACCCCGATGCTGTTGGAGGCACTGAGGTTTGTTGCTTCTGAGGGCGAGGTATCTGTTCAGCAAGGGAGACATGAAGGGTGACAGTGAAACTGATGGACACAAACTCAAGCAGGAGACACCACACAAATTCAGGAGAGTGACAATAATCAGGCATACCAGCTGATGCATCCCAAACTTTTAGCGCTTATAAAAGCCCTGCATACCAACAACACTTGTCAAGTGAAATGCCCGCCTCTTGGCCTACTGACCCCTAAAATTAGAGTAACCAAAGGAGTCAAACAAGGTTGCGTTATGGCCCCCTTCCTGTTCAATCTGTTTTTAAATGACCTTGCCCCTACTTTGAGGAACAGAATTGACTCTACACTTTGTCCCTTTGTTGAGGGAACGATTAAGCCGCTGCCAATTCTGCTTTTATGCTGATGTGATGCGCTCTTACCTATCTGCAGGCTCCAAGGCAGTTGGCCTCTATCTGCAGCCTCCTACATAAATGCACTGAATATTGCAATAACGACCTGCGGTCACTTAACTCCTCTCAAATCTAAGATCAGCTGGTCTTTTCAAAAAGTACCTTCAAGTGATTTCTAACTGGCACTTCTAGATAATGACACTCATTGAACAAGGTTAAAGTTCTTCAAATATCTGAGGGGAATCAATTTCCCATCACAAAATCTAGTTGGGTCAATAAACATAGGAAAGTGTTGTCAAGAGCTGTCACAAATCACCTCTTGCTGCAATTGAAAGGTTTTTCTTTACTAAAGGGTGGCAGAAAGAGAAAGGCGAATTTATTCCGGCTGCTCTTAAGGGTATTTAATGCCAAAGGTGTCCCAACAACTTCTCTATGGGGGTTTCCCTATGGATCGAGAAGCTTCTCCGGCATATATCCTTGGAAGCTGAATTACAATCTAAATTTTATACTCAAGCTTTTTGGGGTCCCCCATTGCGCACTTACCCTACGCCGCCCTCTGCCTCTGAGGCAGGATTACACCTCTTGGAAACCACAAAAAAAGCATGGTGGGCCACCTTTAAATCTTTGGATGGGTTATGTTTCCTTAACAACCCCTAACAGTCTCATCATTTATTGCACCCTCCACGAACTTCCAATCTTCTACCTGGGTGGGCTCATATCAAATCAAAGAATTTCACTCCCTGGAGTCTTTCTTGGGACCTTAGCTCCTCATGCTTTTCTCCCAGCGAGATACAACGTTGTATCAAGGAATGCGGCTATTCGACCAGGAACACCAATATCCTAGTTAGTAAAGCAAGGAGCTTGTTCTCCCCCCTCCATTTTAACATCATGCCTGGGAAATGCAAGACAGCTGCATATTTAAACATCTTGTCCGACCCTAAGCTGAAGTGCTGGGCTATTGACCCTAGAGCGAGGAACCAACCACATTTCCACTAACCTTTTCCCCAGAAGAGAGATTCCACGCGGCACCTTCTACAGCAAAAAAGTGTACCTGTGAATACTGTCAAACCTCTGAGAAGTCATTGGAGCACATTTTATTAGTTTGTCCAAAATTTAACGATTTTAGACCAAACCTGTTTCTAGGGGATCCCCTACTGGTCCATCCAAGCCTTTTTAATCTTAAACTGAACTATCTTCTGAATACAGAGAATCCCAAGCAATTGGACATAGTGGCCAAATTCTTGCTCACTACTACGAAATAATTTCCTGGTCTCCTCTTTCGCTCTGATGTATGCATTTTTGAAACAGGAGTACCTGTTCTATCTTGTAAAACTGTATTTGGATTACTTAGCTCTGCTATGTTTTAATGCCTAATAAAGGTCTAAAAGTAAAAGTAAAAAAAAAAGCATCTATTTTGAAGTGTGCTTGTGAATTTTAAATTTTCTATGCTGCTGGTTTGAGAGTGGGGTTGATACTGGTTTGTTAGCATTTTAATGCATTGGAGGCTTTTTATAGTTTCTTCTATAAACCATCTTGAGGGCTTTAGACTAAACTGAAATGTGGGGATATAAACAATCCATAGCATTTTTAATAGACTGTTCAAAGCAGCTTCTCTATATTGGCCCAAAATAATAAGGAATGAAATAAAACGTTTCCTCCAAGGAATTCTGCACAGTTTTTCTCCCAAAATGTTTTGAAAGTATTTCATTTCATCCTCAAAACAATTTATTTGGATCCTGTAAAATATCTTTTTTCTAGAATCCTTTACAAAATGTTTCTTCCTTGCTTGTGTGGAGAAACAGGAAACATTTTATTTCTCCTGCCCAAATTTGAAGTGCCACGCCCTTCTTCAACTCTGCTACCTGCACTTCTCTGGCTGTCTGCCATTTTCTGACGTTTCCTACAGATGTTTTCTCATCTGGCTGCTCACTCTTTCCATAAATGCTGTTCATTAATAAATTCATTATTGTCTGCCAATTATGCAAACATGCCATTTTAATTTAAATTTTGCATGCTGTGTATTCAATGCTATCATGAAGGCTTCTTAGGAGCTCCTGCCATCCGCTTGAGAAAGCCCTCTGGGCGCCCCGCTCAAGACCTGAGCCCTGGCCCCTTGACTTCTCCCTGCCGGATCCTGGTACATCTTCTCCCAAAGCACTCATGCCATCAGCATCAGACTCTCTGGTTACCATCTCGACCTGCACGCAGCCTTCTTCTCCCAAAATGCTCACACTGGAATCACGAAAGCAAGCCTGCCGCAAATCCACGAAGGTGTGTGTCCTGGAGTATCGGAGACCACAAAAGCTGCCACCATATCATGAAAGCAAGCCTGGGAGAGCCAATGCTTGTTTCATTAAAACCTGGGTTCTTTTCTCCAATAACTCCAACCAGCTGAGGGCTCAACGATTTTTATTGAAAAACAGAAATAAAAGAAATAAAACATGATTGCGGTTAAGGGATTGCTTAGGTGGTTATATCCCTTTTGGTTCTTTGTCCCCATTCCAGGAACCCATGGCCCAAGGATGTTTCTCTGGCCACGTCTCAAGATGGAATTCTAAAACCTTTGTTTCCCCCTTCTCAGGAAAACTCTGTTCAGGCCATGAGGTAACTTAGGCCTTTGAAGTTTCATCCTAGCACCTCTGCATAGTTTCCCTTTCCTCCCTCCAGGAGATCAAAAGGCAAAGATGCTTTTCACAGTCATGTGTGATTTTGCTAGTTTTACAGTACTATTCCATCACAAATGCTATGTAGATTCAATGTCAGAATCAGTAAGGCTTTGGAGATTGAGTTTTTGTAGCATCTAAGCCACTCATGCAGGTTTTCAAAAAAAGAACTGTTTTCACCTGGAATGTTTTATTTTTACAGGCTATGCGGACAAAACCTATGAAAATGATTCTTTTCAAAATATTTACAAAACGTTTGGCAAACATTGCTTTGTAAGAGAAGTACAATTTTCTGAGAAATGCTATAAGGTGTTGTTACCCTTAGATTGGAGGAAGGCTGAGGAGTCAGTGTTTGAGGCAAACATCAGTTGTGAATTGTGAGTCTTCCTACAGTTTGTGTTGCCTCCAGGCAGAAATGATTCTCCATCTCCCTCTGAACTCTGCCACAAATTCAGAGACATTTGCACGAGCAACAGAGCAGCAATATGAGAGTTTTGTGCATACTTTAAGAAAGTAAGAAGAGTTTTGCTATCTCAGACCAGTGGTTCATCTATTCCAGTATCCTCTCTTACACAGTGGCCAACCACTTACTCTGAAAGGCATGTTCCTGATCTAAATAGACCCAGGCCCTTAAGCTGGTCTTTGCTCTGCAATGGTAGGTAGGTAGGTAGGTAGGTAGGTAGATGATAGATAGGTAGATGATAGGTAGGTAGGTAGGTAGGTAGGTAGGTAGGTAGGTAGGTAGGTAGGTAGGTAGGTAGGTAGGTAGGTAGATAGGTAGATAGATAGATAGATAGATAGATAGATAGATAGATAGATAGATAGATAGATAGATAGATAGATAGATAGATAGATAGATAGATAGATAGATAGATAGATAGATAGATAGATAGATAGATAGATAGATAGATAGATGTCTCTGTATCATGCATGCATTTGCCCCTTGAAAGGTTAACCATTTTGGAGAGGGGTTGGGAAGGGAGAATGATGTGACTCGTTTCCCAACACCATCCTCTGATAAAGCTGGGGCCCTACATAGCTGTTTTTTAAGAGGTAGGAAACGTTGAGAGGTTCTAAACATGTGTCTCCTGTGTCACATCTGTTCTGGCCCTCCACTTCTGTTCCACTCTGTGGTTGTTGTTCTTTTCCTCCTTTTCTATCATTTTTATAGGAACGTTTATGAGCATTGTTCTTTATCACATTTACAGTGGTGAGAATAAAACTACAGGGCAGAAACTGGGTCAAATTTGGTGGGTGACTGGCTTGGGATCAAGAATTCCCATATTTCTTGGTAAACCAACGCCTCTCCTTTCCCCCCTCAATATCTGTCACATTTTTATCCTACCTTTCCTGCAGGGATCCAGGATGAGCTCTAGTTTTTTATGATCCTTGGCCAGAGAGAATGTGGGGCCCCTTTCCCTTCTTATGCCCACCAACAGGACTCCCACCTTCCTTTCCTACACCTGCCTGTGCATTCTTTCCCTGACTGCTCATGACCCCTTCCATAGACACCTGCATGTCCTCTCATCAGTGACATTGGGAGACTCTTTCCTGGCAGTGCTGGGCAGCCTGGGTAGCTGGGAGCACAAGATGTGGAGCTAGGGTTGCCAACTCTGGGTTGGGAAATACTAGGACATTTAAGGGGTGGAGCCTGAAAAGAGTTGGGTTTAGGGAAAAGAGGCTTCTCAGTAGAGTATAATGCCTTTGAACCCATCCTTCAAAGCAGCCATTTTGTTGTGTGGAGATCAAGCCCTACTTGGAGACTGGCAATCCTACATGGGGCACTTGCAAACACGTGGATGAGGAAAGAAGAAGCAGAAGATGTGGTTTTTATACCCCACTTTTTCTCTATCATAAGGAGTCTTAAAGTGGGTGATGATCACCTCCTGCCCGCCATAGCAGTTCTGAGAGAACTGTAACTAGCCCAAGGTCACCCAGCAGGTTTCATGTGCAGCAATGGGAATCAAACTCAGTTCTCCAGATTACAGTCTCCCTCCAGGAAGGACATACAAGCAGGAGGCAGAGGAGGTGTGTGGGCAGGGGCCAATGGCAGTGGGCCCTACTAGAAGCCCTGGCCCCTGGCAGATGTCCTACCTCAGGTATGTTCATGCTAGCCCACACTTGTATCTCCCTTCTGTGCATTAGCCTCATAACTAGTCTGTGGCGAATTCCACGTGGGCCAAAAACAGCTGTGTGAAAACGGTGTGAAATGGTTTAAAACGGTGTAAAAGGGTTTACACTGTTTCCACACCATTTTCACACTGCTGTTTTGGGCCCATGCGGAATCCACCTGTCAGATGGAAGGACAGTGGCTGGCCTGAGGTTATTTTGTGGACTTCACAGCTCTAGATATTTGAACCCAGGTTCCAAGATTCTAGCCCAGCACTTTAACCACCATACAACACTGCCTCCTCTGATAAGTTGGGGCATTGCTCAGACTCCACACCAAAAAATCTCCAGGAATGTCTCAGCCTAGAGTTGGCAACCCTAAACTCCTTCCCTTTTTAAAATCTTTCTGCATTTGCCAAATTGCAGATCCAGGGACAATAACATATCCACCTGCCCTGGAGCATGGCCAGTCACACTCATACCCTGTTTCCCCGAATATAAGACATCCCCAGAAAATAAGACGTAGCAGAGGTTTTGCTGAAGTGTGAAATATAAGGCATCCCCCAAAAGTAAGGCGTAGCAAAGTTTTTGTTTGGAAGCATGCCTGACGAACAGAACACAGAAAAATAAGACATCCCCTGAAAATAAGACATAGCGCATCTTTGGGAGCAAAAATTAATATAAGACACTGTCTTATTTTCGGGGAAACACGGTAGTAATAGATTTGCTGTAATCCTGTCGCTGTTGTCCTGCTCACTGTAAATTTTTTCATCACCATGCATGTATTTTTGCTCTTGAAGGATTAATAATACCTTTGGAGACAGGGTGAAATTTTGATCAGAAAAGCAGGACTGGGTGGAGGGAAGGGTTATCAACCTCCTTCCCTGGCAGGGGTTATAGGGGAGCCAGGCCTCCCTATACACCCCCAACTTCTCCAGCAGAAAAAGAAAGAAGGATAAAGCTGTAAATGTAGATGGCAGGGAATGAAGTGAGCTGATAAGGGCTTGGCAGTGGCAAACAAAAAATGCTGATGGCTAACTTCATTAAAGAAGGACTGTCTTTTACATCTCTAATCTGGCCGTTGCAGAATTAATTGCACCAATTACTCCTGGAATACTGGCACAAGGGGAAAGATAAAGGGTTTTGTATCATGAATCACATATTTTATTATTTTGCGGCTAAAAATATCAAGCCCCTCCCTGATGATATCAACACTTTACTATGCTTTATGAAACTGGTTGCTCTGCTGGTCCCAAAGACTGATAGTGTGAAACAATTCCGTTCACCTTCCAACAGTATCTTTGAAAGAGGTACAGGGATAATTGCTCTCCCTGTGCCCATGAACTGTTGTTGTGCACCCAGTAATTTGTAAGCAATAAAAATTACAATCACAACAATAATAGAACATATTCTCAGAATGTGTCTAATTGTAGTCAGGCTCCAGGTCTGCTTGTTGAGAACATAAGAGACCTTCTGGATTAGACCAGTGGTCCAATTGGTCCAGCACCTTCAAACAGCGGCCAGCCAGCTGCCCTGGGGTGGTCAACAAACAGAATGGAAGCCAAGCAATTGATGAATCTACCCATGAACCTGCCCAATTCCTCTTTAAAGCTATCTATGCTCATAGACATCTGTATACCCAACGGCAGTTTATCCCACGATTTAATTGCTCGTTGAGTGAAGGAGTACTTCCTTTTTCCATCCTGAACATATTGTTTGTATGAGATCCGTTGGGTGCCTCTGAGTTCTAGTATTATGCAGTGGGGACAAAACAGTCTTCCCCTCCACTCTCTCTACCTTGCACATAATTTTATTAACCTCTATTATGCTCCCCCTTAGTTGTCTTTTATTTGTTTCCTAAACTTTAGGCCTTCCTAATAGGAAAGGTGCTCCAACCCCTTAATTATTTTGGTTGTGCACTTTCCCCTGCTCTGTAATAATCTTTTTGAGATACAACAACCAGAACCCTGAACAATATTCCAAATGAGACCTCACCATAGGGCATCTATGCAGCAGTATCACAATATTGGCTATTTTATTTTCAATCCTGTTTCTAATAATACTCAGTATGTAGTCTGCCTTTTTCATTGCCGCTATGCATTAAGTTGACGTTTTCATAGAACTATGCACTACAAGCCCAAGACCTCTTTTCCTCTGAGTCTCAGCTCAGGAAAGCCCCAAAACTCCCTCGCCACCGGAAAGCCCCATAGGGTTTAAAGGACATATGCCACCAAAAAGGTGGCGCATAAGATCCCTCCCTGCCCCCTATCCAAAAGGGCTGCCAACAAACTAGGAGAAAAAAATCCTGACAATGACATCCACTGGTAAACAATATCTATTAAATCTCTTTTCCAAAGGCAACAAAACATTGCTTTGTTTATATATGCGTGTATTTTACATACACGCATATACAAACAAAGCAAATCAGCAGACCACAAACACATTAGCACAAACATTGGAAGGAAGGTCAATGACTATCACAGAGGGAATACAACCCCCCCCCCCCACCCCCCGGAAAACAAAACAGAAAAGTCTACGCCTACATTGGCTACTGATCAGCAGGAGTCCAATCCTAAAAATGCTTTCCTGGGAGTAAGCACCATTGAACTGACCTTAGCAGGATTGGACTCATAATCAGTCAAATAGTTCCAAAACCCGTTCCTTATTGTGAGCCTTTTTCACTAGGTGTCTCAACAGCCACCCTTAAGGGTCCTCACTTGCTTTGCAGTGGTACAGATGATACTCAGGTGTACACACAGAAGACAGAAGAAGGAATATTCACAATACAGCCTCTAGCTCTCTGAAATACTATTGCCTGCCCATTAACTCATTTTCTTTTCATTCATCCCTTTGGTTATTCACCTACTACTGGTGCAGAATGTTACATCAGAAACAATGTCTGGAAAATACCAATACTGGAAAGAATATAGAAAATTCAGGAGATAATTTTTGCCTTACCGCTGCAATTTTGTAGGACCAATATTTTAAAGCCTTTTTGAGCTTTACAGAAGTTTTAAGATAAGTGAAAAGTTTTTTAAAAATAGATGGAATAAGGGAAACGTTTTTAAAAATAGATGGAATGCCAATTTTCCAAGGTGTTATTTCAGAGAATTGTGATTGATTGTGCTGGTTTTTTGAAGGAGTACTTTGGGTTGGTTCAGTCAATGAAACTGGAAGACTCTGTCGATGCATAGGTTTGGAATGGGCTCAGAGCAATCAAGGTACATGCAGTAATTGAAGCAAAGAACAGTAATTGCAGGTACATGCAGTAATTGAAGCATGGAACAGACAGGTATAATGCCATTACACCATTTTTGTACTTTTGAGTCATGCCCTGTACCAAGACAGGGGAAAGGATAGTTTCAGAGATTGAAGAAAACAGCCTTGAATAAAACAACTAGGCTAGTTAATGCTTTTTCAGCCCCATCCGGGGGGGGGGGGGGGATCAGCCGTGGGAGTGGCTTTTGACCCTGCTAGTGGATTTGCCCTCTCTGGGTCACTTGCCACAGTGGAAAGCTGGTTTGCAGCCGCTGGTGGGATGTGGCGCCAGCATCCCTGTGCCCCCGCCGGTGCAGCAATGCTGTGGCAAGGGGAGGAGCCAATATTAGTCAACTCTCTCCCAGCCATTGGCCCGTTGTGCTGGTGGCTGGGGCTGCAGATTTTACACCATGGAAAAGGTGGCGTAAGTTTATTCAGACCAGTGGGGGCTTCCTGGCAGTGAGGAGGCTTTGGGGCATTTTAAGTCTCCCGATGCCACTGGGAAGCCTCTGTGGGAGCAGCAGGCCCGTGTGGCTGCAGCCAAAGCACCCAGCCCAGCTAAACATAGGAAACATCTCCCTCGTTATTTTATCTCTAAACTCTCTCTCTATTTAATGGCCTATAGCTGATGGATGGTATTCTAAAAAGAATATTACAACATATTAACCCAAAGCCCTGACAACCAGTCAGTGGTATATTGCTTAGAGTGGTAGACTAAGATCTGGGAAGCCCGGTTTTGAATCCCTACTCTGCCATGAAAACTCTCTGGGTGACCTTGGGCCAGTCACATACTCTCAGCTGAACCTACTTCACAGGGTTGTTGTGAGGATACAATGGAAGAGAATAATTTGGGTGCTGTGTGGTTTCCAGGCTGTATGGCCGTGTTCTAGCAGCATTCTCTCCTGACGTTTCGCCTGCATCTGTGGCTGGCATCTTCAGAGGATCCTCTGAAGATGCCAGCCACAGATGCAGGCGAAACGTCAGGAGAGAATGCTGCTAGAACATGGCCATACAGCCCGGAAACCACACAGCACCCAAGTGATTCCGGCCGTGAAAGCCTTCGACAATACGAAGAGAATAATGTAAGCCACTTTGGGTCCCGCTTGGGAAGAATGGCAGTATATAAATAAAGTAAATAAAAATAGTGTAATATAATTAAACCATAAACTGATATAATAAAGAAAAAATCAACTTCTGATCTGTCACAAGTCTAACCCTTTCCAAAAGAAAAAGATGTACACTATCATAATCTTCCAAGAAAACAACAGAAATGCCATTATTTGGCAAAAGAGAATGAAATGGCTTTATCCACTGATCAAGGTCTTTATAGCAGGCATCCACATGTGAAACTTAAACCTGTTTGAAACTGCTAAGCCTATATGAGATGCTCTTCAAGAAACCCTATGAATTATAATTTTTCAAAGTGCTGAGATTTCTTTTACCATATAACTACAATTCTGAGGCTCTTGCGTTTAGCAGCTAGCAGCTCTTGCGTTTAGCAGCCAGCAGCTTAAAATAGCCTTACATTTCAAATGTAGATGTGTCCACAATCAGAGTCAGATAGTGGGCAAATCAGATAATATTTTAATATGGTCTGGTGGTATGACCAATCATGAGATATTTTGAAACATTTATTTACAATGCACATTTATCATAACCTCATGAGTTTTTCTTGCCCGAAAACGTCTGCTTCCCCAAATAGTAAAATAGTGACAACTTCGGCACCAGCTAACAGTCAAATAAGAGCTAGTGTGGTACAGTGAACAGATTGTTGAACTAGGATCTGGGTTTGAAACCCCACATCAGTATGAATATTTGCTGGAAGACCTTATGCCAGTCACAAATCTTAGCCTAACCCATCACACAGTGTTGTTGTGAGGATAAAATAGGGGAAAGCAGAATAATACAATCCACTTTGAGTCCCCACTGGGGAAAAAAGGAAGGATATAAATGTAGTAAATATATAAGAATAAGTAATCCCAAACTAAGTTGAGCAGAATGCAGTGCAGTACAAGTACAGGTAACAACCAGACAGCATCACCAGGTACAAAATTCCATATATGGCATACAAGCACACTGTACCCATCTTTGGAAACCGTGTACAGGCTTTACTAAATAATTACAGCTGAAGTACACAAATCATCAGTGCTAAGTTTCCATGTACAAAGCCCTTAATAAGACCTGGCGATGTTCATAAGCAATAGACCACAGCGCAGTGCTAAGAATTAACATCAGGTATTCATCTGCTCATTTGAGAACCTGAAAGAAACATGCCAAAGAATGTTCTTCAACCTAGTGAGCAAAAACTGAATCCCCCAAATCCCCAAACCGCACAGTTCTTTGGAACTCTCTCAGCCCCACCTACCTCACAAGGTGTCTGTTGTGGGGAGAGGAAGGGAAAGGGATTTGTAAACCACCTTGAGTCTCCTTACAGGAGAGAAAGGTGGGGTATAAATCCAAACCTTCCTCTTCAAAAGGTTCAAATCAAACAGCAATATACGGCTGCAGATGGGGTGGTATGTTAGAGGAGGGCAGAACTATGTCAACTGTGTTTCTCTACTCTGGTCTACAGACAAAATGAAGGTATTGAAAAAGCAGGCTTCCTTTTGGGCTAATTCCCCTGTCTTGCTTTGACTCGTGTCAGACTAAAGGCAGGCTATAAAAGTGGCCACCAAAATCTCCTTCCCAGGTTGGACATAAATGAGGCAAGATCATCGGAGAACTGCACATGATGTTGCATCTGTGAACAGTGAAGGAAGAAGTTCCTGGTTCAAATCTCACCATCGCCTCAAATTCACTAGGTGGACTTCGGCATCCCTGGTCTGTTAGCTTTTGCTGCCTACCAGCAATACGGGGATAATAACACAAGACTACCTTACAAGGCTTCAAATATGACTGTCTGAAATTACCCTACAGTGATGCACTCTAAAATGTTGCTCTTACAATCCTGAAACAGATTAATTTAAATTGCAATCTCCTGTGGTGCACGGCACCAGGAACGTCAGAGATTTCAACTACACTATCAGTGTGCAGTTTAGTCCCTACTAACGCTTAAAACTGAAGATGTCTCTGCATTTCCCATCTGATCCTTCCAAAACTGACTCAACAACAGTCATCCTCCAAATATTTCCCCTTCCCCCTCAGAACTCACCATCCATTCCACGTTTCAGATTTGTTTCTCTGCCTTTCATAGCCAGTTATGCGGCGTGAGAGAAGATCTATAATATTTCTATACTGCACCCATCCCTAGAAATGTGAGCCAGTACATGCCAAGTGGAGCGCTAGTCAAACAAAAAACGCTTTCTGTAAATGGGTGAAAGGGATTCGTGTGGAGAACCTCCACGGACATGGCCCTTTCAGGTTTTCATTGTGTCACGAAGAAACAACAAGCGAAAGGATGAATCAGACACACACTCCAGTCCACTTGAACAAATCTATCTCTGAAATCTGGCTGCTTTGTCCTTCCAGGGTCAACAGAGAAGAATAAACTCCATCTTGTGACTTACCGTTGCCTATTGCCAGGACTTGCATGTTCTCAAACTCCAGAGTAGTGTAAGCTGGGTCTAAAGCTGCGCTATAATCTGCCATCTCCATGTCTATCAGGGCTTTGGAAAGGCGCATTATCATCAGCAAACACGGGGCCGGATTGCAGCGATTCTTCAGCCAGAGGTTATTGGCCCCGCAACCTCTCCAAACTGATTTAGCTGGCGTCCACCTATCTGTTGGCTTTTATTTCAAATATTCCTCTGAAAAGATCTGCGGAGCTTCAAGGCCTATACTACCTAGAGGGGTGGAGGCAGGAGGCCAGGGGGGTTAATCTTTAATCATCTCACCCTCTAGCGCATGCTGCTCAGCTCAGCTTCTTCTTCCTTCCTTTCCCCTCCTCTTTTGGTAGAGCAGTAGCAATTTTGTTGACTGTTTATCATTGTATGGGTTGGCACCTCATTGCCGACAGCAACTGTGGGACAGGTGCATGGATAAGGTTTGCAACTGGGCGAGCAAGCCGTGCCCTCCTCAGGATTTGCCGAAACAGATGCCCGGATGCCACAATAGCAAAGAATCAGACCCAGTGGATCTGGACCACAGGCAAACATTCCTCCCTCTCTTTTCATTTTGTCTCCATTTCATAAAGTTCATTCTGTTAGATCCTCTTTCTTCCCCACACCCACACCTTGTTGCCTCTCGTGTTGTTGAAGGTCAGTGTAACTGGAAGTGTAATTTACACACCATCGTACGCTGGAACAATGTGGAACTTTCATTTTACTTCCCTATAAAACCATGTTTTATAGGCTCTAACTTCAGTATAAACAACTCCCACTCCACACCATTTACCTACAACAGATCTTTCAGGTGCAGGCACGCAAATGCAAAACAGGGAAACTGGGCATTTAGTATATTTCCGCACTGACTCCTTCTGTAGGCCACTGGAAAGGATTTAGATTATTTATCAATTCTTCCTTATGACACTGTTGGCTTAACCATCCTGAAAAATCTGCAGTTGCAGAACATGTGTTAAACAAAACTGGACATAATATTTTATTGGAGAACGCTGAAATTCTGGACAATTCAGAAGCTTACTATGTCAGACTGCACAGGGAGGCCATTGAAATTCACAAACAGCAGGACAACTTCAATAAGAAAGAAGAGACTTTAAAAATTAGCAAAGCGTGGCTCCCAGTACTTAAAAAAATGGACTGATAATCCCACCCGCAATACAGTGCACTCAACCACACCTCTGCATAGCAAGTTCCACCCAAACACTTAATGTTTGGTTCCCCACCTTGGGACATGGACAATATATTCCCCATTAAACATTCCCTTCTCACTTAGACACAGTGCGAAACAGACTTTTCTCTGTGATACACCTCTGAAGATGCCAGCCACAGATGCAGGCAAAATGTTAGGAACAAAATCCACCAGACCACGGCCACACAACCCGGAAAACCCACCAGAACCAGTCTTCCTTATGAATTTCCTCAGACTGGCATGATATATATCGGATTAGATTGAGGTTTTTTAGACACTATGATTTTTGCAGGTCATTCACAGATTAAGAGGGATTGCATGGTTGCAATTTCATGTGTACAGTAGGATACATTATGTTCCTTGAACAGGAATGTGCGAGATAGTTTCAGAAGGGAGTCCTGTTAATCTGCAGTAGAAGAAGTGAATTGAAATCACAGAGCACATTAGCAATCGACTGTTTGATGTCAAACTCGGACCCTCTCCTCAACAGAGGACTCAGAGCGGTCCACAAGATAACATTAAAACTAAAATAGATAATAAATACAATTAAACAGACTCCAATTTAAAATCCTTGGGTATTCAACTCTGGAACAACTCTGGACAGCCAGCCAGCTCATCCATTCTCTTAGTTAATTATATGCTGCACAAAACAAGGCAGCCTTGCGTGCTTTATGGAACGTGAATAAATCCCACAATGCACAAATGTCCTTAGGCAGCTGTTTCCAGAAGGCAGGGGCAGCTACCAAGATGACCCTTGCCCTAGTGGATGGCAAATGCGCTGTTCATGGACTAGGTACCTGTAGCAGACCCCATGATGAAGGCTGGAGGGGTGAGAGGGGGTCATACAGGGATAGACGGTCCCAAAGATATGAGGTCCCAGGCCATTTAGGGCTGTATGGGTCAAAATCAGCACCTTGAATTGGTATCAGAAACTAAATGGGAGCCAGTGCAGCTGCAGCAAGATTGAAGTTATGTAAAACCAATCAGGAAGACCCGGTCAGCAGTCCAGTAGTCTTCAATGCAGACTGTGTTCCAGTAGACTAAGCTGGAGGTGACCCTCCTGTGGATCACAGTGGCAAGGGCCAAACGAGAAAAATGTGGAGCCAATTGGCAGGGTCGGCAAAGACTTGGAGGGTATGAGCTTTTGAATGTCAAAGCTCCCTTTACCAGAGACAAGTAGGAATTGAGACCCCTGAGTCCTTATAACCCAGTCTGGAGGTGGGAGGGATGTTAGAAAGAAAGGAGTCAGGAAACAAAGATACAATGCAGAATGCAATCAGCTTGATTAGGAGCCCCATTCAAAGAGGGAGAGGGCAGGCGAATCCACCCATGGGAATGGCAGGGCAGCCATGCCGACAGATTCACCCTCTCCTGGGCCCCTACCCCAGCAGAGAGGCAGAACTGGGGGCAGGGAGGGTGAGGGGCTGATATTAGTCGGCTCCCTCCCAGCCTCTGCATTAATTTAATTATTCATTGACTAGGACTGATCTTGAGATTCCAGATCACATTAGATCAGGCGCAAAAAGATCAATGAATGAATGCATCGTCAGAGCATTTTTTAATTGCTAAATAGTATCCCTCATTTGAGGACATATACACATTGCCCGTATACTGTCTGAATGTTTCTGTTAATAGGAAAACCAAACACTCCAAGGGGCTGTTTGAGTTTGGGAAAAGAACATAGCAGGGAGAATTAATCGAAATTGGGATTTCCCACCGTTGTTATGTTGCAATTAAAAAATGTTCTGGAAATCCGTCATGGATTTCCTTGAGCAGAGTTTTTCAACCTTTTTGATCTGGCAGGCATCTTTGGAATCCTGACACAACATGGTGGAGCTATCCACAAAATGATCGTCACAACATTAGTTCAGTAACACAGTGTCAATTCTTTTATTGCAGAGCAAATAAAATCTCCAATAGTCAGTCAGAACAGAAGCCTTGATGGGGGAAAACTCTTCTGGTCCCCAACCACTTCCTAAAAACACTTGGGCCCCCTTTTGCACATGCAGACTAATACACTTTCAATCTGATTTCAATGCACTTTGCAGCTGTGCAGAAGAGCAAAATGCACTTGCAAACCATTGAGAAAGTGGATTGAAAGTGCATTATTCTGCATATGCAGAAGGGGCCTTAGTGGACATCGGAAAAGTTGTTGGCAGGTGCATGGTGACCATGGGCACCACATTGGGGACCTCTGTTCTAGGGTATTATCCAGTTTGATCCTAATGGCCACTTAAAGCACTTAAGTGTGTGAACTGACTTAAAAACACTGTGAAGGGTATAAAGTGATATGGAACTTCTCCATGTGACTGATGATCACGCTTGGGGTAAACAGACTGTAGTTGAGAACGAAAAAATGGCTGGTTCTCAGACTAATTTACAACCGGACAGATAAGCTTATTTATTTACTCCTGTGCTATCTCCATCATTCTGGAAGAGGTTTTCATTGGTCTACAGCCTAACCAAACATAGAGACCATCCCTAAACTGATTGCCAACTGCCCAGAAGTACAGCAACAACTTCACTTAATGCCTCAAACTCACAGCTGTGGGAGGGCATTCCACAAGTAAGGAGCCACCACTAAGAAAGTCTTGACCTTCATGTCCGACCACCTCAAATTTAAGAATGGGGCAGATACAGCAGAGCCTTTGATTCAAATCTTAATGGTTAAGCTGGTTCATAAGGGAGAAGGCTGTCTAATGCGTGGTACAAAAATTATAAGGAAATATGTATGATCTGAAGGCTTTAGAGATGATCAGCAGCACTTTGAGTTGTGCTCAGAGCCATACCAGTGGCAGTACAGCTCTGTTAAACCAGCAAAATATGTTTCCAAGCAGGCTCAGCAGCACCAAAGTACACTAAATTTCTGAACAGTCTGCAGAGGAACCCAAACAGTGGTGGGATTCAAATAATTTAACAAGTGGTTGTTTACAAGCACCATTTTAACAACCGGTTCTGCCGAAGTGGTGTGAACCTGCTGAATCTCCCCACTGAACCCAAAGTCACACACACACACTGTAGTAGTAATTTAACCTAGATATGATCAAAGAATGGATATCTGTGACCAAATCTTTTTTTCAAAGGGACACAGCTTGTGAACTACAGAGGAGATCTGAATGTCCTTGCAAATAGATGCTGTAAGCTTCAAACCTGATTCTCCAAGAGGAGTGCAAACCATTCTGATGTATGCTGCCACTTCAGTACTTGACTGGCAGTTTTAGTAACCAATAGGGGTTGTTGGGATGATAGAATAGGATAATAATCCCATGGTTACCACCCTAAATTGTACAAATACGATAAGGAAATAAATAAATCTCTAAGGAGCAGCAGTGGCATAGTGGTTAAGAGCAGGTGTACTCTAATCTGGAGGAACCGGGTTTGATTCCCTGCTCTGCTTCCTGAGCTGAGGAGGCTTATCTGGGGAATTCAGATTAGCCTGTACACTCCAACACATGCCAGCTGGGTGACCTTGGGCTAGTCAGTTCTTCTGAGCTCTCTCAGCCCCACCCACCTCACAGGGTGTTTGTTGTGAAGGGGGAAGGGAAAGGAGTTAGTAAGCCCCGTTGGGTCTCCAATAGGAGAGAAGGGGGGGGGTATAATCCAACTTCTTCTTCCTTCTTCCTTCTTCCTTCCTCCTCCTCCTCCTCCTCCTCCTCCTCCTCCTCCTCCTCCTCCTCCTCCTCCTCCTTCTTCTTCTTCTTCTTCTTCTTCTTCTTCTTCTTCTTCTTCCTGGCCGTTTGGGCTGAAGGACACATGATACATCTCACATGCATTTAACATAAAACAAAAGAGCCTCACCCCTTCCTTCAGATATTTGTGAGTATTGTCCAGGGTTGCTAACTCTGGGATGGGAAATTCCTGGAGATTTGGGGGTGGGTGTGGGAAGGATACAACTTGAGGAGAGACATCAGTGGGATATAATGTCATGAAGTCTACCCTCCAAAGCAGCTGTATCTGCAGGGGAAGGAATTTCCTTAGTCTAAATACAAAGGACATTGCAGGGCTGGAAAAAAAGAACAGAAGAAGGCAGCCAAGCTGATTAAAGGGCTGGACCACCTTTCCTATGTGGAAAGGATAAAGAAGAATCTGGCACTCTTCAGTTCAGAAAAAGGACCGCTAAGGTGGGGACGTGATATAGATTTATAAAATTATGCAGGAGGTAGAGAGAGTTGCAGGGCAGGAGTGAGGGGGGACTGCGTCCCATGCCCCTGCCATGTCCCTGCCATGCCCCTGCTCACCCCTGCTCACCCCCGCCCCGGAACACCCCATCACACTCCGGAACGCCCCTGCCCCGCCTTGGCATGCACCTGGTGCATCGCACACACCCCTGTCCCCTTGGTGCTACGCCACTGGAGAGTTGACAAAGATAACTCTTTCTTCTTCTCCCAAAATACTAAAACTTGAGGATATCCAACCATGTTGATGGATAGTAGATGCATGATGAACATTAAAAAAAATAGTTCTTTAAACACTGAATATGTTTTTATTGTCATCTGATCCTCATTACCCCTCTCATTATCATAGGAAAGGGGGTAATGGAAGATTGGAGAGGTTGATTATAAGATGAATGAGATTTTTATAATCTTCACCATCTGTGAAGGTGCGTTAGGTTTTTGGTATTTTAATGTTATCCAGAGTTATATCTTCATATGTATTGTTTTATACATTTGTAAGCCACCCTGTGCCCGGCCACAGTCAGGGTATAAATGCAATAAAATAAAACTAAAATGATTAAAATGTGAAATTCGCTGCTGTTCTTGTGATGGAGATTGGTTGTACTTCTAGGTTGGCAGCCCTACCTACATTATCAATCACCACGTTTGTGTACCCTTCTCACCCAGCTAAAGTCATTGGGAGCCTATTCATACAATTAACTGGTCTTGGAATCACATTCCTGAATAGCAAGCATACAGTTCTTCTGACACTACTTTAATCGCTCGTTCTGGGAGGCACCAATTTATGTAGAGAAATGGTTGTAGCCACTTAAGCTGAGCAGTGGGTTTTATGATCCACTTATTGTACAATTACTCGAACTCAATAACTCTAAATCAATTTATCATTTAACAGCATCAGCTGAATTACACTGAACAGCTACTAATAATTAATCATTATGACCTGCTGCTTATATAATGAAAACATCCCTGTTCCATTTTTTTGCAACCTAGGTGATTTAATCTGCAGATATCAAATTAACAACCCTGCTCTAGCATCAGCCACCATACATGTCAATTCTCCTGGCAGACAGCAATGCAATCATAATCCAAAACTGTGCAGGTCTGGGTCTATCAAACCAAGAACTGAAACCAGGATGTGAAGCTGGATTATTAACCAAACTGAGGCCCCTTCCCCATGGGCCAATAATCCCAGGGTAACAACAGGATAAAACCTGTTTTGAGGGGGAACTTCGCACGGTTCCCACTTCTAATGTGAGTCCACCCTGCATCTCCTCCCCCCCCCCATGGGTTATTTGAGAATCATGCTATCCGTGATTCTCTGGTTGTAATGCAGCTTTTAGCCGATCGCAAGCGAACAACTGTCCCGAGAAGCGCATTACTTGACCACGCTTCCCTTTTTTAAAAAGTCCCTGCCTCTCTGTTGCAAAGCTACGCAGGGGCACAGGAGAGAGCAGAATGGCTGTGGAGGTCCATGCCTGCCTGCCCCCATAGCCATGCAGCAGAGGGAGGTGATTGGAAAAAAATGCACCTCCATGTGAAGGTGCGGTGGCAACTCGCACTCCCTCCGCAGGCTTCACTCACTGCCTGCACGGAGGCGTGTGAATGCCCCGACACCAATTTGGATTGCTTTACCCCGACTGCAATCCACTGTACTTTGCCTGTGCAGAAGGGGCCTTAGTGCTAGCTATGGTTTGATGTGAAGCACAGATGCAGACATACTGGCTTGTTCCCTGGCAATGCCCTCATGTACTCCCTGGTGACAGAAACGCCTGGCCAGAACAAAGTCAATGAAACGAGCATGTGCCAAGACACATCCAGATTTCACTGATTATCAAGGGTGAAACTAACAGGCCAGTACACGGAACTGATAAGAAAATGGCTGAAGGGGTAGCTCGGCTCCTGTGAGCCTCGGTAGCCCTTGCAAGGGCAAGAAGGCAGGATAAACATTTTGTAAACAAACAAGTAAGTCCATCTGGTGGTCTGAACCACCAAGGGATACTGCCAGTAAGAAATGTCAATTGCTTTCCTCTTGGCCAAACATCTGCAAGCAGATTTTTCATTTCGAAAACTAACTAGAGTTTTTTTAAAAAAACATTTTTGCATGTTATATTTGGATAGGGCCACATAGAAAGGTGAGTCTACCAACCACTGGGAACATGGCCTCTAAGGTGCCCAACTTCCAGATAGGACCTGGAGATCTCCCAGAAATTCTGGGCCAGAATTGCAATGGATCTCCAGATTACAAGATCAGTTCTGCTGGAGGCATTATACTCTACTGAGGTCCCTCTCTTCCCCAAATCCCCCCTCCCCAAGCTCTACCTCCAAATCTCCAGGAATTTACCAATCCAGAGTTGGTAACCCTGCTGTCATGTAGAGCAAGCAATGGCAAGCCATCTCTTGCCTTGAATACTCAATGGGGTCACCATCAACTGGCAATAACTTGACAACACTTTCTACCAACACTTCCAAAAAACACTTCCAAAAAACACTTTCTACCAACACTTCCAAAAAACCCACAGCTGGCTTGAAAAAGGACTGTCACTGTTGCAAAAATCATGATTTGTGCCTTTCCATTGCCACTATGAGCAGATGGAGCAGGCTTCTGGCCTTGGAAATCCCTGGAGATTTGGAGGTGTTGGCCGTAGAGGTGGGAATTTGGGGTGGGATTTCACCTAGAAATTATGATATGAATTTGGATTTATACCCCACTTTTCTCAACCGTAAAGAGTCTCAAAACAGCTGCCCAGAGGCTGGCAATCCTAGTGTGACCATGAAACACAGAATTATTCTTCTGAAGTACTTCCCTTCAGCCTGGAGCCTGCTGAGCCAATAATTCATTTGCTAGATACAAAGAAACAATGGAGCGTGAGAGGGTCAGGGAGGTACAGAAAGAGCCTTAACAACTCAATTGAAGGGTTTTCAGCCCCAATCCAGGCTTGGATAAAGTGATCCCCTGTGATTAGATAAATGCGCACAGACACCAAGTTAAATATGACCAGGATTTGCCATAGTGTCTAGTGCAACATCGTAAACATCCAGTATGTTTTGCTCAGTTCAGCAAAACAAGCCTAACTAAATAGGGCACCAATAGCTTTCTTTCCCTGCTACAAGGTCTGAAGGACCAGCTCCGGAAGGATTAAGGATGCTAGAAATAGCAAACTAAAGAGGTGTATGCACAAGGGGGTATTTCTTAAGGGGAACAGAAGGATTAAATACCTGGAAATTGTCAAGGGATCATAAACCTTTCATCTCTAGCAGAGATGACTCAGATATACTACTGCTGGAATCTGCAGTCCTGTTCCTAGTGAATAGCAGTTCCTAGTGAATAGCACTGAGCAGAGATTACACCATTATAAGTACACTGAAGTCAAAGGGCTTAGAAGAGTTTACTCAGCACTGCACAGTACATGTCTTTCTACTTTTCTTGGCACTCGACAACTACACAGACACACATAGCAGGACAATAGCTTGCCGTATGTTGTGCAGGGAAGTAAGCTCAGTTCAGACATAATACAAAACCATGGTTAAAGTGAACATAGGTCATATCCCTACTTACCATCTGCTGCACGCTACTCTCACCAAGTAGCGTGGGGTCCTGCGGCACTCCCCACTACAGGGGCAGTGACAACGCAGCCGCCCTGACGCTGCCGCTCTTGTGCCCCCTCAGCGCGTGTCATTCCTGGTGCTCCTCAAAACGGCGCCTTTTGATGACCCCGCGCTGTCGTGGGGAAGCACGGGAGCACGGCAGAAATGACGCGCGCTGAGAGTAGCGCACAGCAAAGGGTGGTCGATGGTAAGTGGGGAAACGCTCATACTTGTCAGCATCATTGTGGGAAGGCTGATCATTCCACTAACTATGGTTTATCAAACCAGGATTGGAAGCCATAGTTTATTAACCACTTTAATCTGAACTGCAGTTTTGCATGGTGAGTGAATGCAGATATCCTGGCTGAATCCTGGGTTGTTGTCCAGTGCTGGCTTCTTGCACTGCCCAGCTGCAGAGATTGAGGGAAAGCAACGAAACTAGCATTTCTTAGAGCAAACCAAGATTTGAGTGATCATCTGTGAAACAATGTGGCATCAGCCATGATATGAAGTAAACAACTTCTGCAGAAATGGCCTTTGACTTTTCCTGGTTCATAACCATCTAGCCCTAGCGTTGTCTTGACTCCTGTTTTGGATTGAACAATTCATATAGGCCCACTACTCCTCTAAATTGTGCGTGTATTGTCATCCAGTCGCAGCTGACTTATGGGGAGCTTGCAGGGTTTTCAGAGCAAGAGACATCCTTTGCCATTGCCTACACTAGTGTTCCTTGGTGGTTTCCCATCCAAATACTTGCCAGGGTTGACGTTGAGACTGTGTGACTGGCCCAAGGTCACCCAGCAAGTTTCCATGGCAGAGTTGGGAGTCGAACCTGGGTTTCCCGGAGTCTAGTCCCGCCCCTTAACTACTAAACCATCCTGGCTCTCATACAGGTTAACAGCTACAAAAGTTAAACTGTTTTTAAGTTTCCTCCTATTCTCACACAACACCTGCTTCTACTGAGACCAGATTAGCCTCTTGTGAGGAGGAAGTACAGAACAGAAAGAAACACACCTCTGACTTGAATAATGAAAGGTCTGTCATGCTGACAGCAAAGTCAATAATGACCCCCAGCTGGCTCTTTCTCTGGTATCGCCCCTGCTTGAGAAGAGCTGAGGGAAAACTAAGATCACCCCTGGCCAAAGAAGGCACCTTGTGCAAAGACGGCCTGTTTGCACTTTTCAACTTATTTGGATTTATTTTACATTGGTGGCGATGAACACAAGCAGTGCTGCAGCTCTTGTATTAAGTACGTAGGAATGCTGTGCCCATAACTGAAAACGCCATCTGAAGCCATCTTTCACACATCAAGGCAGACTGTGAAATAAACCTCACTCAGGTACTGCCCAGGGTGACAAGACTAAGAACTAAAGTCCTAGGGAAATCATGCCAGCACAATCATCTCTCAAACCGTCCCTTCTGCTTTCCCCCCCTTTGAAATTTCAAATTCCAGTTTGCGGACAAAGTCCTAACTATCTCAGAATATAGATCTCCGACCACTGACCAAACTCCATTTCAAGCGACTATCTAGTAATGCTTTTGCCCCAGGTGCTGACATTGAATGTCTGAAGCTGAGAAGAGGATCACAAGCCAACTTTTCTTGCCAGAACAGCCTCATACTTTGAAGGAATGGATTTTTTAAACTTTATTTTTGTGTGTGTCTGTTTGACTACAGAGTCAGAAATGGGGGACGAAGATACCTACTGATCACCAGTGACAAAACAGGTAGGAAGATTCTTGGCACCTGCAAGTCCTGCTTGTGTTTGAATTCATCATTTTGGGCCATGATTTATGATTTAAAAAAGGAAAAGAAAAGGAAGACAATGTAAAAAGGGTAAGGGATCAAACGCTGAAGCGATAGGAAGAAATAACTCTTCCAGCTGGAGACGCTTGATGTGGTTAACAGATAACTCCAGCAGATTTTTTTCTCATTCTCATTCTTCCCAATTCCCTCCAAAGCAGGCCAGACTTGCTTTTGCGCTAATCATTTCTTGGCCTGTTTATCTGGCATTAAAAAATTAACAGAGGATAGTTTACTGCCTGACCTGTTCACCGCTGAAAGAAATAGCACCAGAAATTGTCCAGGGAAGATTTTTAGTCCTTGTGTAAGACCCTACATCGAGGGCCCTGAGGTTTTAAAAAATAAATAAAAAGAACTGATTCTTCCCCTCCCTGTCAATATTTTGTTCCTGCCCCTTTTCCATGACCTGAGTATATATTTGCTCTTTGGCTGTTTCCAAAGTGGGAAGAGATAAAGCCACCAAAGGCTTGTATTTTGTCAGACTTTAGTAAACAGGAATCTTCTTTCCACACTATCAAATCCCAGTTGCCTTTTGCCTGGATTCATTTCTTAAACAATTACAGAGCAGTAGCTCCCCGCCTCCCCGTCATGTTAATAAGCACCCCTGAGGAATTCAGCTGAATCAGACGGAAAGGGGTCAAACATTTATGGTTCACTTCCCCATGGAAAAAGTGGCCGGCAGGCATGTGTCAGTCAGGGGTACATCTGCACTGCAGCCCAGAAGAAAGTGTGCATCTAGTGTGTTTTATTAAATTATTTTTCTACCCCTTCCTTCCTCAGAGTGGCATATAACTTTCTCCCCCTACCTCTTTGTTTCATTCTTATAATGTAACATGATATAGTTTAGACTGAAAGATGGCTCTAAGATGCCCAGTGAGCTTTATGGCTGAGGCAGGATTTGAATTCTGGCCTCTCTATCCTAGTCAGATACTCTAACCACTAGGAAATGCTGCTCTATATGTCCAAATGACATGCTGCTCTATATGTCCCCTCCCTTGCATGCCACCCCTCCCTCCCTCCCCTTCCCTTGCATGCCACCCCACCCCTCCCTCCCCTCCCTCTCCCTTGCATGCCACCCCACCCCTCCCCTTCCTCCGCTAGAGTTTTGGGGTGTTGTGGGTTTTCCGGGTTGTATGGCCATGTTCCAGTAGCATTTTCTCCTGACGTTTTGCCTGCATCTATGGCTGGCATCTTCAGGGGATCAGTACATTCCTAGATAAACCCAGAAAACCCACAGCACCGCAGTGTACAAGCAAATTCATACAATCCAGACAAATGGTAGCTTCAGCCAGTATTGGCCCTTGACTTTGCATAAGGCTGACAGGAGCCACAATCAGCTTGACGTAGGCTATGAATTCACTATGACTGGTTTCCAGTTGTCAGCATAGCATGTAATTATAAAACCAGACCTGTCATTCTCCATGATTCCTGATACACTTCTGGACTAGAATTTAAAAAATCAGACCAAAGACTCAGGAAGCGATTCCCCAGATATGCCCAGAATCAAGGAAGCCAAAAAAAGCCTAATACATTCCCATGGCATGCAAAGTTTTGAGACTCCTACAAGGTTATCAGTGTTTAACATAGCAAGACTCCTGAGTCTTTAACAACTCCATGATAAACAGAAATTCTGCAGAGGAAACTTTTCTCGTTGCTGTTTCTGCTTATAAGGAAAAGCTTCACCTAGGCCGTTTCCGCACTTGCAGTCTTGAGCTGACGAATACGTACTTCGGCGCCCGACCCGGCAGCGCTGGGACCGTCCACACGGACGGTCCCAGAAAGAACCGGGGAGACGGCGCCGCTGGGCGCCGTTGCCCGGTCGCCTTATCTGTTCTCCCGGCCCTCCCGCGCGTCCGCGGGGCCTGGGGACCGCGCCTCCCCTACCCTGCGCGCCTGGGGGGGGGGGTGGGGGGGGGGGGGGGTGGGGGGGGGGGGGGGTGGGGGGGGGGGGGGGTGGGGGGGGGGGGGGGTGGGGGGGGGGGGGGGTGGGGGGGGGGGGGGGTGGGGGGGGGGGGGGGTGGGGGGGGGGGGGGGTGGGGGGGGGGGGGGGTGGGGGGGGGGGGGGGTGGGGGGGGGGGGGGGTGGGGGGGGGGGGGGGGGGGGGGGGGGGGGGGGGGGGGGGGGGGGGGGTGGGGGGGGGGGGGGGTGGGGTGGGGGGGGGGGGGGGGGGGGGCGGGGTGGGGGGGGGGGGGGGGGGGGGGGGGGGGGGGCGGGGGGGGGGGGGGGGGGGGGGGAGGGGGGTGTGGTGTGGGGGGGGGGGGGGGGGGGGGGGGGGGTGGGGTGGGTGGGAAATCACTGGCCGTTTCCGCACGGAGGCGGAAGCGGCTGGGTCGGCACCGACCCAACGACGCTGGGACCATCCGCATGGACGGTCCCAGAACCGGCTGGGACGACGGCACCACGGAGCGCCATCGCCTGGCCGATCCGGCATGTCCCCGGGCCTCCGGCACGTCGCCGAGGCCTGAGGATACGCCCCCCCCGGCCCTGCGTGCCTGCTTCCGGGTGCGCCAGAGGCAGGGGGGCATATCCCCAGGCAGCGGTGACTGCCGGAGGCCCGGGGACGAGGTAAGTGCAGGCAGGGAGTGGGGGGGGGAAGCGCCGGGAAGCCGCTGCCGTTCGCACGGCAGCGGCTTTGGGGGTGGGGGGGGGGGGGGGTGGGGGGGGGGGGGGGGGGGGGGGGGGGGGGGGGGGGGGGGGGGGGGGGGGGGGGGGGGGGGGGGGGGGGGGGGGGGGGGGGGGAAGCGCCGGGAAGCCGCTGCCGTTCGCACGGCAGCGGCTTCCAGCCGGCGTTTCCAGAAAAGTGCGCTTCCCAGCGCACTCTGAAAACGCCGGCTCAGCGAGATAGTAGGCGCGTGGCCTTTGACTCTTGAAACAGCTTCGCCCCCTGTAATAACGAGTGGCCTGCCGCCATATTCCGCCCGTGCGGAAACGGCCCTAGTAAAGTTCCTGATTGTCCTGCCTTTCTACAGGTTCAGAAGCTGTGTCAGGAGGGAAATAAAGCAGGCTGGTTTTGAATGCTAAGGATTAATGATCAAGGTTGATATTCAGCTGGCATATATTATTATTATTATTATTTATTGGGTTTATAAACCGCCCTCCCCCGGAGGGCTCAGGTAAGCATATATTTGCCAGCAGGGTACCTTTCTGATATGTTTAAAAGTACTTCTGAGGAAGGGGCAGGAACTGATTTTTGGAATTACAACCAAGTTGGTACTCATGGGACCTCATCACAGAACAGGAGATCATGCAGACAGAAAGTCTTGCTTTGCTCTTACACTGTAGCTTTCCACGAAGATGAAAGCATTAGGGTTGCAGTTAACTGATCCAGATCTATGAGAGGCCAGCAAGTGGGTAGTCTCTGCTGAGTCTTCCCATCAAGGTGAGACAGTAGGATGACGGTTGTTTCTTTCCGATTTCATGTAGAGATGCCATGAACTTTGTAGTGAATAGCTTCAGCAGGGAAGCATACTGTGCCTGACAACCATGGTCTCTCATGAGCTGAGCATCAAATGTCTTTACCACACCACCATCCAGCTCAAAAAGCTGGCGAACAGCTTTGCAGCTGTGCAGTATCCTATTGTTTCAGTTTCATTTCCTTCAGCCTTGCAAGCTGCTTTGCACTTGCGCAGTAGGTGACATACATCTCTCTCTCCCTCCACCTCGGTGCCATGGATAGTAAGCTCAGGTAATTAAATCATGAAGGCAACAGGTACTATGACTGCCAAAAATACCTATGCAAAAGCATGTAAGCACAGAATAAGTTAAACAATAATACAGATGTGAAAGAATCAAACAGTAAGCCTTTCTACCCCCAAATGCAGTTTTGTTTTATCGTTGTGGTACAATCCAGGTGAGAGCCAGTATGGCATACCCATCCACAAGCCAGATACCCAAATGTGACATTGCAGCTGTGCTGCTCTGCAGCTCCCAAAAGGGCTTCCAGTTGGTGTTGGGAGGCTGTGAAAGTTGCCCAAAAGCCTCTATGGGGCTGTTCAAACTGTGGCTTAAGTTTGAACCGAACACTGCCTGCATATGGTGGTGAATTATCCCAGACCTCCCCCAGCCACGCCCCCAGACCAAGCCAGCTGCACCAATGGAGGTGGCACAGGTGGGGGAATGCTGGTGCCATGGTTGGTGCCATATCCCAGCACCGGGGAGGGGGCAACTGTGCGCCGGCGAAATCATGTTTCTGTTGGGGTAAGTGCCCTGGGGAGGGTGAATCTGCCAGCTTGGCTGGCGCCCCACTCCTACAGCCAATTTGCCCCCTCTACCCACTTAGATGGGGCTCATAGTAGTTAAGAGTGGTGGACTCTAATCTGAAGAACTGGGATCAATCTCCCACTAGTCTACATGAAGCCTGCTGGGTAACCTTGGTCCAGTAACAGTATGGATATATGAGGAAAAATGACTCTTCCTGGCTCAAAAGAACAGCAATAAAACCATACACTTTAATAGAAATGATTAAAAGCACTATATCCAACAACCCAATTCCAACAATGGAAACAATAATGCAATACATGAACAACAACAACAACAGACAGACAGAAAAGGGATCCCAAAAATGCACAAAAGAGAATGAGTCTCTGTAAAATAATATCCCTTAATGAAATCCTTGCAATTCAGTTATAAGCATCAAGCAGACCTGCAGTGACGAAATCAACTGTAATAAAATGAATGCTTGTCCTTCATCAAAACAGTGGAATATCCAAATAGTAGGCTGCTTGTTGCTCTGATGACAGAGAGTTGAAGTACTCCAGTTGCCAGATCTCACCATGTAAAGAGATAAACTGGCCATGTATAAGCATGAATAAATATCAAAAGTTGGAAGTTCTCCAGTTGCCAGATGTTCAGCTGGATGCCATGTCAGGGGATAACCTGGCCACATGTAAACATCAAATAGATATCAGAAGTCCTAACCTGGGTAAGTTAAACACTTTCAACCAGAGTCTTCTTCAATTATATACAGAAGGTATCAAGGAATCTAGTCCAAAAGTATAACTTCAGAAGATGAAGCATCAACATTCTCAAACCAAATGGTTCATCTTCTGAAGTTATACTTCTGAAGTTACACTTCTGGGCTAGATGCCTTGATAGGAAAAAGAGTACAAGCTCCTTGTGTGCTATTTTTTCCCTTTGTGTCATATGACTGGTCACTATAATCTGACATCGTTGTTTGTTTCAGCCTTAAGGTCCTGTGAATTATCTGTTGAACTAGCCTTGGCTGTCTAGACCAAATCTTTCCAGGACGTTCCTGTTTACCTCATAGAGTGTGATGTTTATTTCCCTGCAACCACATTAATCTCAGAAGTCTTTCTTGTGGGAGACCTATGCTAGTTTTAAATCTGTTTTAAGTATGGCTTCCACCTAGTGTTGCCAAGTTTTGTCTTCGAAAACACTGTCCCCCCAATCAATGATGAAATCAGATGGTGAAATCAGAAGACGCAAAGCCATGGTAACCTTCAGGGTGAGAAAAAAATGGGAGAAAAAACCAGCATTTCTAGGACCATGGGCAGAGCCAGGGTATGATACGGCACATCAGGAAGAGGCGCGAGTAAAACCTGGCAGGTTGTGGTTGAAACATGGGTAAAATATACAACTTAATAGCTTTTTATCCCACCCCTTTTTATCCCACCCCACATTGAACCTACTTTTATTGTTTGAACCAGTCAAATACCGATTCTTTGAAGACCATAGTCTCTCTCTCCTCCATCCCAAAACATAGCAAATTGTATCTTTAATGGTGTTGACCATTCTGTTAGAGATCTTTAGCTTCTTGATGGAAGCAGATTCCCAATATTCCTGGGAGTGAAAATCAGCAACTTGATAGCGACTTGAATGACATAGAGGTGCCTAGCCTACACTGCCATCATAAGAACACCATTGGTGGTCTACCATTTTAGCTTCTGATTGAATAATGAGAGGTTATCTTCACAAGCATGAACATACAAAACTTTTTCATGTGAACTCAGTACACTGGTCCATCAAGCTAAGTAATGTCTTCTCCGACTGCCAATGGCCATTCTATCCATCATTTTAACAACCCTGTGAGGTAAATTAGGATGAGAGAGAGAGGTTGGCTCAAGTTCAATCACAGTGAGTTTCCATGACAGGGTGAAATTTGAACCCAGGCTTTCTCTAGCCCTGATCCAACACTTTGGTGCCTAACATAAATTGGCCCCTCCTGTAATTTTTATTTGTCTTGTGAGAATTTTAATTTTTAATAGTTTATCTCAACGAATTATTTTTTTAAATAGCCACTCAGTTGAGAATGAGCTGACTGAACAACCTGTACAGCAAAATGCTTATATAATCAACAACTTTCTAGATCCTCTTTATGGAGCATCATGTTACCATGATAATAATTGAATTTTCAGCACTTGTTTCTCACAGCAAACACCCTTAGCTAGTGCCCTGTACTGCCATAAAATAATTAAATTATATTATAACCATAAAGTATATAATTTAAGTCAACCAAGCATTTCAACAAATTGGAACGTGGTGGACACTGAAGTCATGAACTTTTATAAATCAGTCATCAACCTGATAAACAATGCAATGATTAACTCCCAGAACCACCGTTTGCCAAGCAGGTTTCATTGGAAACATGCTGAAGATGGATGATATTGGGCAAGTTAATTGAGGGAGGCAGGGGAATGGCTGATGGGGCATGAACCTAGCTGCTATTTAAAGAGACCTGACAGTGAAGCGCTTATTTGGAAAGAAGGAAGAGGAAACATCAGGCAGAATGTCCTGAGGTTTCCAATATATTTTTGTAAGCTGACTTTTGTATGACTTTGACTGCTCATTTGCTCACTACTTGAGTAGTGTGTGAGTTCTTGCAACAGAATGGCTCCTTCCTGTATAGCAGGAGTGGTATCGGAAGTTCCAGGTCTTACGGGAGGAATTAGAGGTGCAGGCTAATGTGCATTTTGAGGCTATTTTGAGACTAATGTGCTCATAGAGTGTATCAAATGGGGAGGGACTGTGGCTCAGTGGTAGAGCATCCGCTTGGAATGCAGAAGGTCCCAGGTTCAATCCAACTAAAAGAATCAGGTGGTCTGTGCTGGGAAAGACCTCTACCTGAGATTCTGGAGAGCTGCTACCAGTTTGAGTAGACCACAGTGACCCTGAAGGATCCATGGTCTGATTGATGGATGAATGGTATCATAGTGCCAGGTACAAAGGATGACAAACAGCAAAGTTTATGCAGTCCCCATAGCCAGTTTAGTGGTATAATTTCTAGGGGTGATGGGGGCTGACCCCTGAGAAAAAATATTCCCTACTTTTTGAAGAGATGTTCTCTACACATGGAATTGAACATTATAACGGAGCCATTGAAGGTGGAGAGATTATCTTCTAACAGCTGAGCATGACAGGAAGTGAACGTATCCGTAACTTTGGATGAACAGCGATATGAGTACTTGTTACATTGAGCTATTCCAGGTGGGCTTCTAGGGGGTTAGACAGAAAATGGATTTGCTTCTCTACAATTCCAGGAACTTTAAACACCTGGAAAAACCTGAAGGTCACACATGGGATTATTGTGATATATTGGCTTCAGGGAATGTTTGCCCAGAAATTACCAAACAATAAACTAGCACAGAAAGCTTCCTGCTAATCAGACAGAAAACCCAAAATGTGGACAGAAAATCCACAGAAAAATAAGCCAGTTTTTGGCTCTTCCTCAAAGAACTTAAAGTTGTTAACGTGTTTCCAAAACCACTTAGAACTGGGTGCTATCGTGCAGTTCTTTTATTGTACGAGAAAGAGCATTCAGGGGAAAGAAACCCCAAGCACTTTGTCATGCATTTGTCTGCACTTCTCTAACATTATTTGTATAAGTGTCCTTGTGGGAAAAATTGTTAATGTGGGGTAGAAATGGGGGATCATTTAAAATCTGAATTCCTTCCAACCGATGTCAGTTTTACTTTCCATAGTTAAAAAAAAGCCAGACATTCCCATTTTATGTGTGAAAATGCCCTCAGCCTCCTAGTAGGTGCAGGTCAGCAGTTTTGTTCAGTTCAAAGACACTTGCTCTGAAAATACCTTTTCCTCCCCAACTGGTCCAAATTAAAGTCCTGTTACCCAGTACCTGGTCTTTCCTGAAGCAAATCACAGCCATTCATGTTCCAGATAGACCTGCTGCTTTTCCAGAAAGGGGCTAGAGGAGTCTCACACTCAGACAGGGATTTCTGCCCCGCAAGCTGTTAAGGGATTGCAAACAAGGAGCCATGTTCTATCTGACTAAGCAAAAGAGAGGCCAGCTGAAGTGTGGGTTGCAGGCATAAGCTAATCCCCTTAATGCCAGTCACAATGAGATTTGATTGGTAGCGGGCATTTGTACACTGGGGAAGTTTAAGGAGTTCTGCTGAGTGCTGCAACAGGTTTTCTAAGGTAGCCCCACCGTGGTTCTTAAGTGCTGCCAGTATGTATCCCATCATTTCGCGGAGCTAGCCTGCCCCCATCCTAAGGATCCAGCAGAAGACCCACTTAATCAGAAGTGGTGTGCATGGAGAATTCTTTTTCGTGGCATTTTTGTGGTGCTTATAGTGGGTAAACCAGCCCAAAGTCTCCATAGGGGATTGCCATTCCCATGTCAAACCACTGCCGATGGATCCCTGATCCGCTGTGTTGATGAAATCAAACAAATACGATGCCATGATGCCAATCTTTTGTATGGGCCAAAAGGCTTTGACTGGCCTTAACTATTTGGGTTATACAGAATTTTACCACTAGGTGGATATCTAGGGCAGTAAACAGCAGAGCTGAACAAAGCCTGAAAGAGCCATTGCCAGCCCTTCCTGGGGCAGCTAGGGGCCCGTGTCCTCTGGTGATCTTTCTGTTCCTTTCTAGAGCTAAAAACGTCATCATGATTTCCAACCTGGCAACTTCTCTCTGGACTGGCCTGAACCCAGTTGGGGGGGGGGGGGAGAGAGAGAGAGAGAGAGAGAGAGAGAGAGAGAGAGAGAGAGAGAGGTGAGCAGTGCAGCCCTTTCCGGCACACAATGTGTGTGGATGGGTGGAGAAGGGAAGGTGGCATCTTTCTGTTCAAAGACAAAACTATGTGTGCCAAAGAAGAGACAACAGTGCAAGGAGTGTGTGTGTGTGTGTTTATTTTTTTGCTAATTTGCTTCCAGAGAATGAAAGACAACATTGGCAAGGAAGTACCATCCTGGATCAGTTTTTTTTCTTGGGAACAGCATAGCAAGTTTCAGGTTTTTAATGTCGCAGGCCACCTCTGAGAGAGTGAAAAGATTAAAGATGATCCCAGCCTTGTTTTTGACTCAAAGAAAATTTAATGGTCCAGGAAAGTACACATGGGATGGCCAGAATGTGCTTTGGAAGGCAACTGATACTATCAGGCAGTTATTCTGCAAAGTATGTAGTAAAGAGTCTATCTTGACAACTTTGGGCTAATAAATGCTACGTTATCCTCTATATCTGATGAAAATGACTACTACATTACTATTCTACTAACAGTGTGATAAGTGGAGTTGGTATATATATGCTAGCTAAATATTGCCAGTGTTTAACAGAAATAATCAAATAAACTTGTGAGAGAATTTCTACTCCTGTTTACACTGTGTTTTACAAATGAAGCTTCAAAAGGCGTTCTGCTAACTTTCTGCTAAGTTGTAATGCATGACACTTACATTGACTGAAATACTTATTTATGTGATAAATGCTTTTCCTGCATAAACCACAATCTGCATTAAAATACACAGCTTGAGAAATGCTGGATCAGGATTAAAGTTACCAACCTCCAAGTGGGGCCTAAAATTCTCCTGAAATTACAGCCTACAGAGATCAGTTCTCCTAGAAGAAATCAGTGGCTGAGAGGTAGACTCTATGAGTACTTCATTCAGCATGGGAAGAACTAGAAATATGAGATAGGCATGCGTTTTACATGGAGCTTCCTCCTCAAGATCCACCCTCCTTAGATACTGTTCAAATCTCCTGGACTTCCCCAAGTCAGAGTTGGCATCCCTGATCAGGATTGAAGCCTCAGATATTGGCCCTTTCCACACGGGCCAATAAACCCAGGATAATAATGGTAGCTCTGCGCCCCCAGGGGGAGAACTTTGCACAGCCCCTAAAGCCAGGGCTTCCACTTTCCCACATCTCCCCAGCTCCCAGGCGACGGGTTATTTGAGAAGTCATGTACTGTCCAGCGATCCTTTTGTTTTTAGTTAAGTTAACTGCTACCTGTGGCTCTCCAAATGTTCATGGACTACAATTCCCATCAGCCCCTGCACTAAATGGGAATTGTAGTCCATCTGGAGAGCCACAGGTTGTAGACCCCTGTTTTAGTGCATTTTGCAGCTGCTCGCATGCAAACAGCTGCCCCGGGAAGGCTATACTCGAACGTGCTTCCTGTTTTTTAAATGTTCCTGCCTCATGGCTGTGTAGTGATTGCAGGGACGTGTCAGCATGGCTGAGGGACCATGCCTGCTCTCCCTTGTGACTATGGAGTTGAGACCCACATTGCCTCTGCAGGCTCCGATAAGCTACCTGCATGGTGCTCTTGACCAGGGCAAGGAAGGGCAGGTTCGCTTTATCTAGCCACCACTGACCCCGCTCCTCTCTGTGCTGTACAGAAAGGGCCATTAAAAATGCCCGCAATGGTTGCAATTCATTTAAATTTACCCCTGCACCCTTAGGTAGGGTTGCCAGCTCCAGGTTGGGAGTATCCTGAAATTTTAGGGGTGAAGTTTAAGGAGGGCGGGCTTGAGGAGGGGAGGGACTTCAGTGGGGTATAAATAAAGCCACAGGGTTCTCCTTCCAAAGCATCCATTTTCTCTAGGTGAACTGATCTCTGTCACCCGGAGATCCATTGTGATAGTGAGAGATCTCCAGCTACCATCTGGAGTTTGGCAACCCTGCCCTAAGAACACCTTTCCATCTGGAATGGAAAGACATTGTTCATCAAAAGCTGGAACCTGCTTGTGCTTCAGTCGGGATTGTGGCGTGAAAGTAAAAATCTCCAGGGCCAGAATGCTTGTTTGCAGTAGAAATGCCTACCCACAACCTCTTTCCCAGTATGTGAACAGGATCCGACATCCACATAAAAACCTCACAAGCAGTGGTGGGATTCAAATAATTTAACAACTGGTTCCGGTGGTGTGATTCAAGTAATTTAACAACTGTTTGTTGACAAGCACCATTTTAACAACCGGTTCTGTCGTAGTGGCGCGAACCTGCTGAATCCCACCACTGCTCACAAGCCATTTAAGCCTTCATTATAAAAATACTCTGAAAATGCAGGAACAGAATGCAGAAGAACCCATTCTGGCCAGTATGTGTAAAGTGCCATCCATTCACAGCCGACTTATGGTGACTCTGTAGGGTTTTCAAGGCAAAAGATGAAGTGGTTGATCATTGCCTGCCTCAACATGGACTGACAGAGTTCTGAGAGAACTGTGACTGCCCTAAAGTCACCCAGTAGGCTTCGTGTGGAAGAGTGGGGGATCGAACTCAGTTCTCTAGATTAGAGTCCACCACTCTTAACCATGATACCACCCCGGTTCTCTATTTAGCCAATATATGGGTTAAACACAAATTATAGATGCAGGAAATGCAAAGGGACAACATGGGTAAGCATGATTTGGAAAAATAGTCCAGTTGGTTGAAAACCAGAAAAGCAGAAACTAAGTTTTCATTATTGGAAGGTAGAAGACTCCATTTGCTCAGCTATGCCCAAGGCCTATTACAAACCTGCTGTATATCACGGGTTTCTGCATCCCAGAATACTTTGTGACAATGGGAAAAGTTTGATTTGTGACTCAGGCATGGACGTTTCCCATTTTTTATGATATATAGTAATACTAACAGCAGAAAGGAGAATTCGGTTATCTCTTACTGAAAGTTTGTTGCTGGCTTGATATGAAGATATGCTACCTGAACCAGATCCTTGTTTGAAGATCTGGATGTATGCACTCCACCCAGGCAAACAGTAATAAGCATTAATTGTCTGGCCCTGTAGTTTACTGG